>NC_090646.1:234980875-235615356 GCF_040937935.1 Hyperolius riggenbachi | reverse complement strand
CCCCTCAGTGGTGAAGTGGTTAAACACGTAAGTGAGCCATACTGTCAGTGTACTGCCTCACAACTCTGTGCAACCTTTCAGGACCATTGTGGTGCGCTTGCAGAAGAATCGCACCGCAACAGGCTGTGCAAAGTGTGGAAGGAGCCTTAACACCTTAATTATTTGACTACGCAAGTTTTGGCCTGACCTGTAGTTACTGGTATTCCTAATGCATATATTTGTGGAAAGATGCTACTAAGACTTGCTTACTGAAATGTGCTATTTTAATAGACATGTAAAGAAAATAATAATAATACTGCCAAGGCAGGACACGAGTTATGTAAATTATATTGTTCCATCCTGTTCTGTTGGTTTTACAGATTTTTACTGCAAAACTAAGGCTATTTTTTATTGAGATAATTACTACTGTCACCTTTAGTCTCAAATTTAAAATGAATGGTGAGGATACACAAGCTACCTCTACTGATCTATCAAGTACATTTTATTTGGACATGTAATTTTTCATGTATATTACAGGCCTGGCATAAGCCAGGTTTATGTCAGGCCTGTAATATACATAATTTTCCTCAGCACAAAACACACAACACGTATTTATGCTGAGGAAAATTATGAAGTAGGCACCTTTATACCCTATTTCGGGCCACCCCAGGCTTGGGCCTTCAAGCTCTTTAAGCAAAATGATGATCTTGACAGAGCAGGTTTAGCAGAGTTGGACCTTTATTAAAGGGGAACTTCAGCCTAAACAAACATACTGTCATCAAGTTACATTAGTTATGTTAATTAGAATAGATAGGTAATCTCTTACCCACCCTGTTTTAAAAGAACAGGCAAATGTTTGTGATTCATAGGGGCCGCCATCTTTGTCATGGGTGCAGCCATCTTTTTGGTTGAAAGGAGGTGACAAGGAGCAGGAGACACAGTTCCATCTATCCTGTGTCCTGATTACCCCTCCCAGCTGCACACACTAGGCTTCAAATGTCAATTTCAAAATGTAAAAAAAAAAAATTGCACCAAAACAGCAGAACGAGAACAACAAAATCAGAAATCCCATCATGCTTTGCACAGCATCAGGGGAAAAAAGCCCGGGCAGTTTTCTTCTGTGCAGCTAAAAATGAGGCTTGTATAAGAGAAACAAAGTTCTGATGCTGTGAAACTGTAAAAGAAACACAAAGCCTTTCGTCGATTTTTAGTCCGGAGGTTCACTTTAATTTCAGCAAGGCAAAAGAACGGGGAGGAGCATGTGACCGAGTGGGCACACTCAGTGCAATTAATATCTGTGTTTAATTTGGTCTCTCAGATCAACTTAAAGATGAACTATCCCAGGTTGGTGTCCCAGAGACTTTAAAGAGCCTAATTCAGTTACCCATTTAAATAGTCATCTGAGGGAAAGATGTATGGAAAAAATGGTAGCTGTTCGAGTGGGCCTTCTTTACCTACAACCAATCCTGTTCCATTTGTTTGTTTTTGAGCATTTGAGCAGACACATGCACATTCATGGCTCACTGGAGGTCATTTTGCAGGGATCTTGCAGTGTTCCTCCTGTTCCTCCTTGCACAAAGACAGAGGCAGCAGTCCTGCTGCTGGGTTGTTGGCCTCCTCCACGTCTACTGATGTAGTGGCCTGTCTCCTGGTAGCGCCTCCGTGCTCTGGAAACTATTCTGACAGACATAGCAAACCTTCTTGCCACAGCTAGCATTGATGTGCCATCCTGGATCAGCTGCACTACCTGAGCCCCTTGTGTGGATTGTAGGCTCTGTCTCATGCTACCACTAGCATAGAGAAGTGATCTGTGGTCATCACTTGCAGAACCACTCCTTTATTGAGGATGTCTTGCTTATTGCCTATAATTTCTGATGTCTAGACTCTATTCCATGTGCACAACAGCATGTGAAATTGATTATCAATCAGTGTTGCTACCTAAGTGGACTGTTTGATATCAAAGTGTGATTAACTTGGAGGGACATGGTGTTGTGTGTGTGTGTGTGTGTGTGTGTGTGTGTGTGTGTGTGTGTGTGTGTGTGTGTGTGTACACACACATGATCATGGTGAAAAGTATTGCAGTAACACGTTTTGCTATATACGTTTATTCCCTTTGTGTGTACAGGATCAAAACAAAAAAAGGGAGGAAAAAAGCAAGTTGGACATAATGTCACACAAACTCCAAAAATGGGCTTGGCTAAATTATTGGCACCCTTTCAAAATTGTGGATAAATGAGATTGTTTCAAGCATGTGATGCTCCTTTAATCTCACCTGGGGCAAGTAACAGGTGTGGGCAATTTAAAAATCACACCTGAAAACCGATACAAAGTAGAGAAGTTCACTTAGTCTTTGCATTGTGTGTCTGTGTGTTCCACACTAAGCATGGACAACAGAAACGAGAAGACAATTGTCTGGGCACTTTGTCTGAGAACCAAAATTGTGGAAAAATAGCAACAGTCTTAAGGTTCGAAGTCCCTCTTCGGAGATCTAGATTTGCCTTTGTCCACAGTGTGCAACATTATTTAGAAGTTTGCAACCCATGGCACTGTAGCTAATCTCCCTTGGCATGGACAGATGAGAAAAATTGATGAAAGGTTGCAATGAAGGATAGCTCGGATGGTCAATAAGCAGCCCTAAAGAAGTTCCAAAGAAATTCAAGCTGTCCTGCAGGCTCAGGGGGCATCTGTGTCGGTGCAAATTATCCATCAACATTTAAATGAAATAAAACGTTATGGCAGGAGACCCAGGAGGACCCCACTGCTGCTGACACAGAGACATAAAAAAGCTAGACTACAGTTTGCCAAAATGTACTTGAGTAAGCCGAAATCCTTCTGCGAAAACATCTTGTGGACAGATGAGACCAAGATAGAGCTTTTTGGTAAAGCACATCATTCTACTGTTTACTGAAAATGGATTGTGGCCTACAAAGAAAAGAACACAGTACCTACAGTGAAATATGGTGAAGGTTCAATGATGTTTGGAGTTGGTTTGCTGCCTCTGGCACTTGGTGCCTTAAATGTGTACAAGGCATCATGAAATCTGAGGATTACCAAAGGATTTTGGGTCGCACTGTAGAGCCCAGTGTCAGAAAGCTGGGTTTGCGTCTGAGATCTTGGGTCTTCCAGCAGGACAATGGCCTCGATTCATAAAGCATTACCTCATGCGGTAATGCTGAAAACAGCAGACTTTCCCGACCACTTAGCAAAGTGTCAATTCATAAAGGCTGTTACCGCATGAGAAGCTGACATTACCGACCAGGGAGATAAATTACCGACATGGCTGTAGTTACCACCAACACATGTCAGTAAATTGTCAGCAAATGTCAATTCATAAAGCCTGCAACAAGCGGTAAGCCTGGCGGTAGTTACTGACACCTCTAGTGAGGCGTTAACAAGTTACCGACAGCTCTGACAGCTCTGACGAATGCAAAGTGCAGAGAGCCGAAGTCTGTTTGAGTCATCAGTGGAGAGAGCCAGAGAGCCATCTGTGTGAGTCATTTGAGCAGGCAGGGAAAGACTGTGTGACTCATCTGTCTGAGTCATCAGTGGAGAGAGCCAGAGAGCCATCTGTGTGAGTAATTTGAGCAGGCAGGGAAAGACTGTGTGACTCATCTGTCTGAGTCATCAGTGGAGAGAGCCGTCTGTGTGAGTCATTTCTGCAGGGCAAAGAGAGAATCGAGACACTGCTGTACTCTACCGCTCAATGGGCTGCGGTAATTTACCGACCTCCAAGGGCAGCTAGGGAAATCTTTATGAATTAGCACACAAACCGGGAAAATACCGAGTGCGGTATTTTCCAGACAAGATTTTTTTTATGAATCGAGGCCAATGACCCTAAAAATATGTCAAGAACACCCAGAAATGGATGGCAACAATCCACTGGAGAGTTCTGAAATGGCCTGCAATGAATCCAGATCTAAATCCCATTGAACACCTATGGAAAGATCTTAAAATTATCTTATTGTTCCAATAAGAGAGGCCTGGAGCAGTTTACGAAGGAAGAGTGGTCCAACATTCCAGGTGAGTGGCGTTAGAAGCTTATTGATGGTTATAGGAAGCAACTGATTTCAGGTTTTTTTTTTTCCAAAGGGTGTGCATCCAAATATTAACTGCCAATAATTTTGTCCAGCCTAATTTTGGAGTTTTGTGTGACATTATGTCCAATTTGGTTTTTTCCTTCACTTTTTTGTTTTGTTCCAATACAAACAAAGGGAATAACGTGTGTGTATAGCAAAACGTGTTGCTGCAATACTTTTCTATGAGAAATGCTTGATTTCCTGGAAAAATGTATGGCTTCCAACAATTTCGGCCATGACTACATATACAGAGCTGTCCACAATTACAGTGGTGTGAAAAACTATTTGCCCCCTTCCTGATTTCTTATTCTTTTGCATGTTTGTCACACTTAAATGTTTCTGCTCATCAAAAACCGTTAACTATTAGTCAAAGATAACATAATTGAACACAAAATGCAGTTTTAAATGATGGTTTTTATTATTAGGTGAGAAAAAAAAACTCCAAATCTACATGGCCCTGTGTGAAAAAGTGATTGCCCCCCTTGTTAAAAAATAACTTAACTGTGGTTTATCACACCTGAGTTCAATTTCTGTAGTCACCCCCAGGCCTGATTACTGCCACACCTGTTTCAATCAAGAAATCACTTAAATAGGAGCTATCTGACACAGAGAAGTAGACCAAAAGCACCTCAAAAGCTAGACATCATGCCAAGATCCAAAGAAATTCAGGAACAAATGAGAACAAAGTACTGTAATTGAGATCTATCAGTCTGGTAAAGGTTATAAAGCCATTTCTAAAGCTTTGGGACTCCAGCGAACCACAGTGAGAGCCATTATCCACAAATGGCAAAAACATGGAACAGTGATGAACCTTCCCAGGAGTGGCTGGCCGACCAAAATTACCCCAAGAGCGCAGAGAAAACTCATCCGAGAGGCCACAAAAGACCCCAGGACAACATCTAAAGAATAGAGATGTCGCGAACCTCCGATTTTCGGTTCACGAACTTCCGCGGAAGGTTCGGTTCGCGGAAAAGTTTGCGAACCGCAATAGACTTCAATGGGGAGGCGAACTTTGAAAAATAGAAAAAAATTATGCTGGCCACAAAAGTGATGGAAAAGATGTTTCAAGGGGTCTAACACCTGGAGGGAGGCATGGCGGAGTGGGATACATGCCAAAAGTCCCGGGGAAAAATCTGGATGTGACGCAAAGCAGCGTTTTAAGGGCAGAAATCACATTGAATGCTAAATTGCAGGCCTAACGTACTTTCAAACATCTTGCATGTGTATATGTTACGGCCAGAACCCGAAGTTTGGCCACTTCTAGTTCTGGCCGGCCACTTCGGGTTCTGGCCGGCCAATGCGCGAAGTGGCCGCTGCGCTGCGGCCAATGTTAGAAATGGATTGTTTACTCTGATATTAATGTATCTTCTGGCCGCAGCGCAGCGGCCAAACGTATTAATTTGTTGCAATTAAGCCGGCGGCAATGTAACAATTCAAGCCGCCGGCTTTTTCTCTGCCTCTCTCTCCTTCTCCCCCACCCGCCTCTCTCTCCTCCCCCCCCCCCCGCCTCTCTCGCTCTCCTATGGGCAGCCGGCGGGGACACGAGTGTCCCCCCCGGAGTCGTTCGTCGCGGCAGGGAAGCCTGCCGTTCTTGCAGAGTGGGTGCTGGCAGAAGCAATGTCTGCAGCCTCCCCGCTCTGCTGCCCCTGCTGCGACGAACGACTCTGGGGGACTCGCGTGTCCCCGCCTGCTGCCCATAAGAGGAGAGAGAGAGAGAGGCAGATAAAAAGCCGGCGGCTTGAATTGTTACATTGCCGCCGGCTTAATTGCAACAAATTAACTAAGTGGTTATACGTTTGGCCGCTGCGCTGCGGCCAGAAGATACATTAATATCAGAGTAAACAATCCATTTCTAACATTTGCCGCAGCGCAGCGGCCACTTCGCAAATTGGCCGGCCAGAACCCGAAGTGGCCGGCCAGAACTAGAAGTGGCCAAACTTCGGGTTCTGGCCGTAACATATACATCAATCAGGGAGTGTAATTAGAGTACTGCTTCACACTGACACACCAAACTCACTGTGTAACGCACCGCAAACAGCTGTTTGTGTAGTGACGGCCATGCTGGACTACTGCGCAACATGGCGAGATTGCTCTTCCTCACTCAGTGATGTCAGGTAATGTGTGATTTCCTTCTCAACTGTCCATTGCATTGTTAAAAAGCTTACGTTTTGTTTTTAAATTACATTTTCTACTTGCTGTGTACTTGTTCAGTACCGCTACAATGAGAATCCTGTGGAGGCGGGCAAGTCTGCCATTGTGACCCCGGGTAATGGCCGGGGAATGAGGGGTTTGAATCCGGTGTGGAGCCTGAGCAACGGCTACCACTACACATCCAAGGAGGGCAGCGGGCAGGCATGCACGCCCGCCCGCCCCGAGGTAGTGACCAAAAATAACAATACAGGAGGAGGACTTTTGAGGCCCTGCTGTGTATTTGAAATGAATGTACTTTAAATCCTTTAACGAGAACCAGTTATGGCGGGCAAAGATGACACCACATTCCTTTCACGAGAATCATATGGAGGCGGGCAAGTCTGCCATTTGTGACCCCGGGTAATGGCCGGGGAATGAGGGATGGAATCCGGTGTGGAGCCTGAGAAACGGCTACCACTACACATCCAAGGAGGGCAGCAGGCAGGCATGCACGCCCGCCCCGAGGTAGTGACCAAAAATAACAATACAGGAGGCGGACTTTCGAGGCCCTGCTGTGTATTTGAAATGAATTAACTTTAAATCCTTTAACGGGAATCCGTTATGGAGGGCAAGTCTGCACTTGTCACCGCGGGGAATGAAGGTTGGATTCCGGCCCGAAGTGGGAGCCTGCTGAGACCCATGCTGTAGCTGCCCTGACCGTGATTTGCAGACCAGGCATCTGTGGTCAGATGGACCCTTGAGCCAGCGGAAGACAAACCAAGTCGAAAGCATTTGCCAAGAATGTTTTACGGAGGGCAAGTTTTTTTGCCCTTTTTTTAAAAATTTTTGAAAATGATAGATGGTTGTATTTTTAAATTGTTTGAAAGTTTAGATGGTTGTATTTTTAAATTGTTTGAAAGTTTAGATGGTTGTATTTTTAAATTATTTGAAAGTTTAGATGGTTGTTGTATTTTTAAATTGTTTAAAAGTGTATCCATTCTTCCTCCCCCCAGCCACGAACAATACCATGGGAACGTGGAGCAGCAGAAGCCCCCTGTGACGGCTGCCGTGGTTGTTCTCTGCGGCTTGTCTTTTGAGGGGTGCTGCTTTTCCTCAGGTGCTCTTGCCATAGCTGTTTGTGCCTTCTCTCCAGGTGCCTTCGTAAAGCACTTGTCCCTACGTGACAGTTGGCCTTTCCACGGCTCAATTTTTGCTGGCAGAGACAACAGATGGCTTTGCTCCGATCTGAGACACACACGTTAAAAAATGTCCAAACCACTGAGCCCCCCTGGGCTGATGGCGCTACGGTGGCATCAGCAGCTGACATTGAAGGGCATGTTGGCTGTCTGGCCATAGCGGGCGATACATGGCGCCGGACACTGCCCCCAGCTGTTTCTGAGGACGAGCTCCCTCTTGTATTGCGTTCCGGAGTTGGAGCCTGATCAACGTCTACCACCACACATCCAGGCAAGGAGGGAGGCAGGCCGGCATGCACGCCCGCCCCGAGGTAGTGACCAAAAATAACAATACAGGACTCAGGAGGACCTTTTGCGTCCCTAATTGAAATGAATTAACTTTAAATCTTTTAACGGGAATCCGTTATGGAGGGCAAGTCTGCCATTGTCACCGCGGGGAATGAAGGTTGGATTCCGGCCCGAAGTGGGAGCCTGCTGAGACCCATGCTGTAGCTGCCCTGACCGTGCTTTGCAGACCAGGCATCTGTGGTCAGATGGACCCTTGAGCCAGCGGAAGACCAACCAAGTCGAAAGCATTTGCCAAGAATGTTTTACGGAGGGCAAGTTTTTTTTGCCCTTTTTTAAAAAAATTTGAAAATGATAGATGGTTGTATTTTTAAATTGTTTGAAAGTTTAGATGGTTGTATTTTTCAATTGTTTAAAAGTGTATCCATTGAAGTGCAAGTTATGCACTGACTGCCAGGTATAATGTGCAGTTACAGATACAGTGAAAGGTATGCAGTGACTGCAAACAGCCGTTTGTGTAGTGACGGCCGTGCTGGACTGGTGCGCACCATGACGAGAGTGCAGGTGATGGTGGCTTTTCAGCCCATATGCTCGCCCGGCTGATGTAGCTGAATGACAGAACAGTGACTGTCCAGCTGATAAAATTTGGTCTGACCACAATGAAGCAACGACCTTATTATCTTTTGTGTGCCACCCCCACCCGAGACACTCAAATAGCCGGCGGTCATTGCTTCATTGTGATGCGCAAGCCCCTTCACCGCGGCAAGGTAATGATCACGAAGGGGGATGGGCACATGTACACGCACCAGAAAAACTAGTGTAGCGGCCTTAAAAATTCAGGAATCCGCCTAGAGTTCTGGACCCTGTTGGTAGTGGCGGAGAAGGCAGTCAAGCGGCCTGCAGGCAGAGATGCTGTGTGTGGGGACTGACTTAGTCTTCGGTCGTGCAGTAGCCCTCCGTGATCCATTCCTCATTCATTTTGATAAAGGTCAGGTACTGAACACTGTCGTGACTTAGGCGACTTCTCTTCTCAGTAACTATGCCTCCAGCTGCACTGAAGGTCCTTTCTGACAGGACGCTTGCGGCAGGGCAAGAGAGAAGTTGTATGGCAAATTGGGACAGCTTTGGCCACAGGTCAAGCCTGCGCAACCAGTAGTCCAAGGGTTCATCGTCGCTTTTCGCAGAGTCTACATCCACACTCAAGGCCAGGTAGTTGGCTACCTGCCGGTCCAGGCGTTGGTGGAGGGTGGATCTGGAAGGACTATGGCGAGGAGTTGGACTAAAGAACGTCCGCATGTCCGACATCACCCTGAGATCGCTGGAGCGTCCTGTTCTTGCCTGCGTGGACTTGGGAGGAGGAGGGTTACTGCCAGTGGTACCTTGATTGCGTTGTGCAGCCACATCACCCTTAAATGCATTGTAAAGCATCATCGACAGCTTGTTCTGCAAGTGCTGCATTCTTTCCGCCTTTTGTTAAGTTGCTAAGAAGTCCGCCACTTTGTGCCTGTACCGAGGGTCTAGTAGCGTGGCCACCCAGTACAGGTCATTTGTCTTGAGTTTTTTGATACGGGGGTCCCTCAACAGGCTGGACAACATGAAAGAGGACATCTGCACAAAGCTGGATGCAGACGTACTCTCCATCTCCTCTTGCTCTTCCTCAGTGACGGGACGCAACTCCTCTTCCTCCCCCCAGCCACGAACAATACCACGGGAACGTGGAGCAGCAGAAGCCCCCTGTGATGGCTGCCGCGGTTGTTCTCCTTCCACCGCCTCTTCCTCCTCCACAGAAACACCTTCCTCATCATCACCATCATCAGAGTCTGACTCCTCTCCTTCCCCACACGACTCCTCTTCTTCCTCCTCCTCCCCCCTCTGTGCTGCCGCCGGTGTTGTGGAAACATCGGGTTCGTGTGTAAATGGCTCCCACGACTCCTGCTGCCCTAACTCTTCTTGTTCACGCTCCTCCTCAGCTGTATCCACCACTCTACGCACGGCACGCTCCAGGAAGTAGGCGTAGGGGATCAAGTCGCTGATGGTGCCCTCATCGCGACTCACCAGTTTGGTCATCTCCTCAAAGGGCTCCATGACCCTGCATGCATTTCGCATCAGTGTCCAGTTGTTGGGCCACAACATTCCCATCCTCCCAGATTGTGTCCTTGTACTGCAATGATACAGGTACTGGGTGACGGCTTTCTCCTGGTCTAGCAGGCGAGAGAACATCAGCAGGGTGGAATTCCAGCGAGTCGGGCTATCGCAAATCAGGCGTCTCACCAGCAAGTTGTTTCTACGCTGAATGTCCGCAAAGCGTGCCATGGCCTTGTAAGAGCGCCTGAAATGTCCACACAACTTCCTGGCCTGCTTCAGGACGTCCTCTAAGCCTAGGTACTTGGACACAAATCTTTGCACGACCAGATTAAGCACATGTGCCATGCAGGGTATGTGTGTCAGCTTTCCCAAATTCAACGCAGCAATGAGATTGCTGCCGTTGTCACATACCACGTTGCCGATCTCAAGCTTGTGCGGGGTCAGCCATTGCTCCACCTGTTTGTTAAGAGCAGCCAGGAGAGCTGCTCCAGTGTGACTCTCCGCTTTCAGGCAAGACATGTCTAACACTGCATGACACCGTCGCACCTGGCATGCAGCATAGGCCCTGGGGTGCTGGGGCTGTGTAGCTGGAGAGGAGATGGTGGCACCAGCCAAGGAGGAGGAGGAGGAGGATGACGACAGCGAAGCGGTGATAGCAGGTGGAGAGGAGGTGGCTGGAGGCCTGCCTGCAAGCCGTGGAGGTGTGACAAGTCAGTCCTCTGCACAGCCACGTACTCCCTGCTTGCTGCCATCGGTCACCAGGTTGACCCAATGGGCTGTGTATGTAATGTAGTGGCCCTGCCCGTGCTTGGCAGACCAGGCATCCGTGGTCAGGTGGACCCTTGACCCAACGCTGTGTGCCAGAGATGACACCACTTGCCTCTCAACTGCACGGTACAGTTTGGGTATGGCCTTTTGTGAAAAATAATTGCGGCCTGGTATCTTCCACTGCGGTGTACCAATGGCCACAAACTTACGGAAAGCCTCCGACTCCACCAGCTTGTATGGTAATAGCTGGCGAGCTAATAGTTCCGCCACGCCAGCTGTCAGATGCCGGGCAAGAGGGTGACTGGCAGACATTTGCTTCTTACGCTCAAATACTTCCTTCACGGACAGCTGGGTACTGCTGTGGGCAGAGGAGAAGGAACCGCTCAAGGGAAGAGGCGGTGTGGAGGAGGGTGGCTGTGAAGGTGTAAGGGAGAAAGAGGATGAAGACGATGCACCTGAAGGAGGAAGAGGAGAAGGAGGGTGGCTTGTCTTTTGAGGGGTGCTGCTTTTCCTCAGGTGTTCTTGCCATAGCTGTTTGTGCCTTCTCTCCAGGTGCCTTCGTAAGGCACTTGTCCCTACGTGAGAATTGGCCTTTCCACAGCTCAATTTTTGCTGGCAGAGACAACAGATGGCTTTGCTCCGATCTGAGACACACACGTGAAAAAATTTCCAAACCGCTGAACCCCCCTGGGGTGATGGCGCTAGGGTGGCGTCAGCAGCTGACGTTGAAGGGCATGTTGGCTGGCTGGCCATAGCTGGTGATACATGGCGCCGGACACTGCCCCCAGCTGTTTCTGAGGACGAGCTCCCTCTGCTTCTATCATGGAGTCGTCTCCTCCTACTCCTCTCTGACTCCTCCTCTGAACTGTCCCCCTGGTCATCTCCTCTACCGGGAACATATGTGGTATCGTATAATCGTCATCATAATCCTCCTGGCCAGCTGTGCTTTCCTCAGACACCTCCTCAAGTGCACCAACTTTAGGTGGTCCACCATCATCCCCATCCACACACGTTACGTCCATACTATCGCCACCTAACTCAGACGTATGAGGTGATGTACCTGCGCCTTCTTGTTGTTGTTGCAGTAGTGGCTGGGAATCAGTGATTTCACCACCACCACCAAATAACTCCTGCGAAGTGTCAAATGCAGCGGATGTGGTGCTTGTTGTAGCGCTGGTGGCTGCGGGAGATGAGGTGTTCTGTGTTAAATACTCAATCACCTCCTCACGATTTTGGGAAGTGATGGCACGTGCCTTCTTCTGAGCACTGTATTTTGGGGCAGGTCCGCACGAATTCACAGCAACACCACCTCGCACAGCCACAGACCTGCCGGTGCCTGGTGGCCTTCCTCTGGGTCTGCCTCTACCTCTTCCTCTACCTGGTTTGTCCATTTTGTCCATCTCGGGGGTATGCTAGCTATATGCAGTGAGGTGGGTTCTCACTCAACACAACAGGTAGTTAGATGCAGTGAGCTGGGTTCACTCAACACAACGCTAGGTATATGCAGTGATGAGGTGGGTTAAGTAAACACAACAGCTACTGGGTAGTTAGATGCAGTAAGCTGGGTTCACTGAACAGTAAAGGTACTTAAGATGCAGTGAGGTGGGTTCTCACTCAAGACAACAGGTAGTTAGATGCAGTGAGGTGTCCAGGTGGGTTCACACTCAACACAACAGGTAGTTAGATGCAGTGAGCTGGGTTCACTCAACACAACGCTAGGTATATGCAGTGATGAGGTGGGTTAAGTAAACACAACAGGTACTGGGTAGTTAGATGCAGTGAGCTGGGTTCACTGAACAGTAAAGGTACTTAAGATGCAGTGAGGTGGGTTCTCACTCAACACAACAGGTAGTTAGATGCAGTGAGGTGGCCAGGTGGGTTCTCACTCAACACAACAGGTAGTTAGATGCAGTGAGCTGGGTTCACTCAACACAACGCTAGGTATATGCAGTGATGAGGTGGGTTAAGTAAACACAACAGGCACTGGGTAGTTAGATGCAGTGAGCTGGGTTCACTGAACAGTAAAGGTACTTAAGATGCAGTGAGGTGGGTTCTCACTCAACACAACAGGTAGTTAGATGCAGTGAGGTGGCCAGGTGGGTTTACACTCAACACAACAGGTAGTTAGATGCAGTGAGCTGGGTTCACTCAACACAAAGCTAGGTATATGCAGTGATGAGGTGGGTTAAGTAAACACAACAGGTACTGGGTAGTTAGATGCAGTGAGCTGGGTTCACTGAACAGTAGAGGTACTTAAGATGCAGTGAGGTGGGTTCTCACTCAACACAACTGGTAGTTAGATGCAGTGAGGTGGCCAGGTGGGTTCTCACTCAACACAACAGGTAGTTAGATGCAGTGAGCTGGGTTCACTCAACACAACGCTAGGTATATGCAGTGATGAGGTGGGTTAAGTAAACACAACAGGTACTGGGTAGTTAGATGCAGTGAGCTGGGTTCACTGAACAGTAAAGGTACTTAAGATGCAGTGAGGTGGGTTCTCACTCAACACAACAGGTAGTTAGATGCAGTGAGCTGGGTTCACTCAACGCAACGCTAGGTATATGCAGTGATGAGGTGGGTTAAGTAAACACAACAGGTACTGGGTAGTTAGATGCAGTGAGCTATGTTCACTGAACGGTAAAGGTACTTAAGATGCAGTGAGGTGGGTTCTCACTCAACACAACAGGTAGTTAGATGCAGTGAGGTGGCCAGGTGGGTTCACACTCAACACAACAGGTAGTTAGATGCAGTGAGCTGGGTTCACTCAACACAACGCTAGGTATATGCAGTGATGAGGTGGGTTAAGTAAACACAACAGGTACTGGGTAGTTAGATGCAGTGAGCTGGGTTCACTGAACAGTAAAGGTACTTAAGATGCAGTGAGGTGGGTTCTCACTCAACACAACAGGTAGTTAGATGCAGTGAGGTGGCCAGGTGGGTTCACACTCAACACAACAGGTAGTTAGATGCAGTGAGCTGGGTGCACTCATCACAACGCTAGGTATATGCAGTGATGAGGTGGGTTAAGTAAACACAACAGGTACTGGGTAGTTAGATGCAATGAGTTGGGTTCACTGAACAGTAAAGGTACTTAAGATGCAGTGAGGTGGGTTCTCACTCAACACAACAGGTAGTTAGATGCAGTGAGGTGGCCAGGTGGGTTCTCACTCAACACAACAGGTAGTTAGATGCAGTGAGCTGGGTTCACTCAACACAACGCTAGGTATATGCAGTGATGAGGTGGGTTAAGTAAACACAACAGGTACTGGGTAGTTAGATGCAGTGAGCTGGGTTCACTGAACAGTAAAGGTACTTAAGATGCAGTGAGGTGGGTTCTTACTCAACACAACAGGTAGTTAGATGCAGTGAGGTGGCCAGGTGGGTTCACACTCAACACAACAGGTAGTTAGATGCAGTGAGCTGGGTTCACTCAACACAAAGCTAGGTATATGCAGTGATGAGGTGGGTTAAGTAAACACAACAGGTACTGGGTAGTTAGATGCAGTGAGCTGGGTTCACTGAACAGTAAAGGTACTTAAGATGCAGTGAGGTGGGTTCTCACTCAACACAACAGGTAGTTAGATGCAGTGAGGTGGCCAGGTGGGTTCTCACTCAACACAACAGGTAGTTAGATGCAGTGAGCTGGGTTCACTCAACACAACGCTAGGTATATGCAGTGATGAGGTGGGTTAAGTAAACACAACAGGTACTGGGTAGTTAGATGCAGTGAGCTGGGTTCACTGAACAGTAAAGGTACTTAAGATGCAGTGAGGTGGGTTCTCACTCAACACAACAGGTAGTTAGATGCAGTGAGCTTGGTTCACTTAACGCAACGCTAGGTATATGCAGTGATGAGGTGGGTTAAGTAAACACAACAGGTACTGGGTAGTTAGATGCAGTGAGCTGGGTTCACTGAACGGTAAAGGTACTTAAGATGCAGTGAGGTGGGTTCTCACTCAACACAACAGATAGTTAGATGCAGTGAGGTGGCCAGGTGGGTTCACACTCAACACAACAGGTAGTTAGATGCAGTGAGCTGGGTTCACTCAACACAACGCTAGGTATATGCAGTGATGAGGTGGGTTAAGTAAACACAACAGGTACTGGGTAGTTAGATGCAGTGAGCTGGGTTCACTGAACGGTAAAGGTACTTAAGATGCAGTGAGGTGGGTTCTCACTCAACACAACAGGTAGTTAGATGCAGTGAGGTGGCCAGGTGGGTTCTCACTCAACACAACAGGTAGTTAGATGCAGTGAGCTGGGTTCACTCAACACAACACTAGGTATATGCAGTGATGAGGTAAGTTAAGTAAACACAACAGGTACTGGGTAGTTAGATGCAGTGAGCTGGGTTCACTGAACAGTAAAGGTACTTAAGATGCAGTGAGGTGGGTTCTCACTCAACACAACAGGTAGTTAGATGCAGTGAGGTGGCCAGGTGGGTTCACACTCAACACAACAGGTAGTTAGATGCAGTGAGCTGGGTTCACTCAACACAACGCTAGGTATATGCAGTGATGAGGTGGGTTAAGTAAACACAACAGGTACTGGGTAGTTAGATGCAGTGAGCTGGGTTCACTGAACAGTAAAGGTACTTAAGATGCAGTGAGGTGGGTTCTCACTCAACACAACAGGTAGTTAGATGCAGTGAGGTGGCCAGGTGGGTTCTCACTCAACACAACAGGTAGTTAGATGCAGTGAGGTGGCCAGGTGGGTTCTCACTCAACACAACAGGTAGTTAGATGCAGTGAGCAGGGTTCACTCAACACAACGCTAGGTATATGCAGTGATGAGGTGGGTTAAGTAAACACAACAGGTACTGGGTAGTTAGATGCAGTAAGCTGGGTTCACTCAACACAAAGCTAGGTATATGCAGTGATGAGGTGGGTTAAGTAAACACAACAGGTACTGGGGTATATGCAGTACTGGGTAGTACAATGTGCAGCTCCCTGTCACACACACAGGTAGTCACTGAATGTGCTGGGCTGCTGGCAGTGGCACACACAATATCAATTAGCAAGGCTGTGTATGCAACAAAAGTGTCAGTTTGACACACAGAAAAAAAACAAATGTACAGGTTGAGCTCTGAAAAGAGCTGTTGCTGGGTGCTTTAAAAGCAATAATAATCAGTCAGGAGCAAGCAAAGCAGCCTAGAACCTAACTAATCTGTCCCTAGGAGAAAAAGTCTGCAGCAGCTGTCCCTTTCCTCTCTCTAGCAGGCACACGAGTGAGGCTAATGGCCGCCGGACCCTGCCTTATATAAGGGGGGGGGGCTCCAGGGCTTTGTGTAGCCTGAATGGCTACAATGTGCCTGCTGACTGTGATGCAGAGGGTCAAAGTTGACTCTCATAGTGCATTATGGGACGAATTGAACTTCCGCAAAAGTTCGCCTGGTGCAGGCGAACGCGAACCCCCTACGTTCGCCTGGAACCGTTCGCTGGCGAACCGTTCGCTACATCTCTACTAAAGAACTGCAGGCCTCACTTGCCTCAATTAAGGTCAGTGTTCACGACTCCACCATAAGAAAGAGACTGGGCAAAAACAGTCTGCATGGCAGATATCCAAGGCGCAAACCACTTTTAAGCAAAAAGAACATTAAGGCTCGTCTCAATTTTGCTAAAAAAACATCTCAATGATTGGCAAGACTTTTGGGAAAATACCTTGTGGACCGACGAGACAAAAGTTGAACTTTTTGGAAGGTGCGCGTCCCGTTACATCTGGCGTGGAAGTAACACAGCATTTCAGCAAAAGAACATCATACCAATAGTAAAATATGGTGGTGGTAGTGTGATGGTCTGGGGTTGTTTTGCTGCTTTAGGACCTGGAAGGCTTGCTATGATAGATGGAACCATGAATTCTACTGTCTACCAAAAAATCCTGAAGGAGAATGTCCGGCCATCTGTTTGTCAACTCAAGCTGAAGCAATCTTGGGTGCTGCAGCAGGACAATTACCCAAAACACACCAGCAAATCCACCTCTGAATGGCTGAAGAAAAACAAAATGAAGACTTTGGAGTGGCCTAGTCAAAGTCCTGACCTGAATCCTATTGAGATGTTGTGGCATGACCTTAAAAAGGCGGTTCATGCTAGAAAACCCTCAAATGAAGCTGAATTACAACAATTCTGCAAAGATGAGTGGGCCAAAATTCCTCCAGAGTGCTGTAAAAGACTTGTTGCAAGTTATCACAAACGCTTGATTGCAGTTATTGCTGCTAAGGGTGGCCCAACCAGTTATTAGGTTCAGGGGGCAATTTCTTTTTCACACAGGGCCATGTAGGTTTTGAGTTATTTTTCTCACTAAATAATAAAAACCATCATTTACAACTGCATTTTGTGTTCAATTATGTTATCTTTGACTAATAGTTAACGGTTTTTGATGAGCAGAAACATTTAAGTGTGACAAACATGCAAAAGAATAAGAAAGCAGGAAGGGGGCAAAAAGTTTTTCACACCACTGTATTCATTCCCCTGGCAAATTTTGACTTAAAGTTACTTTTATTCAACCAGCAAGTTGTTTTTTGATGGGAAATGATATAAGTGACAAAAGACGGTGTACAAGAGGCATTATTGTGTAAAAAAAAAACATTTCTCAGCTTTTATTTACATTTGAGCAAGAAGTGTCCAGTCCAAAATTATTCATACCCTTCAGAAACTGTCACAGTAAGTGGGAAACTCCAAAGTTCTATACCATTCCAAATAGTCCAAGCTGTTCTAAAGCATCCTAATTATTATGATTAATTAGGAACAGCTGTTTTAATCAACTCAACAGCTGAAAAGGTTGGATTGTGGACAGTCATGGTTAAGACAAAGGAGCTCAGTGAGGACCTGCGGCTGCACATTGTGGCTGCTAACAAGTCAGGAAAGGGCTACAAGGCCATTTCTAAATGTTTTCAAGTTCCAGCGGCTACAGTGCAAAGTATTATCAAAAATACAAGATGTTCTGCACTGTGGAAAATCTCAGAGGACGTGGTCGGAAGCCAAAAGTGACACCTGTGCTGGCCAGGAGGATAGTGAGAGAGTTGAAAAAGAATTCAAGGATCACCACCAAGGCCATCCTGGTGAATCTGGCTTCTGCTGGTGGCAATGTCTCAAGGCAGACAATCCAATGGACACTGCACACTGCTGGGTTCCATGGATGCAGACCAAGGAGGATGCCACTACTCCAGATAAGGCACACAAAAGCTCACTTGGCCTTTGCAAATGCTCATCTGGACAAAGAAGAAGACTTCTGGTCTTCTGTGTTATGGTCAGATCAAACAAAAATGTAATTGTTTGGTTACAATGATGTTTCCTTCATTTGGCGTAAAGAAGGAGAAGCCTTCAAACCAAAGAACACCATCCACACTGTCAAACATGGTGATGGGAACCTAATGCTTTGCGAGTGTTTTTCAGCCAATGGACCAGTGAAAGAGCAATACATGAGGATTCTTAACGACATCAGGCAGTCTGCAGAGAAACTTGGCACCAGTGGACATTTCAGCATGACAATGACCGAAAACACACAGCAAAAGTTGTGAAGAAATGGTTAGCAGACAACAACATTAACGTTTTTGGAGTGGCCCAGCCAGAGTCCTGACTTGCATCCAATTGAGAATCTGTGGAGGGAGCTAAAGATCAGTGTGAAGGCAAGAAGACCCTCCAACCTGAAAGATTTGGAGCTCATTGCTAAAGATGAATGGTCAAAAATACCTGTGGTGACATGCAAAAATCTGGTCTGCAATTATAGGAAGTTTTTGATTGCTGTAATAGCCAGTAAAGGCTTTTCTATTGATTATTGAGAAAGGTATGAATAATTTTGGACTGGACACCTTTTGCTTAAATGTAAATAAAAACTGAGAAATGTTTTTCCCACAATAATGCCTCTTGTACATTGTCTTATTATCTTTTGGGAGACACCTAAGTCATTTCCCGTCAAAAAACTACTTGCTGGATGAATAAAAGTAACTTTAAGTCAAAATTTTCTAGAGGTATGAATAATTATGGGCAGCACTGTGTGTGTTTTATTTATATATATATATATATATATATATATATATATATATATATATATATATATATATATATACGACCCTGACACAGCCACACCCAAACACAGCACCACAGAGACATCCACACTCTCTCTCCTTCCCAGGAGTGATAAGATACCACTCTCACTGTAAAAACGTATCACTACATGTTAACAAGGCGATATTCTTAAAATATGGATCACGGTCTGGTGAATGATAGGTTTTCACTTGCCTTATTATCTCTAGCATGATCTTAGTGAATTGTGACCATAGTTTAATAGAGGAGATTAGTTCACTTTAAAAGTTTGACAATTGTAACGTAACAAATGATATTTCTTCCTCTTTTTTCCTTATGCCATCATCCTATGCCTAGATCTAGATGACTAATCAGACACTTGACCAATATTTATGGTGCTGTAACGATTGGTGTCAGCAAGCACAGATATTCTGATTATTGGTGATCTGCAGTATCACCAATAATACAGATGCTATACCTGATTATATGGTGATCTGCAGAATCACCAATAATGCAAGTATAGCGTGACACAATACAATCGTATGCAAGAGGGTGCTTGGTACAATAGAGTATCTCTATAGGGCACAGAGATACAACCTCCAGCAAGCTGGAACAGCAGACAACAACAATAATATACAGCGTAAATTCAAGTATGTGGAAATATCCACCACACTGTAATTCCTCAGAGGTGTGGTTACCTCTGAATGGGAACCCCTTGTGTGAGATCCTCCAAAGGACGGAGTGGAGGATTCTCGGCCTCTAGCAGCAAGGGTTTGCTAGTGGCGGTCATCTCAGAGGCAAGCCTCTAATAGAACCCTACAGTGGGAGACGTTCCACTAAAGGGAGAAAGGTCAGACAAAATGAGGTTCGGCAACAGATCAAGCAGCAGCAGTACAGAAACGTGAGACAAGAGAATAGTCGGAAACCAAACCAATAGTCGATAACGGTACGGGCTGGCGAAGTACAGAATCAGGAAGCAGAAGAGTAGTCAAGACAGGCACAGAATCATACACGATAAATCAAACAGTATAATATGTGTATATATTGGCCATCGACCCATATATAACACAATATCAGAGACAAGGCTGACTAGGTCTGAGTGCTGACACAGGGTATCGCAAACACAGACGAAGTGTGACTGAAAAACACTTCCTTATATACTGCCTGGGAGAGAAGTCTCCACCCCAGGCAGCAACCAATCAGAGCAGGCTAAAATGTCAGCTGACCTCCAGGTCAGCTGACACGCTTTCTAAGAGTATAAAGGCGTGTCTGTCGTGCGCGCACGCCCCCTAGAGGCAAGATGGCAGATCCCTGGTGAGCAGCATGCTGGAGAGTTTGGAGCAGAGTGCTTGGACGGGTTTGCGCAGCGGATGCGGATGAATTTCCGCATCCCGCGTTGGAAGGTCCACTTGCCGGACTGGATGCGACCATATTTCCGCAATCCATCCGGCGTTGCGGATTTTTCGTTACAGGTGCTTAATTTCAACAGCTCAAGACAGCTGGTGCTCCCTACTACCAACATTGAAAATCCCCTATAATAACATAAGGTATTCTTCCACAAACCAGACACCATTTTTTGCTATTTATGCTTACCACTCTACTAATCTGCTCAACTTTCATCCAGAATTTGGACTGTTTGCGAAACCACATAGGACTTGTTAGTCGGTCAGTGATAGTTGTCTGGATCGGGTCGAGGGTCTTTGCTGATCCCCCCCACACACACACACAAGTAAGCATACAGTGGGGTGTAGCTATCTCGACTGATCTCAGACACTCAAACTATCTGGTCACAATCAAGCCCATGTATAACCTATATATATGTGGGTCACTCAGCTCAATCCCTCCTGAGGGGTCAGCCTATCATAGAGTGATCCCTTGGTTATTCACCATAGTAACCCCATAGGGGTCAAATATATAAGTATGTAACTAACAAGTCCTATGTGGTTTCGCAACCAGTCCAGATACTTCCCCCCCCCCCCCCCCCCGTGTTTTTACTACAGTAGCATATATTAAGGCTCATTTTACACAGGATAATAGGTTTATAAGACCATTTATTTGTACATATTGGTTAGGCCCTGACGGGCAACGTGAAACATAATTTAAAACGTTGCGGTTTTTCTAAAAACTCTTCAATTATATCTACGACAGATTAAACATTTGTCTAAGTACAAGGCTGTGTCATCGGTAAACATGCCGCTTTTCTGATTTTTCTGTTGACGTTGTTTTCAAAGACATGATAAAGACGGCATGAAGGTAGGGACACTCCATGTCATTAATGCCTCAGTGGCATCTAGGGATATTACCACTGAGTTGACAATATTATGAAGTGAAGCTTGTATAATTTCAAATAACTGATGCATATTTAGAACAATAGTTTTTCCAGGCATAAAGCCAGTTTGACCCAGGTGAATAAGTGTAAGGATATCTTGATAAAATGGGATGCAAGGAATTTCTAAGCATATTCACATCAGCTGTCAGTATAGAATCGGGTGTATAGGATTTACAATATTGCAGGTCCTTGCTGAGTTTGGGTAACATGACAACAAAGACTTCTCTCCTGTGGAGGGCAGAGATATAAAATTTTTTCAAATGCTCTGCAAAGCACCTAAAAAAGTTGGTGACCAATTAAGGCCCCGTTCACACTTGCGTTTTGGCAAGTAAACGGACCGGATCCTGATCGGATCCTGATCGGATCCTGACCTGATCCTGATCAGAACCGTACGGTTCCGATCCGGATCCGGTCCATTTGTATCAGGCATGCATCAGGCTGCCATCCGGATCCGTGGGCAAAAAATAGTTAAATATAAATAAAAAAAATGTTCGGGTCAGCAGAAGGTGCACCTGGTGCACATGTACAGTCAGGTTCCTCCGCTGTAGGCATCACCTCCACCTCCGATATTCTGCCAAACAGCTCCAGCACGTCTGTCACTGCTGCTCCACTCCAGACATGCTTGGCCCATGTATCCCCATCCGAAATGGCCGCTTGGATACGCATAGGAAGTGGGGTAGAACGTCAGGTTTTTGTAGGCAGTGTGTTCTGTGCCTTCCGTTTCCCATTGGTTTCTGTGTTCCTGATGGTGCTGTGAGGCTCAGGTCAGGCTCCGGTCAGGATGCGTTGGCCGGAGATCCGGACACAAAAAATAGCGCATGTTGGAAAAGAGTCCGGAGTCCGGATCCAGTCCGGCTCCGTACTGTACGGAACGTACGTATGTGAACGTCCGCATAACCTTTGCATTGCTATATGGAACGTACGTTCCGTTTGTACAGTATGCGGTCCGGATCAGATCCGGAAAATCCGGATAGCGAACGCTAATGTGAACCGGGCCTTAGTGGGAGAATTATTCTCTAGATTTCTATAGGTAATGCATCTTGTGTAGACAAGTGGAAGAGGCAAGAGGTCATGCCATTTTCATGATTCAGGGGCCCTCCACCAGACATTTGGGCCCCAGCAGGAAGACGCAGAGTGACACCACTGTTAGATGGTTACCATCAGGTAAGTAAGGTTAGATGTATTTTAGGGAGAATAGAGTGTGGCATTTAGTTATTGTCGAAGGATCCTGAGATTATTGGCAGGAGCATAAAAATCCTGGTCATACGCTTTAACATGAACCCGAGATGAATTGGAGGAAAAATGTTTTACTTACCTGGGGCTTCTGCCAGCCTCCTGCAGTCCATGAGCTTCCTCAATTGTCTTCTGGTCCCATCCACTAAGCCGCTGTCATCCCCATAAACTCCACAATGTGACTCAGTCTTGGAGCACTGTCTGCCTATATGTGTTCCTGGCCACACGCACCCCCGATCATGCTCCCATATCCAGGAGCCTTCTGTGGCATGCACAAGCTTGATAAGGCTGTAACTGCTGGTGGTAGAATATCAGTAACATTTGAGATAATCTACTACTTAATTCCTACAATAAAATATTGATAATCTTTAACCTAAGCAGAAGCATTATACATTACCTGTTCCTGGCGATCTTGTCTCTTTTAGTTCTTGGTTAGTTTGCGCGTATCCTGTAGCCAGCCAATCACCATGCGGGGACGGAAGCTGCATGGGGATTGGCTGTCTTGAGTCAGGCAAAAACGGTGCTAGAAATGTGGGCCCATAGGTTGTAACGGGAATTATGGCTATAGACAGCAATAGTAAAAGCCAGGATTAGCAACAGCCAACAGTAGTAGCACTCTATAAATATTTATCGGGCATCATAATTACTGTTCATTGCTGCTTTTACTATTGCGGCCATTGGGGGCGCAATTTTTAGTGGCGCTCAATTTTTAGTGGCGATTTTTAGTGGCTGAGTCATTTGCACCTGATTCACAGCACAGAGCCATGGGCAGATTTGTGACAGCTAAAACAGTTACAAAGTTATTAACTGTTAAATTTAAATGTTGCATTGCTGCAAGATTTTGCTGTGGCCAGAATTGTGAGAAATAGCACTGGTCATGAAGGGGTTTTAATAATTTGATTCATTTTCCTATTGCTAACAAAAATAAATAGACATTTTCAAGAGCTCTTCAGTAAGTATGGCTTGTGAGAAAATAGAAGAATTTAGCTTTCTCTGGTAGGCTTGAATCTGTCTTTCCCAGCACTGTCACTGAGCTGTTTTTCATAGCAGCTCATACAGTTTAGTCCACCAGTTGCTTTTATCCTGTTCAAGCCTGCTGCTTATTATAAATGGCCTTTAAATTCACCTTATGTTCCCCTTGTAGCTTTCCTACCCTTTTCGATTGAATATGTAGTTTGATGTTTTTCCAAACACTCTTTACTGATTAATTTTTTTTTAGATTTTTGAATGTCCCTGAAGCAAGATAAAATACACACTAAATTATGTAAAGCAGATTTGTAAAAATGCTGGTCCAGGCAACACAGTGCTGAGATTTAAGTAAAAAAAGATGGTAGTGTGTAAGACATTTACATTATATCATACATGAGAGACTATGAAGAATTCATAGTGGATTTTATGATGTGAGTTGCCCAGGAAATGATGCAGAAAAGTAAATCCAAATCTCTTCCCAAACTCATAGACATTTGCAGCCTTTTTCCTGAAAGTCTCTCCAAGCTCTTTCAACCTAGGTAAGAAACTAACATACACGTTAACAACAAGCAAGGAAAACTTAAGAGTACTTTTAACCTCCCTGGTGGTAACGAGCTAGCCGTTGGTAGCTCAATGCAGAATATAGCACACAGCGGGCGCTTTTACTCACCTCCCGTGGTATCCAAATGTCGGTAGTCATTCTCCTTCCTGTCTTCCGAGGCTATGAATCATTCTGATATCGCCATCATTGATCTCATTAAAGCGTTATAGCCCCACCCAGAAGATGGAGGTAAAATTGCAGCACTGGAGCCTAGGGAGGTGAGTGAGAGCAGGGGCTGCTGCAGAGACTCTGGTGGCTTGATTTTTTTCCTGATTTTAGGGTCTGAATCATTATAAAAAGACTCTAAAATCCTGAAATAATCATACCGCCAGGGAGGTTAAAGCGGGGAAAGTTTGCCCCCTCCATGGCTGCTCATCACAGTATATCACCGTGGCTGGATTTCAGACAAGGGGCAGTCAGTGGGCTGGCACACTAATGCAGTCAAGCTGCCAAACCTGTAAACTGCAGAGGTCAGGCAAGTGTCTGGGACTTTGGTCCTGAGCTGTCACTCACTGTCACCGCTGGCCACTCTTCAAGTCCAACTCCGCCCTTAAGCAGCTCCAACCTTAGGTCAGAGAAACCCCATGGTGCATACGAAGAGAGAGAGTGACCTTCCTAAAAAACAGATAAAAACATGGATTTGAGCTGCAGCAGGAGAGGAGAGAGACAAGGCGGTATCCAAATTGTGTGTGCTATGTAAGGTAAAAATAGCACCACCAAATTCTTAAGGTGCCCATTTACTTTGCAATTTTACTGAACCATCAACCTTCTGATCTCATGATTGTGACCAGATGAAAATAAACGGAAGGCATCCATTGGGCTCATAAATGGAATAAGATTATAACCAATCTGATCTTTTCAAATCGAATTGATCTGCAAAACAGATTGATAAAACAATTGACAAATCGATCATTTGTATTCGATTGGCACCATCAACACTGTCCAATTTGATCCATTGGAAAGATTGATTGTTTAGTAAAATTGCATCATAAATGGTCACTTTAACCACTTCAGCCTACAGGGTTGAAATTTTTTTGCATCTGAGCAACTTTCACCTCCCATTCATTTGCCAATAACTTTATCACTACTCGGCACAATGAATGGATCTATATCTTGTTTTTTCCGCCACCAATTAGGCTTTCTTTGGGTGGTACATTTTGCTGAAAATTAATTTATTCAAAATCAATTTTAACAGGAATATTAAGAAAGAAATTTGAAAAATCATTATTTCTCAGCTTTTGGCCTTTATAGTTTGAAATTCATACATGCTACCATAATTAAAACCCATGTACTTTATTTGCCAATTTGTCCTCCTTATTACACCATTTAAATTATGTCCCTATCACAATGTATGGCGCCGATATTTTATTTGGAAGTAAAGGTGCAATTTTTCAATTTGCGTCCATCACTATTTACAAGCCCATGATTTAAAAAAAAAAATTAATACACTCCTTTGACATGCATATTTATAAAGTTCAGACCCTTAGGTAACTATTTATGTTTATTTTTTTTTTATTATTGTAAAAAAAAATTTTAAATTAAAAATTGTATGTGGGTAATTTTTGGTGTGGGAGGTAAACAGTTATTTTTTAATGTAAAAAAGTGTATTTGTGTAATGTAAAATGTATGTGGGTGTAGTTTACTATTTGGCCACAAGATGGCCACAGTCAAATAGTCCTGGGAGAGATCGAGCTCGCTCCCAGGAAGAAGATTGAAGCAGGGGAACTTTTTGGAACGCAGAAAAGCTGCAGCGTCTGGAGAGACGCTGTCGGCTTTTCTCCGGGGGGGGGGGGGGGGGGGGGGGGTCCGGTCAGTGAAAGGGATCTATAATCCCTTTCACTGTTCGCTGGGCTAACGGCCGGTAGCGGGAGCGCGCACGGGGGGCCAGCGGGAGCACGCGCGACCCGCGGGCGTGCGCGCAGCCTAACTGGGCGAGAAATTTCGTCCAGTTAGGCTGAAGTGGTTAAATATGTGCGATCAATAAAAATGTGTGTATGTGGTTGGGGGAGTTGCTATTGGTCAGGGGGCGGCTGGTGATAGTGGCCTTGGGCGGTAAAATGTACAAATCCGGCCCTGTATATCACACAAAGAAATATCACTTTATTCATGAAGGGCTTCTTTTTTACAAAAACACCACTGCAGTGATTTTCATCCCCCAGCTGCCAGCTACTCACTGGCCTGAGCGAGTCACATGAACTTGAAAACTTCATGTCACCTAATTGACTCAAAAGAGAGCAGGAGGCTATCCAGTTCCATCATCGAAAGAAATGCTAATGATTGCCAGCGGAAACTGACTGTGGAGCAGCCCTGTGAGTGGAAAGGGCTTGCAACCATGCAGCCCCATAGAAGTGAGTAGGGATGGTCAATGGGATGCAAATAACTTTGAGTTGATGAAGGATTATGCACATTTTGTATGCAAATTTATGCAGCTTGAAAATGGACCAATCAAATTTTACCTCAGCAGGATTTGATTGCTTCATTTTCAAGCTGCATAAATTTGCATACAAAATGTGCATAATTCTGCATCACCTCAAAATTATTTGCATCTTACAGACCATCCCTTGATGTGGTAGCACTCACACATTTTGAGGCGGTGAATAGAGATGAGTGAGATTGATTTCTAAACCAGGACGTCCACTGTTAAAGCAGAGATGCCAGACCATGGAGGACACCATGGAGTGCCGGGACAGCCAGGTGAGGACAGCCTAGGTGAGGTAAGCCCTGCTGACACAGCCCGAACCCCCTTCATACTCCGGGATGGTTTTGCTTTTTGTGAAATCTATTTTGCTTAGCCCTGTTGTGGAGAGATGTAGCACTGGTGATATCGAAGCAGGTTGTTTCGGCACTCAGCGCCAAGTGCCAAAACCAGGCGCCCCATAGCAGCAATGTAATGCTGCGCGAGGCGCGTAAGGGTAATTCGGGGCTACATCGGTTGCCGTACCCCGAATTTCAATACCCTCTGAGTTGCAACAACTGGGAGGGGTCATAGTTTTTAATGACGCCAGGGAGTTTTGTGTCACCAGGGAAAGCAGTCATTTGGCTTGAGCTGCACCCAACTCATTGAGGTATGCGTTGATATGCCTCATCTCATCCTTATGCCAGCATTTTTTCCCAGCTAAAAATGGAAAGGATCAGTCACATTATTTCTGCTTCTTTATTAAAAAACCTCTTTAGGCCTGAGATTTCATTAAGGGGCAGTTCCTTGAGTGTGGGAACACGCTAGGTGGTGCATGTAAGTTAGCGTATTGCTGCATATGCATTGCTGCATTTTCAGTGCGTTTTGTGTGCATTCTCAGTGCGATTGTTTTGCGTTTTTGTTCCGAACATGCTGCGTTTTGCGTGCATTTGCGGCACACATATATAAATCACATATGCGTTTTGTATGCGTTTTTGATATGCATTTTATATTAATCTCTAGGAAATCAACAGGACAACAGGAAGCGCAAATACATCATGAAACTTTAATTTAAAAAAAAAAAAGCCTTAAAATGCGCACTAAAATGTGTCACCATTGACATTCATTATGTGCGTTTTAGATGTGTTTTGAAAAAAATATGCAGCGAGTCCTGAGTTTTAAAAAACGCACATTGCAGAACGCAAACATATGCGCTTTTCCATGCAGCCCATTGACTTGCATTACGTGTGTTCTCTGATGTGTTTTCCGCAATGCTATCGTTTCTGCCTAGTGCGTTCCTACCCTCAAGATCTGAGTCCTAGTTTTAATTATTGGGGTGTATGTAAGTTTTCCAAATGTTGCATTTATAGGTACGTATTATTTTTTTTATTCTACAGTTCAACCTTTATCTATGAATACTGTTTAAATGAATAATTATTATCATATAATGTACTGTATCTGTATGCTGCAATGTTAAAAAAAAGTGCCCAAGGAGTGTACATACTTTTTACATGACTATACGTGAGCTGACTGCATGTTTATTTATGGGGGGGGGGGGGATTAACCACTTTACCCCCGCCCGTACGCATTTCTCCGTCCCTTTTTCCATCCGTTCAACCCCAGGGACGGAGAAATGCGTACTTTCCGCGCCCCCGCCGCTGCCCGCGCTCCCGCTCGCTCTAGCGCGCACTCTCGCTAGTAAACACGCCGCCGTCCGCTCGCCCGTAGATCAATGAACGGGAAAATCCATTCCCGTTCGTTGATCTAAGCCCCGCAATGATCCGCTGCTTATCTGATAAGCAGCGCGATCATTGTGGAAAAAAAAAACGTTCTCAGCCTCCTAGTTGCAGGTCGCATTAAACAAACAGTTACTGTTGCCATCTTGTGGCCAAATAGTAAAACTACACCCTAAATCATTTTTCACATACAAATAAATGTTTTACACTAAAAATTAACTCTTTACCTCCCACACTCCCCAATTTTTTTTTTTTTGTAATTAAACACAAAAAAAAAAAATTACAATGAAAAAAAATACATAAATAGTTACCTTAGGGACTGAACTTTTTAAATATTTATGTCAAGAGGGTATAACACTGTTACTTTATAAACTATGGGCTTGTGATTAGGGATGGACGCAAAACTGAAAAAAATGCACCTTTATTTCCAATTAAAATATTGGCGCCAAACATTGTGATAGGGACATTATTTAAACGGTTTTATAACCGGGACAAAAGGGCAAATACATTTCATGGGTTTTAATTACAGTAGCATGCATTATTTAAAAACTATAAAGGCCAAAAACTGAAAAATAATACATTTTTTCCCACATTTTTTCCTATTTTCCCATTAAAACACATTTAGAATAAAATAATTCTTGGCATAATGTCCCACCTAAAGAAAGCCTAATTGGTGGCGGAAAAAACAAGATATAGTTCATTTCATTGTGATAAGTAGTAATAAAGTTATAGACGAATGAATGGAAGGAGCGCTGAAAGAAGAAAATTGCTCTGGTGGTCAAGGGGTAAAACCCCTCAGTGGTGAAGTGGTTAAAATTCAAAACACTTGTGTAGCATGATGGAGAGACCTGAAACGCCATAGCCTGCATTGTACTGGACTTTATAATATAAAGATGTTCGTGAGATTTAAGTAAATAAACAGATAAAGTATATATCCCTTTGACTGTACAACCTATTTTGATTAACAATTTGGTTGCTGGTTAGAGCCATCTATAAATACCCAAGTGGACTTTCATTCATATCGGTCTACATAAATGAAATAGAGCTTGTGAGTCACAATCAAACAATTAAAAATACACTTACGATCACTGAGAGTAACACAAATTAGTACATCAGGCAGCACAGTGGCATAGTGGCTAGCACTCTTGCCTTGCAGCACCGGGTCCCCGGTTGGAATTCCATTCTCGGTACTATCTGCACAGAGTTTGTATGTTCTGCCTGTGTCTGTGCGGATTTCCTCCGGGCACTCCGGTTTCCTCCCACATCCCAAAAACATGGTGACAGGCAGCAGGGGATCTGTGACAGGCAGTGCAGGAACCCAGACTGACACGGATGGATGGGCCAAAGTTGGTTGATCGTGTGTGCGGTGGTACGGTGGCCGTTTTCGGAACGAGCGACAAAACAACGAAAACCCCTGCCGCTGCCCCACTAATTTAAATGTGCCCCTCATAAGTGCGTTTATACATTACCTATTCTGTGTCAGCCTCCGCGTGGTGTCTGTCCAAACTCCGGGTGGCTCTCCTATCAGCTGCATACACGCTGGAGGCAGCGCATAGCGTATTACGTCACATGCTATGCACCGCAGCCAGCTTGATAGGAGAGCAACCCGGAGGACGGATGGACACCACGCGCAGGCTGACACAGAACAGGTAATGTGTAAATGCATACATGGGGGGGGGGGGGGGGGTTGTTGAGGCACATTAGCGGCAGGGCAGAAGTGGCAGGCTCATTCCTTTAAGATTTCATGTTGAAATCGCAAGGGAATCGGCCTGCAGTATGTAGGCAGCTCAACGAAGATGCAACTCTCTCTCTAATCAGATTCGACTAGAGATAAATTTGTCTCTGTCGAATCTGCCCATTATCTTCTGATGTACAGACACCCTTATACAACATATGGTACAACAGTGGTAAGACTGGTGATTGATTGTACAGTCAAAAGTAGATCAGCAGCCCATAGCCGAAGGCTGAATCAAACAGCGCTATGCAAATTCAGATCATATAGAGCAGGGGTCCCCAAACATTTTCGTTCAAGTGCCGGGACAACATACTTCAGACTGCTGAGGGGCCGGACTATAGATAATATAATGTAAAAAAATATAACATTGAGCTTAGGTATTGTAGAAAGCACCATATCTAAGGAAAACATTTTGTGTGTGGGGGCCAGTAAAAAAGCCTCAGGGGGCCACATTCGGCCTGCGGGCCTTAGTTTGAGGGCCACTGATATAGAGACATTAAACTGTTTAGATTGTAAGCTTGCAAGGGCAGGGTGATCCTCCTAAGGTTTACTGTTTTTGTTGCAATACTTGTGCTGCTTGAGACTCTGCTGTACATTTTTTGTTTTACCTATGTTCCCCCTGTTGTCTTATTGTGCTTTTTAAAGCGCTGCGGAATATGCTGGCGCTATATAAATAAAACATAATAATTAGGTGGCAATCTATACTTGGGCACCTTTATATAAAACGCACCAGATAACTGGGTGCAGCAGCAGTCACAAGATGGACTGGCTCTGAAAAAAAACCTGCTGCCACCATAACAAAATAACAAATGAGCAAGGAATACTTATGTCACTGCAGAGTAATACTTTTATCTGGTTAGAGCAACAAAAAAATATATATATAGTTTTATAAATAAAATTAGGTTTGATTGCAAGGATTTGACTGTGAAATTCTGTGGAATTCCAGAAACTGTTGTATCTGCAGTTATGCCTCCTTCCTTCCACAGGTTGTGTTCCAGTAAATGTAGCTAATTTCATCATATTATATATACATACTCTCCATATTGTCTGGAGCACTGGCCGACCCCAAGTAATCATTCACCATACGTGCCAGCTGCTGGCAGTGACTACTTTGCCCGCTGGTGGTGCTGCTGCTAGAAGGAGTATCTGGCATTGGCTGATAAAATTCCTTCAACATACTAAGCAGGTTCACAGATTGGCTATTGGTGCTGCTGCTGGGAGGAGTGGGACCACCAGACCTTTGCTGAGTATGGTGATGAGGCTTGATAGCTTGGGCCCGGGATACAGGTGCAGGAAACGCATCTTCTACCCAACGAAGAAGGGCACCCCGGAAGTGGCTCATCCTGGCGTCTGCTTGGGAGGGGGGCAAGAACTGCCACATTTTCCCCTTGCACCGGGGATCTAAGATGGTGGCCACCCACATGTCGAGCCTTGATTTTAGAGTTTTAATCTGGGGGTCCTTACGGAGGCACTGGAGCATATGCGCAGCCATAGGGAAGAGATGTCTGCCATTAATTACCTCTTCTTGGCTGTGCAGAACTGTCGTCATGCTCCAGCTCAACATCAGAATCTTCTTCCCACCCCTGGACAATGGGCTTGTCTACTTCCACAAGCTCTGCCTCCTCATCCAGGACTTAAGCATGCTCACTCACTCCCCCACTTGACAGACCACTGCTCAGTAGGGCTTCCTCCCCCTGTCCGAGTAATTTGTCAAGAGCCTTGTTCAGCATGAAGACAAGAGGAAGTACTTCTGATATGCTGCAGTGCTCACTGACCACTTTTGTTTCCTGCTCAAACGGCTCCAAGACTTTGCACACCTATCCAATCAGCTGCCACTGGTCCCCAGTAATGTAGTCCAGTGGCCCTGTTCTGGAGGAAGATGTCTGAGACAGGTATAGCCTGACCGCCATTCGCTGCTCCCACAACCTCTCCAGCATGTGGAGGGTGGAGTTCCACCGCTTCGGACAATCAGAAATAAGCCTGTGCTGCAGCAGGCTATGGCAGCGCTGCAGCAGTTTCAAGGCCGCGGAGGCGGTTGCAGAGCGATGGATGTGGGCTGACACTTTTCATGCTGAGGCCACAGTGCCCTTCAACCCATCAAAAGTGCGTAAACATTTCTGGACTACAAGGTTGAAGACGTGGGCCAAGCAAGGTAAGTGATTGTAGTCACCTTCAGAAATGGCGGCCAGCATGTTGGCACCATTATCAGACACCACTACACCTGTCTCTAGTTTTCGGGGGGGTCAACCATTGCCGAATCTGATTCTGTAAGGCTGCAAGGATTACAGATCCGGTTTGCCTTTTCTCGTCCATGGATCCAAGTTTTAGCACTGCTTGGCATCGATGGTGCTGCAGACCAGTGTAGGAGCGGGACCACTTGCTGGGAGGCTCAGCAATGGTGGACTTTCCTTGGACGGATCAGGTAGCAGAGGGAAGTAGAACAGGCCTCCCCTTCAACCCACGTGGCAGCACCACCAGCTGAGATGCCCCAGATCTTGCACCCTCCTCAGCACCATGGAGGGTGACCCAATGGGCGGTAAAAGTTAGATACTTTCCCTGCCCATGCCTGCTGCTCCAGCCATCCATAGTGAAGTGCACCTTGCCAGTGACAGCGTGATCCATAGACCGGCCGACATACTCCACAATTTGCTGGTGAAGGGCAGGGATAGCATTCCTGGTAAAATAATGGCGACTGGGGATCTGCCATTGTGGAGCAACACTGTTCATCAGTCTGCGGAAGGGGGCACAGTCCACAAACTGGTAGGAAAGCAGCTGTTGGCCCTATAGCCTTGCTAGGAGCGCATAACTTGCAAGGATAACTTGCAAGGAGCATCCGCTTCCTCTGCAACATTTCTGGCACAGAGGCCTGACGCTGGAACACTGGCGATTCAGAGGAAAACAACAAGGGTGATGATGAGGTGCTTGCCGAGGTCTGGAGCCCTCTTCCAGCCTGGCATACAGAGGGATTTGAACTAGAATGGGATGCAGGTTGGATAAAGACAGGACGACTAGAAAAAGAAGAGAAGGGGCCTGTTGCTGCTGCTTTTCCTCCACCCATCTTATTGTAATTCTTTACATATTCAAACTCCAGTCTGTGGTGGTTGCGCAGATGGCTTATCAGCCCTGAAGTGCCGAACCCGCTGCCCGATTTTCCTCTGCTCACCAATGTACGACACACAGAACAGACTGCCCTAGATTCATCCTCTGCAGGAACAGTAAAATAATTCCATGCAGGGGAAGTGCGAGCAGTGGTGCAACCTGTTCTAGTACGATGATGCTCAGCATTGGACTGGTGGGAACTTGCAGACTGCTGGCCTACCGTCTGCTCTGTTTCTCCATGCTGCTCACGCCTGCTAGTGCCTAACCCACCAGATGGCGACCACATTGGATCAGCCGCCTCATCATCCAAAACATCATCCAGTTCAGCCAAAGCTCTGGAAACCATAAGTGACTCTTCTGGACCCTCCACCTGGCCACGAAACACCTCTGTAGTTGACTGGTGGTGATGTAGATTGGTGGTGACGCAAGCTCCCAGTTGTGATGGATTACTACTGGATGAAGAAAACACAGGGGCCATTTCTGTCACCACAGAACCCACCACTTCTTGGGAACTTGGTCGCATGGTCTCCTCCAATGCCTCCTCCCAATCCTTCTCCACATCTCTCTCATCGACGTAGGTGTGTTTTACTTCTGAAGGAGAGTACTGGGAGGAAGCAACCTCGTCAAGATAAGCAGCTGCAGTCGGGTTCTGGTCATGAGGAACCTGGCCACTACTGGTGCTGCTGCAACTAGCTTCAAGTTCCTCAGACTGGGTAGAGGGTTCCTGATCTAAATAATCAACAACTCTGTTCGCTTGCTGCTCTGTCAAAATTTTCCTGCGTGCAAACAGAGGGAAGACATCTCTGACCAGGGGGGAACGCTTCCTGCTGCTGCTGCCACCCTCAACCTGATCACATACTTGACGTAATCCACCAGCACCACCATCACTCCATTTTCTTTTAGGAGTGGCAGAAAATTGCTGCTGCTCTCACTCCATTGCTTTGGGGCCAAAAACTTTATTGGGGAAGGGGTATGAGCGACAGAACCAAAGTAAAATAAATAAAGAAAATAAATCAAAAACAAAATAAAGGGGAAAAAAAAGAAAAAAAAATGAACTTAGAAAACAAACAAAAAAAAAAAACTTGCACTACACTCAACTAATCAATCACCTCTCTCACTCTGTCAAACACTAACCCTGCAGCCTGGCTGGCTGGCTCTGTCTATTGGCCCATACTCATGGGCCACAATTGTTGCTAGTCGCTAGCACATGGGAGCGTGTGCGCGACAGACCGGCGACAGCTCGTCGCCGGGTCCCTCCGCATACAAACTGCGGAAGAGGGATCAGCGGTGCAACGGAAGCTGTCGCCGACGATCCTCCCCCCGCCGGAAGCTCCGTGTTCTGCATAGAGGTTGCTGTCGCTAGTCCGCATACACACGCGGACTAGCGACAGTTGCGGCGAAGTTGCGGCGGCAACTGTCACCAGGCGATTGACTGCGCCAATCGCCTGGCGACAGCAGCGTCGAGCGACGGTTCGGGGTGTGCGCGCCATACTCACGGGCGACCTGTCGCCGCAACACGCGCGCGCCACGTGGTTGCGGCGACAATTGTAGCCCGTGAGTATGGGCCATTACCCACTCCACACAGCAACTACTAGTGCACTACACTACAATCTATCACTTAAACTAACAATCTACTGTCACTCTCTCACAAATACACCTAGCTAGCTACTACTAATAATAGCTCACACTCAATCTAATTCTCTCTCACAGCCTTTAGAAAGACTTTTGTTTTATATACACTCTTTAAAGAGACACTGAAGCGAAAAAAAAAATGTGATATAGTGAATTGGTTGTGTACTATGAATAATTACTAGAAGATTAGCAGCAAAGAAAATATTCTCATACTTTTATTTTCAGGTATATAGTGTTTTTTCTAACATTGCATCATTCTCTAATATGTGCAGTTTACACAACACTCAGCATTCAAAATGAGTCTTTCAGAGCAGTCTGTGAAGTAATGACCTCTCCTCTAGCAGAGGAAAAGTAAATAGTCCAGGAACAGTTGAGATAATAAAAGTCAGATAACAGCCCTCTCCACGACTAACTTAGTCGGAGAGCTTAATGGCTTGTTTGCATAGAGATAACAACTGGAGTTTCTCAACTCTTCCTGTACTGGAAACAATTACACTGATGTATCTGATCTTAATGTTTTATTTCTTAGCTGTGCTACACATACAAATCATAATATCATCATTTTTTTTCCGCTTCAGTGTCTCTTTAAAAAGACTATTGTTTTATGTTGAAACAACTAATATGGGTCTGTCCTCTCTCCAACACCAGACTGAAACCCACAAGCTTCGTGTCTGTCACACCTCTCTTATATGCAAAATGGGTGGGATAGCTGATGATAGGTAGCTAGGGAGCTGGTTGCTAATGTAGGATTGGTTGGTTATTGTTAAGACTCTAATTGGTGCTGAAATTCAGATTTTCATGCAGAAATCCTGGTGTTTTAACTTTTAAGCTTCTGTGATGGGTCTTCCATCTGATTGGCTTAAAAATTCTGCATTCCTACGGAATTTCTCATAGAAGTTCCGCAATTACTGTATAGCGCTATAGCTTTTCTGTTCCGCCTCATCGGAACGGAATTACGAATTTCCGATCTGAATCGCGGAAATCTCTATTCCGCGGAATTCGGTGAGCATCCCTAATGTCCACTCATTTAACCTAGAAAAGCAGATGTTGGTTTGGACGATCACCCTGTATTCTAAAACTACCTTTTCATGACTGTAAAATACTGGGTGTATGTGAAGACGCTTGGGTAACTAGTTTGAAGGTGACCTGATTGATCTTCCAGCCAATAGGGAAGGGAACCAATAAACTTCATACCTCTCAAAAGATATATATTGTTGTGGATATACAGCTTCAATGGCAGGAACAGGACAATGGTCAGAGCTACAACGTGTCAGATTGCATTGGGGGTGGGGTATCAGGGTGTACACCTAGTATGCAAAAGAAAATATATGTTGTCAGAGGTAAGACAGGCAGGGCAGTGCTGTACTTCCAGACATATAATCTATTGTCTATTTTCCTTAGCAGTTGTATTGAATTTTATATTGTTTTTTAACAAAGCCATGAAAAAATTGCAGTCAATGAAGCACCAATTTTACCACTGCTTTGTGCATCAGGCCCTATAATACTCTTGCAAACATTCACACTAAAATGTATATTAGGAGAGAGAGCGCATTGTTTTTAAGATCATAAATTGATCTTAAATGTTGCATCAGGCACTTGACTGGGCAGGTCTTTAGCCAGTACTGGGAACAATAATTATAGATAACTGACCATCTACTTTTGGCATTTTAACAGGATTTCTGTCAAGATTTCTGTAGTCATGTGATTCTGTCTTTGATTCAGCAGCTACAGAGTTGCTTTTGTGAAAAGACTCAGAGGACCAGGTTACTATTTTTGCAGCTGAATTGTGGTCTAATGTGAACTATTTGCTGCACAGTGATGACATTTCTGTTTCCAGCTATTAATGCAACTTGTGCCTGTAATGATTAGTTTAATGTCTCTTACTGTGCAGGATTTATGAAAACTTTGTAATATCCTAATATAATATATATATAATATATAACTAGCAGACATAAGCCCATTTAAAAACGTGCTCTAGGCCTCCCTCACAACCCCACTCCCCTCCCGCCCGTGTTCACTGCCGGCGGCCGCATGTCAGTGCCCATGAGAGCCCCCCATGTGCGCACCCCTGCTCCGCCCGCACACGCCCGCCCCCCTGGCCCCGTCCTCCTCCTGTCCCAACGGCCGCCCATGCTGCACATGCACAGTAGCGCAAAAGCACAGACACAGGGACAGGAGCGGATGCAGAGACACAGGAAAATTATTATAGAGGATTATAGGTTTTGTTATATCATAGATCACACTGAAGCGGCAAAAAAATTATGATATAATGAATTGGTTGTGTAGTACGGATAATTACTAGAACATTAGTAGCAAAGAAAATATTCTCATATTTTTATTTTCAGTTATATAGGTTTTTTTTACAACATTGCATCATTCTCTAATATTTGCAGTTTACACACTACTCAGCATTCTAAATTATTTTACAGAGCAGGCTAGTGAACTTTTGAACTGTCCTCTGCAGAAACAAAAACAATATAGTGCCAGACATTTAAGATAATAAGCTTCAGAAGACAGAGCTCTCTGCAACTTTGAAAGTCGTTGAGCTCAATGGCTCCTTTGCAGAGATAACAACTGGAGTTTCTCATCTCTTCCTGTACTGGAAACAATATTAGACGTATGTCTCTGCTCTTTATTTTTTTAGCTGTACAACACATACAAATCATTATATCATAATTTCTTTTTTCGCATCAGTGTCTCTTTAATATTATGGTTTCCATTGCATGCAAATTGTTATCTTAGTGAATTGGTTTCATGTAAAAAGAGAGGCTAATGTATATACTGCAACTTTAGATCATTAACAAAAGTTACTGGGGCAGATATAACAAGATTAGTGCAAAGAAAATTGGAGTAAAACTGGTGCAAATGTGAAGCAAATATCCAGATCAAGAATTCTGATTGGTCAGTCCAAGCAACTGCTGAACTTTTGCAACAGTTTTGCTTCAGTTTTCCTTTGAGAGGTCTCCTCTAGTAAGTACAAAAATAGTTTCTGGCTGTCTGCAAAGGTGTAGCTAAATGCAGAAGCCAAGTTTCTGATGTGTTACTTGAAAAGAGCTTCAAAGATTAAATCTGACTTCCGTGGTTATTTCAAGTAAATGTTTACTCTTTGAAGCAGTAGTTTCCTTTTGACAGATGGCACACTCCTTTCATTTTATTTTTGGATATTAGAGTATAGTAGTAGTTAGTGAAGGTAGTGTTGTTTGAACTGGACCACCCAAATTAATCGGTCTGTTTGATTGCCGCAGTCATTTAACTAATAATTTATTAATACTTAATCTGATGAAGCAGTGCTGGAACAGGTTTTCGATATTGACCTTTTATCTGGTCTACAACTAATTGAATACTGCATGGCCAGCTTTAGTGCAAATCTAAAAACCTTCATGTGAACTCAGGTGTACATTTCAATGCAGACTGTGTAATCTGAGCGAAAAGTAGATACAATTCAAGGTAGTTTGTAAGAGCTGGAGCTGCTGTCATTTTAAATTTATGGAGTTCATACAAAACTGAAACTCAGACAAATATGCAAGCTGCAATTGCTGAGCTCACTTGTAATTGCTCTGTACCAGGTTGTAACAGTGATCCTGTTTGCTTCAGTACTTAATGAATCACTGACCCTGACCCAGTGTACTGACTGCATGCTTGTTCCAGGTCAGCAGTTTGAAAAGCACTGAAGCCACAAGCAGCCAGCCAACAATAGTGTTTAGATTTCGTTTGACACAAAGAAATATCAGGCATAATCCGATATTATATGATATTATATGATTGCTGGTGATTTTCTTTTATTCTGCTTGTTTTTTTTAAATGTCATTATGGCAGCTCAGTGATCACTTCAACATTGTATTCAGGGGCGGATTTAGGCCATGGCCAAGGGCACCAAAGCACCAGGCTAAACTGGTGCAGCATTTGCAAGCTTGCAAATGCTGCAATGCAGGGAGGTCAGGTGAGCGCCTGACTGCAGTACTCTGCTGCTAGCTGCCTGTGCAGCAGCCACCTTGATCTCTGTGCACGTTTGCATTGTGGCCGATGGCTATGGACTTGGGCAGCATTGGAGAGGAAGAGCAAGCTTCTGCACTGGGGAAGAGCAGAGAAATGAGTGACACAGATGGCTGCTGCGGTGTGAAGGCTAGCTGGCTACCTATACTGAAATGTGGGGGGGGGGAGGGATTAAGGGAGTCATCTGGCTACTTATACTGGAGGGAAAGGGAGAAGGAGTCATCTGGCTACATATAGTAGAGGGAAGAGGGGAGGGGTCATCTGGCTACCTATACTGGAGGGAAAGGGGGAGGAATCATTTTGCTACCTATACTGTCCACATACCTATCCACATACCTCTGTGCGTTGTCCATTCTTGTCAGCCTTAAAAAACGTAACTTTTGGCGAAAGTAAAATCAAACAGGAAGAGGCAGGCTTGCTGCGATGTTCCCTCATATCACCCTCCCATTTCCCACCCTTCCTCGCTAAATTGTATGTTTTTTGGGATAATTGACATAAATGTATATTTTATTATATTCTCATATGACTGTTTGTATGGTAATTAGAGCAATTTTTTTTGTTCTTAGTATTGGGGGCTTCATCCAACATTTTGGTAGACAGGCTCTTTGTATTTGAATTACACCACTGCTAAGTTCATGTAGATTTGGACCTTCCCAAACGACACCCTCTTTTGCTGCATGGCCACACCCATTTCCTGGCACATACCCTTTAACATGGTACCCTGGATCTTGTAGGATCCTAGCAACACAACTCGGTCAAGTATCCTTTAGGTATTGAAAGAAGTTTTGCATCAGCATGATACCATTTAATTTCTTGCTTTTACTGATGACTAACATGGTACAATACTCTATTGCTACCTTTAGATATTGGTGTTATCCTATGTAATAAACCCTAACTGTCCCTGCGTCATCCTCCTGACCCTGTGCCCCGTGTATTTTGGCTACTGCGCATGTGTAGCGTTGGGACAGGAGAAGGACGGGGCCAGGGGGTGAGGGCGGTGGGCGGGTGTGCACGTGCACACAGCAGGCGAGTGCACGCGTGCGCACTGACATGCGGTGGCGGCGGTGAGAGAGACCTAGAGCCCGTTTGAAAACGGGCTTAGGTCTAATAGTACATTTGATATTTATTTACGCAACACAGTTTTTTCATTTGGAAGATTATTATTTTTTTTATCATTGTGCTTTCTTCAGTATTCTCCATAAAACAGAGCAATGCCACGGAAGGGCTTATTCACAGCAGTTACAGTAAAACCTGTTATCCAGAACTCGTTGTTAACTTTATGCATCCGAGCAACTTTCACCTCCCATTCATTCGCCAATAACTTTATCACTACTTATCATACTTTTTTATTTTAATTTTTAATTATTTTTTTTTTTATTAAAAATTTTATTTGGGTAATTTTTGGTGTGGGAGGTAAACAGCTAATTTTAAATGTAAAATAATGTATTTATTTAATAACAAATGGATGTGGGTGTAGTTTTACTATCTGGCCACAAGATGGCCACAGTCACAAAGTTCTGGAAGCGATCAATCTCGCTTCCATGAACTAGAAAGAAGAAGGGAAACCTTTTTTTATGCAGAAAGACCACGGCCTCTGATAAGAGACCGTCGGTTTTTCTGCGGGTGTCTTAGATCGATGAATGGGAATTATATTCCCATTCATTGATCTGTGGGCTAATGGTAGGTGGCAGGAGCACGCGCACGGCGCCGCTGCAGCAGCACATTCTGTTTGGATGGATATATCCGTCCAGATAGACTTAAGTGGTGAAGTTACGGCTGTCCTTTGCCCTAATTTGTTGTTAGTTACTGTATTTCAACATTAATAGAGGGTTTATGGTAAGTGTGAGGTACAGTAATTTTTTTTTAACTAGGCCTATTTTTAGCATTAACTCTCAAGCAACCAGGAACTACAGTTATCCGGCATCAGCCAATCCTCGTTGCTGCCAGATAACGGGGGTTTTACTGTATTTTGCTGAACAGGGATTATTCATAATGAGTCATCTGTAACCAAAGAAAAGAGTGCAGTTAGATGTTTGAACTTTAGCAGTTGCTTGATGGCAGAGAAGTGGTCAGTTGAAATTGGCTGCATGAATCCTCTCTGGGGAATGTAGATGGCTCAGCTACCACTGCAAACTGTAAACACTTGGTAAGCGCTGTATTAACACTATATCAGTCCTATCACCAGCAGGTCAGAAAAAAATAGAACTGGAGGTTATAAAGTCGTTAATAGGCACTGAAATAACAGCAACTATATTGATGATGAATAAGATTATGTGTACAGATGTTGTTTGTTTATTTATGTTTTTAATTATGAGAGCATAAAATATTTCAAAGGAATGGCTATTTCTTTTGAGCATCACCTGCTGGCTTGATTAGCATGCAAAGCCGGGAAGCAGTTATTAAATAAATAAACCGCTTGCCATTTCCTACTTATTTTAAATAGTTTAATGTGTTTGGGGGTAATGATAGGTGTTCCCCGAGTGCCATTTGGTGGATCATTGGTGGCCTTCCTTCTTCTGCTTAATGCCTACCCATTGAGAATAGTATGCCCTTCTGGTAGCTAACTGTAGGCACCCAATAAAAAGTGTAAAAACGTGTAAAAAAACTAAACACTGCTGAAAAGGAAGGTAAATGTAGGCTTACCTTCAATGAGGACAAACAGCATTTAGACAGTTTTTTGATAGGGATAAAAACGTGTTTCATAGCCTGAAACCATGTGGTCAGGTAAATAAGTCTCATCTACAGCTGGATTTAGTTCAGCACGCCTTTTAGTTAAAGAGACTCTGAAGCGAGAATAAATCTCGCTTCAGAGCTCATAGTTAGCAGGGGCATGTGTGCCCCTGCTATACCGCCGCTATTGCGCTACTAAACGGGGGTCCCTTCACCCCCAAACCCACCCCCGCAAGACTTGGTCGCAGACTTGGTCGTTCCTGGAGGCAGGGCTAACGGCTGCAGTCCTGCCTCCAGTCGCGTCTATCAGCGGCGCATCGCCGCCTCTCCCCCGCCCCTCTCAGTGAAGGAAGACTGAGAGGGGCGGGGAGAGGCGGAGATACGCGCTGACAGACGCGCGTGGGGCAGGGCTGCGGCGGTTAGCCCTGCCCCAACCAGGAAGCGTTCCCCCGCTGCACCGAGGGGATTTGGGGGTGAAGGGACCCCCGTTTAGCGGCACAATAGCGGCGGTCTAGCAGGGGCACACAAGCCCCTGCTAACTATGAGGTCTGAAGCGAGATTTATTCTCGCTTCAGACTCTCTTCAAAGATGCTAAGATTGGGCACCTCCAATTAGTAGCTACAATTGTTCCCACCCTGTCTGGTGGGCCCACCCTGTCTGGGGGGGGGGGGGGGGTTCTGAAATTTTAGATTTTATTGTCTTAAAATCCAGAAAATTTCTTTTTCTTTTGGAGAAGCGACCATACCTGTACCTTGATGTTACTTCCCCTCATGTGATTAGACTGGTTGTATGTTAAGCAAAAGTGTGAATACCTATTTATTTGTTTACTCAAAATACTAGACTAGATTGGGCTCCTGTTTTCTTTGTGTTATATATTCTGTTTCTGCATATCGCATGCCCTTCTGGTAAGCTAGCTGCCAATTTTGTCACATTTTGCATCTCTGTTCGCAAGGGTAGGTAGCTCTCAACAACCGTTTGTAAAGGGACAAGCGAGACATGCTTTAGAAGTTATCCCTGTTTAAAGACCCCATCCACAATAAAATTGTTTAATCAGTTTGTTTTATTTAATTAAGGTATCAAATAAAATTAAAATTGGCTAAATATTAGGACAACAGTCAATTTATTTGGAACAAATTAATGATCAAAAGTTGGTCATTAAAGGCAATATTTTCAATCAAACACACATGGACAGAATCAAAGTCTTCTAGATTAGAACAAAGCTAGCAAAGGTGTTGACCCTGATCACTACTTACATAGTTTGGTTGAAAAAAGACATCCGTCCATCATGTCCAACCAGAAAATAAATAAATAATTACAAAAACAAAACAAAACTAAAACATCCTGAATCTGCACATATCCCAGTTGATACAAGGGAAGGCAAAAAACTTTACAAGGCCTGGGCCAATTAGCCTTAAGAGACACTGAAGCAAAAAAAAAAATGACCTAATGATTTGTATGTGTAGTACAGACATAAGTCTAATATTGTTTACAGTACAGGAAGAGTTAAGAAACTCTAGTTGTTATCTATGTAAAAGAGCCATTGAGCTCCACGACTTACAAAGTCAGAGAGCTCTGTCTTCTGAAGCTTGTTATCTCAACTGTCAGTAACTGTATTTTCTTTTTCTCTCCAGAGGACAGTTCAAAAGTTCACTGGCCTGCTCTGTAAAATCATTTAGAATGCTGAGTAGTGTGTAAACTGCAAATATTAGAGAATGATGCAATGTCATAAAAAACACTATACAACTGAAAATAAAAATATGAGAATATTTTCTTTGCTACTAATGTTCTAGTAAATATCCGTACTACACAACCAATTCATTATATCTTTTTTTTTTCGCTTCAGTGTCTCTTTAAGGGGAACTAAGCACCCTTTCCTTCCCGGGAATTTCTCTTGGCTTTTAATAGCTAAAGGGGTTGCACAACCAATTTATTATATCATATTTTTTTTCCGCTTCAGTGTCTCTTTAAATGGAACTAAGCACCTTTTCTTTCCCTGCAATTTCCCCTAGCTCCTCATAGCTATAGGAGCTGCCATGTTCCCCCTCCCCTTCTAGCCTTCCTTATTTACAGAAGTCACAAATGCTATGTTCACACCTTCCCTGCAGATAAGCTCTTTGAAGAAGTTGTCCTAATTACTCATTCCCTCTGTTGATGAAAATGTATTGTTTACTTGTTTTAATGAGTGCAATAAAACAATTACTTAAGTCCTTAGCTGCCTGAAATCTCTGTGGACCGGACAGAAGGGCAGGCCTGCTGAAAGAAAGTAGGTTAATAAAGCCTGTGCTAAACATTAAATGTTAAAGGGAATTTTTTTAAATAATGAGATATATTGTTGACATGCATTTTTAATGTGCTATTGAGATGCCCTGGGTCCTAAAAATGGTGCTCAGTTCACTTTAAAAGGGAAGAACTCCTTCATGACTCCAGAAGGCAGTCAGATAAATCCCTAGATCAACTCTGTACTGTACCCCCAGGAACTAACACCTTTGATTTGCCGTTTTCAATGTTCGCTTGTTCTCTGGTTAAAAGGTGAGTAAATTTGCTTTTTTCCAAAAATTATACTGATAAGGCTTACCAATTGCTTACTATCATCCTAAAAGGCACTGAAACTGTGCTTTGATTATATTATTAACCCCATTACTAGGGATATAACAATTTTTAACAGTTTTAGTACATCAGGAGGGGATTTTTCATAAGGGTTCATAATTCCAGTAGAAGCAGATTTATAGATTTGTGTGTCATCTGCTTGAAACCAATATAGAAAGCCAAAAAACTCTAATAATCCTAGATAAAGCCATATAGAATAGAAGTTGTCCAGTAACCGTGGCACTCCGACAGAGCAGGGAGGAGGGGAGGGGTTAGTGTTGAAGAATGCAATTCTAAAAGCCTTTTCACTGTGATAACAGGACAGCCAAGCCAAAGAACTGTACTGTATTTACTGTATGCTGAAGGAGGAGAAAATGTTGAGTATTAAAGGATTGTGGAATACAGTATTTTTATTTCTTCTATCTTGTTATGTTACATGCATGTTCATGCAGAGTTGTGAGTCAATTTAATCACATTCATTTACAATGAAAGATGAAAGATTTGGTGAGACCGAGACCATTTAAGTAGAACAGATCAAGTTACTATGATGTATTTGGAAGATCCAGGATTTCATAATCCAGCAGTTTCAGTAGAGGAAGAGAGAAATCAATGTCTTGAATTTTTGTGCTTATTTCCTGGTAAAAACTGAAATAAAAAGACATTAGCTGAGATACGGCTATGGTAATGGGAACACTTATAGTCATGCGGGGGGAATTTGAGCGCAGGGTGAAGCCGCTTATAGAATATCGGCTATGCATTTGGCTATGCTGCCGATATTCTACTGTAGTTATCATTTTACTGATATTCTATTATCATGTTGCCTAACCTTCCTCTCACACTAACCGTCCCTCTTTCTACTGCTAACTCCAACCTACCGCTATCTAAGCCTAACACTAACTCTCCACCCCCCGCCTACTCATAATACTAACCTACCCCATCTAAGCCTAATACTACGGATCCCTACCTACGCCTAACACTTACCTGATACCTTACCCCCACCTCCACTATCTATGCTGCATTTGGCACTGCTTTTGATCCCTCTGGTGCTTATGGCTACACTCCAGCGCCCAAAATTTGCCACTGGGTGCTGTTATATTCACAGTTAGTACTGTGGTCTATGCAGTGCCCCAATTTCCTAGTGACCAGGGACGGCCACATTTCCTGTATCGTGCACTGATATCTGACTTTTATTGGGAATAAGTCCTGCACAACACTGGCATTTGCCTGTTTTGCTTGCTTAGTAAATTCCTATTTCTTTCCCATGTAACACTGCTTCAATGTAACACAGTGTAATGCATGTTATACCTACAACATATATACTGTATATGCTACCTGTGTAATGTGTCAAACTGTTTGTGTAATCCCTGCCCATCTTTAATTGTGCTTTCTGCGCACAGTAAAGATTAGTGAAGCATGTCTATTAATACAGTGGCTACAACATGCATGTAGTTTTTATATAAGTTTATATTTTGCTGAGTGTTTGGCCTTACCCACAATCTGTTGTGGTCACACCTGTTTTTCAGTGTGGTGTGCTGCCCCTTCTTTGGTGTGGCACAGAGATACTGTGGATATTCTGGGAATCTGATTGCACCTCTATCAAACAGATAGTGCTTGTACTGGAGAAATTATACTTTTACCCTGCACAAGCATACCTTCTGTATTTAAAAAAATGATTGCCTTGTATTAGGGGTATACTGTCGGTATGGGTGGTGTGGAGGAGTGCGTTACCTTGGCACCAAATAGATAAGAAACCACCCTTTGTAAGGGTCTTCTAACGATAGAATGGTTCCCGAAATGCATTGATGACTGTGCTTTAGTACTGTAGAGAATATTCTCTATAATATTTGTGTAAATTACGCTGGACAAGAAAAGCTGGCTACATAATCAGTATATTGTGGTGATTATAAAAATACAACCATATTCCTTATCAACTGCAAGCAAAATATATATTTGTAATGATTGGTGTTAGCAAGAACAAAGTTTCTGATTACCAGGTGATCTGCAGTATCACCTATAATACAGATATATACCTGATTATATGATGATCTGCAGAATCACCAATAATACAGATATATAGATACTGATGTGTTAGCTAAGCAAAGCTAATAAGCCACTAAGAAGTGACGTACCCTAAACACACTTTAATGCACTAAGTGTAGTGATTGGTGTAACAGTAGTACTGGCAGTATTTTCACTACCTCACCAGAGGAGCTGGTGGGCACTACCAGTACTGAACCTCTCACCAGAGACAGGGGGTCCCTGGTGAGAGCAGAATGGTCAGACAGATCAGATCGGCAACAGACAGACAAATCAGGTACAGAATCGACAGACAGAGACAGAACGAGTATCAGGCAAGGTTGGCAACAAGGTCAGATGGGCAGAGGTACAAAATCAGGAGACAGATACAGAACAGTAATCAGGCTAGGTTTGGCAACAGGATCAGATAGGCAAAGATGCAGAATCACTGAGAGTAAGATTGGTCAGAACTAGCCAGAGTCATACACAGATAATCAAGCAATAATAACAGTAGTAATAATAATTCCTAGTGAAATCCTAGTGAAATCCCAGGTTTCCTCCCAGATCAAAGCACACCGGAACTATCTAAGGTCTGAGCGCTAACACGAAGTATTCACGACAGCAGACAACCAGCAAGTGAAGCCGAGAGGCTTAAGAAGAGGAGGAGACCCCCAAGGCACGCCCACCAGCCTCGGCCAATCAGAAGCGGCAAGCGTGCCCTCTGACGTCAGCCGACCAGCCGGTCAGCTGACGCGCCTCCTCCTGGCATAAAGATCCTGACGGTGAGTGCGCGCACGCGCTAATGTACCCCTGAGCCTAGCAGAGACACGCGTCCTCGGCGTACTAGACGCCTGGGAAAAATCAGCAGGCAGGGACCCGGCAATGACCACGGTGGACGCACCGTCCACCGCAGCTGACATGCGATTACTCCCCACACCCGTCCTCGGCGTGCTAGACGCCCGAGGCGCAGGGAGACTGGCAGGCAGAGAACCAGAAGCAGCTGCGGTGGTACTGTTATCCACCGCAGCTGACATGTCACTATTCATTACAATATTTTTTATTTTAAGTAAAAATAACTGAAGTAAAGAAACACAAGAAAAGAAAAAGAAAAGAAAGAAAGCAAAATACTTTTCACAGTATGATATAGATGAAAATAAACATTTGCAGTAACAAAACATAACAAACCATTAATATAATGCACAGTAAAATGGCAACTGACATTTGGCCATATTACCTTCAGCCATGTCAAACGCTCTCTGGAAAGAGCTATGAGACTTACATAATCCATTTTCATTGTCTATCCCAAAACAAAAAGCATAACAAGCTTATTGTTGTGTCAGTTTTCACTTGTATTGTACCATCTGGCTAATGCTAAAAAATAATATTTAGACAGAATGATAAGAGCGTGTCTACCCCCACGTACAACTATATACAGTTTTGTGGGAACAATAGAAGAACTGTGCACAGACATACAAATCTCTCAAAACCTGTAATTACTGAATGTAGGTTTTTTTCATATTTTTCACCCTGTTGGGATAAATAAAGCTCGTTGGATTCTATATTTATACTGTTTCTTACCTGATAAGTATATAAATGCTGAATGTAGGATATTAAAGGACTGGTCCAGTTGGCTGGGTAATCTCTTTGGTCAATGTCATCACAGTCCAAGGAAGAGTATGTGTTCCTAAGATCTTGGCATAACTACGCTGTATATGTGACATTTCTTCTAAGCTCCTTGTCACTCACCCTCTGCTGGCTCTCACATAGTAATATATGACTAGTTCACTACTCAGCGTAAAGATGTTTTAGATGTGGCACGGGAAAAAAACAAAGACAACTCAAATACTGTTTAGTCAATTTTTTTCACTGCAGTGGCTGGATAGTGTATTGGTTAAGGGCTCTTTCTCAGACACAGGAGACCAGGGTTTAAATTTTGGCTGTTCCTGTTCAGTAAGCCTGCACCTATTCAGTGAGGAAAACTTGGGCAAGACTTCCTAATACTGTTTCTGCCTATAGAGTGCTCCCTAGAGGCGGCATCTGTGGCGCTTTCACTCCGCCAGGAGAAAAGTGCGATAGAAATGTTCTATGGCTTGTCTTTTTAGAAAGTCTTTTAAGAAGTCAGTGAAGGTCAGAGATGCTGGATTTTGGCCACTAGGGGAGAATCACATCAGAGGCCAGTTTGTCTGCACTTTCACTAGCCTCTCCCTCTGTAGGGAAGCGTGAGGACAGGCAAGGTTGTGGCATTTAGCAGAGTTTACGTTTTGAGAGGTAAGACTTTACGCATGTAAACCAATATGTCATTGCAGTGAGATGAAATAATGTTCGAAGATCCAGCATAATGCTGCTTTGTGAATCTTCCATTGTATTAGTCACAGTAATAGTTATATTGTTTACTTACACCACATTGTGTACCAGCATCTGTATTGTGTACGCATGTTTATTTCTAGTACAGCGTCATGGAACATGATGGCTCTTATATAAATCAATAATAATACTGCAAGTGAAGAAATGTATGTTTGCATTTTGACATTGAATGGAGGAGTGTCTATTTGCTGAGCTGGTTTTCTGAGAAGCTTTAAACCTGATTTTAGCCAACTAAAAAGTACATACAGTTGTATATAGTAGCATCCTTTTCAGGCATGACTGTAGGGTAACATACTGTACATCCTGCAAGTTTATTGTTTTTTAATCATTTCCTGTTTAATACCCAAGTCCAGGGCCTATTTTTGTTACCTTCCTATGTAAATTGTGTTGATTGCATTTTGTGATTTAACCACCAAATGCTGCTGTTTTATAACCACAGTTTGAGTACAGTACTGTAATGCAGCCTGCAAGATAGCTGACCTATAGTTGGTCATAAAATCAAGCTTTTACACAACTAAAAAATGTATTTTAGTGATTTCTCCATGATGGGGAAATCACATCTTTTTCTGCCAGGGTTTGATCTCCACCACCTGAGATATGAGCCATGCATGTGCCTGTAAGATACAGAGACAGGGGAGAGTGCACTCAATATCAAGGTAGTGAGAACAGACCAGGCGGTCATGGAGTCAGGGCCGGCCCGCTCATGAGGTGGCAAACTTCTAGGGGCGGCACCTGCCCGTCCGTGGGTGTGGGGGGGCCGGCCGCCGAGCCGGAGGGGTAGCGGGCAGGACGAGGGTATTGGGCCTAGCGGTGGGGAGGGGGACTAACCTTTTCCGCGTTCCAGCATGCGCTCCACTGACGTCACTTCCTGCATCGCCGTCCACTTACAATACAGTGGGCGGCGATGCAGAAAGTGACGTCAGTGAAGCGCACGCTGGAACGTGGAAAAGGTGAGTCCTCCCCGCCCGTGCCTCTTACTATCGGCATCGGCTGCTTCCTATTTACAGCTGGAGGGGAGCGCAGATCGGGGGACCCAGGCGAGGGAGGGGCAAAAAGTCAGGCGGCAAAAAGTCTAGGGCCGCCCCTGCATGGAGTAATCTCACTTTACATTTTGGCAGGATAGGTGTGCCAGCAGAATCGCCTTGTCCCACTAGCCAGTGATGGGGCATGCGGCAAGTCTCCTCCTTCCTCCGGACCATCCCCTCCTTGCAGTCATCTGCAGCTTGCTGTTGCTCAAAACTTCCTGCTACTCGAGCGTTACCTGCATTCTGTTGGCTCTCGGCATGCAGGTGTTGCATGTGGCCACATATGGGTGGTAATGTGTTTGCGGGGGTGAGTGGAGTAAGACACGGAGACTCAGGGAATTAATGTAGTTAAATTATAAATGATCAGCGCAGAGTCCAAAAACAGAAGACGAGTCTTCAACAAAGAATGAGATAAGGCAAATCCCCACCACAATAAATATTGGGTCACGGCACATCTCTGCATTCATGGATACCCAGAAAAAGGAAAGAGGCTTACCAGCTGGTGACAACCCACATTATAAGGTTGTATCAACGATTTGGTAGGACATCAGGAAGCAACAGTCTGTCCAGGATCCACCAATTCGGCAATGATTCATCTCAAGAATGGATATCAGTAGTAAACCTCATAAAAAACAAACAAACGGCAACTGTGTAAACCGTTTAACCACTTAAGGACTGCAGTCATAAAACCCCTTAAGGACCAGAGCCTTTTTTTCCATTCGGACCACTGCAGCTTTCACGGTTTATTGCTCAGTCATACAACCTACCACCTAAATGAATTTTACCTCCTTTTCTTGTCACTAATACAGCTTTCTTTCGGTGCTATTTGATTGCTGCTGCGAGTTTTACTTTTTATTATATTCATCAAAAAAGACATGAATTTTGACAAAAAAAATGACTTTTTTAACTTTCTGTGCTGACATTTTTCAAATAAAGTAAAATTTCCTATACATTTGAGCGCGAAAGTTATTCTGCTACATGTCTTTGATAAAAAAAAAACCATTCAGTGTATATTTATTGGATTGGGTAAAAGTTATAGCGTTTACAAACTATGGTGCCAAAAGTGAATTTTCCCATTTTCAAGCATCTCTGACTTTTCTGCGCACCTGTCAGGTTTCATGAGGGGCTAAAATTCCAGGATAGTACAAATACCCCCCAAATGACCCCATTTTGGAAAGAAGACATCCCAAAGTATTCAGTGAGAGGCATGGTGAGTTCATAGAAGATTTTATTTTTTGTCACAAGTTAGCGGAAAATGACACTTTGTAACAAAAAAACAAAAACAAAAAAAAGTTTCCATTTCTTCTAACTTGCGACAAAAAAAAATGAAATCTGCCACGGACTCACTATGCTCCTCTCTGAATACCTTGAAGTGTCTACTTTCCAAAATGGGGTCATTTGTGGGGTGTGTTCACTGTCCTGGCATTTTGGGGGGTGCCTAATTGTAAGCACCCCTGTAAAGCCTAAAGATGCTCATTGGACTTTGGGCCCCTTAGCGCAGTTAGGCTGCAAAAAAGTGCCACACATGTGGTATTGCCGTACTCAGGAGAAGTAGTATAATGTGTTTTGGGGTGTATTTTTACACATACCCATGCTGGGTGGGAGAAATATCTCCGTAAATGACAATTGTTTTATTTTTTTTACACACAATTGTCAATTTATAGAGATATTTCTCCCACTCAGCATGGGTATGTGGAAAAATACACCCCAAAACACATTATACTACTTCTCCTGAGTACGGCGATACCACATGTGTGGCACTTTTTTGCACCCTAACTGCGCTAAGGGGCCCAAAGTCCAATGAGTACCTTTAGGATTTCACAGGTCATTTTGAGAAATTTCGTTTCAAGACTGCTCCTCACGGTTTAGGGCCCCTAAAATGCCAGGACAGTATAGGAATCCCACAAATTACCCCATTTTAGAAAGAAGACACCCCAAGGTATTCCATTAGGAGTATGGTGAGTTCATAGAAGATTTTTTTTTTTTTGTCACAAGTTAGCGGAAATTGATTTTAATTGTTTTTTTTTCACAAAGTGTCATTTTCCGCTAACTTGTGACAAAAATAAAATCTTCTATGAACTCACCATACTCCTAACGGAATACCTTGGGGTGTCTTCTTTCTAAAATGGGGTCATTTGTGGGGTTCCTATACTGCCCTGGCATTTTAGGGGCCCTAAAACGTGAGGAGTAGTCTTGAAACCAAATGTCGCAAAATGACCTGTGAAATCCTAAAGGTACTCATTGGACTTTGGGCCCCTTAGCGCACTTAGGGTGCAAAAAAGTGCCACACATGTGGTACCGCCGTACTCAGGAGAGGTAGTATAATGTGTTTTGGGGTGTATTTTTACACATACAGATCCTAGGTGGGAGAAATATCTCTGTAAATGACAATTATTTGATTTTTTTTTTACACACAATTGTCCATTTACAGAGAGATTTCTCCCACCCAGCATGGGTATGTATAAAAATACACCCCAAAACACATTATACTACTTCTTCTGAGTACGGCGATACCACATGTGTGACACTTTTTTGCAACCTAGGTGCGCTAAGGGGCCTAACGTCCTATTCACAGGTCATTTTGAGGCATTTGGATTCTAGACTACTCCTCACGGTTTAGGGCCCCTAAAATGCCAGGGCAGTATAGGAACCCCACAAGTGACCCCATTTTAGAAAGAAGACACCCCAAGGTATTCCGTTAGGGGTATGGTGAGTTCATAGAAGATTTTTTTTTTTGTCACAAGTTAGCGGAAAATGACACTTTGTGAAAAAAAAAACAATACATATCAATTTCCGCTAACTTGTGACAAAAAATAAAATCTTCTATGAACTCACCATACTCCTAACGGAATACCTTGGGGTGTCTTCTTTCTAGAATGGGGTCATTTGTGGGGTTCCAATACTGCCCTGGCATTTTAGGGGCCCTAAACCGTGAGGAGTAGTCTTGAACCCAAATGTCTCAAAATGACCTGTGAAATCCTAAAGGTACTCATTGGACTTTGGGCCCCTTAGCACAGTTAGGCTGCAAAAAAGTGTCACACATGTGGTATCGCCGTACTCAGAAGAAGTAGTATAATGTGTTTTGTGGTGTATTTTTACATATAACCATTCTGGGTGGGAGAAATATCTCTGTAAATGACACATTTTTGATTTTTTTTACACACAATTGTCCATTTACAGAGAGATTTCTCCCACCCAGCATGGGTATGTGTAAAAATACACCACAAAACACATTATACTACTTCTCCTGAGTATGGCGATACTACATGTGTGACACTTTTTTGCAGCCTAGGTGCGCTAAGGGGCCCAACGTCCTATTCACAGGTCATTTTGAGGCATTTGTTTTCTAGACTACTCCCCACGGTTTAGGGCCCCTAAAATGCCAGGGCAGTATAGGAACCCCACAAGTGACCCCATTTTAGAAAGACAACACCCCAAGGTATGCCGTTAGGGGTATGGTGAGTTCATAGAAGATTTTATTTTTTGTCACAAGTTAGTGAAAAATGACACTTTGTGAAAAAAACAATAAAAATCCAATTTCCGCTAACTTTTGACAAAAAATAAAATCTTCTATGAACTCATCATACACCTAACAGAATACCTTGGGGTGTCTTCTTTCTAAAATGGGGTCACTTGTGGGGTTCCTATACTGCCCTGGCATTTTACGGGCCCAAAACTGTGAGTAGTCTGGAAACCAAATTTCTCAAAAAGACTGTTCAGGGGTATAAGCATCTGCAAATTTTGATGACAGGTGGTCTATGAGGGGGAAAATTTTGTGGAAACGGTCATAAGCAGGGTGGCCTCTTAGATGACAGGATGTATTGGGCCTGATCTGATGGATAGGAGTGCTAGGGGGGTGACAGGAGGTGATTGATGGGTGTCTCAGGGGGCGGTTAGAGGGGAAAATAGATGCAATCAATGCACTGGGGAGGTGATCGGAAGGGGGTCTGAGGGGGATCTGAGGGTTTGGCCGAGTGATCAGGAGCCCACACGGGGCAAATTAGGGCCTGATCTGATGGGTAGGTGTGCTAGGGGGTGACAGGAGGTGATTTATGGGTGTCTCAAGGTGTGATTAGAGGGGGGAAATAGATGCAAGCAATGCACTAGCGAGGTGATCAGGGCTGGGGTCTGAGGGCGTTCTGAGGTGTGGGCGGGTGATTGGGTGCCTGCAAGGGGCAGATTAGGGTCTAATCTGATGGGTAACAGTGACAGGTGGTGATAGGGGGTGATTGATGGGTAATTAGTGGGTGTTTAGAGGAGAGAAGAGATGTAAACACTGCACTTGGGAGGTGATCTGATGTCGGATCTGCGGGCGATCTATTGGTGTGGGTGGGTGATCAGATTGCCCGCAAGGGGCAGGTTAGGGGCTGATTGATGGGTGGCAGTGACAGGGGGTGATTGATGGGTGGCAGTGACAGGGGGTGATTGATGGGTGATTGACAGGTGATCAGTGGGTTATTACAGGGAATAACAGATGTAAATATTGCACTGGCGAATTGATAAGGGGGGGTCTGAGGGCAATCTGAGCGTGTGGCGGGTGATTGGGTGCCCGCAAGGGGCAGATTAGGGTCTAATCTGATGGGTAACAGTGACAGGTGGTGATAGGGGGTGATTGATGGGTAATTAGTGGGTGTTTAGAGGAGAGAATAGATGTAAACACTGCGCTTGGGAGGTGATCTGATGTCGGATCTGCGGGCGATCTATTGGTGTGGGTGGGTGATCAGATTGCCCGCAAGGGGCAGGTTAGGGGCTGATTAATGGCAGTGACAGGGGGTGATTGATGGGTGGCAGTGACAGGGGGTGATTGACAGGTGATCAGTGGGTTATTACAGGGAAGAACGGATGTAAATAATGCACTGGCGAATCGATAAGGGGGGGTTTGAGGGCAATCTGAGCGTGTGGGCAGGCGATTGGGTGCCCGCAAGGGTCTAATCTGATGGGTAACAGTGACAGGTGGTGATAGGGGGTGATTGATGGGTAATTAGTGGGTGTTTAGAGGAGAGAATAGATGTAAACGATGGATTTGGGAGGTGATCTGATGTCGGATCTGCGGGCGATCTATTGGTGTGGGTGGGTGATCAGATTGCCCGCAAGGGGCAGGTTAGGGGCTGATTGATGGGTGGCAGTGACAGGGGGTGATTGATGGGTGGCAGTGACAGGGGGTGATTGACAGGTGATCAGTGGGTTATTACAGGGAAGAACGGATGTAAATAATGCACTGGCGAATCGATAAGGGGGGGGGGGGGTTTGAGGGCAATCTGAGCGTGTGGCCGGGTGATTGGGTGCCCGCAAGGGTCTAATCTGATGGGTAACAGTGACAGGTGGTGATAGGGGGTGATTGATGGGTAATTAGTGGGTGTTTAGAGGAGAGAATAGATGTAAACGATGGATTTGGGAGGTGATCTGATGTCGGATCTGCGGGCGATCTATTGGTGTGGGTGGGTGATCAGATTGCCCGCAAGGGGCAGGTTAGGGGCTGATTGATGGGTGGCAGTGACAGGGGGTGATTGACGGGTGATTGACAGGTGATTGACAGGTGATTGACAGGTGATCAGGGGGGATAGATGCATACAGTACACAGGGGGGGGGGGAGGGTCTGGGGGGGTCTAGGAGAATCTGAGGGGTGGGGGGGGGTGATCAGGAGGGAGCAGGGGGCAGTTTAGGGACTAAAAAAAATAGCGTTGACAGATAGTGACAGGGAGTGATTGATGGGTGATTAGGGGGGTGATTGTGTGCAAATGGTGGTCTGGGGGGTGGGCAGGGGGGGGTCTGAGGGGTACTGTGGGCGATCAGGGGGCAGGGGGGCAGATCAGTGTGTTTGGGTGCAGACTAGGGTGGCTGCAGCCTGCCCTGGTGGTCCCTCGGACACTGGGACCACCAGGGCAGGAGGCAGCCTGTATAATACACTTTGTAAACATTACAAAGCGTATTATACGCTTCCTATCCGGGGATCGTCGGGTTAACAACCCGCCGGCGCTTCCGATTGGCCGGCGGGTTGACGACGCGGGTGGGCGGAGCCTATTGCCGGCGGATGCGCGCGCATCCCAGCGCGCGATCCCCGGCCAAAGAGTGCCCCAGGACCTGACGCCATTCTGCGTTACGTGGTCCTGGGGCTGCCACTTTGCCGCCGCCAATATGAAGTAGGCGGTCGGCAAGTGGTTAATATAGAGTTTTCATAGTAAAAACAGCATAAAAAATAGCATAAAACCAAAACTTACATACGGGGCCCATGCAATGGGAACCCCGAGAAAGTTGCACGCGTGTATGGGTCAGCAGTAAAGGACAGTATAAAGGTGCCGCCTGTCTCCTTAAAGTGGACCTCCGGACTAAAAATCTACTCAGCAGAACTGAAAAGGCTTGGTGTTTCTTTAACAGTTTCACAGCATCAGAACTTTGTTTTTCTTACCAAAGCCTCATTTTTAGCTGCATTTTTAGCTAAGCTCCACCCATCAAAGAAAACTGCCCGGGCTTTTTTTCCTTGATGCTGTGCAAAGCATGATGGGATTTCCTATGTTGTTATTCATGTTGCATAGCAACTGGGAGGGGTGATCAGCACACAGGACAGTTGGAACTGTGTCTCATGCTCCCTGTCACCTCCTTTAAGCCAAAAAGATGGCTGCCCTAATGAAATCAACCATTTGCCTGTTCTTTTAAAACAGGGTGGGTAAGAGATTATATTACCTATCTATTTTAATTAACATAACTAATGTAACTTAATGACAGTATGTTTGTTTAGGCTGAAGTTCCTCTTTCAGGGAAGGAGACAGGCGGCACGTTTATACTGTCCACATGCGCGACTTCGGCCAGACTTGGGCCAGCACAGGAGGACAGGAACAGGGAGGAGGGTGTGCTAGCTTGTTTGTGCGCGTTGCCGTGCGTGAGCAGGAGCGTGGCCGTGTACACATTGTGGTGGAGGGGGCGGAGGCCTAGTACCCATTTTTTAATGGGTGGGCCTCTAAACTGGTCAATATATAAAATCAATGTCAGTAAGGAATATTTTGTAAAGGTATTACTACAGTATAAAACTGGGAGTTATTCATCTTAGGTTTTGGTAAAAAAGTCGCACTAAGAGGATATATATTACAGGGAATGGGGTATATAAACATGTAATACACTCACATAGTGTGTATAGCTGGGACCCCACACTAAATATTATACAAGAGGTGTTAGATCAATGTGAATTAATTAAGGATAAATGTAGCTGGGTAAAATACATATTATAATAAAAACATCTAATTTGCATGAAACTAAGAAGAATAAATATGGTTTTTGATTAAAAAAAAATGTATTTTTTAAAGAATTTATATGCATGGAAATTGTAAATATATATTACCCAAAAGGTCTCAGATCCAACTAATGTGCCTGTTACCTTGACTCTGCATACAGTAGTTTACATTTTACAGATGACCATACCACAATATTCCTGTGATGGAGACCTCAAGATTTTTGCCTAGACAAACTTCATGGATGGAAACGTCTGCAGAATTTATTCTTACTAATGAAACACTCTGCTTCTTTGCAAAAGAATACTGTAAGTATTTATTGTGTTATGAAAACACTTCCTAGATTCAGGTTGCCAGTCAGGGTCACAGCATGTCTTATACTGGCCCCTGATCAAACAGCCAAGAATTGGCCTTGGAGAGTGAGGTGTACTTACAGCTAATGAGGAGCCAGCATGTCAAGTTTCTCAAAGGGAGGTGAGAAGAATTATTTGTAGTTATTAGACACATAATCCAGAAGGCTGCTTAGAAAGGGTCAGCGAAGTCTGCATGGCTGAAATCTCACAACACACAACATTGGACATTCAAAATTATTAGACTTGATTATTTTGGGTGATCTTTAGTTGTACAAATGCGTTGCTCAGATATATAACGAATAGAACATTTTACTCTATAGGCAGGAACAAGATGGCAAGCTCTGTGGCAAGTAAAAACAACAATTCGTTATACTTTTAGAGCATGTAGGATTGCTAATGAGCAGTATGAAGGCATCAGAGAGACCAGTGCACACTTAAAGAGGAACTCCAGTGAAAATAATTTAATATAAAAAGGTGCTTAATTTTTACAATAATTATGTATACATGATTTAGTCAGAGTTTGCTCATTGTAAAATCTTTCCTCTCCCAGATTCACATTCTGACATGTATTACATGGTGACATTGTTACTGTGGGCAGATTATGTAGCTGTTCTGGCTTTAACAGACAGCTATAAACAGCCATTTCCTGTGTGTGTCATTGTTACATTGTGGCAGTTTGCCCAGAGTACCGTACGGTACCAGAGCCTCTTGTGGGAGGGGTTTCAGCACAAAATCAGTCATACAGCGCCCCCTGATGGTCTGTTTGTGAAAATCATTATATTTTTCATGTAAAAGTGGGTATCAGCTACTGATTGGGATAAAGTTCAATTCTTGGTCGGAGTTTCTCTTTAAGAAGTCTCCTTAATTGTTCACAAACAATCATAACAAGTGATTTTACCACTTCTGTACTTCTGCCACGCCCTGTATACTGTATAAACACCTGTAAACACATGTAAATACTTGGTTCTGTTTTCTATTTTTAGAACATGGAGTTAGTATGGGCAAATAAAACGTGTCTGTTTTATCTACAACAGCACATTTTATTTTTAAACTATAATGGCCAAAAGCTGAGAAATTGTGAATTTTTTCATTTGTTTCTTCTTCTTCCCTGTAAAATGCATATAAAATAATATAAATCTTAGCAAAAGTACTGCCCAAAGAAAGCCTAGTTTGTTCCGCAAAAAATAATATATAGATAATTTCAGTGTGATAAGTAGTGATAAAGTTATTACTGCATAAATGGGAAGAGCTTTTGAAGTGGGAAAAAAACGATGGTACAGAAGTGGTTAAGCGTGCACATGAGTTTAGGCTACAGCAAATACCATCTCGTCTATCCAGTTATTAGTGGGTAGTATCATGGGGACAGATGGAGTAGAGAAGGTTACAAAGAGTGGGCTAAGACAGTATACCTGAATAGGTGATATTGGTGTTGAAAAGGAGTGTTATACTGCGCGTCAGTATCATCTGTTTGTATCTACCGCATTTTGCAGCCGAAGAACTGAGGAAGTATTAAAAATTTAAACTTTGTGAGATTTTTTATTTTTCCATATAGGGTTCAACTTTGTTATTGTTTTCTTTATTCAAATTTTCACATCATCCTCTGCACCACCATCTCTGGTACCAACACTTCCCTAATTGGCAAACAACTCTACCAGTTCTATTTTATAGTCATTAATATTCAGACTCTCTGTAGCATTATTGTGTTGTAACGATTGCGGAATTATCTCCGTGGTCAGCGCACAAGATGTGTGCTGACACCGCGGAAGTCCTCCACAAGCGTATTAAACGATAGAACCCAGATTTGGTGCAATGCCCCTGTAGAGAGAAAAGTTAGCACAGAGACAGAATGTATGTGTGTCCACCAATCTAGTCGCCACCGGACGACGGTGAACACACAACAGCGGAAACCAAGTGGGAACGCAATCGCAAGAGTGGCGATTGCCAACAGCGACACAAGACTGAGCAAAGACAGAGCATAAGTGTAGTAAGAGAGACACAGCAAACAATAATGATCAGAACGCCAAGGAAAATAACAACACTAGCTAAACGCGAACTCCGCACTCATTCGCAACAGCGAACGCGTTTAAAACACGGTCACCGCGCGTTAGGCGCCCAGTGACAAGCGTGCCACCCTAACTAACCAAAGTAACACGAAAATGAATAGAGAACGCGAACGCTTGCTAAACGGTTACCTCACCGAGCCTACAGCAAGCGTTCGTTCCAGACAAGACAGACAGAAGGAGTAACCAGTAGCAACCGCAGCTCTGGCCTACAATCCCAGACAGAGTACAGAAGGAACCACCGCCACTACCGCTAGGGCGGATGCGATCCAGACAGACAGACAGATGGAGCAACCAGTAGCAACCGCTGCTCTGGCTTGCACCCCTAAGTCAGAGTACAGAAGGAACCACCGCCACTACCGCTAGGGCGAATGCGATCCCAACAGACAGAACGATTTCCTGTCGACCGCCGCTGACGACAAGACAATCGCAACAGAAAAGACAGAATAGGCAGTACAAATTAAGCACAAACCTGACTGCACTAAATAGGAGTGCAAGGAGCACTCCCCAAGAATTACTCTTAACAGTTAGCAAAGGCTGAGATTCCAGGTAAGTTGCAGGAACAAACCTCTATGACCAGCAGGGAATTCTGGGAGCAAAAGGTATTTATACTGCAAGCCATCAAAGGAAGCAGCTAAGCAATTTGCATTACAAGTGGATGCAAATTTCTCACCAGCAGAGCAACTCTGAAACTTGCAGTGTGAAGACAGGTCTCCTTTCCAGGGACCTGTAGCACTCAGATCTACAAAATGGTCAAAAAGCTGTCTGTCTGTGCAGACAGCAGAGCGGATCATTACATGTGTATCAGTGGCGGACATACGGCCGTGCAGGCCGTGCCGCCGCACGAGGGCCCCTGAAGTTCTGCTGCTTCAGGGGCCCATTAAGTATTGCAGGTTTTTTTTTTTTTATTTTTTATTTTATTTTTTTTTAACCTGGGGGGCCCAACTCCTGTCCTCCCCCCTCACCTCGCCCCCCCCCCCTCATGCGGCGGGAGAGCGGAAAATACAAGAAGTCTCCGGCCGGGGCGGCAGCTGCCGCTTGGTCTCCAGCTTTGGAGACATATCGGAAACTAAGCAGCAGCTGCCTCTAGCGTCTGCTGCAGCCCCGGCCGGAGACTTCCTGTATTTTCTGCTCTCCCGCCGGCTGCAGCGCATACCGGGAGGGGGGCCCCGAGGTGAGTGAGGGAGGATAGGAGTCGGGCCCCCCACCCGGATAGCTACCCACCCGGCTACCTTACCCACCCACCCGGCTACCTACCCCGCTACCTAACCATCCACCCGGCTACCTACCCGGCTACCTAACCAGGCTACCTACCCACCCACCCGGCTACCTAGCTACCCACCCGGCTACCTAACCACCCTGCCGGCTACCTACCTGGCTACCTACCCACCCGGCTACCTAGCTACCCACCCGGCTACCTGACCACCCTGCCGGCTATCTACCTGGCTACCTACCCACCCGGCTACCTAGCTACCCACCCGGCTACCTAACCACCCTGCCGGCTATCTACCTGGCTACCTACCCACCCGGCTACCTAGCTACCCACCCGGCTACCTAACCACCCTGCCGGCTACCTACCCACCCGGCTACCTAGCTACCCACCCGGCTACCTAACCACCCTGCCGGCTATCTACCTGGCTACCTACCCACCCGGCTACCTACCCACCCTGCTGGCTACCTACCCACCCGGCTACCTACCCACCCACCCGGCTACCTACCCACCCGGATACCTACCTACCCACCCGGCTACCTACCCACCCACCCGGCTACCTACCCACCCGGCTACCTAACCACCCTGCCGGCTATCTACCTGGCTACCTACCCACCCGGCTACCTACCCACCCGGCTACCTAGCTACCCACCCGGCTACCTAACCACCCTGCCGGCTATCTACCTGGCTACCTACCCACCCGGCTACCTAACCACCCTGCCGGCTATCTACCTGGCTACCTACCCACCCGGCTACCTACCCACCCACCCGGCTACCTACCCACCCGGATACCTACCTACCCACCCGGCTACCTACCCACCCACCCGGCTACCTACCCACCCGGCTACCTAACCACCCACCCGGCTACCTACACACCCACCCGGCTACCTACCTACCCACCAGGCTACCTACCTACCTACCCACCCGGCTACCTACCAACCCACCAGGCTACCTACCCACCCACCCAGCTACCTAACCACCCACCTACCCACCCACCAGGCTACCTACCCACCCGCCTACCCAGCCACCCACCAGGCTACCCACCCGGCTACCCAGCCACCCACCAGGCTACTTACCCACCCGGCTAATGGCTACCTACCTACCCACCCGGCTGCCTACCTACCCACCAGGCTACCTATCCACCCAACCACCCATGGGAGCTGCGCGCCGGATGGAGGCTGGGACAGGAGGTCTGCTGCTGCAGGTGAGTAAATGTTTTTTTTTTATTATTTATTTTAGCAGGTGTATGTTCTGGGCAGGTCTGCCACATGATTGCGTGTATGTTCTGGGCAGGTCTGCCACATGATTGCATGTATGTTCTGGGCAAATTTGCTACATGATTGCATGTGTTTTCTGGGCAAATCTGCCGACATGATTGCACGTATTTTCTGGGCATATCTGCCGACATGATTGCAGGTATTTTCTGGGCATATCTGCCGACATGATTGCAGGTATTTTCTGGGCATATCTGCCGACATGATTGCACGTATTTTCTGGGCATATCTGCCGACATGATTGCACGTATTTTCTGGGCATATCTGCCGACATGATTGCACGTATTTTCTGGGCATATCTGCCGACATGATTGCACGTATTTTCTGGGCATATCTGCCGACATGATTGCACGTATTTTCTGGGCATATCTGCCGACATGATTGCACGTATTTTCTGGGCATATCTGCCGACATGATTGCACGTATTTTCTGGGCATATCTGCCGACATGATTGCACGTATTTTCTGGGCATATCTGCCGACATCATTGCACGTATTTTCTGGGCATATCTGCCGACATGATTGCACGTATTTTCTGGGCATATCTGCCGACATCATTGCACGTATTTTCTGGGCATATCTGCCGACATCATTGCACGTATTTTTTGGGCATATCTGCCGGCATCATTGCACGTATTTTCTGGGCAAATCTGCCGACATGATTGAATGTATTTTCTGGGCAAATCTGCTCACATTATGTGTATTTTCTTGAGAAAACCTGCACAATTATGTGAATTTTCTGGGGAAAGGGTCACCAAAACTTGGGCCCACTGTCTTTGCGTTGCACTTTTCATGGGAACCTGAGGTGAGAATAATATTGAGGCTGCCATATTTCTCTCCTTTTAAGCAATACCAGTTGCCTGGTTGCCGTTCTGGTCCTCTGCCTCTTATTCTTTCAACCATAGACCCTGAACAAGCATGCAGCAGGTCAGGGGTTTCTGACAATATTGTCAGAACTGAGAAGATTAAGCTGCATGCTTGTTGCTGGTGTAATTCAGTTTATTACTGCAGCCAAATAGATCAGCAGGGCCGCCAGGCAACTAGTATTGTTTAAAAGGAAATAAATATGGCAGCCTCCATATCACTCTCACCCCGGGATCACTTTAAATTACAGTTAGCTCCGCCCTTATCCGGTCATTGCCACGCCCATTTTTTGCCGCGGCGCTACGCGCCGCAGGTTCTATCCACGCCCATTTTTTATAGCTGCACCCATTTTTGGGCGCGGCGCGCGAAGCCCCCCCAGGTTAGGGGGGCCCACAATTGATATTTTGCACAGGGGCCCACTGCTGCCTGTGTCCGCCACTGATGTGTATGTTTGTTGCTTTTGTTTTGTTAGCATTGATACATAGTCTTGCTTCATTTTGTAACCTTTGCAGTTTTTCTTTCATATCTGTACAGTATATCTTTAAGGTAAATTCTAGATCTTCCAGAGTTTCCATCATGCTACTTTGTATTCCTCCTTTCTGTTCCCTTAGAACTCTTCTCATTATGCTGTCCAATACCAACAGAAATGTTGTAGAAGATAGAGTGCTGCCTAGTTTCACCCCTTCTCTGACAGTTCACCTTCCTGTGAACATTGAAAGGTCCTTTATATTTCCCTTTAGCTTCATATGCGCATTGTGCTTGCTCATCTATTCAGAATCTTTGGGTCTCTTTTTTATATAATTCTTGAATTGTCTATTCACGTCTTTATATTCCAATTGTGCTTTTGTTTTTTGTTGTCTTGTTCAGCTACCATTATCTGCGCCTCTTCTATTTTTTACATTTCTCTGAATTTCTTGCTCATTGCAAAATGATATTTTTTCCCCGTCTTATGGTCTGGAGATACCTATGGAACTTAACCTCCTTGCCGGTTATCCCGAGCTCAGCTCGGGGTAACCTGCGCAGGAGGATATCTCAGGCCCCGCTGGGCCGATTTGCATAATTTTTTTTTTGTTACAAGCAGCTAGCACTTTGCTAGCTGCTTGTAACTTCCGATCGCCGCCGCTCGCCGCCGATCCGCCGCAATCCGCCGCGCCGAGTCGCTCCCCCCCGCCCCAGAGCCCTGCGCTGCCTGGCCAATCAGTGCCAGGCAGCGTTGAGGGGCGGATCGGGATTCCCTATGACGTACCTACATCCATGACGTCGGTGACGTCATCCCGCCCCGTCGCCATGGCGACCGGGGAAGCCCTTCAGGAAATCCCGTTCTCAACGGGATTCCCTGCATACTCTGATCGCCGAAGGCGATCGGAGTGGGTGGGGGGATGCCGCCGCTTAGCGGCTATCATGTAGCGAGCCCTTGGCTCGCTACATGATTTAAAAAAAAAAAAAATTAAAAAAATGTGCGGCGCTGCCTCCTTGCCGGATTTTTTAGACCGGCAAGGAGGTTAATGACATCTTTTATGCATGAACAAAGATCCTTCAATAACCACTGGCTGGCACAAAATCAATAAACAATTCTCCATTTTATTTCTTCCTCCCTGTGCATGTCTTTTTATAATAGGTTCCAGTCCTTTATTTTCAGTTCCAATTTTGGCATTATTCTCTCCCATTATTATTATGATTGTAAAGCTTACAAGGTCAGAGTCCTCCCCCTAGTGTTTCCTCTTTCTGTTGTATTTTATCAAATGAACATGTATTGTTAATGTTTCAAACTACACATCTACTGTATGTATTTGTACTTGTATTGCTGCATGTCCTAGTTGTACAGTGTGTTGAACTGCTCATATACCTATGCTCCCCACTAATGTCTGTTTTGTACTATGTATTATCCAACAGTTGGCACTACATAAATAAATAAATACATAATAATATATTTTATTAGCTTTTCTTATGGTTTAATGTAATTGTTAAAATGAATCCTTCTTTTCTGTGTGATGGATTAGTTGGTACATTTCACTGAGTTACAGTCACATTTCTCATCTGTGATCCAAACTAAGTGGGCCTTCATCATTGTATCGGAGATAGGTGTCCAGTCCATAAGAATTCTCTTTGTATTTTTCTTAAAAGGGCACTACAGCGAAAAACTGTAAAATGTAAAATATGTGCAAACATATACAAATAAGAAGTACATTTTTTCCAGAGTAAAATGAGCCATAAATTGCTTTTCTCCTATAATGCTGTCACTTACAGTAAGTAGTAGAAATCTGACAGAAGTGACAGGTTTTGAGGAAGCAACAAAACCTGTCACTTCTGTCACATTTCTACTGCCTACTGTAAGTGACAGCAACATAGGAGAAAAGTAATTTATGGCTCATTTTACTCTGGAAAAAATGTACTTCTTATTTGTTTATGTTTGCACATATTTTACATTTTACAGTTTTTCGCTGTAGTGCCCCTTTAATGAAGAATCATCTCCATTTCAGTTGTACCAAAATACAGACTGGTATAACCATTTGGTATCTTTACTTCCACAGTCCGTCTGGTCACTCCATCAGTGTCTCACTAAGACCCAATAAATCAAGTTTGTATTCTTCCATCTCATTTACCACTTACTTCCATCTACTAGTCTCCCACATGATCCTTACATTCCAGAAACCATCTTTAATTTTATGCTAAAAGTTGTCAGCATAAGATCTTTCTGGAATTGCTTCACCTTAATTTCAGTAGTCATTTGATTTAGGGTGTATACAGTATAGGTTATTAGCCTTAAAGCGGACCTGAACCCAGGACTTCCTCTCTGCTCTAAAAGATACGCAATAACATAATAGCCTTTAAAGCAAAACATTTCTTTGTTACAGCTGATACAAATCCTGCAGTACATCTGCAGTGTGTCTACTTCCTGCTTTCATGTAAGCAGACATAGGGTGAACATCCTGGGTTTACAAATTAGCTGTTCTTCTGAGGCAGCCAGCTGACACAGCTGAGATATAAAATTAAAGTTGTAATTAGTCACAGATGAGCGGGAATTAGACAGGCTAAACTCTCTAAATACATACAGGGTGCATTTCTCTATGTTTTCCTTCTGCCCTGTGCAAGAGTTCAGGTCCACTTTAAGCACCAAATCCTGGTAGTGGGGCTGCCACCTAAAGCTTCCCGGGACACTGATTTTCTGTTGGGGTTCCTTTCCTTAGCCTTTAAAATATAACTTCCACCGCATGGCAGCGGTGCCAGTTTTTGGTCCAGTCTGGTACTTTAGGCAGTGCTGCTTTATCCGCCTCCCAAGTAGGATTCTGGTATGAGACCAGCAACTTCACACAGTTTTTGCTTTGCTTGAGCTGTAGTGTTCAGGGGTTCCTGTCAGGCTGTCATGGCTACCATAGCGACTTGAGGATCACTATACTTGACAATAGGCAACAGCCGCCTCTCCATTAAACTTTGATGAGTTTTGCATCCAGATGCAGCATCCAAAAATCTTGAAGAGATCACTGCAGCCTTGTGGTGTGGATACAGCACAGCAACTGAAAGTTATTAGTAGTAATGAGTGGTACTTTCATGAAAGTAATCATAATAATCCTAACATATGTATAATGCTTTTATCCTGCAGTATTAGGTAGTCTTGCCTATGGACTTCTTATTGAATAGGTTCTGATCCTAGCCAGGGTATTGATCCTAGCCAGGATTCCAACCCTGGTCTCCCATGTCAAAGGCAGAACCCTTAACCAGTACACTATCCAGCCACTAAAATATTGGATTGAATTGAAACGCATTGAAGATTGTGCATCCATATGATTGTAGTTTAGAAAAGTTTATAGTACACATTGCCTATGCTCTATACCTCAGTATACAAACTGGTTTCTGCATCATCAAGCTTTTGTAACCCTAGTTATGTGGAGATCATTAAAGAGGGACTCCAGCCTAAACAAACATACTGTCATTAAGTTACATTTGTTATGTTAATTAAAATAGATAGGTAATATAATCTCTTACCCACCCTGTTTTTAAAGAACAGGCAAATGTTTGATTTCATGATGGCAGCCATCTTTATGGTTGAAAGGAGGTGACAGGGAGCATGAGACACAGTTCCAACTGTCCTGTGTCCTGAGCTGCCAGCCTTGCGAGGGCGTGGCCTCGTAGCGCTGTGTGGAGACGCAAGGCTGGCAGCAGAGTGGACGTCCGTAGGAGATTTTACTATATGCGCATGATTATATTCGTAAATGTGAGTGCACTACGTGTTTTAAGTATGTTTTCATAAAACGTTATTATACTATGGCGACCCTATTTTGAGTCTTTTAAGGAAGAAGACTCCGCTGGTACAGAGAGATTGTCTAAATGTCAAAGCGCTGTTAGCTGGTCTCCCATACGATCAGCAACAGGATCTGGTGAGCCCGCAACTATACTAAATACACACACTGGTTGCTGTGGTGGTTAATAATCTTACACGGGTGACCTATTTATGGGTGAAGGCGTGCTTGTCATCTGATTTAAACAGTATCACGCTATGTAATGTTTTTATTCTGAGGAATATGCAGGAAGAAGGTCAAAGCTGTGTCAGATGTCATCAAGTATACGCTGTGTTTGCTGATCATAACTAATCAGCCATCGTTTCTGGTGAGCTTAATATTTACTATGGGCGCGGAGGCCTGTGTTTATGGACAGTAAAGTGGACTCTTTTACGCTGTCAAAAAGGACTGTGGTATATATTTGGACTGTATCTGGCTGGTGTGAGAGCGCTGTACTTAACAAACTTCATTTTTTATAGGGTGTCAATACTCACCCAGTAGTATAGCGATCCATCCAGCCATTACCATTGCAATTTGATGCTTTATTTTTTATGTTTTTATTGGTTTTGCTAGCCGTATTTTGCTATTGAGGAGCGCATATACCACTCTGTCTCTAACACTGAACTGCACCAGGCCGCAACCTAAAGCAAGCATGGCATGGACTGTTTTTCTCCACCTATGGGGACCCTTGGACTCTTTCTCTATTCTATCGCTTTTTTTTTTTTTTCTCTGTCTCTCTCACCGCCTGCATTTTCCAAGACATGCGGTGGGGTGTCTGTTATTGCTGCAGAGTATCTGAGCGCCGCACAGAAGGTAGCAGGCAGCTCCGCTCGACATAGCACTCAGACGGTCCCATCTAGCTAAATGTTTTGTGTAATGTGCAATGTGAAACGTAACGTAACAAGATGACTGCTTGCGTATCTCTGAAACTACTTTGTGTATTCTATGTTTCTGCTGTTACCGTACCATCACTGACCCTGTATGTGCCAAAAATAATTCCGGGTACAACCCCCGTTGTACTTGGCGAAATAAATGATTCTAATTCTGATTCTGATTCTGAACTATTCTACAATACTGTTTATAACTTTAGTGCCTCGGTGGCCATAACTGGAGAAGGAGTGCTACAGACAAGGACATTTCTTTTGTATTGATGTGGTGATATACAGAACTGTATATACTTGTTTCAGCTACAGACATTATGTTAGGGCTGGACTTTTACGAGGAAGCACGCTTTTAAAGTACTTTTTAGTATTTTTATTCTTAAAAAATTGCATACTGCAGCAGTGTTTTTTTTTCCATCACAAAGCTCATTGGCCCTTTATAAATAGGTGGATGTTTCTTTTCACAGTACACTGCAATGAGGTGAGATTTTTTTCACTGTATTGAGCTGAAATGAACATTGTAGCTGGTGCTGGACTTTAACAACATAACCACTTTATACACCCATTAAAACATTTTGCTTTCCATGCAACTGTAAAAGTCTCAGCATGATCTATTTTGAAATGATAATTTCAGTATTTTTTCTTTGCAAAACCTTTTCATAGAATGGGTCAGATGCTTCAGAATTGCTGTAACATATCTTTAGATGTGTTGTCATCTTAAAACAATAACTGGAACAAATTCCCTGCATGGTGGTGTCTTCAAACAAATCAAGGTATAGAAGTTGCTGATGCGTTAGCTCCACATTACTAAAAGCTCTGTTTTACTTCAAAGAAGGGTTTTTAGATAGCAACACACCTTAATGAATCATATTAACGATGTTTGCTGTACTTTCAAGTAGATAAATGGGCATTGCAGGCACAAATGACTCTGGTGCCACTGCAAGCACTAGATGAATTCTGACAAATTAACTCATCTTATGTTTCCTTGTTAACAGTTACTAAACTACGGCCTTAAGAAATCAAGTGTCTCTTGCAGAACGTAGTGCCCATGCCCTGACATTAAATCACAAAAAGACCTCTTTGATAAAATTGTTTTTATTACCTTGGATTTGGCAGAAGTATGGCCTTGTCCTTCATACAGTGGAAGAATAAATACAGAGAAATCTAGAGCTGTGCATTGTGTGTTGTAGAATAATATAAATTCTCAGGCACTATTATTTTTATGATTTAACCCAAGTGTGATTTTCCATAATGTGATTGTGGGACTTTGACCAGTCAGTTAAAAGTCAGTGTCTCACTGCACAATGCTATTTTTTCAGTTTGTTCACTTCACATTACAGAAAGGAACACTTAGGTTGGCCTGTTGGTATGTTTTGTTTTCCAAAGATGGAAAGAAGAACCAGGAGGCATGCTACCTTTGAGGAATACTAAATAACTGAAAAAAATACAGCCCCTGAGACTACTATTCCCCACAGCTGGGTCAGCCGCAGAGGGCAGTCAATGCCTGTACAGACAGCAGATTGCTAACTGAAATAATCAGGGAATATTTGATTCAGACAGTGAATTGGGGATACCCGTAGCAAGCACTGAGAGATAGAGGAGCGCTTGAAGCTCGGAGTGGTTGCACGGAGCACAGATTGTCCCTCCCACCTTGTTATGTAGAGCTGGAACCAGAGCTTGCTAGAGTAGAAAGTGTTATATTTACCTACTCATTTCCTGCTTGCAGTCCAGCACTGTAATCTTTTGGTTCCTTTGGATACAACTCCCCTTCTCCTTTCCTCGATTCATGATGACATGGTGTTGTGGGCAGAGGAGATGTGCGAACGTAAAGAGGAACACTAGTGAAAATAGTGCAATAAAAAAGTGCTTAATTTTTACAATAATTATGTACAAATTATTTAGTCAGTGTTTGCTCATTGTAAAATCTTTCATCTCCCTGATTTACATTCAGACATTTACCACATGGTGACATTTTTACTGCTGGCAGGTGATGTCACTGGAAGGAGTTGCTGCTTGCTTTTTTGGCAGTTGTAATCAGCTGTTATTTCAAACAATGCAACAAGGCTCCCACGGTGTGATGTCAGTACCTCAGTCCTGTGAGGCGCTGACATCACACTGTAGGAGGGGTTTCACCACAAAATCAGCCATACAAAGCCTCCTAATGATCCGTTTGAGAAAAGGAAGAGATTTCTCATGGGAAAGGGGATATCAGCTATTGATTGGGATGAAGTTCAATTCTTGGTTATAGTGTCTCTTTAAAGAGAACCTGAGGTGGGTTTTAATAATCCTATTAGCACACAGAGGCTGGGTCTGCATATAATAATTATGGGGGACAACAGAGCACAGGGGGGGCCTGGGGGGAGACAGTATAGCAACAGAGGCTGGGCATTATATGCAGACCCAGCCTCTGTGTGCTAATAGGATTATTAAAACCCACCTCGGGTTCTCTTTAAGCTCATTACTCAGAAGATGGTGAAAGTGGGAGGTAAGTATAACATTTATGAGCATATTCCATGGTGGTGGTGGTGGTCGAGAGGGGAATGATGCTAGCCACATTTAATATGAGGGGGGGGGGGGGGGTGGAGTGGAAACACAGGAAAATAGTAGCCAAACTTCTGATACACCAAGGAGATAGTATGGTGGATGTGCTAAGTTATCCAGAGAGTATAAGGTCTGTGTTATCACTGGAAAACACCACAGGGATGGGGAGAAATGTAGGAAGGGAGGCCACATGGTTTATAGTTACACCCTAGAGCAGGGGTAGGGAACCTATGGCTCGGGAGCCAGATGTGGCTCTTTTGATGGCTACATCTGGCATACATACAAATCAGTAGGGGTTGATTCAATAAGCTACACTGATCAAGCAGCGCAGCTTAGGTCCCTTTTCACATTTATTCAGTTGCTCTCAGTTAAAACTGAAAGAAAATTGCTTTTCAAAGTAATACCCATGTTTTCCTATGGCACAGTTCCCACCATACGTGTTTTAACTGAAAGCTTTTTCACAATGTACTGCTATGGAAAAAAACACATACCATCGCATTAAGTGTAAAAGGGCCCTTAGTGTGGCTGCGCAAGAAAAATTTTCAAAGTAGGCACGTTTCTGCATCAGCATGCACTACTAACTTACTTGCACTACCCCAAAATGAACGGCTTCTCCAATTGTCCCACTCTGGACCCTGTCAGGTCCAGTGACTTTGTAGGATGAGATCCCCACACATTGATTGGCCCAATAGACTGTCTGTCACTTGGCAGGCAGCCTATTGGGCCAAAGTGCAGGAATCTCATGCTACAAAGTGTATCAACCCCCAAGTCAACTAGCTATAATTGTACAAGCTGTTAGTCGGTATTTCTCCTGTCTGGCTCTCAGGGAAATTGCTGATGTTGCTGAAACCCAAGAAAAGCAGAAGACGTGTCTGACACTTCCGCTGCCCGGGGGATCAACTATACACCTCACCATGGCAACAGGGACGTGAGCCCTCTGTTGCACATGCGCACTGCCTTGAAACATATTGTATTGCTCTCACGGAATTACATTTTAAAATATGTGGCGTTTATGGCTCTCAGCCAAAAATGTTCCTGACCTCTGCCTTATGCTGGGAATACACGTTTCGTTTTTGCCTTCGTTTAAACCTTCGTTTCGATTGTGCCTTTTGTCCTTTTCGATCCCGAAATAATCGACCGTACGGTTAATATCACCACCCACGGTTTCGTTTTTTTTTTCGATTCTGATGATTTCGTTTTTCCAATGATCGAAGGCTGCAAAGAAACGAAACGTAGTACAGGGACGGACGGCATAAACAAATATATAATCGATCTGAACAGCCATCAAGCCTACCAATGGCTCGATTAGATGGATAAAGAGAGATAATATCAAACATGTTCGATCACTAGTCGTTCGTTTTTGGGGTCTATTAATCGAAACTATAATGAGATTATGACTATTTTCACATACGTTTTCAACACTCGATTCGTTTACCGAACGAATCGAAGGCTAAAACTAAGGCAAAAACGAAACGTGTATTCCCAGCATTAGAGTGTAGTGTTATGAAAGGATACAAAGGTAGTAGCAGATGTTCATAGTGCCAGAGATATACATTGTTACAAAGCACACCCCAAGTTTGCTGTAGCATTTATCATTATACTTGCCATGCATTTTACTAAGGTTAGAAATGGCAGCCTATATATTGCTTTGATGTCAGGATGATATTAAAGCCAAAGCTTTATTTATTTTGACATTTTTAATAGCGTGGGGACGGGATAAATCTTCTGATTTTTACAAGATTTGGATGACCACCTTGGATGATTTATTCCCAGCTTCTGTAGTAGTGGCAATTGTAGAATTTTGGAATTGGCCTCAGACTCTATACCAGCACCAGCTGTTGTATTGTTGAATATATTGATGAAGTGAAGTAATGGAAAATTAACTATAACAACATGCTGTGGCTTACTGGAAGATAAGTAAGGTAATTAATGGCTGTGCTATGGTGTGAGCTGTTGTTATTCTGTGATGTATTTTAATTCTGCAAAGCAAAGCACAATTAAAGGCACACTCCAATGAAATATGAAAAGTCGGGAAAGCTATATTAGAGCTCAGTATAGTTCAATAGTTTTGTTAATACTGTTAAAAGATGGTAATTTTATGCAACTCATGAGCTCTGTTCTCCGACCAAGAATTGAACTTTATCCCAATCAGTAGCTGATACCCCCTTTTACATGACAAATCTATAGCATTTCACAAACAGACCATCAGGGGGCGCTGTATGAGTGATTTTGTGATGAAACCCCTCCCACAAGAAACTCTGGTACCGCGGTACTCTGGGCAAACTGCCACAATGTAACAATGTTCACAGACAGGAAATGGCAGTTTACAGCTGTCTGTAACAGCCAAAACAGCTAGGAGAAGCTACATAACCTGCCCACAGTAAAAATGTCACCATGTGATAAATGTCAGAATGTTAATCTGGGAGAGGAAAGATTTTACAATGAGCAAACACTGACTAAATCCTTTATACATAATTATTGTAAAAATGAAGCACTTTTTTATTACATTATTTTCACTGGAGTTCCTCTTTAATGTCAATCTTTCATAAGCAAAAGTTGTATTTTATTATGCTATCTTTTTTTTCAGATTTAAAGAATTTTTATTTTTGAAAAAGATGTTTTAACAATGACAAAAAAGACAGACAGCGCTACATATCGCGCTCTTTATATAAAGACAGTATATACCTATTGGGTGACTAACCAGTGTCACCCTTTGTCTATAATCAAAACGCCATATGAATTAAATACAGACTTGTTGCCGACAGGACTTTCTATAGATTATTTAAAGACTACTAAGACCATTGAGGTGGCTTTACTGATTCACATGGCTGCCCCCATGTGAGTAGTTCAAGAAACTAGAGATGGGGTGCTTCTATATAAGCTTCTGGTGTGGCGGAGGCCCATAGGGATCATACACTCCGTCAACCCCTCTACTTGCTTAATCTACTAGTTTCTGGTCAAAAAAGAACATGAGTTTTCCTGTTAGAGCTAAAACATAAAATTAACATGAGACAAAACAACATACAGAGACATTAAAGAATATAAAAAGAGACACAAAGAAAAAACAGAGAGAGAGAGAGAAGAAAGAGAGAACTGGCCAGCTCTGTGAGAGCGAGAAACCATGAATATGTTATGAAGAAGAAGCCTAAATCCCCGAATGCCCCTATCCGTGCTCAATCATGACAAGACGCTCCAATGGCAGGGTGTCAGAGAATGTGTGGGTAATTAGATTTCCATCAAGCATTTGTACTCCTCAGATTCAGAAAACTCAAACCAAGGCCTCCATGTCCTGAGAAATTGCTCGTTTTTCAAATGGATGGACTGCGTTAAGTCCTCCATACGTTCAATTGATTTGATCTCATGCAACCATTCTGAAATCGTGGGGGCCTGGGTTGACTTCCAGTGCCTCGCTATAATTATGCGAGCCGCATTTATCAAATGTTTGGACAGAGACCTTTTATACCTTCCGAGGCTTCTTGGGGTGTTATGTAAAAGGTAATAAGCGGGGTCAGCAGATGCCTCTACATCTGTAACCTGTGTAATGATGGTCTTTACAGAATCCCAGAATGGGGCGATGGCAGGGCAACTCCAAAATATGTGTACAAGGGTGCCTGTATGTGCTGTGCATCTCCAGCACAAAGGGCTAGAGTTTGGGTATATCCGGTGTAACCTTTCTGGCGTGTAGTACCACTGCGTTAGAAGCTTGTAGCCTGATTCCTGAATTCGAGCTGACGTGGAGCTTTTATGTGCCATAATGAGGATCTTCCGCCATTGAGTATCTGTGAAGGTCTGGTTTAGGGAAGCCTCCCATTTGGATCTCAACCAATTGGGAATTGTATAATTTGCAATAAGCATGGCATAAATTTGTGAGATCCCCTTAGTAGCATAACCTTCTTCGTTACACAGCTTCTCAAATGGCGTGAGATCTCGAGTTAGGTTTTGTCTGTTACCCATACTGAGTAAATAGTGTTGGAATTGTAATAAGGACCATGGATCTAAGGCAGGTTGGTTTAGTTTGGCCTTCAACGCAGTGATACTCAACCAGGAGCTCCCATCTAATAAATGGTGAGCTCTTAGTGGCCGAGTGCCCCTCCAATGTGTGTATGCAAGGCGGTTCGTTCCTAAAGGGAACATTGGGTTGTCTAGGAGGGGTGTCATTGGAGAGGGCCAAGGTGAGATCTGTGAGGGCTTGTTGGCTTTGAGGAATGATTTCACAGTGTCCGCCACAAGGGGGTAAGATACTCCGGGCACCACAGTGTTTCTAGCTGTCCAAGGGAGGCTAGATAGGAAAGGGCAGACTAGGTCCCGTTCCATCCCAACCCACTGTTTCAATTGGTCATGGCGGTGCCAATCTACTATACGAATCAGCAGGGTGGCAGTGTGGTACATCTGCAGGTTTGGCAGCGCCATCCCTCCTTGTTCTTTAGGGAGTATGGTTAGGGTGAATTTTGTTCTAGGAGGCTTGCCCCTCCAGACAAATCTCTGAAGATATTTGCGAATTTCGCGGAAAAAAGAAATTGGAACAGAGATTGGGAGGGCCTGAAAAATATATAAAAATCTGGGCAGGACATTCATTTTAATTATGTTGACTCGGCCAAACCAAGAGAATTTCGCCAAGTTCCATCTCAATAGATCTGATTGTGGCCAGGAGAGGGATATAGTTGAGCTTAAAAATCTCAGACAGAGAGCTCGGAATTTTGGTTCCCAAATAGGAGATTGCTTTGGGTGCCCATTTAAATGCAAAATTGGCCTGTAGAGTCGACTTTACATTCGAGCTCAGGCCTACATCTAGCGCCTCGCACTTATCATAATTGATTTTTAAATTAGCTAGTTGGCCATATAGCTGAAACTCCTTTAGGAGATTAGGGACAGAGACATGAGGATTGGATATATAAAAGAGCATGTCGTCTGCGTAAGCAGCTATTTTGTGCTCTGACGATGGGAACATTATCCCTGTAATATCGGGGTTAGCCCTTATCTTGCGGAGTAGGGGTTCCAATGAGAGAGCGAAGATGAAGGGGGAAAGTGGGCACCCCTGTCTTGTCCCGTTTGCGATATCAAAAGGGTCCGAGAGTTCTCCATTGACCTTAACCCTGCCCGAGGGGGAAGTATACAATGCCATTATTCGAGAAAGCATGTTGTGAGACAACCCAATATGACCCAGAGTGTTTCTAATGAATTCCCAGTGGACACGATCGAAGGCCTTCTCTGCGTCCGTGGACAATAACATCATTGGAAAGGCCTTCGACCGTGCCCGATGGATCACCGCCAGAGTCCTAATTGTGTTGTCTCGGGCCTCCCTTGTAGGTATAAAGCCCACCTGATCAAAGTTGACCAGCTGGGGCATTAGGGGGGACAATCGGTTGGCTAGGATTTTTGCGAACAATTTCAGGTCCAGGTTGAGTAGTGAGATGGGGCGATAACTGGGGCATAAATTGGGGTCCTTACCTTGCTTATGCAGCACAGTGATATGCGACATAAGCATGTCTTTTGTGAATGAAACGGGAGATTCTGGGTCTGATATAGCGTTGAAGGCTCTTAATAGAGAAGGGTGAAGGATTTCCAGGAACTGTTTATAATATTCTAGGCAAAAGCCGTCAGGACCCGGGGCCTTCCCTGAAGGGGACTGAGTAATAGCAATTCTGAGCTCGTCTAAAGAGATTGGTTCTTCCAATTCTCGTATCTCAGATTCGGACAAGGTGGGCATACCCGAATCCCTTATGTATTTTTTAATTTTGCTAGAGAAGGTGGAGCAGGCTCCCCTGGACGTATCTCCCGGCAGATTATAAAGAGAGTTAGAATATTCACTAAATATTTTTGCAATTGATAGTGACCTATGGTGGATTTTAGAGTTGTTATCCTGGATGGTGGGTATATAATTTGAGGTCTGTTGGATTTTAAGAGCGCGGGCCAACAATCGGCTGCATTTATTCCCAAACTCGTAATAATGGCGTTTGCAGCGTGTGGCTGCAAAGCGTGCTTTATAAAATAAGAGAGATTTCAGTTTTTCTCGCTCCACTGTAAGGGATTCCAAGTCAGATCTGGACAGGGAGCCCCTATGCTTGAGTTCCAATCTATGAATCTCAAGGAGAGATCTATCGATTGCTTTGTTCCTTTCTCTTTTAATTCTACTGCCCTCCTGCATGAACACACCTCTAATAACGCATTTATGTGCTGCCCAGATAGACATAGGGGACATCTCCTCGGTAGTGTTGGTGTCAAAATATGATCTCAGGGCCCTTTCGATCTTAGAGACTACGGCATGGTCCTTCAAGAGGGATGTATTTAGGCGCCAGGCGGATGGACCCTGTCTACCCTCCAAAATCTGAAAAGTGGCCTCTACCGGGGAGTGATCTGATATACGTCCCTATACGAGCATCTGAGGCTACAGATAAAAGATTATGGGAGACCAATATAAAGTCAATGCGAGAGTACACTCCATGTGTGTTAGAAAAGAAAGTATAGTCTCGCTCTGCAGGGTTGCAGATCCTCCAGAGGTCTACCAACTGCCTCGCCCGAAGGGCTAATCTACACTTATTAGCTATTCTGTATGGTAGTGCAGCTCTGCCGGAAGAGGTGTCCAGGGCAGGGTCTAAGGCTACATTGAGGTCCCCTCCCATGATCAAGTCCCCCTCAGCAAATGAGTCCAGTTCCTGTAAAAATCGTTCTAAGAATGTCTGTTGGCCAGAGTTAGGGGCATAAAAAGAACCAAACGTAATCATGCGGTTATTTAGAAGGCCTTTTACAAGGATATATCTACCCTCAGTATCTAAGCACTGCTGTACCCGGGTTAGGCAGATTCTGCTCGAGAATAAGATAGATACGCCCTTGGTTTTAGAATCCTTGGATGTGCAATGGAATGCTTGAGGAAAGCGTCTATCACCTAGCCGGGGATGATCAAGCCCACGGAAATGTGTCTCTTGTAGGAGAGCCACTTGAACCTTGTTGCGGTGCAACTCTGAGAGAAGAGCGGAACGCTTCTCTGGGATATTCAGACCCCTGACATTGAGCGTCTGTACTTTAAGTGTTGCCATAGCGGCGTTCGGGGAAATTATGCCAATGTGACTCCATGGATCTCGACCCATGAGCCGGCCTTAGTAACAGAGATAGAAAAGAAATATACAGAGAAAAAGAAGAAACAAGGAACATAAACAGAGACAACATTTGGAGCAACTGCTCCATGGTATGGTACTCAGGGAAGAGGACCTCCATGAGAACCATCGCCCACATTGGGCCAATTCCTCTCTCAATAATAGGAGAGAAGGAACTAGAGTAGCCCAAGGAGGGGAAGGGAAGGAAATGAACCTCCTCGGAGAGCAGGTCCCGCCCCTCCCGGCCACATTAACAATATGTGCGGCTTAAACCATATAACGGTAACTAGGAGTGAACATCTCTTAACAAACACCCCCATAGAAAGATCTATGTATGATACGGATCCTTATCCCGGGCCTCTCCTCGATAGCAGTTCCCAAACCCCCACAACAAGGGTAACGCTCCGTGTTTTTGCGTCAAAGGACATTCTGCCATCCGCCATCGTGTTCCTAGCCGACCGCCCCTTAAAGCGTGCGGCCAGGAACAGCCATGAAGCCTCCTTCAGATAAACTTGCCAGGCTCCCCCTCAGGCCCTCCGCGCCCCCCCCCCAGCAGGTCCGGGGCTTATAAACTAAGATCCTTATCCAGCAGACCCCTATGCCCATTCCCAATGTGGGAAAGACTATACATGCATTTATACAATAAATATAAATAGCAGATTACCTTGTAGCTAATTACTTAAGCAGGCACATATAGCCTGGTCATACGATGGTGATGCCATTTACTCTCTTCATACCTAGATGGGTGAGACTGCATAGCTTAATACCTATCTATGTGTATATATACAGCAATCAGATATAAGGCGAGTGTCAGAACATATAACATGCTATAAATGAGTGCCGTATGAGTAATGACCATCACAGCTCTATTTGTGGGATACTTAGCGTTGAAGGAAGAGGGTATGCCGAGGTGGTGACAGACACATGTCTGGTCGAACGCATGTCCTTTATGGAGTATGTATAGACGAGCTTGGGGTATTACTTTCATGAGGTATAGTTCCAAGTCTGTGAGATGGTAAAGTCCGAGAACCGGTCCGGGGAATAAGCGGGAGGTGCCTTTGAAATTTGTCCGTCAGGGGGGCCATGTACGATAGAGGCTGGAGGTGGCAAGGGAGAAGTCCATCATTGCTGGGCGGGAAAGCGTTATACGGAATGGGTTAGAGCACGCTAGAATGCCATGTGCTCATAGTTCGGGGAAGCCTGAGAAGACAAAGGGAACAGTACTTACTCAATTGCGTTTTGAGCGGGTTGTTGGTTCCGTGGTCTTCTTGTTTTCTGAGGAAGGGCAAAGTCACGATCATCAGGTCTCCATTCGGGCACTGCGACAGACTGAATTCCTAGTGTTTTGAAGAATTCTGCTAGGTCCCTGGGGTGTCTGAGAACTGCCGCTTTATCCCCCAGGCGAGCATGAAGTTGAAAGGGGAACCCCCAGTTATAGGAGGCTCCAGCATGTTGTAAAGCAGTCAAGACTGGCTTCAAGGCGCGTCTCTGTGCCAATGTAAAGGGAGCAAGGTCTTGATACAAAGAAATGGTGGCGCCATCAAAATCCACTGACCCTGAGCGAGCTGCAGTCATTATGCGCTCCTTCACTGCGTAGTCATGGATCCTGCAGATCACATCTCTTGGTGGCTCCGAGTTCTTTGGCAGTGGACGCAGCGCTCGATGGGCTCTGTCCATCTTGATGAGGGTGCCCACTGGTCTGTTGAGGAGGTTGTTAAAGATGGCCTGCAGAGAGGGCTGAAGATCCTCCAGTCTAGTAGCCTCCGGAAGACCCCGGATCCGTATATTGTTACGGCGATTTCGGTTCTGGAGGTCTTCTGTCTGCGCCCTCATGTCGCTCTGGATGAGCGCCTGACGATCACTAGCCTCGCGGAGACTTGCCAGCTCCTATTTCAGAGTAGCCACTTCGGTCTCTAGGCTCGAGACTCTCTGGACGGCTGAAGCTATGTCCGAGCGCAGGGCTGCTATCTCCGTTTTCGTAGAGCATACTATGCGCTCCGTCTGCTGCTGCATATCTTCTTTAGTGGGCATCCCCTTCAGGTACGTCCATAGATCCTCCAATGCCCGATTACTCACTGGGGAGCCTGGAGAGCTAGTAGGAGAAGGGCCTGACGCAGAAGTGTCGGCCATCTTGGTAGTTGTGCTTCTAGTAGTTCTCGGGGTGAAGAAGTCTTCTAAGAGAGTCTTGGTCGCCTTAGGAGTTTTGGAATGATCTTTTTTAGTTGATTTGCGTCCTCTTCTGCTTGCCATGCCCCGCAGGGGTATTGAAAGGGAGAAAGAGAGGCTTAAAAATTGAGTTTTGCTAGTATGTGGCCGGGAGCACAGGAGAAACACAACCTCACGCGGCCATGTTGCGCTCCGCCCCCTATTATGCTATCTTTAATAAAGATACTTGTAAAAGAAATATGAAAAGTCATCTTAGTAATGGCTCTACATTTTTTCCCAGATGCTCCAGAAATGATTCTGCTTCTCTATAGTTGCTGATATTCTCCTATCCTGACAAATCAGGCTTTTAAATGCACAGCTTAAAGGACAATGAAGTGAGAAGAATATGGAGGCTTCCATATGTATTTCCTTTTAAACAATACCAGTTGCCTGGCAGCCCTGCTGGTCTATTTGGCTGCAGTAGTGTCTGAATAACAAGAGAAACAAGCATGCAGCTAATCCAGTCAGATCTGACGGTTCCAGCACTCCCCTTCTTCACAGCTTACATCGGCTTTATTGAGAAGCAAAAGAAGTAGATTGCATGAATAAGATCAAACATTTCCGCTAACAATGATCTGTACCATTCAACCACATGGTCCATTTACAGGACTATCCAATGCCAATAGCAAATTTACCAATTTGAGCATTTTATATTATGTTTTTGAGAAAATGTACATACTACATCTCGCAATCTATGTGGTTTCTGCCCGCCTCTGGGATCAATACGGTGTATATGTTGGGGAGTCCTACCCGAGTTAGAGGTCCATCACTCCTCAGTGTACAGTCATCCAGATAAAGAATCAGTCCCGGCAGAACTCAACCCTCTAAAGTGCATACAGGTGCTTTTATTTCATCTCAATGGCAGCTGTACATAAGCATTACAACAGCATGACGTTTCGGGCAAAGGCCCTTTATCAAATGCTGAAGTTCACATACTCTTTCAAGACATATATAAGATTTCAAACAACACACGCCCTTTTAGGGGGTGGGCACTATCCTTAAAGTTACATATCCCTAACTAGGGGAAAGACAGCAACAACACTATTGGACAGGGTCATAAAAAACATCTCAGACTGAAGTCCTCATTTAACCCTCCTGGTGACTGGGTTCCCAGCCTGTTCATCCAGCAAGCCTCCCGCCTTAAAAGGGCATTCCTTTGATCTATCCCTTCTCGACTCTGTACCACCTCCAGAATTTGCCATCTTATCTGTGTTACTCTATGGCGTAACTCTACAAAGTGGCGCGCCAGCGGCAAATCTTTTTTCTTTTGTGTATCACCTTCTCTCACTTTAGGGGGATTCTGTATAGTACTTTTATGCTCATTGAGCCTTGTTTTTATGTCACGCGTGGTCTGGTCCACATAGGCCAGACCACACGGACATTTAATAAGATAGACTACCCCTTTGGTGTCACATGTGGTATAATGTTTAAGTGGAATAGAGACCCCTGAGCTAGGATGGCAAACTTCAGGGCCTTTAATAATGCTGTTGCAGTGCTGGCAACTAAGACAAGGGTATGTCCCTATTTTTCCTGGACCTAAGAACCTTTGTGTTTTGACCTCTGTGCGGCCGATATCCGCCCGCACTAGGTGGTCCCTCAACGACTTGCCCCGTCTGTACACAAATCTCGGCGGGCTCTTGCATATATGGACAAGCTGGGGGTCACTCTCAATAACCGGCCAAAACTTATACACAGCATCACGGAGAAATTTAGATTCGCTGCAAAAAGTGGTGATGAAATTTACTTTCTTAGACTCCATGTCTGTGTCTGCTCTGTACTCCCTTAGTGACTTCCTGTCCAATTCCATCACCTCTGCTGTGATTTCTTCACACCTCTTCTCACTGTAGCCTCGCATGACACAATCTTGAGTGAGAAGCCGTGCCTGCTCAAGGTATAATTCATCAGTGGAGGTGATCCTCCTGGCTCTGATAAATTGACTTTTGGGGAGACCCTGAATAAGGGGGCGCGGGTGGCAACTCTCTGCCGACAGAAAAGAATTCTTGTCGGTCTTTTTCCTGTATAGATTAGTTACCACCCCATCCCCCTCCCTCATGATCTCCACATCCAAAAAATGCATCTTGTGAGCATCATGTTCCATCTTAAATTTCAGCGTTGAGTGCCTCTGGTTAAGATCATCATAGAACCGACACAGCTCCTCCTCACTCCCACTCCAGCAAAAAAATAAATCATCTATAAATCTGCAGTACCCATGGATGTACCCCGGGGCATCACCACCTAAAAAGTGGATGTTCTCAAAATCAGACATAACGATATTTGCCACCGACGGGGCATACGGCGCCCCCATCGGTACACCCTGGGTCTGCAGATAGTATGAACCACCGAATCTAAAATAGGAGTGAGTGAGACAAAATTCTAATGTGGACATAATAAAAACAAGTATCTCATTCTTTACTCTCTCATCTCCTCTTAAAGGGAAGGTTCGGGGAGGGCTGTAAAAAAATAAAAATCAAAATCCACTTACCTGGGGCTTCCTCCAGCCCGTGGCAGGCAGGAGGTGCCCTCGCCGCCGCTCCGCAGGCTCCCGGTGGCCTCCGGTGGCCGACCCGACCTGGCCAGGCCGGCTGCCAGGTCGGGCTCTTCTGCGCTCCAAATGCCGGCACTTCTGCGTCCCACGCGGACGCGCTGACGTCATCGGACGTCCGCCGGGCTGTACTGCGCAGGCGCAGAACTACTGCGCCTGCGCAGTACAACCCGGCGGACGTCCGATGACGTCAGCGCGTCCGCGTGGGACGCAGAAGTGCCGGCATTTGGAGCGCAGAAGAGCCCGACCTGGCAGCCGGCCTGGCCAGGTCGGGTCGGCCACCGGAGGCCACCGGAAGCCTGCGGAGCGGCGGCGAGGGCACCTCCTGCCTGCCACGGGCTGGAGGAAGCCCCAGGTAAGTAGATTTTGAATTTTATTTTTTTACAGCCCTCCCCGAACCTTCCCTTTAACCTTTCTTGGACTGACTGTAAAGCTTCCACATGTACAATATTGTTATACAAATTAACCACGTCCATAGAAACGAGGAAATTCACCCCGTTCATATTTATGCCTTCTAATTTATTCAAAAAGTGGGTCGTATCTTTTAGGCATATCTCATTATCTCTGACGATCTGCTGTAACCACGAATCAATTTTCAATATTCAAGTAGAAAGATGACACAAATGGAGTTGAATGTTCTGAATAAGGGACTAGGTTTTGTACCAACTTCAGGGATTAATATGTTTAACATCAAAGTCGATTTGTATAAATACACACGGAACATCAGATGGAAGACTTGGTTCAGCCTTAATAGACCAAGGAGGGAGAGAGAAGCAATAGATAGACAGAGAGATGTGGATGAGATCCCTAAGAAATTAAGACCTAAGAGTAAACTCGATCCTCCGTTCACCAGCAATGCACTGGAACTGTTTGAAAATCTTGTGCTGAAAGAGACTAAACATCATGTGGAGAAAAGGAAAAGGAGGCAATATAATCTAACCAGGGGTGAATATAGCGCACTGATGGCACTTAAAGGAGACACATCTATAATAATTACAAGAGCAGATAAAGGGGGGGCACTGTGGTACAAGATCGTAAAGATTATGAATTAGAGATCAAACATCAATTAGAAAATGAGCAAATGTATAGACAGTTATCTAGTGACCCTACCTATACGTTTAAAAGAGAACTTGATGTTTTATTGGATGATGCAGCAAGCACTGGAATTATAAGTAAAGAATTACTAACTGTTCTGAAGAAAGAGAAACCAAGGGTACCAGTGTTTTATACGCTACCAAAGATTCATAAAGACCTGAGGCATCCGCCAGGGAGACCCATTGTGTCAGCAGTGGACTCCCTGGCGGAGCCTCTGGGGATATACATTGATTCGTGGTTACAGCCGATCGTCAGAAATAATGAGATATGTCTAAAAGATACGACCCACTTTTTGAATAAATTAGAAGGCATAAATATGAACGGGGTGAATTTCCTCATTTCTATGGACGTGGTTAATTTGTATAACAATATTGTACATGTGGAAGCTTTACAGTCAGTCCAAGAAAGGTTAAGAGGAGATGAGAGAGTAAAGAATGAGATACTTGTTTTTATTATGTCCACATTAGAATTTTGTCTCACTCACTCCTATTTTAGATTCGGTGGTTCATACTATCTGCAGACCCAGGGTGTACCCATGGGGGCGCCGTATGCCCCGTCGGTGGCAAATATCGTTATGTCTGATTTTGAGAACATCCACTTTTTAGGTGGTGATGCCCCGGGGTGCATCCATGGGTACTGCAGATTTATAGATGATTTATTTTTTTGCTGGAGTGGGAGTGAGGAGGAGCTGTGTCGGTTCTATGATGATCTTAACCAGAGGCACTCAACGCTGAAATTTAAGATGGAACATGATGCTCACAAGATGCATTTTTTGGATGTGGAGATCATGAGGGAGGGGGATGGGGTGGTAACTAATCTATACAGGAAAAAGACCGACAAGAATTCTTTTCTGTCGGCAGAGAGTTGCCACCCGCGCCCCCTTATTCAGGGTCTCCCCAAAAGTCAATTTATCAGAGCCAGGAGGATAACCTCCACTGATGAATTATACCTTGAGCAGGCACGGCTTCTCACTCAAGATTGTGTCATGCGAGGCTATAGTGAGAAGAGGTGTGAAGAAATCACAGCAGAGGTGATGGAATTGGACAGGAAGTCACTAAGGGAGTACTACAGAGTAGACACAGACACGGAGTCTAAGGAAGTAAATTTCATCACCACTTTTTGCAGCAAATCTAAATTTCTCCGTGATGCTGTGTATAAGTTTTGGCCGGTTATTGAGAGTGACCCCCAGCTTGTCCATATATGCAAGAGCCCGCCGAGATTTGTGTACAGACGGGGCAAGTCGTTGAGGGACCACCTAGTGCGGGCGGATATCAGCCGCACAGAGGTCAAAACACAAAGGTTCTTAGGTCCAGGAAAAATAGGGACATACCCTTGTCTTAGTTGCCAGCACTGCAACAGCATTATTAAAGGCCCTGAAGTACGCCATCCGAGCTCAGGGGTCTCTATTCCACTTGAACATTATGCCACATGTGACACCAAAGGGGTAGTCTATCTTATTAAATGTCCGTGTGGTCTGGCCTATGTGGGCCAGACCACGCGTGACATAAAAACAAGGCTCAATGAGCATAAAAGTACTATACAGAATCCCCCTAAAGTGAGAGAAGGTGATACACAAAAGAAAAAAGATTTGCCGCTGGCGCGCCACTTTGTAGAGTTACGCCATAGAGTAACACAGATAAGATGGCAAATTCTGGAGGTGGTACAGAGTCGAGAAGGGCTAGATCAAAGGAATGCCCTTTTAAGGCGGGAGGCTTGCTGGATGGACAGGCTGGGAACCCAGTCACCAGGAGGGTTAAATGAGGACTTCAGTCTGAGATGTTTTTTATGACCCTGTCCAATAGTGTTGTTGCTGTCTTTCCCCTAGTTAGGGATATGTAACTTTAAGGATAGTGCCCACCCCCTAAAAGGGCGTGTGTTGTTTGAAATCTTATATATGTCTTGAAAGAGTATATGAACTTCAGCATTTGATAAAGGGCCTTTGCCCGAAACGTCATGCTGTTGTAATGCTTACATATATCTCGCCCATTTTCCACCACTGCACTCAGTCAACATCCATCGCTGCATGCCAGGCTTCCTCGACACCGTCCCTCCCTGCCCCTACACACCGACTTGAGCCGAATCCCGGGACCTGTCAAGACCGCCACCGCTGCTCTCTTCCACTCTTGACTGTTAATACAGAACACTGGAGCCCCGGGAAAAGCACCTTCATAGCTCCCACCAGGGCCCACCCATTGCCGAATCTACGTGATTTTGGGGCCTTCTATACACACTCTGGGTTCTCAGCTAAGACAGTCACAGCCCGAATGGTCACATTTATTTTTAGAGTTACATGTTTTTTTATTCATTCACCAAGTTCAATACTCTAAAATTTCATTTTAATGAACAGTTTTCTGTTATGATATATTAGTTGTCTTTTGGAAAAGGGTGAGCTACAGCCAAACTACTCTTCTGACTATATCTAACAGGTGTTGGGAATTGCTTGACAAGGTGGTGGCTCTTCCTTCTCATCCTCTTCCATATACATTAGCTGGTTTTTGTGATGTGTTAAAATCTGAATACTTACATCAGTAGTGGTACGAACATATCCATATTGGGCATGCACAAATAAGGCTCATGCATGCCCAGTACAACACAGTGCTTGTGCATAGAGGAAAGAAGCCATGCACAAGCAGCTTCATTATACTGGGTATTGTCAGCAGTTTACATGTGGGGGATGTTTTTTTTATTTGTGGGTGCGTCCTTGAAGGACATATATATTAAGGAAAAATGGTTAATAATGCAAATAATTTTGGCTTGTATGCAGATTTAATACAATTTATTTGCAACTTGGAACTGAGTTGGCCAAATGCACTGCCTGATGATTTTTATTCTTCCAATTACAACCTGCACACAATTTCCTTACTTTTTTATGTAAGCCAGAATTATTAGGATGTTATTGAGCATCTCTAGGCTTAGGCGTTCAATATGTCCCCCCACATTTAACATATAACAAATACTACCTTCTCTGCCCCAAGATATGCTGGCTTCCTGCTGTCTTAACTAGTGCAACTAGCATGTTATCCATACCAATGCTGTCATCCTGCCTCATATATAACTCCAGATGCCCACAAAGGCATGGCATGGCACTGCACAAGCTAGCTTCAGTTGCTCAACTCATTGTAGTGCTCACTAGTAATTAATTTGTAATTGAAATGTGTCGCTTCTCTCTAGCACATCCTATAACAAGTGCAATCATTGCATGAATGCCTCTGATGTTACCTGTCTGTAACCAGGAGTTTGCAGTTAACCCAGGACAGACTGTATGCAGTTCTAGATATTTGTTTTCAGTATACTGAAAACTTCAGTGTTACTTTTTCAGTATACATTTGTAATTGCCTGTGCTGCCAGAAAAGATGTGGAAATCATTATTTGCAAGGATCTTATAGTTACAATACTGCGAGAGGAGTCTATTATTTCACTGCATGCAATAGCCCCAAGAGCTTACCATCTTCAAGTATCTTTGAGCACAGGTAGGATTGGCAAGCTCAGAATCATAAAACCCAAGCACAGTAGGCAACACAGTTGCTCAGTGCGACCACAGTTGTCTATTGGGATTTTTTTATGTCTTCCCCAAAGACAGGAAATTCCTGACATTCTTGGTAGCAATGCTTGTTTTGTTTAACGTGTGTTCTCCCCCTGAAACGGCTCTGCACAGGTGCCTGGCATTCCCTCCCCCTGCCCTCACCTGCATAAAAAATGTTGTCCTGACTACCTCAACATACAAAGTGCTACAGAGAGCACTAAGAACTGTATGAAGTCATTCAAGGGGAAAGCAGTTGTGTGGCACATCCCACTTGCAAGATGATAGCCCTCCACGCATGTACACAGGCAACTCTCTATGGGGGACCCCTTTATGCAGTTCTTCCACCTGTCGCAAGACGTGTGCTCCGCAAATGTATCTGAAGAAAGAGTTCAATCACATCTATACAAAGAGGCAAAGAGGCGTGCACCTTCCGTCTCAGGTTTATTTCCTCATAAGTGACATTCCATATTCTGTGCTAAACCTTTGACATTGCATATTGCATAGGTATTGTTGTGCATACAAAATCTTACGTGTCCTTGGACTAGGGGGTCCTCATAGTGAAAATGGAGGTGGGTGGTGGGTACGAGGTGGCAAAGCGACGGCCGTTTCGCGTCTCCTGACGCTTGGTCACGCTGCAGACCACTATGAATGGGATCCGTGAGCTTCCGGAATTAAGACGGAGCATAAGCCCCGCCCCTTCCGGTCGCATCACTTCCTCCAAAGCTGAGTTGGTTGCCATGGCTTCTGGGACGCTTAGTTCCGGGATCGCGGACAGAGACCAATGGTTAGCTTTACTGCCGTTGGTCAATGCGAAGTAATGGATCGCGGGTTACTAATGACGGTCTGTATAACAAAACTTGCCGCTCCTCTATATTTAGAGGTATATACGGCGAATAGTTACACTGGTACAGTGCTGCCCGTAGTGGGGCACATGCGCGGTGGGCTCCTTTTCAGGCCCCACCTTCCCCGTCAAACAGCATGTATTACAGCTGGATTAAAAGGGTCCGCTGATCCTCTAGGTTTGGCGTAACCGTTGCCATGGCAACCAAATTTTAGTGTTTAAGGTGCCAAATGTGTATGTGACTTGGCTGTGACTATTTAAAAACACATGGGGATGCTGTTTCAAATTAATAAAACGTACCTACATTTGATACATCTAGGATAGGGCATCTGTCAAGAGGCTAGAGTTCACAATGGTATTCTTTACAACATAACATCTCCAAAATCAAAGCTCTATTCGTATTAACTATTTCTTATCCTTCTCCTTTAGTTGTAGCTTCCTACCAATATTAGCTAGAGATATACATTATGACCATTTCAATCAATTAAAATACATATTAGGCATCATATTCCATCAATAAGTCCACAATTTACAGTGTATATATAATATACTATTCAAAGTCCATTTTTTTAAAAGGAACTACTTTTTTAAGGGTCCAACATGCAAGAAAGTTCGATTTTATCATTAAGGCCTATTGGGCCCATTGCTTCAGTCCTCAAGATCATTTTGGTTTCCCTCCTCAAGAGCAATCTCTCCCTATCCCCTCCCCTTGATGGAATATCCTGTTTTTCTAATGCTAAAAAGCGTAGATTAAATCTTTCTTTAAAGTGCTCATTTCTCATATGGTGCATAAGCCGTGTGCAGCCCCTTCCCGTTTTTATAACACTCATATGTTCGCCATACCTGACCTTCATAGGTCTAGTTGTTTGTCCTATGTAATACCGATCACAAGGACATATTAGAGCATATACAACAAAATCACTTTGACAGGTAAAAAATCCTTTTATCTGTATCGTTTCACCCCCTAATCGCACTGTCTTTCGATTGATCAATTTATTGCACCATTTGCAGTGGCCACATCTGAAGTTTCCCTGGGGCAATGAGGTTGCCAACCAATCTTTATTTCTAGGGGAGGTGAACTCACTGCTAGTAAGTATGTTCCCCAGGGTAGGCGCTCGCCTGAAGGCCACCCTGGGAAACTCATGCGATATGCATGCCAAATCCGGGTCTCTTTTAATCATAGACCAATTAGAGTGTATAGCTTTCCTTATTTTGTCGGCCATAGAGGTGAAATCGAACGTAAAAGTCGTTCTTACTGCTTTGTTTGCATTTTGTTTTTCCCTCGGGGTCAGAAGTGACCTCCTCGCCTGGTCCCAGGCCTTGCGTCTAGACTTTTTCAGTAAGTCCATGTCATACCCTCTCCTCTGAAACCTAGCAGTAAGTTCATCTGCTTGTACAGTATAGTCCTCATCCCTGCTATTATTGCGTCGCAATCTCAAATATTGCCCATAGGGAATAGCTTCTATTGTGTGTCTGGGGTGAAAGCTTTGTGCGTGAAGGATTGAATTCGTGGCTGTGCTTTTCCTATAACCTTTAGTAATAAGTTGGTTACCTTCAATAATTAGCTTAATATCTAAGAATGTCACCTCATGGTCATTAATCTCCGATGTAAATTGCATATTCACCTTGTTCGCGTTTAAATAGAGCATGAATTCAGTGAATTCTTTCTCTGTCCCTGACCACACCACCAGGATATCATCCACGTACCTAGACCAGCGTCTGACGTGCCTCCCGAACGGGTTGGTGTCCGAGAGCACTGCAGACTCCTCCCACGCCCCCAAAAAGAGGTTGGCGTAGGAGCATGCCACAGGGGTCCCCATGGCTGTCCCAGACACTTGATGGTACCAGCCGCGGTCGAACATAAAGGCGTTGTGCGTCAGCACAAAATTTAAACATTCTAAAATGAAATTCACATATTCTTCATCTTTTTCCGTGCACAACAGATACCGTCTGACCGCAGCTATTCCCATGTCGTGCGGGATCCTGCTGTACAGACTGGCCACATCTATGGTAGCCAGTCTGTCTCCGGGCACCCATGTGGCATGCTCCACCATCCTTAATACCTCAAGGGTGTCCCTGAGGTAGGATGGCACCCCCCTTAATAGGGGACGCAGGAGGTGGTCCAGGTACCTGGATAACCTCTCAGTGAGGGACCCACAGCCAGAGACTATGGGTCTTCCCGGCGGTGAGGCCAGGGATTTATGAAGTTTCGGTATATGATACCACACTGGTCGTCGTGGACAAAGTGGGAGTAGATCTGAGGCTAATTTCAATGATAGAAAACCTTTTTCCACCCCTGTACGTAACAAGGAACGCAATGCATTTTGGTATCGCATGGTGGGATCAGAGGGGATAGGATGGTATATCTCTCGATCATTAAGTTGTCTTAGCGCTTCATTGCGATATTGTTCATTAGACATAATGACGAGGTTACCTCCTTTATCTGCCCTTCTTAATACCACCTCGCGATTCCTTCGTAGCCAGTTCAATGCTCTCTTTTCGTCTGTATTCAGGTTAGCATCAACAGATTCACAAATTGCTGTTTTTACATCCTTCAGTGTATTTTCAAAAAAATGTTCCAGGGTGGAGCCTGGAGTGGTGGGAAAGGGCTGCACCGACCTGCACGCCCTGAAAGAGCCAATATCGCCCAGGCTAAGCCTACCAATGCCTGGACTCACTAAATTATGATCAGTTTCCATAAGAAGATCTTCCAATACCTGTATGATCTCCTCATCAGTGGGGTTCAACTGTACATTTGGAAAAAATCCCGGAGCACTAGTTTCTTTACCCCCTATCATTTGAGGAGATGGAAAGGAGAAAATATCATTAGTGGTTAAAAGCCCCTCAGTGGGAGTCTGCAGGAGGATAGGAACACTTCCATCCATACCTGCCACTTGCCCAGATGTCAATTTGGTTGCCATGGCAACGGTTACGCCAAACCTAGAGGATCAGCGGACCCTTTTAATCCAGCTGTAATACATGCTGTTTGACGGGGAAGGTGGGGCCTGAAAAGGAGCCCACCGCGCATGTGCCCCACTACGGGCAGCACTGTACCAGTGTAACTATTCGCCGTATATACCTCTAAATATAGAGGAGCGGCAAGTTTTGTTATACAGACCGTCATTAGTAACCCGCGATCCATTACTTCGCATTGACCAACGGCAGTAAAGCTAACCATTGGTCTCTGTCCGCGATCCCGGAACTAAGCGTCCCAGAAGCCATGGCAACCAACTCAGCTTTGGAGGAAGTGATGCGACCGGAAGGGGCGGGGCTTATGCTCCGTCTTAATTCCGGAAGCTCACGGATCCCATTCATAGTGGTCTGCAGCGTGACCAAGCGTCAGGAGACGCGAAACGGCCGTCGCTTTGCCACCTCGTACCCACCACCCACCTCCATTTTCACTATGAGGACCCCCTAGTCCAAGGACACGTAAGATTTTGTATGCACAACAATACCTATGCAATATGCAATGTCAAAGGTTTAGCACAGAATATGGAATGTCACTTATGAGGAAATAAACCTGAGACGGAAGGTGCACGCCTCTTTGCCTCTTTGTATAGAAGCACTAAGAACTGTACATACAGTAATTACCTGCTCATATTGTGAGTCCCCCCCCCCTGAATTAGTTGCTGTGTGATTGCTGTTGCATATATCATCTACTGCAACTATATATATATATATATATATATATATATATATATATATACACATATATATACATATATATACTGTATATATATATATATATGTGTGTGTATATATATATATATATATATATATATATATATATATATATATATATATATATATATATATAAAATACTGTGTATATATATATATATATATATATATACATATATATACTGTGTGTATGTATATATATATATATATATATATATATATATATATATATATATATATATATATATATCTTCCCCTGTTCATCCATAGAGCTAAGTCTGCTTTTAATATCAGGTATATCTTTGCTTTTAATATCACCCCTCTGCCCACTATACCCCTGCCTGCCCAAAGTGCTCTTTTCCAGATGCAGATCTGATGCAGTGTATTTGGGGATGTTATGTAGTGGATGATTTTTGGGATCGAGTCTTAGTGTATAACAATACGATGTGTAACAAGGTGGTACAAAAGAGTGTACCGTTATGTCTGCTTCATTACTATTCTCAGCCCTGTTTCTATGGGCATGCAAATAGTGCAATCAACCGGGGCAATAGATTGAGCGGCAGGATGGTGGGCGCAGCGGGGGGGGGGGGGGGGGGGGAGCGTGCACAGTGTAGTTACAACTCACCTACCATGATTCCTGCACACACGCAGCCTCTATCTTCTTTCTCTCCTGGCGTCCATCGCGTTGGTAACAGTGCCTCCCTGTGATGACGTGACCGCATGTCATCACTGGGGGGGCTGTTATTAATGCAACAGACGCCTGGGACAGGAAGGGGATAGAGGCTGCGGGTATCTTGGGAGGTGAGTTGTAACTATGCTATACCTGCTTCCCCCCCCCCCCGTCACTGTGCCTTTACTGGAGGCACCTAACTATCGGACCTATACTCAGGGGCACCTACCTATCTAACCTATACTCGGGGCACCTACCTATCTAACCTATACTCGGGGCACCTACCTATCTAACCTATACTCGGGGCACCTACCTATCTAACCTATACTCAGGGCAGGGCCGGGACAAGGTCCACCACCAACAGAGACTGAGATGCCGAAGTGTCCCCCCCCCCCATTGGCCACAACTATGTCACTGACATGGATTCATGGCCAGTCTCTCCCTTTTTAGTTCCTCTTTACAGGGTGGTGTATATAGTGAGCTGCTCCATAGGCTGCATTTGGTATGCATTATTATTAATTAGTATTTATATCATCTTACGCAGCGCTGTACAGAGTATATTGTCACTTAACTGTCCCTCAGAGGAGCTCACAATCTAATCCCTACCATAGTCATAGGTATATGTATGTATCATGTAGTGCATCTTAGTCTAGGGCCAATTTTTAGGGGTAAGCCAAGCATATACATACAGTAGAAGGAGATGAGCAAGGAGTGCGGTCACAACGCTGCCACATCCTTTTACTGCAAAATGGAGGGGGATACTGGCACACGGAAGGTGCAGTAAGCATCTTCACACCTCCCCACACACAAATATATATTTTTCTGTGACTGCAAGCCTTGCATATCCTTTAAAGAGACACTGAAGCGAAAAAAAAATTATGATATTATGATTTGTATGTGTAGTACAGCTAAGAAATAAAACATTAAGATCAGATACATCAGTCTAATTGTTTCCAGTACAGGAAGAGTTAAGAAACTCCAGTTGTTATCTCTATGCAAAAAAGCAATTAAGCTCTACGACTTTCAAAGTCGTGGAGAGGGCTGTTATCTGACTTTTATTATCTGAAGTGTTATTGAACTATTCACTTTTTCTCTGCCAGAGGAGAGGTCATTAGTTCACAGACTGCTCTGAAAGAATCATTTTGAATGCTGAGTGTTGTGTAATCTGCACATATTATAGAATGATGCAATGTTAGAAAAAACACTATATACCTGAAATTAAAAATATGAGAATATTTTCTTTACTGCTAAACTTCTAGTAATTATTCACAGTACACAACCAATTCATTATATCATTTTTTTTCCCGCTTCAGTGTCTCTTTAAAGGACAACTGTAGCTAGAGGTATGCATATGTGTCCTCCAGTATAGGTATCCAGGTATAGGTTTCCCCAGTATAGGTATGCAGGTATAGGTTTCCCCAGTATAGGTATCCAGGTATAGGTGTCCCCAGTATAGGTATCCATGTATAGGTGCCCCCACCCTAGGTAGCCAGGAATAGGTGCCCCAGTGTAGGTAGCCATCTATAGGTGCCCCCAGTATAGGTAGCTAAGTATAGGTGCTCCCTGTATAGGTAGCCAAGTACAGGTGGCCACTGTATATGTAGCCAGGTATAGGGGGCCACCAGTATAGGAAGCCAGGTATAAGTGCCCTCAGATTTCATTCTGACACTTCATATTCTCCTACATCTTCAAAACATACTAATTAATCAACCGGTTTTCCCCCAAACAATCCTATAGTAAAATATAAAACTATAACTATGGTAGAAATTATACTGTGAACTACTCTGAGGACAGTCCGTGACATGACTATATACTCTGTATAGTGCTGCAGAAGATGCCAGTGCTATATAAATACATAATAATAATATTGTAGGACATTAGATTATGACTATGGTAGAGATTAGATAGTGAGCTCATCAGAGGGCAGTCAGTGACATTATTATGTACTCTGTAAAGTGCTGCGAGTAATGAATGCGACAAAACCCCTGGCACTGTTCCCCCAAGTGTATAAATGTGCCCCCATGTGTGCATTTATACATTACCTGTCCTGTGTCGCTCACCGCGCGGTGCCCATCTTTCTTCAGCTTCTTCCTCTTCCATTTGTGACTCACATGCCACCAGCAGATAGTGTGCGACGCATGTGTGATGTTACTCACGCAAAATGCCAGCAGCGTGTGTAGCGCAAATGGAGGAGCGGGAAGTGGAAGACGGATGGGCACCGCACGATGGGCAACACAGGACAGGTTATGTATAAATACAAACACATTTATACACTAAGGGGTAGTGGTGGATGTAGCAGACGCAGGGGATTTGGCTGATTCCAGAATGATTTCAACATGAAATGATTTCAACACACACACACACACACACACACACACACACACACACACACACACACACACACACACACACACACACACGCTGAGCGCCCTTACTGGTGTGCCCTGAATAGTAATGGACTGTCTACCATTCTAAGTCTGCACTCCTTATCAGAGGCAGAGCAGATGCAGGACAACTGTACAGAGAACTTTTTCTCTTTGCACCCTTAGTTTTCATCTCTCAGGACGGGAAAAAAAAAACGTTTTTTCCTGGAATGCCTGTGGATTGAAATGCCTTTAAAAGCGCCCCATCCTGACCTGCTGACCTGCACTCAGAGGCAGGAGCCTCTCAAGCCTCTGTGTTGGCCCGGCCCTGACTCGGGGCACCTTCCTACCTATCTAACCTATACCCGGGGCACCTACCTATCTCAACTATACTGGGGGCACTTACCTATCTAACCTATACTGGGAGCACCTACCTATCCAACCTATACTGGGGGCAACTATACTGATTATCTATATTGGAAGCACCTACCTATCTAACCTATATTGGGGGAATCTACCTATCAAACCTATACTGGTGGCAACTATACGGGCTACCCTATACTGAAGGCACCTACCTAGCTAACCTATACTGGGGGCAACTATGCCTGTCTACCTATACTAATGGGACCTATAACTGGCTAACTATACTGGGGGCAACTAGACCTGTCTAACTTATATAATGGGCACCTATACCTGGCTCCAATGGGGGGGGGGGGGGAATTTTACACCCTTGTCTTGGGTGCAATTTAGCCTAGAAACTGCCTTGATTATGCTTCTCAGGAGGAAAATAAGCAGGGTAAACCACCACTGCTCTTTCATATCATCTTAGCAATGGCTAAAAGGGTCATTTTCAAAGTCTTGATTTCGCCAAACTCGACTCTGGCTTTGCTAAAAGAAATAAATGTTAACCCTATTTACCCAGGAAAATTGCAGGTGTGCCAGGGTCCAGAGAAAAGGTCAAAACGTTTTACAGAACTGATGGGTAATTTTGTTTTGACCTTGAAATGCATTAGAAGGGAGGTGGCAGCTTATGTGAGTTATCAATTATGTACACAACCTGCGCCTTCTCACTCTGCAGGACCATTTTGTATTTTGCAAAATTATTGTCGCTCATCCCTAATCATGAGACCAACAGGCTTACCAATTTTCTAAAAAAAAAATTCACATAATAGGAGCCTACTTCTGGTCCCTCTTACAGTGAACCTGAACTCTTGCGCTGGACAGAAGGAAAGCATTGAGAAATGCACACTGTATGTATTTAGAGAGTTTAGGTTCTCTAATTTCCCATCATCTGTATTTAATCACAAGTTGTAATTTGATATCAGCTGAGTCAGAAACACAGAATGTTAACAATATGTCTGCTTCCAGGACAGCAGGAAGTAGACACACTGCAGATCTGTTACAGGATTTTGTATCAGCTTTAACAAAGACATTTTTTTCTTTAAAGGTTATCGTGTTGTTGCTTATATTTTAGAGCAAGGAGTAAGTTCAGAGTTCAGATCTGCTTTAATGCAAAAACACTAGGCTGCATATTGAGAAGTTTAGTTTCTCTCTGATTTTTTTATATTTATGGATAAACTATTTATCTAATTATCTACTGTACATTTTGTACATTTTTAGTTTTATTTTAATTTGGTATATTTTAGCTCCCTTTCTCTTTTCTCAATACTAGTAAAGTTTTCCCAAAGACAGAAGTTGTAGTAGTGACATCTAGAGCTTAGGGAAAGGAAGTGCAGTGCATAAGTCGGGGATTACATATAGGTAAAATAGTATGTAATATTAGGAAAGAAATGTATGCCGTTCAGTCATAATTTACAGTGTAAAAAGATGGACCACAAAAACACACACACACACACACACACACACACACACACACACACACACACACACACACACACACACACACACACACACACACACACACACACACACACACACACACACACACACACACACACACACACACACACACACACACACACACACACACACACACACACACACACACACACACACTGGTCTATAGAGACACTGGCAAGTTCAGTCAAAATGCATTCAAGCCAAAGGATGAGAATTATAACCGGAAATTAATTAGCTAAATTAAAGGTGTCCTTTTAAAGCACTTTCGTTAACTGTTGCCCCTAAAGATCAGGACCCAGTTCCTAAGGCAATAGTTCCATGCATGAGTGTATCCTTTGGCTACAGCTCAGCAACATTCTGTTAATCCTTTAGCAGCCAAATAAAGTCAAACTTTATTTGGCTGCAGGGCCCATTTTTTCCTGCCGGTGGAGAAGTGTGCGTTTCAAAGCCTGTCAGGCTCGGCAGGGTATGCAGAGTGGGCAGCAGGGAGCTTTCATATATACCTGTCCGGATAGCTAGATCGGCTTCAAGGCGTGGATGTAATCCCGACATGTCTTCTTGGTTCGATGATATGACATGTGCTCGGGATCCAGGAGACCAGGTCAGCGTTACAGCGCCATGTGGTAGTAGAAGAAGGGTGATGGAAGAGTCTCTTCCATCACCCCACTTCCACCACCAAGTGGCGCTGTAACAATGATATCGTATCATGTGATCAGGACCCATAATTTCTGCCGGAAGCTCAGAGCCACAGGTGGAGAAAGAGAAGAAGCCGTCTGGAACAGGAAACTATAACTGCTCCCTGATGCCTGCTTGTTTGCTGCACTAGGCAGCCAAACGGCATATGCTGACAGAGGATTACAATGCACCAGAAACTTTCAAATGAAACATTTTGTTTGAAGCTGCTAATGGGTTAATATGGGAGGAGATAAAAGACAACAACAGGGTGCATGCTTCCATTGTGCAGGGTAAGGAGGGGAACAATGTGCTTGATTGGCAATCACCAGAGAATCCAGCTTGACGGCTCTCCCTGCTGCCGCTTAACTCCCCGGCGGTGTTAACTACTATTCCTCTTCTGAGTTGTAGCAACTCAGAGGGAGGTGTAATTTTGGGTCCAGCAAATTACTTTTACATGCCTTGCACAGCGTATCATTGCTGCTATAGTGCTCCTAGTTTCAGCCACCTGCTTCGCTGCTGGGCTCCTAATAATCTCTTGTGCATAAAACTGAATATCAATGAAGGGGCTATGAACTGTACAGTTAGAGCTCTTTTGTCCCATATATTTTATATGATTTGCTGCATTTCGCCATTTGTTTCCAATGAAGGCATGTAAATTGCAAAACGTAAGAACATCTCCAGAGTACTGAAAATCATCAGAACCCTTTTATACCAGTGTGAGCCGACTGCAATCCAGTTTTGCGTGATTGCAAATGTCCTGCATGCTTCATTTCTTCTGTGTTTCTTCTTGTGATTCTAGCATCCATAGAAAATAGCAAAATGCAATTGCAGAGTGACATCATCACTCCTAACTGACCAACCTACCAGCTAAATCTACATAGAGTGAGCTTACTGCTACTTACCAAGCACTTGCGACCAAAGAAAATAATGTTTGGTTCACCACTTTGCTTCTAGGCACTGTTCCTCTTCATTTGTCATTCTAATTGCTGTTAGAATTTGAAATTAAGGTGGCCTTTAGCAGGTCCTGAGCAAAATATACCATAGTTGTGATGTTACTTATAGTGTGGTAAAGGCTAAAGAGTATCCTCCGGGTCTCTTTATATAAATAGTGCAATTCATCTTTAGACAGATACGGAAAATAAGGTTCATCAAGAGAACCACAGGTGTGATACAGTCAAGGCTTCAGCATGGAAAACTAGGACATGTACTCACTGTGGACTGACACTGCCCTGGTTTCCAGTAATCTGTCTGATGTGATGAGGCAACAATAACTGGAAATGGTATAGCAGCATTCGGTTCTGGATTTAATCAGGACATGTCTACCACAATGAGGGATTCATTTAATAAAAGTCACTAGTGTGTTAAAGCATGGCTGATATGATATTGTGAATGCGAGTGCAGTAACCCACTACTCCCAAGTATTTAACAGTAGTAACTGGAACTTGCTACCTGATATGGGCTGTGTGTTCAGAATTCCTCCTGTCCCACGGCTCCTAAGTTGTGATGTAATATAAATAGGCACCGAGTATATCATGAGGGGGGAATGTGCAGTAGATGACCTGTTTATATAGTGGTGCTGGTGGTGGCAGGAATCAAAGGATACGGGTCAAGTGGGCTTTTAAGGCGTTTTTTACTTCCCCTCATAAGATACCCTTTCATTGCTGAGAGCCATGTGTACTGGTATGGTCAAGAGAAAGGATTACAGGCTTGATGGCCTCTTCTTCCTAGCCACCTGACTTGTGTAGCTGAATAAATGGGTATTTACTATTTCTAGGGAGGGCTCCTTTCTTTTTTGTGTAAGTTACTTTTATAAAGGATAAATAAACTTTCATATGAAAGTACAGTTATGCATGCCCCACCCATTCCCATGCTTTACTATTGTAAATAGTATTGCCTTCCTGGAATATGCTGGTATACAGTTTTCACCACCATGTCCTGAGTCTTGTGTGATAATGTGTGCACTGCAAACAAATGCACTTTGGTGGATTGACCACACCCTGCTTGCAAATTGTGTGGGTGCAACAAACGCACTGTAATGCGGCTTATCTGTGTTGCAGTGGCATGTAGCCTAGGAACTATGGTGATATAAAAAGCATAGCAGCAAGAGTATGAAGTGCTATTTACCAGACTGATGAGCAGGTATGTGTTTTAGGGCAATGGGGAGGGGGGCAGCAAGAATAACTGTGCATTACTTTAAAAAGTAGCGTAATCTTTTAATTCAGGCACTTTTCACACTGGTGCATTGTGTTACCCTATTATGCCGCAGGGTAACACTAAACCAATGAAAGTCTATGAGGCATTTCATACCTGGCACGGTGCGATACACCAGAAGTCCTCAATCTGACGCGTGGGCAAGGATGGAAACTCCGCACATTAGAGGCTAGCATGTGCGGTGGAGGGCCGTGGCCGGAAGTCATGTAACTCTATGGCGATGCATTTTTTTTTTTTTAAGTGTTCAGTGTTTGCGTTGGGAGCATGTTTTTCAGGACACTTCCTTGTAATACGTATTTACGCCACAGGAAGTGAGTGCTAGAGTGCCTCTTTTAGGGCAGGTATCTGGGAAGGCTTTTTTTGGGGCTTGTGCTGCGGTTGGAAAATCCAATGGCACTGCAACAAAATTGCCGGTTTCTAGTGTGAAATCGGCCTCAAAGTACACATATCCTTTAAGTAAATAATTCATACAGCCTACCCAACATTTTGTATGGTACCCAGCAATGAGGCAGGTGCACAATACCCTGTTTATTTCAATGAAGCTGATTGTGGCTCCAGATATGCATAGAGCTGCTGTAGTCTGTAGCTCTGCAAAGTATCGCAGCATCACAGGCTCTGGGTCAGGCAGGATGACATTGCATCCCAATTTGCATTCACATTTTTATTGGCTGTACTAAACCAATAGGTTGTTTTTGTTTTTTAAACCAGGTCCAATGTTTTACATACCACTGTGGGAACAACAGTTGGTTGATATAGTTAACTTTTATGGCTATAGTAATCTGCAGAGAGAGCATGATAAAGTGACTAATACAAAGGTAAACTTCACAATCGTGCGTTCAGAATAAACCATTCCCATGAACTGTAGAGACTTTCAGCAAAATGCAAATAACACTGTGAATACACACTGCACTGAGGCTTATCTATCATCCTGCTTAATTTGAAATAAGGATGTTTGCTAACATTCTTAAACATAATGATCCATGATTATTTAATGTAAACGAGATAAGATTCAAACTTATGAATATTAACCCATAAAGGAGAATTAGAACATGCTTTGATTACAGTGCATGTCCAATTCTTGGATGTGGTGTTGGTGCTCGGTGGGTGAGGGGGTATGATCATAGTAAATTAAGAAAGGCATACATCATTATTTCTTCTAGGATCTGCCCCCTGCTCTGACTTTCTTGTTTTGAGAATATAAACTATTGTAGAGTTCCACCATCATTTTCCTCTCCTCCAGCAATGAAGTGCACGGCCCTCTCCTTCCCCCACCCTGGGATTATCAATAGAGTGCACTCACAGGACCCGGAAACAATTAGGGAGAAAGGAGGGGGCCTGGAGCAGCATCTGATTATGTCTGATTATGTCACAGAAGTTGGAGGTAGCCAGAACCACTCATTAGGACTGGCCCATGATGGGGTACCATGGGCCAAGGTGGCTACTCACTATACAGTCAAAACATTTGATTTTCCTGTTTTTCATTAAAAGCAATTGGTTGTATAGAAAAATGGAATGTTTTTTTTTTTTTATCAAGAAATGTGATGGAATATCCTATATTTTTTGGTGGAAAATTCTGCTCATTTTTTTTTTAGTAAATTGAATGGTGTAGAATGCATTGTAACTTTCTTGGTTTATAGAGCCAACCAAGTTTTTGATCACTTTTCCATGATTAGGGAAAAATGTAACAAAGTTCAAAATAATAAAACAAATCACACAAAAAAATAAAAATGAATAATAATAAAAAAAAAATTGTGTGAGCCACACCGTTATGACTTATAGGCGCAAGCTCGTTTGTTTTTTGTTTTCTTTTCTTTAAAAGGTGTATGATATGGTCATTAGACTTGCTATCACTTTGCACTGGAGGCTTATCAGTCACAATGCCAATGCTGCTGATGACACAGTAAGCTCCGCAAGCTGCCAAGAATATTTTTTGATAACTAAGTGCAAACACAGAGCAGAACTTGTGTGTATGTGTAAAGGTGGCCATACTGATGTATGGTGGCTTGGCGGCCGATCGACCATCCAATTCGATTATTATAATCGAAATGGATGAAAGCCGGTGCTGCCAAGTGCATGCCCGGCCGACAAATTGACCAATTTCGGGACAGAAATTGGTTGCATTGTTGATAGCGCATGCTGCAAGATGTCGAGCCTAATGCCCGCCGTGCCAAAGTGATACATTACCTGTCTGCAGCCTCCGCTTGTCCCCTGCTGCTCTAGGTGCATTCTCCTTTTCCGCATACACACATGCTCCACGTTGTTTCCTGGTAAGGGCACGCGTATGACATCACACACATGCGCCTTGTGACGTCACACACATGCGCCCTTCCTAGGTAACCACGTGGGGCGCGCGTGTATGTGAAGAGGAGAATGAGCCCGGAAGCCAGTGGGGGACAAGTGGAGGCTGCAGACAGGTTATGTATCACTTTGGCATGGCGGGCATTAGTGGGGGGCACAGCAGCGAGGCAGTGCACAGAGCCGATTCTGGATCGATTTCAGCATGAAATTGATCGGTAATCCGCCTGTGGTGTATGGGCAGCTGACAGATCACTCTCTTATCAAATTTAATAAGAGAGAGATTTGTCTCTTGGTCAAATCTGCCCATACATCGCTAGATGTATGGCTACCTTAAGTGTCACTTATAATATACCCATGCAATTGCAGCTTCCAATGTTGCTGCACTGTTGTCTTGGGGGACTTGTGCATTTAACACAGATTACTTTACTCTTGGATGAAGGCAAGCAGGATTACTACAAGGGATACATGGGCAAAGAAGTTTTTGGAGATGTATCAGTTTATGGGTATTCTAAAAAGAAAAAAGGAAAACATAATGGGCTCAATTCTGGTAGTGTTTAGTAAATAATTACCTCATGGAATTGGGTTTACCTCATGAGGGAAATCAACTTTTGAATTCTGGTAGTTTAAGTAAAGTTTTACCTCATGTAATTTCATGAGGTAATTCATGTGGTAATTTTCTACTATAAATGTGTGGTATTTAGTAGTGAAATACCTCACACTTGAATTCTGAAGTGAAATAAGGTGCGTGTTTGCATGTCTTTTACCTCACATAATTAGACCTACCTCTACCACATGATAAATGCAGTGTTGTGACATAACTGTGATATCTGTCACATAACATGGAGCCTTTTCAGCTTGTTCTGTGCTCCGACTCCGACCCCCCCCCCTCCAAGTCTCTAAGGGCCCGTTTCCACTAGGAGCGGTGCGATAGCCGCATCGCACAGCGGGTGTCCTGAAACACATGCACGGCAATGGAAGAGTTTCCACTGCGTGCATGTTGTGCGGAGCGATCCGCACCGCTCCGCACAACGCACGGCCGCATCCGCCCGCAGCCGCGTGCCATCTCCTCCATTGACTTCCGCATTGGGAGATGCGGAAATGATGCGGCCAGCGGCGGAAGTGATGCGATGCGGCAAAGTAGCCGCGTTTGCATCACTTTGTAGTGTAAACCGGCCCAAAAAGTTCTCAAAACCCCCTCCCAACCACCAGCCTCTAAAAGTTAGTGCTCTGACCCCCGCCTCTAATACTGCTCCGACCCCCTGCCTCTAAAAGTGCTCCGATCTACCCCCCCCCCATCCTCTAAAAGTAAGTGCTCTGACCCCTGCCTCTAATACTGCTCCGACCCCCCCCTTCTGACCTCCAGCCTCTAAAAGTGCTCCGACCCCCCCCCCCCCCCATCCTCTAAAAGTAAGTACTCCGACCCCCACCTCTAATATTGCTCTAACCCCCTCTCCCGACCCTAGCCTCTCATACTGCTCCGTCCGACCCCAGCCTCTCATACTGCTCCACCCCCGCCCCCCCCCCCTAACAGTGCTCCCACCGCCTCTATGTTCTTATCATAGGTAAAATTGCACAAACCCTCATCTCTACCCCAGCCCCCCCCACACACTCACACCAGATCCCCATGCGGCACTATAAATTGTATTGGTGCTACTACTCATCATTATTGGTCTCTCGGGCTATGAATGCGCATCGTCCTTCATCCAGCTCCAGCTGTTTACTGTACCAGTGTCGCGGCTTGATGACGTCATCAAGCCACGTCCCTATTACGGTAAACAGCTGGAGCTGTACGAAGGAGGGTGCGCGTTCATAGCAGGAGAGAGCCATAATGATGAGTAGTAGCACCAATACCGACACTGGGGATCCGGTGTGATTGTGCGGGGTGCGGCAGCGGGAGGGAGGGGGTCGAGATGAAGAGGGTTTGAGCACTTTTACTTATAACAACATCAAGACTGGGGGCCGCAGCACTTTTAGAGGCTGGGGGTCGGGAGGGGGGGGTCGCAGCACTATGAGAGGCTGGGGGGAAATTTGTGGGGAAATCTGCTGCCAATCTCCCCCCCCCCCGTCCAGCTACCTCCGGTTGCCCCCTCTCTATCCCCCACTGAAAGATATTAGTGCGCCTCCCTCCTTTCCCCAACCTTCCCGCTACCTCCCGCTTCCACCCGTTGCCCCCTCCGAAAGCCCCGGCACCTCTGTACAACTGAGCAGGACTGGCATTACTCACCGTGGCCCTCTCTCTCTCCAGCGATGCTTGCGGAACCCCATCTCCGCCTCTGCTGATCAGCTCTGGGCTGCCATTCACAATACCGGGGGACGTGGCTTGATGACGTATGTATATAGTCAAATCCCCCCCCTGTATATAGCAAGCAGTTATAGCACTATTCCCCCTGTAAATAGCCAGTCCACACACACACACACACACACACACACACACACACAGTCCGATCCCCCCCCCCCCCAATAGACAGATTTTCCCCGTATACAGCTAGTATATATAGCCAGATCTTCCCCTCCCCAATATAGCCAGATTTCCTCTGTATACATTTAGTATATATATCCAGCCCCCCCCCCAATATAGCCAGATTTCCCCTGTGTACAGCTAGTATATATAGCCAGATCCCCCACCCCCCCATATAGCCAGATCCCCCCCCCCATATAGCCAGATCAACCCTGTACATAGCTAGTATACACAGCCAGCATGTATATTATAATAAAACAACTAAAAGAGTCCAATCCCTCTTCCCACCTCCCTCCCCGGAGCACAGTCCCTTCTGAGCATCGGTAGAAGTACTCACACCGTCAATGTTCTCTCCAGCGTTAATTGTGCAGCCTCCTCCTCCTCCACTGTACAGCTCCGGGCTACTGTTCCCCGTATCGGGAATGCGGCTTGATGATGTCATCAAGCCGCATTCCCGGAATGGGGCACACTAGCCCGGAGCTGTACAGTGGCGGAGGCTGCACGATTAACGCTGGAGAGAGCATTGACGGTGTGAGTACTTCTACCGATGCTCAGAAGGGACTGTGCTCCGGGGAGGGAGGTGGGAACAGGGATTGGACTCAGCACGCAGGGGGTTCGAGCGGTCTGGAGGGGGGGGGGGTGCTCGAAGGGTGCCCCCTTTTAGTTCCTTCAATTGAATAGGCTTGAACTTCGGGAGGCAGTTTGCGGGGGGGGGGTGAAATCGGAGGAGCACTTTAGTGGCTGGGGTCGGGAGGGAGTGTGCGGAGTGGGGGGGGGGGGGGGATGGTGTGATTGTACTGCACATAACAGTCGGGAAAATACCTCATTAATTAATAGTCGGTACTGCACATTTTCTCACTCTGTCGGTAATTTAACAAACATCATTCGCAGGCGAGAAAATGTATCAGAATTCAACAAAGAAAAAAAAAATAACGAACGAGGTATTTTCCCGACTATGCTTTCTTCACCTCGCACAGCTACCAGAATCGAGCCCAATATGTCTTTAAATGAATGCCTTTCGTGCTCTAGTAGAAATTTGTGTAAAGGTGGCCAAACACTTATTGATTTTCCCCATCGATATCCAGCCAATTCAATGACTCTGGTGAAAACTAATAGTAATTGATGCCGCAGCCGGTTGATCGATTTTCAGCCCAAATTATCTAATTATTTCATTGCTCCAAATGGGAGATATCTATCATTTGGCAACGAGTAGGGAAACAGATTGATGACATCAAACTGTGCAATGCTTTGATATACACTCACCTAAAGGATTATTAGGAACACCACACTAATACGGTGTTTGACCCCCTTTTGCCTTCAGAACTACCTTAATTCTATGTGGCATTGATTCAACAAGGTGCTGAAAGCATTCTTTAGAAATGTTGGCCCATATTGATAGGATAGCATCTTGCAGTTGATGGAGATTTGTGGGATGCACATCCAGGGCACGAAGCTCCCGTTCCATCACATCTATTGGGTTGAGATCTGGTGACTATGGGGCCTATTTTAGTACAGTGAACTCATTGTCATGTTCAAGAAACCAATATGAAATGATTCAAGCTTTGTGACATGGTGCATTATCCTGCTGGAAGTAGCCATCAGAGGATGGGTACAAGGTGGTCATGGAGGGATGGATATGGTCAGAAACAATGCTCAGGTAGCCCGTGGCATTTAAACGATGCCCAATTGGCACTAAGGGGCCTAAAATGTGAAGAAGAAAACATCCCCCACACCATTACACCACCACCACTAGCCTGCACAGTGGTAACAAGGCATGATGGATCCATGTTCTTATTCTGTTTACGCCATATTCTGACTCTATCCAGGCTCATCAGACTAGGCAACATTTTTTCAGTCTTCAACTGTCCAATTTTGGTGAGCTCGTGCAAATTGTAGCCTCTTTTTCCAATTTGTAGTGGAGATGAGTGGTACCCAGTGGGGTCTTCTGTTGTTGTAGCCCATCTGCCTCAAGGTTGTGCGTGTTGTGGCTTCACAAATGCTTTGCTGCATACCTCGGTTGTAATGAGTGGTTATTTCAGTCACTGTTGCTCTTCTATCAGCTTGAATCAGTCGGCCCATTCTCCTCTGACTTCTAGCATCAACAAGGCATTTTCACCCACAGGACTGCCGTATACTGGATGTTTTTCCCTTTTCACACCATTCTTTGCAAACCCTAGAAATGGTTGTGCGTGAAAATCCCAGTAACTGAGCAGATTGTGAAATAACAAACACTGGTCCACATGACAGCCCAGGGGCCCCAGGTCTCTCTCACTCACTGGGGCCCCCAAACCACCATGCGACACCTAGAGGGAAGTGCGGGCAAGCCCTGGACCTCTCACCTCCAGGGAACTCACCCCACCACCTCTAAACTGAATGCCAACTGCAACAAACACAATTGCTAACTTCCAGTCAGAGCAATATCCTGCCTCTATCTGGCCAGCAGACGCTTGTCAGCCAATCAGGTGCACTGTCATACACCCTTTGCCTGCTGTACCATACCTAGCAGGAATTACATAAATTAGCATTCAGGTGGGAGGCTTCGGTTGGACGCAATCGTGAATTGCGTCGTTTAACAGGGACGCCCCGTGTAGGCACATCTTCCACACGGTCCCCTCCCTAACCACTCACCTGTCAACTGCATCGTAGAAGCTGCAAAAAATAAAATTTAAAATCACAAACACTGGTCCACATGACAGCCCAGATCCTTCTATCTAATAGTCAGATCTGGTGGCCATCTATAAGTGTATGGCCACCTTTGCTTTTATTGACCAAATGATGGGGTACATTAAATATCCTGCCATATATAAATACTGTATGTATTAAGGTAATCCACTTAATCCTGTCAACAAACAGTTACGTAAGGATTATAGAACAGGCTCCCAAACCACTGTAGGGAAGGTTTATAGCTGTTGAGCTGTTGTGTCTATTAAGAAACTTACTGTAGAAATTTGGAAAAAATGGTTTATCTCTTTTTGTTTTCAAAATCTTTTTACTATTTTCCCACTATATTTATAAAAGAAAAACACAATTTTCATTGGTGAACTAGACTGGTGAAGTGGAGGAAAAAAAAAAGATAAATACTCTAAAGTCAAGAAAAGAAAGTCCACTGAAATGGACTTTAAAGTGAATCTCCGGACTAAAAATCGACTCAGCAGCACTGAAAAGGCTTTGTGTTTCTTTAACAGTTTCACAGCATCATAACTTTGTTTCTCTTATACAAGCCTCATTTTTAGCTGCACAGAAGAAAACTGCCCGGGCTTTTTTCCCCTGATGCTGTGCAAAGCATGATGGGATTTCTGATTTTGTTTTTCTCGTTCTGCTGTTTTGGTGCAATTTTTTTTTTCATTTTGAATTTGACATTTAAAGCCTAGCGTGTGCAGCTGGGAGGGGTAATGAGGACACAGGATAGTTGGAACTGTGTCTCCTGCTCCTTGTCACCACCTTTCAACCAAAAAGATGGCTGCCCCATGACAAAGATGGCAGCCCCCATGAATCACAAACATTTGCCTGTTCTTTTAAAACGGGGTGGGTAAGAGATTATATTACCTATCTATTCTAATTAACATAACTAATGTAACTTGATGACACTATGTTTGTTTAGGCTGAAGTTCCCCTTTAAGAATGTGTTGAAGACGTGTAAAAATTATGAACAGAGGTCCATTGACTTGCTCAAAAGTTAGGTCACTTTTGTAGAGACAAATTCCAAAAGTTGGGAAAGTATGAAAGAAAAAAAAAATCCTAATTTGGAAAAGATGGGGGAGCAAATGGCCCTGAATGCTTATACATGTTTGAATATGGTACACAATTGTAAACAAAGCCCCCTCCCCCATAAAAAAAGTAGGAAAATCATCCGTCTACAGTTTTGCTAATAGGCCCCTAGTAGGATGAGTGTATTTGACTAGGAAGGAGGTGGCATTGCTGCTGGTTGTTGGCTAAGAGAGTGTAAAGCAGGCATGGGAAAACTTGGCCCTCCAGCTGTTGAGGAACTACAAGTCCCACAATGCATTGCAGGAGTCTGACAGCCACAGTCATGACTCATAGAGGCAAATGCGTTGTGGGATTTGTAGTTCCTTATCAGCTGGAGGGCCAAGTTTGCCCATGCCTGGTGTAGAGGCTCTAATGTCATTTCCTGACCTGCTTTACATATGGATACGTTCATCTGTGTGGGTTTTGTAAATGACGTCACTAATAGCAATAATATTACATGCTTGTTCAAACAACTAAAACAGGATAAATTCCTCTGCAACATACTGATTATTGTAAAACAGCTTGTTAGTAAAAGAAACTTACCTATATTATTTATAGACAGTAAGTAATACATGTAACGCGACATATCTTCTGGAAATTAGATCAGTTTTTTTAAAGTACAAGAACTTGATTTTTATATTATATAGGTCATCCTGAAGTGACCTCATTAGCATTTTACTGGGAAGCAAACAGGGATTTGTGTTAAGATAATGTAATGGTAATGATCTACTTAGACTTTGCAGTGCCTTCTAAAGCAGAGCCACTCAGGAGGCATCCATACTAAAGAAAATGATTTTGCTGAAATATTTAGTAAACCAATTAGAGGGGTATAATTAATTCTGAGATATATTTAATAGCTCTGTGAATTTAGACTTGGAACATAATTGCAGCAAAAATGTAAAATAACTACCCATCTGTTGTAATTACTGTTGAATTATAAAATTATTGTTATCATTTGAGGTTGATAAGTGTTCAGGACAGTTGCTTGCAGAACTGAACAGCTACACTATTTGCGTGGAGTTTGTGTGCTTCTGAGTCATTCTGAATATTGGCTGGTAATTGACCATCGCATTAGATTTTATTTGTGTTTGTCCACTTGACTCTAATATTGATATTAGGCTGCAAGTTCCACCATGGGATGAGAGTGATGTGAAAGTGTCAGCGTTCTCCATTTCAGCACCATGGAAATACGGTCAGCACTATAAAAAGTACAATATAAATACTTCTGTGTACAGTTTGTGTCCATGGCGTGTGCTGTATATTTCGGGTGTGTAATGCTTGTGTGCATAAGCAATACTGTCAGCTTACAAATCACAAGTGTAATGCTTGGGGGTTAAACTTTGACCACCCAGAGCTACAAGACTGGTAGCTGTTTAATGGAAGAGGCTACACAGGCTGCCCAGAGCAACTGCAGCTCTGGGCTTCCGATATCGCTACAAATAAGACGCAATGGCAGTGCAGTGCGATGTTGCGCTGCCCTTGCGATAGCAAGCATTCAGACAGGTACAAGGCAGGACTATAGACTGGAGTGTAACTAGACAAGTAAGACACAATGGCAGTGCAGTGCAATGTTGCGCTGCCTTAGTGATAGCAAGCATTCAGACAGGTACAAAACAGGACTGGATTGGAGCGCAACTAGTAGCAACCACAGCTCACAGTCACGTCCACAGAAGCAGAGCAAGCAGGCTAACAACAATCACCAGCAAGCATCCACACAGACAAACCTTCAGGAAATAACATAACTAATAGCAACCGCAGCCTATAGTTATGTTCCCAGAACTAGAGTAGCAGGAATACTACCAGTCACCAATGTGGTGATGGCAGAATCCAAGCTATCAGGATAATGGACTTCACTGACCCACCGCGGATGCAATGAACGTCCATCAGGCATGGAAACTAGGCAATAAACAATAATACAGAAAAATAATAAATGGCTCAACTAATGGATAAATATATATTAGCAAGTCTGCATATATATATTTATCAAGAACTAGCTAAAGCACAAGTAATAAGGTCGCATTGAACTACAATAACAGAGTAGCACAGTGCCCAGCAGACCAGCATAGTGATCGCTATGATGGGCGAGGTCTAAAAGGGGAGACAGACTTTTATGCCGGCATCGACCAATGGATGCAAGCATGCAAATCTCCACACAGCTGAATGGTAATCATTCAATCCTGAGCTGGCTTGATTACCATTTGCTAGCTGGTTGTGAATGCAAAGGACTCCCATAAGAAATACATGCAGTATTATGTAACAACATGCCTGCAGGAAATCCAGGGCTATCTGGCTGCAGCTCAGCTGCAACAAGCAATTGGTGGAATGATGACAGCATCCTGAGCTTTCCAGAACTGCAGAGCAATTGCAAATGACAATGTGACTCATTGCGAATGCAAAACCGAATGCAAGCAGATAAGCCAGAACTGTCCATTTGCGGCTCCACCGCAACGGACAGGACACGCCACAGGAGGAATCCTTACAGGGTGATTCTTAAGCACATTTACATCCTGTTTTTAATGTTTACAAATATGGAGAATAAAGAAACTTTAATGCATTGTTTATGTGTGTATTTGGGTAAAGTTAAGGGACATTTTTTAATTTACTGGCCCATATGCAATTCACTCTTATCTCCTGAGAGGTCTCCTTGGAGATCATTTTCATATTCGTCTTAAAATAACTTTTCAGCATTTTACAACTAAAAAAGTACTCAAAAGTTAGTGAATAAGTACTATCAAAATTATTTTGAGTATTTTCTTTCTTGAGGGTGGTTTACCTACTTAAGGACGGCAGTGATTGAAATCTATGTTGTTTTGATCCCCTAATACCTGCCAGGGCATAGATTTCACATCACAACCGCCGAGCATTTCTGCCGCTCTTGTCGATCCCGCTTACCTCGTTGCTGTCTCGCCACTGCAGCTCACTCTCCCTGCCATCTAATGGCAGAGCCCTTTGAGCCGGTCAGGAGCCGATTTCATTGGCTACGGACCGTGTGATCAATGTAAGCCAGTGGGAGTTGCTTACATTGATCACACGGTCAGGAGCCAATGAAAGCGGCACCTGACCGGTTCACTGAGCTCTGCCGTCATAAGAGATGGCAGAGTGGATGGCTTGAGTCAATGGGTGTGCGGCGTAGATTGGGGATATGTGTGGCAATTCGTCTGTATCCGATGGTGTATGGTACCAGTGGTCTCTTTAAGGGGGCAGAAACCGCTGGTATTTAAGTGGTTAAAAGGCATTTTATTACAAGGTTTGAAAATACCACCTAGGAGAAAAGTTAGGAGAAAACATAAATTGCATATGGGCCACGGTTTCTCCACAATTTTCTCCTAGGTGTATTTGTACATCTTATCAATAAAATGTATTTTAAGCCACCAGCAAGCAAGGAAATATTCAGAATAATTTTGACAGTACCTTTTCACCTAAGTTCTGATACTATTTAATTTGCAAAGTGCTAAAAAGTTATTTTAAGCAGAAGATGAAAAACGATCTTCTAGGAGAAAACTTAGGAGAAAACGTGAATTAAATAAGGCTGAAGATTTGACCCTCTTCTAGGTGCCTATACCATCTATGTCCCCTGTGGGGTATCCGACTCTGTCCTTAGCATACACACGGCACATTCTTAATATGTATAATTAACTACAGCAATACCACTTGTGTACTGTGACATGCACTCCTGGGAAAAATGTGGTGATTTTTTTTTCTGTGGACAGATATTAATGCAACTACTAAGGAGAGCAAAATAGTCTTCTGTAAACTTATATAACTAGGTTCCATAATATGAAATTCATTAAGAGACATGTTTAGTAAATGAGTAGGTGATGACTTTTACATGATATATGATGGATGTAGTAAGTCATTGGCCTGTGTAACTTGGTTTAAAATAATCTTTGAGAAACTTTGTAGTAGAGGTTGACAGCAATAATTTCCAGTAGTATGCATATATCCTGTATTCGACATCTACCCTTTTGTGGAGCTTCAAGGAACATACTATAAAGAGAATTGAGGTTATTTGGCAATATGGACAAATTAACAACCTACGGCGGTCATAGTTGGTTTGGCAAAATATGGGTTGGCATGTACCCTGCATGGAAAATATGAACTATGGAGAACATCCATAGCGACTAATAGCCATGCTATCTAAAGCCCTGGGCTGTGGAATACCTCCAAACACATGTCAGTAGATGGACAAGGACCTGATCTTCTGCTTCCTCTAAGGCTCTATTAGGCTAAAGTATCTCTATATACCGTAAGTGAAACAAACCCAGTCTTACAATGATTTTTTGACTTAAAATCTACTTTGAAGGTGGTATTTAGAATTTGAACCAAGCAATATGGCTGCTTTGAGAATTAACCTTGTTTCAGTCTGGGTTTAGTTAGGATTTGAAGGAAAATACCACAAAGTGCGGTTAGGTTTAGAATAAATTAGAAATAATTTGTTATTTGTTATTAATACCTGTTATTTGTTGTCCTTCAGAACATATGAGCTTCTGAATAATGTTTAGACTGTCTTCAGTCAGAAAACAAATTTTCTAATGCCTGGAAATTAGGTAATTAGTTAGGTAAGATATCCGTTTCACTAGATATCTCTATAACAGGTCTAAAAACAGGAATTAAAACAATCCATTAGTACACTTACAAGACAAGACAAATAAAATGTATATTGCACTTTTCTCCTGGCGGATTAAAAGCACTTGAGCTGCAGCCACTAGGGCATTAGCAGTATTTGAGTCTAGCCCAAGGACTCCTTACTGAATAGGTGAACAGGAAGAGCAGAGATTTGAACCCAAATCTCCTGTATTAGTGAATGTGATCCGTGGGGAAATAAACCCCAGATATTTACCTATGGAGAGGGAAGACTCTGGGTCCTATACCCTTCCTGCTCCTCTAACGGTCCTCTCGTTCCAGCACTGTCACCCCCGGTAGCACGGTCCAATACTTCTCTGTGCCGATGTGGGAGGCTTCAGAAGTCTTCAAGATCCTCAATGCTCCCGAACACGGGCGGCTCTGTACTGCACCTGTGCTAGGGCGCTCGTACAGAGTACAGAGATGTCCGACGATCGCCGCTACAAAGTGTATAATACACTTTGTAATGTTTACAAAGTGTATTATACAGGCTGCCTCCTGCCCTGGTGGTCCCAGTGTCCGAGGGACCACCAGGGCAGGCTGCAGCCACCCTAGTCTGCACCCAAGCACACTTATCTCCCCCCCTGCCCCCTGATCGCCCACAGCACCTCTCAGACCCCCCCCTGCCCACCCCCCAGACCCCTGTTTACACCCAATCACCCCCCTAATCACCCATCAATCACTCCCTGTCACTATCTGTCAACGCTATTTTTCTTTAACCCTAAACTGCCCCTTGGGGACTCCTGATCACCCCCCACCCCTCAGATTCTCCCCAGACCCCCCCCCAGACCCCCCTCCCTGTGTACTGTATACCTCTATCCCCCTGATCACCTGTCAATCACCTGTCAATCACCCATCAATTACCCATCAATCACCCCTTGTCACTGCCACCCATCAATCAGCCCCTAACCTGCCCCTTGCGGGCAATCTGATCACCCACCCACACCAATAGATCGCCCGCAGATCCGTCGTCAGATCCCTAGTCACCCTAACTGCGCTAAGGGGCCCAAAGTCCAATGAGTACCTTTAGGATTTCACAGGTCATTTTGAGAAATTTCGTTTCAAGACTACTCCTCACGGTTTACCCCCCCTAAAATGCCAGGACAGTATAGGAACCCCACAAATGACCCCATTTTAGAAAGAAGACACCCCAAGGTATTCTGTTAGTAGTACGGTGAGTTCATAGAAGATTTTATTTTTGTCACAAGTTAGCGGAAAATGATTTTTATTGGTTTTTTTCACAAAGTGTCATTTTCCGCTAACTTGTGACAAAAAATAAAATCTTCTATGAACTCACCATACTACTAACGGAATACCTTGGGGTGTCTTCTTTCTAAAATGGGGTCATTTGTGGGGTTCCTATACTGTCCTGGCATTTTAGGGGCCCTAAACCGTGAGGAGTAGTCTTGAAACGAAATTTCTCAAAATGACCTGTGAAATCCTAAAGGTACTCATTGGACTTTGGGCCCCTTAGTGCAGTTAGGGTGCAAAAAAGTGCCACACATGTGATATCGCTGTACTCAGGAGAAGTAGTATAATGTGTTTTGGGGTGTATTTTTACACATACCCATGCTGAGTGGGAGAAAGACCTCTGTAAATGGACAATTCGGTGTAAAAAAAATTAAAAAATTGTCATTTATAGAGATATTTCTCCCACCCAGCATTAGTATGTGTAAAAATACACCCCAAAACACATTATACTACTTCTACTGAGTACGGCAATACCACATGTGTGGCACTTTTTTGCAGCCTAACTGCGCTAAGGGGCCCAAAGTCCAATGAGCACCTTTAGGCTTTACAGGGGTGCTTACAAATTAGCACCCCCCAAAATACGAGGACAGTAAACACACCCCACAAATGACCCCATTTTGGAAAGTAGACACTTCAAGGTATTCAGAGAGGGGCATGGTGAGTCCGTGGCAGATTTCATTTTTTTTTTTGTCGCAAGTTAGAAGAAATGGAAACTTTTTTATTTTGTCACAAAGTGTCATTTTCCGCTTACTTGTGACAAAAAATAATATCTTCTATGAACTCACTATGCCTCTCAGTGAATACTTTAGGATGTCTTCTTTCCAAAATGGGGTCATTTGGGGGGTATTTATACTATCCTGGAATTCTAGCCCCTCATGAAACATGACAGGGGGTCAGAAAAGTCATAGATGCTCGAAAATGGGAAAATTCACTTTTTGCACCATAGTTTGTAAACGCTATAACTTTTACCCAAACCAATAAATATACACTGAATGGGTTTTTTTTAATCAAAAACATGTTTGTCCACATTTTTTGCGCTGCATGTATACAGAAATTTTACTTTATTTGAAAAATGTCAGCACAGAAAGTTAAAAAAATCATTTTATTGCCAAAATTCATGTCTTTTTTGATGAATATAATAAAAAGTAAAAATCGCAGCAGCAATCAAATAGCACCAAATGAAAGCTTTATTAGTGACAAGAAAAGGAGCCAAAATTCATTTAGGTGGTAGGTTGTATGAGCGAACAATAAACCGTGAAAGCTGCAGTGGTCTGAATGGAAAAAAAGTGCCTGGGCCTTAAGGGGGGGGGGGGGGGGGGTAAGGCCCACGGTCCTCAAGTGTAAGTTTCTGTTTTTGATTTGTTTTTTTTCTGTTTACTTCAGCCTTAACCTTTACAGTAACAGTATCCAGCCACCATTTACAAAGGATTAATACTTCTGTCAGGGTTATATTGATGTGACGCTGTGTGGGATATTGCTTGGCTTCCTGTACCTGGAGCAAGTGTCTCCGTGAACAGACATTCTCCCTAATAGGCAGCAACTAATCCGATTTTGCATCATTCTCAGAAGAAATAAAATTATTGAAAAAAATGTAAAATTCTTGCATTTCATGTCTGATTTCTGTAATTTAGGATTTTGCTGATTCATTTTACCTCATGAATCAGAAACCATTAACAGCTGCGGGAAAAGCTTTGTGCATAAATTAACATGCATGTGGCAATCAGGTATACATTACTCCATCGGCATTATCAAATGATTCAGAAGTGTTTACATCAAATGCTTTTATTAGGTTTTTAAATAACGATGACAACATAAATCAACAAGGCAACTGAACATTAAAGAAGGAAAAAAATGTTTCTGTATAGAAATAGTAGTACTGAATAATTCAAGGTTTAGGTAAAATGACCAGGTGCAAGGTGTACCACACCACATAAGAGGCAAGCTCAAGAAAGACTTATAATCAGAACATCAGAATAATCAGGTAATAATAACAGATTGCAATCATGAATGAAAATTGGAAGGTAATAACTAAGGGTATCCCACATGGCTAGATGCTCACAGCAGAAAACCATACATCACAGCTTGTCAAAGTATAGAGTGGCCATTCATGATGGAGCAGTCCAGAATGTAAAATTATACAATTTGTAGAAGTTAAAGTGACAAGTGGCATTATCTCCAGGTTCCATTAGCAAGTACGCATGAGACAAAGATTGTGTGTGTGTGTGTGTGTGTGTGTGTGGGGGGGGGGGGGGGGGGGGGGGGGCAACTTGGAGGCCTATGAGGCACAACTCTGGGCTGGTCAAGGAGTGGGGATTGAATTAAAATGCAATTTAGGTCTCCAAGACGAGGCAGTAGTGCTGGTTGTAATGATTCAGTGTGAGGAATTAACCTCCATTGTGGGCTGGTTGTGCTAGGATTTCCAAGTGTACAGCAGTACATTGTTATAGGTAGGTCCCCTTATAGGTAACCACAGAGGGTACTCCATTCCCAGGCAGAGTTGACAGATGGTGCTCGCACCATAGAGACAGAGCATCTAGGAGGAGAAGATGAAGATGGATCATGTGTGGCCGGATCCAAAGAGGTGAGTTGTTCACCCGTCTGCTGTGGACTCTGCACATGGTTTCAAGATTACTGCTGCCATTACATTAGTTATCTGGATCCATAGGTTTAAATGGCATGGCCAGAGAAGGTGGAACTTGTCAGGTTTAGGGATGTTGCATTTTGCACTCATGGGTTGACCCACTTGATTTCGTAGTGGAAGGAAGGTTCCATAAACATTAATGATCAGCTGCATCTCATAACTGATGTATAGACTTGTTTAAAATGTAAACACAGCAGACATTCACTGATTGCAAACAGTGTAACTGTGCCTTTGTTATGTAAAATAATCATTCTCACAGCTCAGATGTATATTTTCTGAGTGCCTAGCCCTTCCCCCTGCTTATAAAATTGATAACGAGCAGAGAGAAGCCTCAGTGGGGCTGCAGTTCGATGTTAGAAGGTAAATGCCTTATTGCCCCACTTGAAAGGCAATCTAACAGCGTACATATGGAAAGGGTGCATGCTCATTTGGACGCAGTTAGAAGTCAAAGGAGGGCTTTGCTTGCGCTAGATAATCTCGGGGGAATCTAATACATATATTGCCCTACTGATCACCTAATTTCTCTCTTGGCTGCATAATTCTGGGTCCGACTACTTCTGGCACCCAAATTACACAGTGAACATTATAGTGCACTCAAATCCAGCACAGCACAGGCACCGAAATAACCTGACTTGTTATCAGCTCCTACTACTGAGGGACCAAACTGATATAGCTCCAAGAATGGACTTCCCATCCAACTAAATAGATTCAGCACCATGGAAAGCTTGCTGTGCTGTGTAGTTGCTGAGCCACAATACTCAGTTCACTGCAGCCCATAACAAGGGCTGCTTAGTCATAATGCATTGGCTCAGACATCAGAATCAGAATCAGCTTAACCTTGTTCGGGGTAAGCCGCGCAGGAGGTTTTCTCAGGCCCTGCTGGGCCGATTTGAGTAATTTTTTTTTTTTTGCTGAACGCAGCTAGCACTTTGCTAGCTGCGTCAGCACTTCGATCGCCGCCGCCCTGCGCTCGATCGCCGCTATCCGCGTCGCAACACAGCCCCCCCCCTAGACCCCTGCGCTGCCTGGCCTATCAGCGCCAGGCAGTGGCAAGGGGTGGATGGGGACTCCCTTAGACGTCACGACGTCCATGACGTCGGTGACGTCATCCCGCCCCGCCGCCATGGCAACGGGGGAAGCCCTCCAGGAAATCCCGTTCTTTGAACGGGATTTCCTGGCGGGGCTGGGGGGATGCCGCTGAGCAGCGGCTATCATGTAGCGAGCCCTAGGCTCGCTACATGATTTAAAAAAAAAAAAATTAAAAAAACGGCTGCGCTGCCCCCTGGCAGTTTTTGATATACCGCCAGGAGGGTTAAGGCCTCTTGCACACTGCAAGCGATTCCGATTCAGATTCCGCTTTTTAATCAGTTTTTACATCAGATTCTGATTTGCAGTTTGCTCCTTGCACACTGCAAATCGGAATCTGAATCGGATGTAAAAACTGATTAAAAAGCGGAATCTGAATCGGAATCGCGTGCAGTGTGCAAGAGGCCTTATTCGCCTAGTATGCCAGAGACATACCCGGAATTGTTTTTGGAGCACATGGCATGGCATTTGTACATACATACATAGACTTGCATACCTATGGTGTAGTAAGGGCTACATAAACATGAACATTGTGAGGGGCATACAGTCAAGCGGGGGTTATATGCAGAAGGAACAGAAACACAAGTTGTCATGTGGGGTTCGGTTGGAGTACCGCCTGGGGGAAGAAGGTACTCCAGCATCTGGAGGTTCTGGTGGGGACAGCCCTGTAGCGGCGGCCCAGTGGAAGGAGCTTGAAGAACCGACTGCCCGGGTGGGAGGGGTAGGTCGAGATCTTGATGGCCTTCGTCCTCATTCTGGCCGTGTGGAGGAGATCGAGGGGTGGCAGTGGCAGTCCGATGATCTTTTCTGCAGTGCTGATTACTCTGTGGAGTTTGTACTTGTCGCTAGCAGATGCCCCTGCATCTGACATGAGCTATAAGTCATATACAGTAGTTGTAATGAATTAGGGATGCAGTAAGCAGCATTACCTGCCAATAGTGTAAGCACAGGATACTGCAGCTTATGCAATCCACCCCTAAATGTCTTAATTGGAAATGTAGCATATCTCTTTACATTGTTGTGGTTAAGAAACTTGGTGTTGATTTTTAACAGGCAGCTTTGACTATTATTGTTATATTCTAAAACACCAATATAAATAACTTGCTTAATCGTTCCCATAATACATATGTCCTTAAGTTCTTTTTATGCTATATTTGATCAAGGGTTTAGTAGCATGCAACATTTTGTTGGCCCCTATTTCTCGCACCATATGTTCCTAAAACCAACGAACACATTGTGAGCCATATGCAATCTGTTAGCCGTTATGTCTTCACTTCTATCCTGAAAAATGTACAGCAGCTAAACGGTGGATGTGTAAAGCACATCAGTAGTCAAATGGAATTATTGAAATGTAAACATGAGACTATTTCATTTGATTTCCATTTCAATGTGTCCCAATCTTTGCTAAACCACTTCTTTTTCGGATCTGAGTGATTCTGCTAGAGTGCTTAAAATCTGTGTTTTTTTCTGCTAAATGATTTTGCTCTGTTTACATAATGCACATTGTTCACTTAGCATATACTGTTACATTGCTACGGGGGCAAAACAAGGACAAGAAATCAGAACGGAAGAGGAGTTGTAAAAAGGCCCATTGAGAGATCTTATTTTTTCTACTTGTATCTGACAACAGTATCTGCAAATAGCTTGTTAACTAGATAAAAAAAATGAGCCATGCAGAACATATGTGCGCGTGTGCTGCTTTGTGTTTGCAGCAGGATGTACTGTATTCAGCAATTGATTTTATACAACATCGTTATGTAAGATCTCTCTTATTCAACTCATTATATGCTGACATGTCACAAGATGTGGACTGAAGGAATAAGGCAAAAAAATGCAATCTTTGCTGATCCAATTAATAGAAGACATACTAAAACTAGCAGTATGAAAACATTGTGTATACAGCTTACACTAGCATAGCCCCGGTATTGTTCTGATTTTATCAAGCAATTTCAATTTCTGACCCTGGCCCATATACAATTCATTTATTCTCTTGAGTTTTTTTCCTAGGAGATAACTTTTCATCTTCTTTTAAAATACTTGTTCAGCACTTTGAAATTGAAAAGGTACCAAAAACTAGAGGAAAAAGTACTATCAACATTATTTTAAGCATTTGTATTGCTTATTGGAAGCTTGAAAGGCATTTTATTGACAAGTGTGAAAATATTGCTTAGGAGAAAACTCAGGAAAAAGTGAATTGCATATGGGCCCCAGTGTCATTTCATGCTCTGCTTGCTTTTATGTTAGTCACTCTTCAGCCACACACAGCTTGGCCTTTTGAGCCAATACTGTTTAAAGAGAAACGGTGACCAAGGATTGAACTTCATCCCAATCAGTAGCTGATACCCCCTTTCCCATGAGAAATCTTTTCCTTTTCTCAAATGGATCATCAGTGGGCTCTGTATGGCTGATATTGTGGTGAAACCCCTCCCATTGTGTGATGTCAGGAGGACCATGGTGCTGACATCACATTGCGGGAGCCTTGCTGCATTGTGGGAAATAACAGCTGTTTCCAACTGCCAAAAATGCAAGCAGCATCTCCTCCCAGTGACATCACCTGCCAGCAGTAAAAATTTCACCATGTGATAAATGTCAGACTGTAAATCGAGGGAAAGGAAAGATTTTACAATGGGCAAACACTGACTTAATCATTTATACATATTTATTGTAAAAATTAAGCACTTTTGTTCATTATATTATTTTCAATGGAGTTCCTCTTTAAGGAGCGTTTACTTTTTGTATTGAAATCAGGGAGGTAAGCAAGGTCTCCCCAAAAGGGGTGCCAAAGAGGTGTACATGCAAAATTGGCACAACAGAAATGCGGGTGCCAGAAATAACCACTAGTAGAATATTGGTAAAATTGCCAATGTATTTTACTATTGGGCAGTAATAATTCCGATAACAAAAATATCAATAACTTTTACAAATATTTTACTATCCCTAAACCTAACCCTATTCTCATATGAGCCTTCCCTCTACTCAGCAGTGGCTGGATAGTGTAATGGTTAAGGGCTCTGCCTCTGACACAGGAGACCTGGGTTCAAATCTCGGCTCTGCCTGTTCAGTAAGCCAGCACCTATTTCAGTAAGGAGTTTCTTGGGCAAGTCTCCCTAACACTGCTACTGCCTACTGAGTGCGCTCTAGTGGCTGCCTCGCAAGCGCTTTGAGTCCGACAGGAGAAAGGCGCTATACAAATACTGCAATTATTACCAATGCCTAACACTAACTGACTCATGATGCTTATACCTAACCGAAAACCCCACCGATGCCTAATACCAACTAACCGACCCCCCACCCTTTCCTGGCCTTAATATTCCTCCCCCGCTGCAAACCTACCGATAACTGAGTCGTCTTCACCCCTATACACAAATGAATATTGGGGGCCATAGAAGTTTGGGTGCCCCATGTTAATATGGGTTATCAACCGAAATGTGTGCATTGGAGGCATCTGATAAAATAGCGGTTGCTGGGGCTGCCTGCTATACAAACTGTGACTACAAATAGCTGCAGTTTGTATAGCGAGCAGCACAAGGGTCCTCTATTTTATCGGGCCCCTCCAGCACCAAAATTTCCATGAAAAGCTGATATGAACATGGACACCTCCATGGGGTGCCCAAACTCCTGTGGCACCTCCCTATTGCCTGCATCTGGGAAGCCAACACACTCTGTGCTGATTTCTAGATCCCAGTAACTTCAAAAGCAGCTGACAGCAGCTTATAAAAAGAAAAACAATCATACAAAGATGCCCCTTAGTAATTTATTATGCAAGCAGTTTCTGGTGCAAAACAGTGAATTGGCTATTCAAAAAACCCATAGAGATTAAAACAAAATTGTTTATTGGCTAGAACATTTTGGTAAATTGGTAGTACCACCTAGGAGGCTGATGTATGGAGTATAGATACATTTGGAGGAGAGGAGGCTTTATCCTGATGCATATTTCATTTACTGGCGCCGGCCAGAGGAGTTGGTGATAAAGCAAGGGAGTTGTTTAAGACTTAGATGCAATGGAAACAGACTGCTAGTTGGATTTATTCTGATGTATACCAGATGCAAAATGTTTATGAAGCATGCATCATCTACAACAACCCTTAGATATAGCAAAGTATTATGAGAAGGAATGTGTCTTTTAGACTTTTTATTCCCAATGTGTTACTTGAAAGGTTCACTGCTACAAGCCCCAGGGGTGCATAATCTTTTCAGGGACTCCTATGGAAACCAATTCATTTTTGCACAAAAACAGTTGGGGGCATCATTACACTTTGAGAGGGCACACCTGAGGACTGATGACTATACTAGCTGTTATAGATAACATTTTAAATTTCCCAGCACTACTCTATTTCAAAATGCTGTATTTTCAATCTTGTTTATAGTGTCATCCAAACACATTAGTTAGCATATGGTTGAACAGTTTTTAAAGCATACCCATCTATCAGTGAAGTGTGTTGGGCAGCGTGGATGCAGGACAGTTGGCCTAACAACCGTTTCACACCCTGTGTGCCTTCAGAGGTTGCAGCTCATTCTATGGTTGAATGATGATCAGATTCTCCCAGTTTTGTGTCAGATACCACACAGATTAATGGATTTTCACCATTGAAAATGAATGTATCATAGTCACTTATGATGAAAAAAAAGCTGTACCAAAGACATAACTGATCGCCAACAGACAGTACAAACACATGCTGAGCAGTTTGGCTCCGGCTCCATCATCATGTGTTCAAACCAAAACACTATCAGCAGGAGAAACACTTCTAGGTTTTACACACCAAAGAAGATGGCCTCTCACCTCTACACATTGACCTCGGCTTGATGTCATTCTTCTAATACCGTTGCTAGACAACAGTGAACACCTGTCATGTCAGTTCAGGACTCTTTTATTATTCCTTTTCAGTTTTGGTATTGTGTTCTGTTTTCCAATTGCTTATAGTGTATCTGAGGCGACATGTGACATGATGAGATAAACATGTGTATGTACAGTGCAAAACATATTAATAACCGGGCTGTTTTACTTGTTTTATTTTGCTGCCTGAAAGAGTTAATTTTTAGGCATGTAAGTGACAGCATCTGTCTTGTTTGTACCTTGTTGGAAATATAGTAAACTTCACTGATAAGCAAATTACAGCCATAAAAGTTTTCCTGGCAGAATACAACTTCTGAGGGCAGAGGGAAATAGAAAAAGGTCAATAGTTCATGTATTTTCATTTAGGGACACTGAATAGGCTGCCACTAAGCAGAGAAACAAAACATTCATTCAACTGTAAATGTTTAAATCTAAAATAAAACCATGAGATAGTTGAGAATTAATACAATTGCTTATCTCATCAGTTTATTCTCACCTTGGGTTCATTTTAAGCTATACGACTACAATATATTTTCTAATGAGTTCTCCTAATCGTTGAAAAGATGTTAGATCTCATGTCCTTCCCAGGTTGCATCAAGCTAAGACCAGTAATACACAAAGGGACGCAAATACGGCATCTAGATAGTTTATTATCCGTTCTTTTTATTTCCCTTTATGTATTTTTTCCCTTTCATAGTGAGAATGGTGTAGCACTTAGTTGTTTATTATTTTCTTACCTCCAAAGGTTCACCTTGCCAAGTTCTCTGAAACTTTGCCAAATAAACACAGGACAGCAAGTTTGCTGTGTGGCCAGATGTTTCCTTTGATTTGTGCAGGTAATCACGCTATTGTTAAAAGCTTCATTAAAACTCCACCATTCCCTGATGATCACATTCTCTCCAATCTCAATTCACCCTCCTTCTAGAAAATAGTTATTTATACTTTGCAATTGTAGTTGACATTAACAAATGGAGACACTTCTGTCGGTAGAATACAAGAATTTTCTGGTCAGACATATTAATAATGGTGTGTTGGACCAGAAAATTATTGTTTTTTGTCTCCATTTGTTAATGTCAACTCTTATTTATGTCAAGATCTGTCAGATTTCCACTATCTATTGTAAGTGACAGCGGCATAGGAAAATAGTAATTTATAGTGCATTTTATTTTGGGAGAAATGTACATTTATATGTTTGTATTTTAAATTTAATTTTTTTTTTGCGATATACATTCTTTAAGACACTCTAATGCTTTTAACCCATTAGCAGGTTCAAAGGAATTATATCATTTGAGATAAGTGCACTGCTTTTGCCCCAGTTTGCAGAAGTCGTTGTGCTGTAAATTCTTGGAATTCTTTGATGTCTCTCTGCTGGCAGAAAATATAGAAACTAAAAGCTGAAGTCCTCTGTTATTGTCTCACACTGCCCCCTAGTGACAAGTGTCCATAAATACACATTACAGCAGTACTAATTAGTAGTAAGGAAATGTAACAAATAAGAAATAAAAAAGTGCTAAAATAAATTGGCCTGGAGCCCTTGCAAGCCTCCTTAGTAGACTCTGTATTGTCCAGAGGCTTCCCCGATCTTCTTACTCCCCTCTGATCCTGCTCTGGGACCCTCTTTAAAATATTGAACAATATTCAACTTTATGTACGAGCTCAGCTGCACTGTGCAGGCACAAAGTGCTGCCCACAGCAAAATAACCAATATAGCGCCTCATATGATGGTTATTGGCCTGATTGAATGACTACCATTTCTTATGCTGTACAAGGTACTGCCTACGCCTGCACAGTAGCACGACTTTGTCCTCCGTACTACTGTCCTCTGTACTACTGTGCAGACGCATATGAGAAAAGAATGGTATAACGCACCTGTAGTTATTATACTGTCCAAAGTGACAATTTTATTGCACACAGATTAGAGACAAAACAAATGAGCATTAGCCCAATGCATTAGTTCAGAAAGAGTTAAAAACCTGCACAATACACACATTAAAACATGAGTCACCATGCAGTGACCAAATACCGCTAAATCATGGCCGTAGATAAATTAGTAATTTAGACAAGTCCTGACGAAGAATTACGAGTTTTATCAGATTCTATGAAACAGCTGTTGACCCTGCTGCACTAACCCGTCTCAAATGGTTGGTTGCCATTGGATTTTACATGTATAAATAAAAGTATTGAATTTAGCAATTTTAATGTGTGCTTCAGCTCTTTCTACATGCATTGATCAGAAGACAAACACAATTTGCGAACAAATTCACGACATTACAAAATGAATTCTAAAATGTAACATACCGTTGTATCACAATCTGGTCTGTATTGATGAACATAACAGTTTCCTAATATGCTGTTAAGCCCTTCCCAGGAGACAGAAGTTAGATTCCTGAAACCATTCCATTTCACCAGCTATTCTCTTTAATTATTCAATGATTTGCTACCATAAACTTATACCTTCGCATGAGCTACATAGATAGCTTAGCTGCTTGTTAGGGATGAGACACACCTTATGCATTGTGGCAACGTTTATAGTGTGAGATATGTGAGTCAAAAATTGCCTAGACAACACTCTGGTGGAGTGGTGCATTTAGAGAATGCACTGCTGCAAATATTTCAAAGTGAAATCTATTAAAAATTGATGTGCAATGTGTTCCACTGACAGATCCATCTCTGATCAGATGTCGATCAGAAAGAGGGATCTAACTATTGGGAGAAAACCAGGAGAAAGGCAGCCACTGTATGGCAGGCTTCACTCAAAATAAGGACATTGTGTTATATGTGATAGCACTGCTAAAACAGAGATAACTATATTTATTGATAGCAGCATGTGGCTTTTTCTTGTTTCTTAGTGACAACAGGAAAAGTGGCATCTTCATAACAAAAATATTAACACTTAGCTGGTAATACGTTACAGACATAAATTACAGATTGCATGTTGCCAAACAGTGAGATCATAGTGGCAAACAAATGTGCAACACAACTCACACATGATAAGATGAAAATAAATATTAAGTACTGTATGCAAATAAACTAAAAGATCTAAATATTTTAAAATATAAAGTGATTGCACCTAGAAGAGCACCTAGAATGCAATAAAGCCTTGTACACATCTGTTAGTATTGTTATTTATGCACAAGGCATGTCGCTCAGTAGGGATGGGGCCCTGACCCTTCAGACAACATTGCAGGGCCGACACTGTACAGATGCATCACTAGCTTTATCCAGGTACCTTGTATACTCAACATCAGCACCAGGATCGCAGGCCTTTGCAAAGTCCAAGTATATCACGTAGATCAGGGAAGGTTAAGACTGAGAAGGAGGTTTTGCCTAGTTAACATAAATGGCTGATATGCTGAGTTCACTAGGGATGCTCGGATGTGCCTCATCCACGAATTCGGCAATCCGCGTGGTTGCAAAAAAAAATCCGCATTCGGCCCCGCCGCATGCGGATTTTCGTCCGCGTCCGCGCAACCACGCGGATTTTTTCCCGTGAATGGCGTAATCACGCGTGGATTCACGCCCGGAGGCGGATTTTCTTTTAACGTTAATAACAAAGCCCCCATACATGCTACAGTCCCCCAAATAGCATGGATTATCGAGGTGATAAGGGGCAACATAACTTCAACATAAAAAATTCCCCCAAAATTTTTTTTTCTAGAGAAAATGGATTTTAAAGTGAAATCAACTCTTTAAATGGGGCTATCAACCCCCTTGGCGGTATGAAAAATACCGCCAGAGGGCAGCACAGCAGTTTTTTTTTTTTTTTTTTTTTTAAATCATGTAGCGAGCCCAGGGCTCGCTACATGATAGCCGCTGCTCAGCGGCATCCCCCCAGCCCCGCCGATCGCCTCCGGCGATAGGCGATCAGGAAATCCCGTTCAAAGAACGGGATTTCCTGGAGGGCTTCCCCCGTCGCCATGGCGACGGGGCGGAATGACGTCACCGACGTCATCGACGTCGGGACGTCATTGGGAGACTCGATCCACCCCTTGGCGCTGCCTGGCACTGATTGGCCAGGCAGCGCAGGGGTCTGGGGGGGCCGCGCGCCGCGGCGGCGATCGGGGTGCTGGCGCAGCTAGCAAAGTGCTAGCTGCGTCCAGCAAAAAAAAAATTATGTAAATCGGCCCAGCAGGGCCTGAGCGGCACCCTCCGGTGGCTTACCCCGTGTCACACACGGGGTTACCGCCAAGTAGGTTAATTGGTAATAAGTGGTTTTAAAAAGGGATATACGCGTTAAGCAGTCAAAGAGGTGAAGGCGAGTTCCAATGGCACTTGGCGGCGAAGGTACCGCTGGTGGAGGATGAGTGGCTGACGGCAAAAAGGCTCCAGAGAGGTTTTTGTAATTTTTTTTTTTGTTTTTTTTGCAGCAATTAGCAATGACATCGCAGCAGAGTTGTCAGTGGACACAGGCAGTGTGAACGCAGAGTGCAGTGGTGGTAGCGACTGAGTCAGGAGAAGGACTATGCGGGCGGTCAGTTCAGCAGCACAGAAGGACCACGGCAACATACTGGTGGTAGTAGTAGCAGCACAGCGTCATAGTGCTGGCCAAAAAATTAAATGCACCCGGTGACCCGGGCAGTGTGAACGCAGAGTGTAGTAGCGACTGAGTCAGGAGGACAAAGCGGGCGGTCAGTTCAGCAGCAGCAGCACAGTAGTAGTAGCACAGCGTCATAGTGCTGGCCAAAAAATTAAATGCACCCGGCGACCCGGGCAGTGTGAACGCAGAGTGTAGTAGCGACTGAGTCAGGAGGACAAAGCGGGCGGTCAGTTCAGCAGCTCGGAAGGAGGACCATGGCAACTTACTGGTAGTAGTACCATAACACCAAAAAATTAACCAAGGTAGGCACTAGGCAGGTAGTAAATGTCTTTATAAAGGCAGGCATAGTTAACAACAGCACACGCAGCAGCCACTTCATGTCCCCCTGTGTCCGACAATAGGGGCCAGGAACTCACCTTCCACCCAAGCCTGGTTGATTTTCAGGAAGGGGAGTTTGTCCACAGAGGCGTGGGAGAGCCGAGAGCGCTTCTCTGTGACCACGCCACCGGCCGCACTAAAGCATCTCTCTGAGAGGACACTGGAAGGAGGGCAGGATAGGAGTTCCAGGGCGTACTGGGAAAGCTCGCTCCAGATGTCCAGTCTCTTGACCCAGTACTCCAAGGGGTCCACGGGGCTGTCGGTGTCATTGAGCCCGCTGGATGACCCCATATAGTCAGACACCATGGTGGTCAGTCGTTGCTTGTGCTGGTTGGTGGTGGATGCTGTGGCGGGCACCTCTGTTCTGGGCTGCTGCACTGCATACAGGCTCTTGCTTAGGCTCTTCAGGTCTCCGGGGTGCCAGTTGCTGCTGCTGCTGGTGGTTGTTGTTGTGCTGCTAGTGGCAATGGCAGGCACCTCTTGCTGGCTTGGCAGAGCAGTTACAGTGGGGGTGGAAGGCTGGGGGAATGCTTCCAGTAGTCTGCGCACAAGGGCCTCCTTCAACTCCCTTGTGCGTTGCTCGGTGGTGGATGGCATCATTAAGTCTCCCAGCTTCCCCTTCAGACGGGGATCAAGCATCAAGGTAATCCAGATGTCCTCCCTTGAACGCATCTGGATCACCCGGGGGTCCCTGCGAAGGCAGCGCAACATGTGCACAGCCATGGGAAACAAGTGGGCCCTGCTAGCAAGATCTTCCTCGTCCTCGCCATTGTCCCATAACGCATGCCTGTCCTCTTCCTGTGCCATGTCGTTGTCCTCCTCAAACTGCCATCCACGTACAACGCCTGCTGCACTCTGCTCCTCCTCCTCATTCAGGTTAGGGACCTCCAACTCTTCCACTACCTGCTGTGAGCCCTCCTCTGAGCTGGACTGTGCTGCCATCTGCTCCTGTTCTTCTAACTGCCTCAGGGCTTCATCCCCACGCTCAATTAAATTGCCCATTGCCTGCTCCAGTAGACAAACCAAGGGCACCCACTGGCACACAGAGGCCCGCTCCTCACTGACCATCTTGGTTGCCTCCAGGAAGGGACTCAGCACCAGGCATACTTGCTGCATCAGTGTCCACTGAGTGGCAGTAATCATGGGGACTTGCTGGTTGCTGGGGACACTTGGGTCTAGCATGTAGGCCCTAAGAGCCAGCCTGTGCTGACACAGCCGCTCCAACATGGCCAGAGTCGAATTTCAGCGAACTGGCATGTCGATGATCATCCGGTGTTGTGGCCTTCCATACTGCTGCTGTAAGGTGGACAAGAGTGCAGAGGCAGTGGCTGACAGGCGGAAAAAGCGTACCACCGCCCGGGCATCCTGCAGCAGCTTGCTCATCCCCTGGTAGGTGCGCAAGAAGCGCTGCACCACAAGATTGAGCACGTGGGCCAAGCAGGGGATGTGCTGGAGGTTTCCCTGCTGCACTGCTGCCACCAGGTTGGCCCCGTTATCGGCTGCCACATACCCCACTTCCAGGCCTCTGGGGGTCAGCCACCTCCGCTCCTGCTTCCTGAGGGCGGCCAGGACGTTGGTGGCCGTAAGCCTCTCCTTCCCCAGGGTCACCAATTTTAAAAGGGCTTGGCAGTGCCGAGGCTTGGCGCTGCTGCTGCCGAGTCGGGCTTGCTTTCCGGGTGCTGAGGGAGTGTCGTGACAGGACCCTTCTGCATCCCCCCTGATCCCGCGTGGTGGCACCACTAGCTGGGCTGATGCGCTCTTGTCCTCCCTCCCTTCCATCAGTGTCACCCAGTGGGCCGTAAAGGACAGGTAGCGACCTGTCCCAAATCTGCTACTCCACGAGTCCATGGTCACGTGGACCCGCTTGCCCACAGAGTAGTCCAGGGAACGGGCCACGTTTTCCACCGCAAACTTGTGGAGTGCTGGGATCGCGCTCCTGCTAAAATAGTGGCGACTGGGGACTTGCCACTCGGGGATGCCAAATTGGAGCAGCGTCCGCATGGCGCTCCCCTCCTGCACCAGGGAGTAGGGAAGCAGCTGTGATGCCATGGCCCGGGCCACCAAGCCATTTAGTTTGCGGATCCGCCTGTGGCTTGGAGGCAGAGGCTTGGTCAGACCCTGAAAGGTGTCGCTCAGCAGGGTCTGACGACGCTGGGATGCAGGGGAGACAGAGGAGAGAGACGAACACTGGCTGCCAGCCTCATTGTCCCTGTCCTGAGTAGCCGAGGTGGAAGAGCGCTTGCGTGCTACTACTGCTGCTGCTGTGGGGGATTCACGACCCTGAGGGAGGGATGATGCTGCTGCGCTGGTGGGCCTTCTGCTCTCAGGAACCCCTGCCAGCAGTGCCTGCTTCCTCTTAAACTCCGCATAATTGGCGGCAGTGGCGGCTTCTCAGGTGGCCCTGGAGGGATGAGGTACCCATCTTGCTCAGACTTTTCCCACGGCTCAATCTTTTGCTGCATAACCTGCACACAGCATACCTTTTGTCATCAGTACATTCCTCAAAGCAATCCCACACTGGTGACTTTAATTTACTGCGGCCCCCACTAGCAGAGGGTGCAGCGGAACAATGTGTGGTAGTAGTTGCCGGGGGTTGCATGGTGGTGGTGCCGGCTGAAGCAGTGTCCTGTCTACTTCCTCCACGCCCACTGCTGCCGATGCCCCTGCCCCTGCCTGACATATGGCGATATCCTTGCCTAGGCCGAGGTGACTCGTCATCCTGCTCTGCCTCTGACCATTCTTCCACGGACTCAGCAGGCTGCACATAGTTAGGGTCCACAACGTCGTCATCATCAGCAGCATCATCATAATCCAGCTCTTCCTCTGACTCCCCAGCCTCCTCTTCTGTCCCTACATCCCCAGACACAGACCCCTCTTCTTCATCACCAGAACTCAACAACGCTTGTGATTGTGGCCCGATCTCAATCTCTGCCACATCAGTCCCCAGTAAGTCCTGAGCTTCTTGCATCAGCAGGTTCCCAGAAGCTGGACTGAGGGACAGAACGCTGTCATCCTGGGAGGGCTGCTGACCAGTGGGTGCTGGGGTGGATGTCACAACAAGCGTGGGACGTTGGCTGCTGCTGCTGCTTGGAGTAGTGCTCACAGTAGAGGTCTGGGAGGAAGTCATGATGTCCATGAGTACGTCAGGTTCCATTTGCTCAACCACCCCACGGGGACCAGAAACTTTAAAATATTTGGACAATGGCGTCCGCTGACTCGGCCCAGGCTTTGCTGCCCCCCTTTCTGCTGCATCACGACCACGTACAGCTGGGCGTCCTCTCCCTGGACGTGGAGCAGTCCCAGAAGTGGCTGAGGCAATTGAACTCCCTTTCCTCTCACCCCGCGAAACCCTGCCAGACATGTTGCTAGTAATGAATCACTGGATGCAGTGGGCACAGTACAAGGTCACTGAAGGATGCAGTGGGCACAGCAGTGGGCACTGGATATACAACTAGGTCACTGAAGGATGCAGTGGGCACAGTACAAGGTCACTGAAGGATGCAGTGGGCACAGCAGTGGGCACTGGATATACAACTAGGTCACTGAAGGATGCAGTGGGCACAGTACAAGGTCACTGAAGGATGCAGTCGGCACAGTACAAGGTCACTGAAGGATGCAGTGGGCACAGCAGTGGGCACTGGATATACAACTAGGTCACTGAAGGATGCAGTGGGCACAGTACAAGGTCACTGAAGGATGCAGTGGGCACAGCAGTGGGCACTGGATATACAACTAGGTCACTGAAGGATGCAGTGGGCACAGTACAAGGTCACTGAAGGATGCAGTGGGCACAGCAGTGGGCACTGGATATACAACTAGGTCACTGAAGGATGCAGTGGGCACAGTACAAGGTCACTGAAGGATGCAGTAGGCACAGTACAAGGTCACTGAAGGATGAGGTGGGCACAGCAGTGGCCACTGGATATACAACTAGGTCACTGAAGGATGCAGTGGCCACAGTACAAGGTCACTGAAGGATGCAGTGGGCACAGCAGTGGGCACTGGATATACAACTAGGTCACTGAAGGATGCAGTGGGCACAGTACAAGGTCACTGAAGGATGCAGTGGGCACAGCAGTGGGCACTGGATATACAACTAGGTCACTGAAGGATGCAGTGGGCACAGTACAAGGTCACTGAAGGATGCAGTGGGCACAGTACAAGGTCACTGAAGGATGCAGTGGGCACAGCAGTGGGCACTGGATATACAACTAGGTCACTGAAGGATGCTGTGGCCACAGTACAAGGTCACTGAAGGATGCACTGGGCACAGCAGTGGGCACTGGATATACAACTAGGTCACTGAAGGATGCAGTGGCCACAGTACAAGGTCACTGAAGGATGCAGTGGGCACAGTACAAGGTCACTGAAGGATGCAGTGGGCACAGCAGTGGCCACTGGATATACAACTAGGTCACTGAAGGATGCAGTGGCCACAGTACAAGGTCACTGAAGGATGCAGTGGGCACAGCAGTGGGCACTGGATATACAACTAGGTCACTGAAGGATGCAGTGGGCACACAAGGATGTCACACTGTGTAATGAGATGCTCATATGCCAGCGAGCGAGCGAGCAGTGGGCACTGGGCACGGCACAAGGTCACTGACAGAATGAATGAACAGCGCTGGCAGAGAGTGGCGGCGCCGGCGGTGTGACTGGCTGCCTGCAAATAGTACAAGTGTATAAAGTGTCACTGGAATATACAAGTGAACACGGCAGCTGCACTAACCTGCCTGCCTGCACTCTACACACAGATAATCCCCACTCCCACTACACTGCAGCACTGAACCTGCCTGCACAGCACTACACACAGTTAAATAATCACTAGACTCCCACACTCCCACTACACTACACTGACTACAACTAACTACAGCAATCACTCACTGACTAGCTAACTGTGTACAGTATAAGAGCAGTGTTAGCAAAAAAACCGCTTTGTTTTTAACACAATAAATGCACTTGCTCAAACAACAATGGCCTGGAGATAATCCTCTCAGCACCACAGTCTAGCAAGGACAGAGCTTTTCCATCATGGCCGCCGCTTTATATTCAGGAGGGGAGGGCATAGCTCCCCTCCTGTGATTGGTTGCTAGGGCCTGGCTGGGGCACTCTGATTGGCCTGCAATGTGTCACTTCCGCATTTCCGCAAACCACGACTTCAGCGCCGGGTTTCACGAGCGTGAATGCGGATTTCTGTCCGCATTCACGCGTAGCCGAAGCAGATTTTCGTGGTTGAAAATCTATTCACGGCTTAGCGTGTCCGAGGCGGAATGCGTCAAAATGGTCGTGAATCCACGCGTAAGCGTGATCACGACCTGGCGGTGAGCACCACTGGAGTTCACCACTTGTTAACATTGCTTATGAAACCTGGCTAGGGATGCTCAGACCTGGTAGTAGTGCTGTGCTGGTACAACATTGTGTTGCATTTTAACTACTGCCAACCAAGTCATTTACAAATGATTCATTGCACTGCACTGCACTGCACATCTGAATTGTGGCAGATCCTCAGCAAAATTGGAGCTGAACATTGTAATTACCTTTTGGTAATTACATTTAGTGTTGAGCCGAAATTTTCGAAATTTCGCGTTACTATAATTACGCATGCGAAATTTGCTATTACGATGCGAAATTATGGTAGCGTAATTGCCATTAAAATCGTAATTGAAAATACCGTAAGCGTAATTTTCAACGCGTAATTTCGCGTTTCGTTCATAACGTAATTTCGCGTTAAAACCATACCGTAATTTCGCGTTAAACCATAACGTAATTTTGCACTTCTTCGTAATTAAGTTACGTTATTACGCGTAACAAATTACGCGTAAGACCGTAAACTCCTATTGAAATTACACAGTCTGCCGTAATCGCGTAATATTACGCTCCCGTATAATAAAAAAGCCGCCGACTTTAAGGGTTAATAGCAAAGCCCCCTTAAATGCTAAGAGCCTCAAATTTGGAGAATATATTAAGGAGATCAGAAGGAATAAGAGGAAAAAATTTTTTTTCAAAAAGACCTTATAGTTTTTCAGAAAATCGATTTTAAAGTTTCAAAGGAAAAATATAAAAAAAAAACGACGTGGGGTCCCCCCTCCCAGACCTCTTTAACCCCTTGTCCCCCATGCAGGCTGGGATAGCCAGAATGTGGAGCACCGGCCGCGTGGGGCTCCGCACCCTGACTATACCAGCCCGCATGGTCCATGGATTGGGGGGTCTCGGAAGGGGAGGGGCAGCCAAGCTTTCCCCTCCCCCTCCGAGCCCTTGTCCAATCCAAGGACAAGGGGCTCTTCTCCACCTCCGATGGGCGGTGGAGGTGGAGGCCGCGATTTCCTGGGAGGGGGGTTTCATGGTGGCATCTGGGAGTCCCCTTTAAAAAGGGGTCCCCCAGATGCCCACCCCCTCTCCCAGGAGAAATGAGTATAGGGGTACTTGTACCCCTTACCCATTTACTTTAAGAGTTAAAAGTAAATAAACACACAAACACTTAGAAAAAGTATTTTAATTGAACAAAAAACATAACCACGAAAAAAGTCCTTTAATATTCTTAATTAACCATTAATACTTAGGGCTCGGAGGGGGAGGGGAAAGCTTGGCTGCCCCTCCCCTTCCGAGACCCCCCAATCCATGGACCATGCGGGCTGGTATAGTCAGGGTGTGGAGCCCCACGCGGCCGGTGTTCCGCATTCTGGCTATCCCAGCCTGCATGGGGGACAAGGGGTTAAAGAGGTCTGGGAGGGGGGACCCCACGTCGTTTTTTTTTTATATTTCCCACACTCAGAACGAAGTAAGTAAAACTCTTCCCACTTGGGGGAATCTATGAAAATAATACACTATTGTTACCTGTGCAAAGAAAAATAACATTTTCCACATTTGAAAGACATTTTTCCCCTTAAAACTTCAAAATCGATTTTCTCAAAAACTATAAGGTCTTTTTGGAAAAAAAAAATTCCTCTTATTCCCACTGATCCCCTTAATATACCCTGGGAATTTGGTGTTCCTAAATTTTAAGCAGGCTTTGCTATTAACCGTTAAAGTTGGCGGGTTTTTAAATGTATACATTTTTCCTTTGAAACTTTAAAATCGATTTTCTGAAAAACTATAAGGTCTTTTTGAAAAAAATGTTTTCCCTCTTATTCCTTCTGATCTCCTTAATATATTCTCCAAATTTGAGGCTCTTAGCAATTAAGGGGGCTTTGCTGTTAACCCTTAAAGTCGGCGGCTACCTAACATTGATCCATGCGTCAACTTTTCCGCTTGAGAGCATGGCCTTACGCATTAATTGCTAGTAGGAAATTAAGCGTAAGACCGTACCGTAACAACTAGCATTACAGTATTCTTACGCGTAATTGCGTAAGGACCATGCGCAATTACAGACATGAAATGTAGATAAATGTCTACGCCGTAACCGTAATTCCGTAATGCATAATAGCATAAAATTACGCGTAATGATCCGTAAGCGTAGTTTTTTCCATTACGTCCATTACGCAAGGCAAACGTAATTTCGCGATACCCACTGTAATGCGAAAATTACGCGAAAATTACGCTTACGCGAAATTTTCGTGAAATCCTTCTTCATTACGATTATGTACTTACGGCCATAATCGTAATTACACTAATTACGCAAAATTTCGCGAAATCGTAATTAAGTCATTACGCTCATCTCTATATTTCTCAGCTATCTTTGTAAACTAGGCCTAAAGCACAGGTTGAAACTACATGGATTTTCTGCAAAACAAAGATCAATGGATACATGGACATGTCAACAGATCCAATGTTATCTGTATGACCCCTTCAGACATGTCCATTTTTAATGCATCCATTGTCTCTGTTGCTGTAGCGGAATGCAAACTGAAGTCTTGCAGGACTCTTCCAGATACTGAAAAGACTCAGAAAACCAGAAACAATAGAAACAATAAAAGGCTTCTTAGACAGATCACATCTATTCTCACTCGTGCTTTTCAACAGGAAAACAGACATGCATGGAGGAGGCAAATCAGGTCTTTTTGGCACCTGCCATGCGCCGCGTAGCGCTAAAGCTTGGCACGCCTATAGCAGTAATGCTATAGTCCGCACACTGGTAATTCGGGGATCCAGCAATTGCCGTACTCTGAATTATTTCTCCCTCCGAGTTGCTACAATTCGAAAGGGGAATAGTATTTAACACCACCCCGAATTTGTGTGGCAGCAGGGTGAGTCATCACTCTGCACCCAGATGTCCAGTATGTTTTGTACGCTGGAGGGAATGCCGAAAACAGGGGAATATGAGTGGAAATTTCTACACTGAGTCCCCTCTCCCACTCTCAATCCCATTTCCTACCAGTTTACATCATTGTGGTATATTTGTAGATGACAGTCTGTCTAATAAATTTTCCATTTTTTCATGTTTGCAAAATATCATATATTTTAAAAGGAGCAGCAGACAGAGCACAAGGGACACCACTGGAGGCTACAAAGGAAGTGGATGGACACAATGAATTGTACGTGGAGGGCCAAAGACGTGGGTGCGCAACGAAGCTCCCAGGGAGAGTAGGGGAACAAAGCCCTTGGCCTGCACTCAGCCAAGACAATCCACCAGGCTAACTACTGTCTGACATATTCAGGGGGACTGATACACACATGCTAGATTTGATGGGGGCTTCCTTTGTGGAGAAAAATCTAGCTTATGTATGAGGCTAAGGGTGCTTTTACACTTATCAGTTGGTATGCGTTAGTGTGCGTTAGTATGTGTTAGTACGCGTTGGTGCGTGTTTTTTCCATAGCAGTGCATTGGGAAGAAGATTTCAGTTAAAACGCGTTAAAGAGAATCTCTGACCAAAAATTGAACTTTATCCCAATCAGTAGCTGATACCCCCTTTTACATGAGAAATCTATTCCTTTTCACAAACAGACCATCAGGGGGTGCTGTATGACTGATATTGTGGTGAAACCCCTCCCACAAGAAACCCCTCCCACAAGAAAGGTTCGATTTTTTGGCAGTTTCCCGTCTGTGAACCATGTTGCATTGTGGAAAATAGCTGTTTACAGCTGTTTCCAACTGCCAAAAACCATGCAGCAGCTACATCACCTGCCAACAGTAAAATGTTCACTGGAGTTCCTCTTTAAAGGGGATCTTTCGCGAAAAAAGTAGGCAGTTAAAAAATGTGACAGATGACAGGTTTTGGGCCAGTCCATCTTTTTAAGGGGTATTCTCAGGGCTTTCTTTGTTTTCAACAGCATTTCCTGAACAACAGTTTAACTGCCAAAATAGCAAGATACCAGCCGGCCTCCCTAATCACTTGCACACTATTATGTCAGTTAGATTTTGCAACTGTTGTTCAGGAAATGCTGTTGTCATCTGTCACATTTTTTAACTGCCTACTTTTTTCGCGAAAGAACCCCTTTAAAGAGGAACTCCAGTGAAAATAATGTAGTAAAAAAAGTGCTTCATTTTTTACCATAATTATGTATAAATGATTTAGTCAGTGTTTGCTCATTGTAAAATCTTTCCTCTCCCAGATTAACATTCTGACATTTATTACATGGTGACATTGTTACTGTGGGCAGGTTATTTAGCTGTTTCTAGCTGCTCTGTCTGTTAGACAGCTAATAACAGCTATTTCCTGTCTCTGAACATTGTTACATTGTAGCAGTTTGCCAGCAGTACCGCGGTCTTCAGAGCCTCTTGTGGGAGGGGTTTCAGCACAAAATCAGTCACACAGCGCCCCCTGATGGTCTGTTTGTGAAAATCATTGTCTTTCTCATGTAAAATGGGGTATCAGCTACTGATTGGGAAAAAGTTCAATTCTTGGTTGGAGTTTCTCTTTAAGTGTAAAATAGGCCATAGGAAAACATAGGCATTACTTTGAATATCAGTTTTCTTTCAGTTATAACTGAGAGCAACTGATTAAGTGTAAAAGGACCCTCAACCTAACAACGGATCAAATTAGCCTAGGGTTATCAGTTAGGGTAGGGTCATTACCCTAGAAATCATCCCATTAACTAGTTGTACTTCTGGTGTAAAGCCAAAGTGTGGCTTTAGGAGATGAAGTGCACAGACCTTGGAGACTGTCCCACAAAAGGGTGACAGTGCTGGGGTGAGAGGGCCTGGAAAAAAATAGAAACATCTCGGGCTGGGGTGAAGGAAGAGGAGTTATCATGTTTCTGAAAATCGCAGAAGCTATTTTGTTGCCTTATAGAATCAGAATCAGAATCAGTCACTTTCATAGACAAAGGGGAGGTGGTGGCACAACAAAATTAAAACAAGCTTGAACAATAGCAACCATAAGCTTGTTTTCAGTCCTTAAAGGGAACCAGAGATGAACGTTTAACACAAAATAAACATATCAGTTGATAGCTTGTAAAGAATAAATGCTCTACCTGATAATTTTGCCGCTCTGGTGTGCCTTTTTTAGTGTTTTTTATCCATTATTGCTCCAGGAAAAATCAAATATGGCCGCCGGCTCATATCACTTCTGCTTCCAGGTTATGAGGTGTTCTGGATGTGCTGTCTAGGCTATATGAGACTAGGCTGCTATCTAGGCTAAATGCAGCCTTTCATCTATGTGCTTTCATATTGGTATGATCTGCCTGTAGGAAGTGTCACCGATAATAACTGCATTTTCATTCCTATGAGAATCTAGTGCACACAGAGCACACAGGGATCATATTACAGCCACAGAGCTTCTCTCTCAGGAGCAGCCCCCTCCCATGTCATCACAGCTCTCAGTATGCAAAGCAGAAGATCTAAGCCAGGAGGGGGAAGGCTTGGGCTTGAAAGGACTTCACAGAAGAGTGACTCAGCTATAATGATTCCAGGTCAAACCTCGACTGAATTGTCGGTGGATTCTTATCACAGTTGCTAATAGACTAATTAAGCAGATAACAATGAAACTAAAAGCAGGGTAGGTGTTTACTGTCATGTTCCCACTGATAAATGTAATAAAATACATGAGGGTGCTTCATCTCTGGTTCTCTTTAAATTACCATGATTAGGATACCTTTTCAGTGGTAGAGATGATCAATGAGATGCTTCTAATTCTTGCTTCTGGCTTGTCTGCAAATTTAAAGCAAATTTTACGCAGCTTAAAATTGTGCTATTTGTGTATATAGGCAAGATTCCCCACCTCTCATAGGCATCAGCCTTTGAGAGGGTTTTAAAAGAAAGCCACTAGGAGGGACAGCTAATTGTTCCCTGTACAGCGCTGTGCTAGATCGCAGCTCTGTACAAATGTTAACATACCGTTTTTTTCCCCACAGTTAACAGCCTGCAAGCCGCGAACGCGGCTTGGCAGGCTGATCATGGAGCTCTGCTCCGTAACTCAGTGGGGATGCGCGCACAGTGGCGTGTGCGATCCCCTGTAAAACCCTTTTGGCGTTAGGGGGTCGTGGTGCTGCCACCTTCCTGACGCCTATCGGCGTTAGGTGGTCGGGAAGAGGTTAAAGAAAAAAACAGGAAATTTGATCAGAATTCTCAAACGAATAGAAAAAGCTTTCTATGTTTCTGTGCAAGTGATAATTTTATTAAATTGCTATAAAATTGGATTCTTTTATTGTATCATGTTTGTGGGGCCACCTTAAGGCAGGGAACACACTTGACTTTCAGTTTTCCGCGTGCGTTTTTCTGCATACTTTTTCTGCACACTAAGTGTGTTTCCATGCAGGAAAACGCACGCGTTTTTTCACAGCAGCTGATGTAAATGATAGAGAAAACTGCCAAAATGTGCTGAGTCATCATGCAGAATGTCAGTTTTTTTTCTGCACGCGAACAACTCAGTAAGTGTGTACTAGCCCATTGATTATCATGAGTTCTCAGTTTTTCTGTGCAGAAAACGCGCACGAAAACAGCCAAGTGTGTTCCCTGCCTAAGTCATTGTACTATTTTCAATCATCCACCTAATCCTGTTCTTATTAGTAAAACATTTTTTTTTTTTTTTTTTTTTTTTTATAATTTACTTTTCTTTTTTTTGTACAAGACTCTGCTGTTCCTTATCTTATTTTTGTGAAAACAAATCATTTGAATACTTTGTTTCCTTACTTCAGGTTAATAAAAGCAGCGTTGCTAAGTAGGATATATCTCACATAACACAAATTATGTTTTTTTCTCCTAATAAAGATTAGAGGTGCGTCACACATCATCTATAAGCAGCTCATTAAATATACAGCTTGCGCATTGAATGTATTTATTTTTGAAGCATTTTCCTCGAGATTGACTGAGGTTAACTGCATCTCATTTTCTGAAAGCGTACTGCTGAGATGTTAGTGGCCATGGCAACGTATATTGTTCCTTGACACATAAATCATAAAGGTTTCTGCTTACTAATTCTCCCGTTTTGCCATATAGCAACTGTTGCTTAGTATAATGTACTTGTACGTCATATGTTACATAGAAACACACTTAGCTGTTAGTCCTTAAAGGTTCTGATCTAAATATATCTCTTTCTAATAAACCATTTGAGATATAAAACTATTGCATACTGTAACGATCGGTGAAGCACAGAGAGGATCTGATTACCAGTGATCTGCAGTATCACAGGAAATACAGATGTATACCAGATTATACGTGATCTGCAGTATCACTGATAATCCGATATACTAGCTAACCTCTGTTCACCTGAGTAGAGTGTAGTGTTTGGTGTAACTGTAACACTTTGAGGACTAGGCCTCAGTGCAGCAAGGAGAACTGCACAGATTCCTTCCGCAGACTTGAGCTCTCCAAGACGGGAGGAGTCAGACTGACAGTAGGAAGGACAGACTGAAAGCAACCTTCAGGAGGAAGGATCACTAACAGAGCGAGGAACCGCCTCTAACAGTAAGGTCGGTTCTCGGGGTCGGACAAGCCAGGTCGTACACACACGGACAGATAAAGTACAAGATCAGGAGGCAAAGGCGGAGTCAAAGTACAGGCAGGGTTCAGCAACGGGGTATCAGATATATCGGGGTACAAAATCAGGAGGCAGAAGCAGAGTCAAAGAACGAGCCGGGGTTCGGCAACAGAGTATCAGAAATATCGAGGTACAAGATCAGAGTTCAGGAGGATAGTCTAGGCAGGCAAACGTCATAACAGATAATCACAATCAAACTAGTACTTTAGCTATCAACAGAATCTAGCTAAGTGTAGGATTACAGCTTCAGCTGGTCCCGGCACACTTGCGGATCTGACTACGGATCTGGGTGCTTCCACATATGTGATCGCACGCCAGACAAAGAGCAAGTGAACAACCAGCAGTATATATACTCTAGGACCTTTCCAGGACCTCCCTAATTGCTGGTCCAATGGGAGCAGTGGAATTTGTCAGCTGACCCAGCTGGTCAGCCGACACCCTTCTAACTGCTATTTAAACTCTGCCTCTGTGCTCGCGCGCGTGTAAGTCTGAATCTTGGTGGACTATCAGTCCCAGCCACACCAGTACTGTTTTGCAATGTATCCAGTGAACTGAGTGCGGGAGCCGCCTCCAATGCGGATTCCGCCGTTCCCAATGCGGATTCCGCCGCTCTGCCTAAGCGGCATGCGGCGTTTTTTCCGCGTTGTGACGCCATGCTGGACGCGGAAACAGCCGCCTCGCCTTGAGAGACAGCGGCTTTTCCGCGTTTCATCACAGTACCCCCCCCCCCCGAGGAGTGGACTCCGGACAACTCCTACCAGGCTTCTCGGGGTGTAAGGCATGAAACTCCCTCCTTAACTCATCCGCATGCATACGCCTCCCTGGTACCCATTGCTAGTGTTGGGCGAACATCTAGATGTTCGGGTTCGGGCCGAACAGGCCGAACATGGCCGCGATGTTCGGGTGTTCGACCCGAACTCCGAACATAATGGAAGTCAATGGGGACCCGAACTTTTGTGGTTTGTAAAGCCTCCTTACATGCTACATACCCCAAATTTACAGGGTATGTGCACCTTGGGAGTGGGTACAAGAGGAAAAAAAAATTTGCAAAAAGAGCTTATAGTTTTTGAGAAAATCGATTTTAAAGTTTCAAAGGGAAAACTGTCTTTTAAATGCGGGAAATGTCTGTTTTCTTTGCACAGGTAACATGTTTTTTGTCGGCATGCAGTCATAAATGTAATACATATAAGAGGTTCCAGGAAAAGGGACCGGTAACGCTAACCCAGCAGCAGCACACGTGATGGAACAGGAGGAGGCGCAGGAGGAGAAGGCCACGCTTTGTGAGACACAACAACCCCGGCCTTGCATGAGGGCAAGAAGCGTGCGGATAGCATGCTTTGTACCGCCATGCAGTCATAAATGTAATAAAGATAAGAGGTTCCATAAACAGGGACCGGCAACGCTAACCCAGCAGCAGCAGCAGCAGCAGCAGACGTGATGGAACAGGAGCAGGTGCAGGAGGAGAAGGCCACGCTTTGTGAGACACAACAACCCAGGCCTTGCATGAGGGCAAGAAGCGTGCGGATAGCATGCTTTGTACCGCCATGCAGTCATAAATGTAATAAAGATAAGAGGTTCCATAAACAGGGAGCGGCAACGCTAACCCAGCAGCAGCAGCAGACGTGATGGAACAGGAGCAGGCGCAGGAGGAGAAGGCCACGCTTTTTGAGACGCAACCCAGGCCTTGCATGAGGACAAAAAGCGTGCGGATATAGCAATGCTTTTTGCCGCCATGCAGTCATAAATGTAATACAGATGAGAGGTTCAATAAACAGGGACTGGAAATGCTAACCCAGCAGCAGCAGACGTGATGGAACAGGACTAGGAGCAGGCGCAGGAGGAGAAGGCCAAGCTTTTTGAGACACAACAACACAGGCCTTGCATGAGGACAAAAAGCGTGCGGATATAGCAATGCTTTTTGCCGCCATGCAGTCATAAGTGTAATACAGATGAGAGGTTCAATAAACAGGGACCGGAAACGCTAAACCATCCCAGATGTTCATTGGTCATGTTACTTGGTTGGGGTCCTGGAGTGTTGCGTAGTCGTTTCCAATCCAGGATTGATTCATTTTAATTTGAGTCAGACGGTCTGCATTTTCTGTGGAGAGGCGGATACGCCGATCTGTGACGATGCCTCCGGCAGCACTGAAACAGCGTTCCGACATAACGCTGGCTGCCGGGCAAGCCAGCACCTCTATTGCGTACATTGCCAGTTCGTGCCAGGTGTCTAGCTTCGATACCCAATAGTTGAAGGGTGCAGATGGATTGTTAGACACAGCTACGTCATCTGACATGTAGTCCTTGACCATCTTCTCCAGGCGATCGGTGTTGGAGGTGGATCTGCACGCTTGCTGTTCTGTGGGCTGCTGCTGCATGGGTGTCAGAAAATTTTCCCACTCCAAGGACACTGCCGATACCATTCCCTTTTGGGTACTAGCTGCGGCTTGCGTTGTTTGCTGCCCTCCTGGTCGTCCTGGGTTTGCGGAAGTCAGTCTGTCTGCGTACAACTGGCTAGAGGAGGGGGAGGATGTCAATCTCCTCTCTAAAGTCTCCACAAGGGCCTGCTGGTATTCTTCCATTTTGACCTGTCTGACTCTTTCTTCAAGCAGTTTTGGAACATTGTGTTTGTACCGTGGATCCAGAAGGGTATAAACCCAGTAATTGGTGTTGTCCAGAATGCGCACAATGCGTGGGTCACGTTCAATGCAGTCTAGCATGAATTGAGCCATGTGTGCCAGAGTCCTACCAGAATCCTCATCATCCTCTTGTGAGCGTTGTGATAGTTGTTGTGATGCATCATAGTCGTCACCTTCCTCCTGGTCTGCTTCTGCTGACCATTCGCGTTGAATTGTGGAAGTCCAACGTGCACCGCTCTGGCCCTCGTCAGTGGTGGCATGAAATTCCTGCTCCAACTCCAGCTGTTCCTCCTCCTCTTCTTCGTCATAGCTGCTGGGGCCAGCGTTCCCTGAGGCGGATGGCCTGATGTTGGTACCATCACGCTGATCGTTTTCTCCTTCAGATTCCCCCAGTTGCATCATGACAGCTGTTTCCTTGATTTTTAACATCGACCTCTTCAGTAAACACAGCAGTGGTATGGTAATGCTGACTGAAGAGTTGTCACTGCTCACAAGCAACGTGGATTGCTCAAAATTTTGGAGGACTTGGCAGAGGTCCAACATGTTGGCCCAATCGGATCCACAGAAGCTTGGCAGCTGGCCGGATGCGCCTCGGTACTGCGCCGTCATGTACTGGACCACTGCACTCTTCTGCTCGCAAAAGCGGGCTAGCATGTGCAGCGTAGAATTCCAGCGCGTAGGGACATCACACAGCAAGCGATGGTGGGGGAGATTGAAGCGCTCCTGCATCTTGGCGAGTGCCCCCGAAGCAGTACTGGAAGTTCTACAATGTTTGGCCACTCGACGCACCTTCAACAGAAGATCGGCCACGCCTGGGTATGTCCTCAGGAACCGCTGAACTACTAGGTTCATCACGTGCGCCAGGCAAGGGATGTGTGTCAGCTTAGCCAACCTTAAAGCGCGAATGAGATTACTCCCATTATCACACACAACCATGCCCGGTTTCAGGTCCAGCGGTGCCAGCCACAAATCCGTCTGTTCCTTTATTCCCTTCCAAATTTCCTCCCCTGTGTGCTGCTTATCCCCAAGGCAGATTAGCTTCAGCAACGCTTGCTGACGCATGCCAACAGCTGTGCTGCACTGCTTCCACGATCCTACTGCTGCTGGGTTAGCGTTTCCGGATGAGGTACAGCTTTGAGATGCGTTGGAGGAGAAGGAGTCAGAGAGGTAGGTGCTGCTGTTATCCAGTGGGAGGGACGGCGGTGCAGCTGTTTGTGGCGTGGGCAACACCCGTGCCGTAGCAGGTGAGGAATCGCTGCCAGGCTCCACAAGGTTCACCCAGTGCGCGGTAAGGGAGATGTATCGACCCTGGCCGAACGCACTCGTCCAGGTGTCAGTGGTGAGGTGAACCTTGCAGGCAACGGCATTCTTCAAGCTTCGGGTTATTTTGCTGACCACGTGCTCATGCAACTCAGGCACTGCAGAGCGTGCAAAGTGGTAGCGGCTGGGAACCACGTAACGTGGGATGGCCACTGACATCATGCCCTTGAAGCTGTTTGTCTCCACCAATCGATATGGCAGCATTTCGCAGGCCAGAAGCTTGGCTATGCTGGCTGTTACTGCCACGGCCCGGGGGTCATTTGCTGGCAATTTCCTCTTGCGCTCAAACATCTCCGACACAGACAACTGAACCGTAGCGCTGCACACGGAAGGGCTGTTGGTTGTTGTGTTTGAAGAACACTGGGAGACCTCAAGAGCACTACTCCGGAAAGTGACAGTGTCAGCGTCGTCTGATGTTTGTGAATGTTGTGAACCACGCAATGGCTGGGCTACTGCTGCTGCTGAGGCGGGTCTGGTGAACCCAAGGGAGGCAGTGTTGTTTCTGGTACCCTGTCCTGACGCGTTTGCCCAAAGAGTGGGATGTTTGGATAGCATGTGACGGCTCATGCTGGTGGTGGAGAGGTTGTTAATACTTTTCCCCCTGCTCAGGCGGGTCTTGCACACCTTGCAAATCGCCATGGTAACATCCTCAGTGCAGTCTTCAAAGAAAGCCCAGACTTTGGAGCACCTGCCTCCTTGCTGGCGATTTCTGTTTGCTCCTCTTTTGCCTCTCACTTGAACTTCCACGCTTGTGGTGCCTGAAATTGCGCGCCGCCTACCTTGTGGCACAAGGCGAGCTCGTGCAGCAGTGGGTTCTTCAACAGACTCATCTGTGCTGCTGCTACGACGGCGATGTTCTCGTTCACAAACAAAATCTGGGTCTCTGTCCACATTGTCCATACCCTCCTCTTCCATCTCCTCAAACTCGTCATATGTCATTGTGGGCCGCCGCCGTGGAGTAGAGCTCCCCACAACAACCTCTGCGCAGCACACTCCAACGTCGTCTTCCAGATCTTGTCGGCCGACCTCCTGCAATTGCAACCCCTCCTGCCCAAATTGCTCTGGGATTTGGGTTTCCGAGTCCTCTTCAGACTCGCCTTGTATTTCAGTGCGCGGTGCATTTCCCACAGTTAACGGTTGTGAATCCAGGCACAACATTTCTGGCTGTTCCTCCATTGACCTTTGAAAGGTGGAAGTTTGTTGGGCTGGGAATAGCTCCTGCGAATACCCCATTGTGTCCTGAGGTAATTCATCGGACTGGTTATCTGGCAGTTGTGTGCGTGGTGTCGCTGCCGGTTGTGTCAGCTTTGTGCCCACTGGCTCCTTGTAACTGGCTGAGGACTCGGACCTCGTGCGTGATGTGCTGGTGCTGCTTAACCCACTGCTGGACGCTTGAGAGGTCATCCAAGTAATTATCTGGTCCTGTTCTTTTGGATTTGTGAGGGTTGTTGTCCTGGACAACATGGGCGGTATTGAGTGGGTTTTCTTGGGTGCTCCCCTGTGGCCTGTACGTGAACCGTCAGGGGAAACACCTCTTCCCTTGCCCCTCCCTCTTTCACCGGATTTCTTCCTCATTTCACTTATCCTTACAGTACACGCTGACTGGCAGCAGTACAGTGGCAGTACAGAAATGCTATACAGTACCACTATTCCCAGCAGCGACACAGAGCACAATGCTATACAGTGACGGGTGAGCGGTGTACCACTATTCCCAGCAGCGACACAGAGCACAATGCTATACAGTGGCGGGTGAGCGGTGTACCACTATTCCCAGCAGACACAGAACAGTACACAGAATGCTATATAGTGTGGCTGAACGAGCGGTGTACCACTATTCCCAGCAGACACAGAACAGTACACAGAATGCTATATAGTGTGGCTGAACGAGCGGTGTACTACTGTTCCCAGCAGACACAGAACAGTACACAGAATGCTATATAGTGTGGCTGAACGAGCGGTGTACTACTGTTCCCAGCAGACACAGAACAGTACACAGAATGCTATATAGTGTGGCTGAGCGAGCGGTGTACCACTATTCCCAGCAGACACAGAACAGTACACAGAATGCTATATAGTGTGGCTGAACGAGCGTTGTACCACTATTCCCAGCAGACACAGAACAGTACACAGAATGCTATATAGTGTGGCTGAACGAGCGGTGTACCACTATTCCCAGCAGACACAGAACAGTACACAGAATGCTATATAGTGTGGCTGAACGAGCGGTGTACTACTGTTCCCAGCAGACACAGAACAGTACACAGAATGCTATATAGTGTGGCTGAACGAGCGGTGTACTACTGTTCCCAGCAGACACAGAACAGTACACAGAATGCTATATAGTGTGGCTGAACGAGCGGTGTACTACTGTTCCCAGCAGACACAGAACAGTACACAGAATGCTATATAGTGTGGCTGAAAGAGCGGTGTACTACTGTTCCCAGCAGACACAGAACAGTACACAGAATGCTATATAGTGTGGCTGAACGAGCGGTGTACCACTATCCCCAGCAGACACAGAACAGTACACAGAATGCTATATAGTGTGGCTGAACGAGCGGTGTACTACTGTTCCCAGCAGACACAGAACAGTACACAGAATGCTATATAGTGTGGCTGAACGAGCGGTGTACTACTGTTCCCAGCAGACACAGAACAGTACACAGAATGCTATATAGTGTGGCTGAACGAGCGGTGTACTACTGTTCCCAGCAGACACAGAACAGTACACAGAATGCTATATAGTGTGGCTGAACGAGCGGTGTACCACTATTCCCAGCAGACACAGAACAGTACACAGAATGCTATATAGTGTGGCTGAACGAGCGGTGTACTACTGTTCCCAGCAGTGACACACAATGACTGGGGGGGACCCTGGCTAGCGTGGCTGGAGCGCGAACTACCCTGCCTGCCTACCCAAAGCTAAACCCACAGACAAATGGCGGAGATATGACGTGGTTCGGGTATTTATTTACCCGAACCACGTGACCGTTCGGCCAATCAGAGCGCGTTCGGGTCCGAACCACGTGACCCGTTCGGCCAATCACAGCGCTAGCCGAACGTTCGGGGAACGTTCGGCCATGCGCTCTTAGTTCGGCCATGTGGCCGAACGGTTTGGCCGAGCACCGTCAGGTGTTCGGCCGAACTCGAACATCACCCGAACAGGGTGATGTTCTGCAGAACCCGAACAGTGGCGAACACTGTTCGCCCAACACTACCCATTGCCTCTCTTCAATGCCGTACCCTTTCCAATGAACGAGATACTGTACCGAGTTTTGTACAGTACGTGAATCAATAATCTTCTCCACCTCATATTCGGGTTGGGCATCTACCAATACAGGAGGAGGAGGAGTGGGACCCACCTGGACTGCTGGTTTAAGAAGGGATACATGGAAAGACCTTACTCCCCGCATGCTGGTGGGAAGGTCAACGGTATATGTAACATCATTAATTTTCCTGACAACCGGGAATGAACCCACAAACCTGGGACCAAGTTTATCAGAAGGTTGTCTCAGGGTCAAGTGACGTGTGGATACCCAGACCAAGTCTCCTGGTCTGAACCTCCACTCCACTGAGCATCTTTTGTCAGCTTGACCCTTCTGACTCAGAAATGCTTTTTCCAGGTTACTTCTTACCGTCCCCCAAAGGTCCCTAAATGACCTTTGCCAGAGCTCCAGGGCTGGGAACGGAGTGGAGACCACAGGCAATGGGGAAAATTTGGGTGATCTCCCTGTCACTACCTGAAAGGGGGAAAATCCGGAGGACGAATTTTTTAAATTATTCTGAGCAAACTCCGCGAAGGGCAAGAATCTGACCCAATCGTCTTGCGCCTCTGCAACATAACACCTCAAAAACTGCTCTAAGGACTGGTTTATCCTCTCAGTCTGGCCATTTGTCTGAGGATGATAACCAGACGAGAATGATAGCTTTATGCCCATGAGTTGGCAAAAAGCCTTCCAAAATCGGGAAACAAATTGCACTCCCCTATCTGAAACTATGTCTTCAGGAATGCCGTGCAATTGGAATACATGTGTAATAAATAACTCGGCCAACTCCTGAGCCGAGGGGAGTCCCTTCAATGGCACAAAGTGGGCCATCTTGCTAAAGCGGTCAATTATGACCCAAATGACTGTCATGCCTTCAGATCTGGGAAGCTCACCCACAAAATCCATGGACAGGTGGGTCCACGGCTCACTCGGGGTGGGCAAAGGCTGTAAGGTACCGACAGGTGCCAGCCGGGAGGGTTTGCTCCTGGCACATATCGTACACTCCTTCACATATTCCTTGCAATCTGCTGCCAGTGACGGCCACCAGGCGCATCTGGCCACCAGATCCTGTGTTCTAGATGCCCCTGGATGGCCAGCATTCTTATGCGCATGGAACATCTCCAGTACCTGGAGACGAAATGGCAGAGGAATAAACAAAACCCCTGCGGGCTTCCCTTCCGGGATGTCCTGCTGAAAGGGAGTCAAAGTCTCCTTCCAGTCCTCCCAAGTTCCAGTTGCTGCCAGTATCAACCTCTGAGGAACAATGGTCTCTGGAACGGAGGGCTGTGCTGCCTCTGACTCGAAACACCTGGATAACGCATCCGCCTTAACATTTTTGCTACCTGGAGTGTACGTAATAATGAAACTAAACCTGGAGAAGAACAGCGACCACCGAGCCTGGCGCGGGCTCAACCTCTTAGCCCCCTCGATATACTCTAGGTTTTTGTGATCGGTGTAAACCGTGATGGTATGCTCAGCTCCTTCTAACCAATGTCGCCATTCCTCGAAAGCCAACTTGATGGCCAAAAGCTCCCTATTGCCAATATCGTAATTCCTCTCTGCAGGGGAGAACCTGCGAGAGAAATACGCACACGGGTGCAATCTACCCTGCAAGCCTGACCGCTGAGACAGCACAGCCCCCACCCCAACCTCCGAGGCATCTACCTCTACAATGAACGGGAAAGAGGCATCCACATGTCTGAGGATGGGTGCTGAACAGAATAGGCCCTTCAGGGTGGCAAAATCCTGTAAAGCCTCAGGAGACCAGTGGGTGGTATCTGCCCCCTTCTTAGTGAGACAGGTAAGGGGAGCAATGACCGTGGAGTACCCCTTTATAAACCGTCTATAGTAGTTGGCGAAGCCAAGAAAGCGCTGAAGGGATTTCAACCCAACCGGTTGTGGCCACTCCAGAACAGCGGAGACCTTGGCAGGATCCATAGATAGGCCCGTGGTGGAGATTATGTACCCCAAGAAAGCGACAGATGTTACTTCAAAGATGCACTTCTCAAGTTTTGCGTATAACGAGTTCTGCCTTAACTGATTCAACACAAACCTCACATGATTTCTATGTTCAGCGAGGTTGTTGGAGAAGATAAGAATATCATCGAGATAAACCAGAACAAATTTCCCCAACACCTCCCGGAATACCTCGTTAATGAGTTCCTGAAAAACGGCCGGAGCATTACATAGCCCGAAGGGCATCACCAGGTACTCATAATGCCCGTCTGGTGTATTAAAGGCCGTTTCCCACTCATCGCCCCGTCTTATGCGTACCAGATTGTACGCGCCCCGCAAGTCTAGCTTAGAAAAGATTTTAGCATCCGAAATCTGAGTGAACAAATCATCTATCAGTGGCAACAGATAGCAATTTTTTACAGTAATCTTGTTGAGACCGCGATAATCGATGCAGGGTCGCAGGCCTCCATCTTTCTTTTTGACAAAAAAGAACCCTGCTCCAGCAGGGGACCGGGACGGGCGAATGAAACCCTTGGCCAAATTTTCACGGATGTACTCCTGCATGGCCAATTTTTCGGGCCCTGACAGATTGTACAAATGACCCCGGGGAGGTACACAACCGGAACGGAGATCAATGGGACAGTCGAAAGGGCGATGTGGGGGTAACTTATCCGCTGCCTTGGGACAAAATACGTCAGCATATTCCATGTACTGTTCAGGAACCCCCTCCACCTGAACCCTGGTTTGGCCCAAAGTCACCCTCCCTAAACAGTGCTGGTGACAATGATCGGACCATCTGGTTATCTGACCCGTAGCCCAGTCTATTTGTGGAGAATGGGCTTGTAACCACGGCATGCCTAGGATGATAGTGGAGGTTGACATATGCAATACAAAAAACTGTAGATGTTCCCCATGCAGTACCCCTAAGGTGACCTTCACCTGCGGTGTCTGTGACAGGGAACGATTCCGTTGCAGAGGGGAATCGTCTACTGCCGTGACCTGAATGGGGGGACTCACTGGAGTGAGAGGAATACCCAACTCCCGAGCAAATTCAGTGTTCATAAAATTAGCTGCTGAGCCCGAATCAATAAAAGCCTCAGTGGCTACAGACTTATTATCCCATGTAATCATACAGGGGAGAAGCAATCTTTTCTCTTTTTGGGGTGAGAATGGCGCGCCTAGGGTGTCACCCCCCACTACTCCTAGGCAGACTCGTTTCAGCTTGTGCGTCCATCAGTATTTTTGGTCTGGCGTTCTGTAACGATCGGTGAAGCACAGAGAGGATCTGATTACCAGTGATCTGCAGTATCACAGGAAATACAGATGTATACCAGATTATACGTGATCTGCAGTATCACTGATAATCCGATATACTAGCTAACCTCTGTTCACCTGAGTAGAGTGTAGTGTTTGGTGTAACTGTAACACTTTGAGGACTAGGCCTCAGTGCAGCAAGGAGAACTGCACAGATTCCTTCCGCAGACTTGAGCTCTCCAAGACGGGAGGAGTCAGACTGACAGTAGGAAGGACAGACTGAAAGCAACCTTCAGGAGGAAGGATCACTAACAGAGCGAGGAACCGCCTCTAACAGTAAGGTCGGTTCTCAGGGTCGGACAAGCCAGGTCGTACACACACGGACAGATAAAGTACAAGATCAGGAGGCAAAGGCGGAGTCAAAGTACAGGCAGGGTTCAGCAACGGGGTATCAGATATATCGGGGTACAAAATCAGGAGGCAGAAGCAGAGTCAAAGAACGAGCCGGGGTTCGGCAACAGAGTATCAGAAATATCGAGGTACAAGATCAGAGTTCAGGAGGATAGTCTAGGCAGGCAAACGTCATAACAGATAATCACAATCAAACTAGTACTTTAGCTATCAACAGAATCTAGTTAAGTGTAGGATTACAGCTCCAGCTGGTCCCGGCACACTTGCGGATTTGACTACGGATCTGGGTGCTTCCACATATGTGATCACACGCCAGACAAAGAGCAAGTGAACAACCAGCAGTATATATACTCTAGGACCTTTCCAGGACCTCCCTAATTGCTGGTCCAATGGGAGCAGTGGAATTTGTCAGCTGACCCAGCTGGTCAGCCGACACCCTTCTAACTGCTATTTAAACTCTGCCTCTGTGCTCGCACGCGTGTAAGTCTGAATCTTGGTGGACTATCAGTCCCAGCCACACCAGTACTGTTTTGCAATGTATCCAGTGAACTGAGTGCGGGAGCCACCTCCAATGCGGATTCCGCCGTTCCCAATGCGGATTCCGCCGCTCTGCCTAAGCGGCATGCGGCGTTTTTTCCGCGTTGTGACGCCATGCTGGACGCGGAAACAGCCGCCTCGCCTTGAGAGACAGCGGCTTTTCCGCGTTTCATCACACATACACTTTCACATGCATAGTTTGAGTTTCTGCAAATGACAACAATTGAAGACGTTAACTTCGTGCAAACGCTAGACAGTCTTTAGTGAAGACAGAAGTTTGGTGTCTTCTCAGCTGAGAATCTAGCCTGTAAACAGCTGCGCCTCAATGTTGTTTAGAGATCCAATATGTCCAGGGCCAGTTCTAGCTACAATGGGGCCTGGGGGAAAAAGTAACTTGGGGACCCACTACCACAGCCCCACCGTCCATTTATATGTCCCCAAAAGCATTGTTGGGGTTCCCATTATCCCCCTTTTTTTTAGCCTACAAATGCAGATTGTACACATAGCAGAATCTCATTTAATCCAGGCAGGACACAGGAGGCAGCACTGTGCTCTATTCTCTGGACTTCTTCTCTTCCCTGTTCCCTGCAGACATGAATAGAATCACCATAGAGAGGAAGGGGGGAGGGACACTTTAGGGGCAGGCTCTGGGGCCCTGGAGCAATTTCCCCCTTTGCCTCTATGGTAGCACCAGCCTGGATATGCCAGCTCCCTAAGTGAAGAGCAACGAACATGCACAGTGTATTCTTACCCTGCCTGATGGAAACTGCTCATTCTCTTTTTCATTATCCCTCCAGTTGCCCTAACAATCAATGCACGGTCGTTAAAAAAAGTCTGAAGTGAGAGGCATATGGTGGCTGCCACATTTACTTCCTTTTAAACAATGCCAGTTGCCTGGCAGTCCTGCTGATTATTAAGAATAAGAAATGATCATGATTATTGTTAAGCATAACAAATTATTAAAGTGGTAAATAACCCTTACATAATTCAATAAAAACATGTTTTCCTACTTTTTATATGCCATGCGGTTATCATATTTGCTTTTGTGCATAAGTATTATTATTCATTTAGAAATTATACATACCCAAAGTACACTTTGTTTGCTCTGAAAGCTGACTTTGCATTTTATTCATAACTGCTTTAGTCATCTTCTAACGTAGGCAGAAATGCTTTCTGATGCTTTCTAATTGTCTCGCTGTCTTCAGGAGAGTTTGCAGTGTCAGAGAAGGGTTTGTTTACGTTCCTCGCTTGATACAATTAAACACAAGATAACATTATCTCTAGTTCGGATTCATCCAGCTTTCCCTGCAGGGGAGTTTCGAAAGCCTGTGTTTAACCCTTTCAATGCTGTTCTAGTAAAAAAAAATTACTAGAAAAAAAATTGCTCGCTGTATATACTGTAATATGCTGTAAATAATCTATTAGAGCAAAGAAGAAATGCTGGGTTTCATTCCGCTTTAAGATGATTAACCACTTTACCCCCGGCAGTACGAATTTCTCCGTCCCTTTTTCCATCCTTTAACCCCCAGGGACGGAGAAATCCGTACCTTCCGCGCTACCGCCGCTGTCCGCGCTCCCGCCGCTCGTGTGCGCGCACCCGCCGCTCCAAACATTGTGATAGGGACATAATTTAAACGGTTTTATAACCAGGACAAATGGGCAAATAGATTTCATGGGTTTTAATTACAGTAGCATGCATTATTTAAAAACTATAATGGCCGAAAACTGAAAAATATTTTTTCCTATTTTCCCATTAAAACACATTAAGAATAAAATAATTCTTGGCATAATGTCCCACCTAAAGAAAGCCTAATTGGTGGCGAAAAAAACAAGATATAGTTCATTTCATTGCGATAAGTAATAATAAAGTTATAGACGAATGAATGGATGGAGCGCTGAAAGGTGAAAATTGCTCTGGTGTTCAAGGGGTAAAACCGCTCAGTGGTGAAGTGGTTAAGTATTAAGAAGTATAAACACTCCCTTCTAATACAGCTAGTGAATGAGGCCAAAGTCCTGATTGGTCCTCTCTAAATTAATAATACTCCAAGAATGGAAGACCTCACTCACACTTCCTGTGCCCAATCATGATAGAGAACGGTTGGTATGGGTTGTATTGATTTTTTTCAAGGAAACAGGCCAGTATAAAATATTTTTTTACAGTGAATTTAGACCCCTTACAATCAAATGGTCTTGCTATTTATTAGCACCTGTTGCATGGGATGATGATTGTCCTTTCGGGTTCTGGGTTCCCCTGCCTCCCCCATGCAGGCTTCCTGTTCCTCTTGTTGATACTCATGCTTTTTTCCCTACGTTGACTCCAAAGAGATACATTTTTATCCTATCTGAAAAATAACTTTTCATAACTCCACGTTTGAAAAAGTACTTAAAACTAGGCAAATAATGTCATAGCAAATGCATTTTAAATAATTTGTTGCATTGTGGGAACTTACTGTATTTTATTGGCAATGTTTGAACATATCTCCTTGGAGAAAAATCAATAAGATATGGGCCATAATTCCTTCTCTTTCTCTTTACATTGTCCTTTTTTCTAAACTGTCCTCTTTTATTACTTTTCTCTGCACTCTTCTTTTCTTACCGTATAAGGACTGTTGGAAATCACATTATGGAGAGGACAATCAAAGAGAGAGAGAGCACACTCAAAACGTGTGTAAAAGTAATTGGCCAGCTGGCTGAGGACAGATCTCACCTATGGCATGTGCTGGAATTACCCTTATGGGCATGCCAACACTTGAGCATGAGTCCCTTTAAGCCAGGAACCAGACTTTAAGCCAGGAACTGGCAGAAGTTGTTCCTGTAGTCACTCCTCTCCCTCTGTTAGGACCCATTCCTTGGCCACTCTCACCTGCCTTGATCTGTCACGAGCTAACCACATTCTGTAGCCGCTCAGTGACAGAGGCTGGGGTTGCGGTTTTGAAACCACATTATGGAACTTTTGAAGGTTTTACCTTGTATTATTAGCTAAGCTATAGCTGTGACAGCCCCCCCCCCCCCCCAATCCTGTTCTCCATTGTCACAGCTGCAATTCTGGCCCCAGCCACTGGGAGTCCCCAGAATGCCTTCCTCATTCTGCACAATTGGAAGCATTGTCCCCTACACAATACAATTCTGGATTTTATGAGCAAACAATACAATCAGCAATCTCATTAGAGATATTCAGTATCGCTACCACCAGAAAGTGTGAGGACTCCATAACCAAACTAGTCCTGTAAAAGAAAAGTTATTTCAGACAAATTCTAATTAATAAAAATATAGCAAGCTTGTAACATCTCTTCAGAAGACAGGGTTATTTTCAGGGTCATTCAGTACAAGGGCAAGTGAAATGATTTAAATAATTTATTTTAAAATTAAGGTTGTGCACAAAAACCGAATATAGGAAAAATAAAAAAAAATGTCTAACAATTGAACTGAGATTGATTATCAAATAATTGGGGGTCAAAGTAAGAAATAACGAGGCTGAGGCAGTCGGTGAAATTACTGTATCTGCTGAGTCTTAAAAGTTCAAAGTTTTGGAAAGTCTTTTTAAAAGTCCAACAAAATTATACCAGAGGTCCATTCTGGTATCCAGCAGATGATAGATGGTATCAGATCAGGCAAAAGACAGAGGACATTTGTGAGTCTGCCTGGCAGAGAGGTGTGGTAATCTGACCTGGGCAGACTCTCCAATCCAAGCTCCCTTCACTAGAGGAAGAAATGTTACATAGTTACATACGGTAGTTATTTTGGTTGAAAAAAGACATACGTCCATCGAGTTCAACCAGTACAAAGTACAACTCCAGCCTACTCCCTCACATATCCCTGTTGATCCAGAGGACATCATATACTGTACAGGATAATGTCGTTCCTTCCTGGGAATACCTAATACCATAAATCTATTATCAGTTTTGGTTTCAGTATTACCTCTTGAATCCATAAATATCAAATGTGGGTGATTTGTAATATCCTATAAACAAGAAATGAATATCTTGGGCTTTGAATTTGATACAGCTGTGAATCATCTCTCTAAACATTTATATTCTGTTTGCATTAACCATCGCTCTGAGTTGCACAAGGCTGGTATTAATGGAAATATGAAAATATGACAAAAGATGTACATTAAATATATCTGGGGTGAATTTAGGTTCAATCGTCTCCGCACTTTTCCCCCCTGCGATCCTGACTTTCCATTCATGCTGTGAGAAGAATTGATTTATGACCCACTGATCTGCTTTTGATTATCAGCATTTCTCTGATGTATGTATCAGGGATTTAGGCTTACTTCTAGAGGTAATGGAGTTAAGGGATATTTTATTGGTTCATGGCACCTTCAGCAGAAGTGTAAGCTTCCCCCCACTTGCCATCTGCTGCCTGTCAGCTGTAAGAAATATTTCTGTCTTTTCAAAAACAGCACCTAAAAGGGAACTCTGCTGTCCCCAGTGCAGGAATTGTTCTCAATTGGAATGAATAGCATTTATTTATTTCATTATTATTATCTGGCATGGCCTAGGATTCCAACTGGCCATGTTAACTTGTTTACTATATTTATTGATCACCAGATATTTCATGCTGTTCATATGCTACATTATGACATTTGTCATTGATTACGTATTCTGTTTTATAGTTCAATTCTGTCCAAAATTCTTTAAATAAATTTGATTTAGAAGTAGTAATAACACCTCCAATACTCACTTTGCTGGTAGTGTTGCGCGAACATCTAGATGTTCGGGTTCGGGCCGAACAGGCCGAACTTGGCGGCGATGTTCGGGTGTTCGAGCCGAACTCCGAACATAATGGAAGTCAATGGGGACCCGAACTTTCGTGCTTTGTAAAGCCTCCTTACATGCTACATACCCCAAATTTACAGGGTATGTGCACCTTGGGAGTGGGTACAAGAGGAAAAAAATGTAGCAAAAAGAGCTTATAGTTTTTGAGAAAATCGATTTTAAAGTTTCAAAGGGAAAACTGTCTTTTAAATGCGGGAAATGTCTGTTTTCTTTGCACAGGTAACATGCATTTTGTCGCCATGCAGTCATAAATGTAATAAAGATGAGAGGTTCCAGGAAAAGGGACCGGCAACGCTAACCCAGCAGCAGCACACAGGATGGAAGAGGAGGCGCAGGAGGAGAAGGCCACGCTTTCAGGCGCAACTCAGGCCTTGCATGAGGACAAAAAAATGTGTGCGCAAAGCAATGTAATGAGTAGTTTTCAGGACACAATGGGCTATTCGGAGGAGCTATTCCCACCCCCACAATCTTCTACCTGTGAAAGGTCAATGGAACAGCCACAAATGTTGTGCCCGGATTCACAACCTTTTTCTGTGGAAAATGCACCTCGCACTGAAATGCAAGGCGAGGCCGAGGATGAACATGACGTCAACGACTCAACATGACGCAAAATGGGGGCGGAACAGAAAGCTGCTTTCCATGTTTTGAAGGCCTTAATTGTCTTCGGTGGCCAGTTAGATGCATCATTCATCACACCCAAATCCTAGAGCCATGTGTGCAGGAATTTGAATCGCAGGAGGTGTACCGAGATCATCTGGACAAGTGACCAAGTGACCAAGTGACAAGTGACAAAGTGAAAAGTGACAAAGTGACCAGTGACAAAGTGACAAAATGACAAAGTGACAAAGTGACTGACAAAGTGACCACAGTGACTGACAAAGTGACAAAATGACAAAGTGACCAGTGACAAAGTGACAAAGTGACAAAATGACAAAGTGACAAAGTGACCAGTGACAAAGTGACAAGTGAGAGGTTGTTCTGGGGAGCTCTACTCCACTGCACACAGTCACATATGAGGAGAGGTCTCGTCGGGACTGCTGATCCTCCTCAGCTTGCTCGAAGCCTTGAGGGTTCCTGAAGATCCTCTGCTTGGAGTTCGCCGGGGTTCAGCTTGGTGTCGGGGTCGGCGGCGTCCTCCTCACTCCAACATGGCAGATCTTCTGTTGAAGGAAAAAAAACAAAACATTTTTTAAAGTCCAGTACCGCTTCTGAAGGACTCACCAAGAGATGCAGGAGCGCTTCAATCTAGCGCACCATCGCTCGCTGGGTGATGTCCCTCCCTACGCGCTGGAATTCTACGCTGCACGTGCTAGCACGCTTTTGTGCAGTGCCGAGGCGCATTCCAGCAGCTAGCTACCAAGCTTCTGTGGATCTGATTGGGCCACCATGTTGGACCTCTGCCAAGTCCTCCAAAATTTTGAGCAATCCACGTTGCTTGTGACTGAGCAGTGACAACTCTACAGTCAGCATTACAATACCACTGCTGTGTTTACTGAAGAAATCAATGTTGAAGATGGAAACCGCTGGCATGATGCAAGTGGGGGAATCTGAAGATGAAAACGATCAACGTGATGATACCAACATCAGGCAATCTGCCTCAGGAAACGCTGGTCCCAGCTATGACAAAGAACAGGACGAGGAACAGCTGGAGTTGGAGCAGGAATTGGATTCCCCCACTGTCGAGGGACAGAGCGGTGCACGTTGGACTTCCACAATTTAGTGGGAATGGACAGCAGAAGAGGAAGAAAGTGATGCTGGTGATGAATATGGTGCATCACAACAATCACAACGCTCACAAGAACATGAAGACAGAGGAGTCTGGCAGGACTCTCTGGCACACATGGCTCAATTCATGCTAGACTGCATTGAACGCGGCCCGCGCATTATTCACTATTCATTATTATTCATTATTCTGGACAACACCAATTACTGGGTTTATACCCAGTTTATACAAACACATTGTTAAAAAACTGATTGAAGAAAGTGTCAGACAGGTCAAAAATGGAACAATTCCAGCAGGCCCTTGAGGATGGAGACTTTAGAGAGGAGATTGACATCCTCCTCCTTCTCTAGCCAGTTGTACGCCAACAGACTGACTTCAGCAAACCCAGGAGGACCAGGAGGGCAGCAAAGAACACAAGCTGCTGCTATGGATCCGTGGACCCGGGCAGTACTGGGAAGTGGGAACGCAGATTTTAGTACCTAAACACACGATACAACATGTTTTCCGGGGTCGGACTCTGAGGCACATACAGATGGTCCCGATCATCATCCTCATCATACAACTCTTCTCCTGAGTCTGACCCACCCACCACCTCTGCCACCCCAACATCCCCAGACACAGACCCCTCATCGTCCTCAACATTAACTTGGGATGCTGGCCTGAGCCCGACCTCCTCCTCCACATCAGGCCCCATCATCTCCTCAATGGCAGCCCTCAATAATCGCTCTGGCGCCGGACCGATGGACACAACGTTCTCCTCCGGGGAGGGCTGCTGCTGACCACTGGCTTCTGGGGTGGATGTTATAGCTTGCGTGGGGCGTTGGCTGTTGCTGTTGTTGGGAGTGCTGCTCACAGCGGAGGTCTCTGAGGAACTCATGGTGAGCTCATATAGTGGTTGACGGTGAGTGGAGTATTACTGATCCCAGCAATATACACACTGACTGGCAGAGTACGCAATGCTATATAGTGGTTGACGGTGAGTGAAGTACTACAGATCCCAGCAATATACACAGTGACTGGCAGTACAATGGTATGGGTGGGTGAGCAGAGTACTACAGATCCCAGCAATGCTATATAGTAATGGGGTGACTGAGTGAGCGGCAGTGTACTACTGATCCCAGCAATATTATACACACTGATTGGCAGAGTACGCAATGCTATATAGTAATGGGGTGACTGAGCGCCGGTGTACTAACAATCCCAGCAATATTATATACACTCAGTGGCAGAGTACACAATGCTATATAGTAATGGGGTGACTGTCTGAGCACCGGTGTACTAACGATCCCAGCAATATTATATACACTGAGTGGCAGAGTACACAATGCTAAGTAGCAATGGGGTGACTGAGCGTTGGTGTACTACAGATCCCAGTAATATATATACACTGATTGGCAGTGTACACAATGCTTTATATAGTAATGGAGTGACTGAGCGTTGGTGCACTACAGATCCCAGCTATATATACACTGATTGGCAGCGTACACAATGCTTTATTTAGTAATGGAGTGACTGAGTGTTGGTGTACTACAGATCCCAGTAATATATATACACTGATTGGCAGCGTACACAATGCTTTATATAGTAATGGAGTGACTAAGCGTTGGTGCATTACAGATCGCAGCAATATATATACACTGATTGGCAGCGTACACAATGCTTTATATAGTAATGGGGTGACTGAGCGTTGGTGCATTACAGATCCCAGCTATATATACACTGATTGGCAGCGTACACAATGCTTTATATAGTAATGGAGTGACTGAGCGTTGGTGTACTACAGATCCCAGTAATATATATACACTGATTGGCAGCGTACGCAATGCTTTATATAGTAATGGAGTGACTGAGCGTTGGTGCACTACAGATCCCAGCTATATATACACTGATTGGCAGCGTACACAATGCTTTATATAGTAATGGAGTGACTGAGCGTTGGTGTACTACAGATCCCAGTAATATATATACACTGATTGGCAGCGTACACAATGCTTTACATAGTAAGGGAGTGACTGAGCATTGGTGCACTACAGATCGCAGCAATATATACACTGATTGGCAGAGTACAGAATGCTAAATAGCAATGGGGTGACTGGGCGTTGGTGTACTACAGATCCCAGCTATATATACACTGATTGGCAGAGTACAGAATGCTAAATAGTAATGGGGTGACTGAGCGCCGGTGTACTACAGATCGCAGAAATATAACACTGATTAGCAGAGTACAGAATGCTAAATAGTAATGGGGTGACTGAGCGCCGCTGTACTACTGAACGCAGCAGCACACACACTGACTGGGGGGGACCCTGGCTAGCCTGGCTGGAGAGCGAGAGAGACTCTATCTAACCTGCCTGCCTACCCAAAGCTAATCCCACAGACAAATGACGGGGAAATGACGCGGATCGGGTATTTATTTACCCGACCCACGTGACCCGTTCGGCCAATCACAGCGCTAGCCAAATGTTCAGGGGACCGTTCGGCCGTGCGCTCGCAGTTCGGCAATATGGCCGAGCTTTTGCCCGAACACCATGAGGTGTTCGGCCGAGCCCGAACGGTGCACGAACACCAAAATGTCCGTGCAAATCCGAACAGTGGCGAACACTGTTCGCCCAACACTATTTGCTGGCAGCAAGACTGAGCTAGAAAAACTCCCATATGATGTATAGATCAGAAAATCTGGACTGAGGGGATTGCTTTTTATCAACAAGTGTGGAATATCACTTTAAGCAGCTGGAATGTATTGATCTGAAAAGCTCAGCTGCATGTGGGATTAACCCACATATTGCATGACATATTCATCACAGCTTGACATCATGCACAATGTTTTCAAACAGTGACCTTTTATCAAGCAGTACTGTGTAGGTATGTAAACTCCTATAATCAATAGTTTTCTATGCGACAATGCCCTTTTAAAAGTATGGCTAGACTAAGACTCCTTTATTATTTTTTTGTCTACAAAACTGGTATGGTGTAGGGCTGATCAGAAAATTTCCATGGAATTCCGAATTTGCGCTCAGAAATGGGCTTAGCATTGCGGAAATCAGAATTCCTTGGAAATACCACATTACCACAGCTTGGAAAATGTAGCTCAATAACAGAACTTGGAAGCGTTGAACCAATTAGAGAATGCTGAATTTTTCCACAGAAATTGGATTACTGCGGTCATTTTAAGCAAATCAGAGAAGGGATTACCGCTGATTTTTCTGCAGATGTCCAGTGTATGGTCTTGTCCCTATATTTCCTGCAGTTTTTCTATCTGAATTTTCAAGTACCATGGGCTATAACTATCGATGCAATTCTGTTGACTTCACAGTGTTGAACTTTGGAGGCAATTCTGTTTATCCTTTATGCCTGGTATACACACCATGCGATTTCTCATCGTTTTCCTGATCACTTCTATGCAAATTGATCAGAAAAACGATCGGAAATCTGATGGAACCTGTCGGAAATTATCTATCTGATGGGAAATTGCATGGTGTGTACCAGGCTTTAGAGATCAGTAAATTCTGATCAATGTGGTTGCTTAAAGGGGCACTATGGTTAAATAACTGGTTATAATGTCATTTAATATAAAATATGTGCAAGTGTAGCAATGTTTAACACATATATTGTGGCAGAAAAAAAGTCTATTTCAATATTACATTACCCTTAGTTAGAGATGAGTGGCGTCAGCAGAGGAAATTATCTGACGCCAAATCAGCACATACCATTGTGCAGTAGGAGGCAGCTTATCAGCTGTTTGAGCTGCTGTTTTAATCCCCCCTTTGATGTTTCAAGAGAGGATTCCTCCAACTCCTATAACGGCTCACCCGAGCAGTTTTATTACTCATCTCAGCCACCGTATGTCTCAGGACATTGACTTACGGCTCTGATGGAAAGAATGCAGGACACAGATACATCGCAGAGAGCTGGTCTCCACAGCAATGGACAACAATGTGTCCGTTCCTGAGCCAGCTGGGATGCCTCAGCCAGGAGCGTTTTTTCATCAGAGCCGTACGTCAATGTCCTGAGACATACGGCGCTGAGATGAGTAATAAAACTGCTCGGGTGAGCCGTTATAGGAGTTGGAGGAATCCTCTCTTGAAACATCAAAGGGGGGATTAAAACAGCAGCTCAAACAGCTGATAAGCTGCCTCCTACTGCACAATGGTATGTGCTGATTTGGCTTCAGATAATTTCCTCAGCTGACGCCACTCATCTCTAACTAAGGGTAATGTAATATTGAAATAGACTTTTTTTCTGCCACGATATATGTGTTAAACATTGCTACACTTATTTAACCATAGTGCCCCTTTAAGGGTTATTCATGTATGCTATAAAGGCCTTGGTATAAGGAATAGTTTTATGTTTTATAATGCTTTGTGTTTGTATCTCTTTACAAAGCAATAGAGAATGCTCGAACCTCTGATTTTCGGTTTGCGAACCTCGAACGCGAACCTCCGCGACACTACTTGCCCTTAATGGGAATCCGTTATGGAGGGCAAGTCTGCCATTCATTCAACTGTGTGACTGACAAACAAGTTTCCATATTACTTTCTCAGTACCATGGTGACCACGGGTAGTGGCCGGGAAATCAGAGTTCGATTCCGGTCCAGAGTGGGAGCCTGAGAAATGGCTACCACCACCACACATCCAAGGAAGGCAGCAGGCATGCTGTGGGCAAAGGAGCAGGAACGGCTACCACCACACATCCAAGGGAGGCAGCAGACATGGCATGCAAGTCCCGACTCAGGGAGTTAGTGACGAAAAATAACAATACAGGAGGACTTTTGATGCCCTGCTGTATATGAGACAAATCAACTTTAAATCCTTTAACGACAATCTGTTATGGAGGGCAAGTCTGCAATCCATTCAAGTGAAAGGTATGCACTGACTGCCAGGTATAATACAATGTGCAGTCACAGATGCAGTGAAAGGTATGCACTGACTGCAAACAGCTGTTTTTGTAGTGATGGCTGTGCTGGACTGGTGGGCACCATGGTGAGATTGCTCTTCCTCAGTGATGTCAGGTAATGTCTGACTGCCTTATCAACTTTCAATGGTTCTTTCTTTACCATCGTTAAAGGTTACATCAATTTTTTTTAAATTAGTTTTTCTGCTGGCTCTACAGTACCTTCAACGAGAATGTTATGGAGGGCAAGTCTGCCATTCAGTCAACTGTGTGACTGTGATAAACTTTCCATATTACTTTCTTACTTTTTTTCCTGTCTGGGCACTGCAGTTACTGCAACGAGAATCTTATGGAAGGAAATTTTGTAGCAGGATAACAGAGGCGCCAGGTAGAGTAAAATTAATTAAAATCGTTAAAAAGGGCGAAGTGGGTGGACTCACCTCCCTTCTAGAAGAAACATCCGGACAACGGGCAAGTTACTTGCAGTTTAAAGTAACATTTAATAATAACTCCAAAAGTGCAACGCGTTTCATGGGTAACAGTCCCGCTTCTTCAGGCAAACGATTTTTGGAGGGTACACTGTCTGGTCAAGAGCTGGGTATAGCGCCTCTGTCAAGAAAGAGACAGAGGTACTATACCCAGCTCTTGACCAGACAGTGTACCCTCCAAAAATCGTTTGCCTGAAGAAGCGGGACTGTTACCCGTGAAACGCGTTGCACTTTTGGAGTTATTATTAAATGTTACTTTAAACTGCAAGTAACTTGCCCGTTGTCCCGCCATTTCTTCCAGAAGGGAGGTGAGTCCACCCACTTCACCCTTTTTAACGATTTTAATTAATTTTACTCTACCTGGCGCCTCTGTTATCCTGCTACAAAATAATTTAATCCACCCTTGGTGGAGGGGTGTATCCCCACTTTTTCCTATCTACAGCGAGCGACTTCTTAGACCTGAGCGGGGTCAGGTTATAATTCTCCCTGCCTGCTCGCCCAGTGGTTGCCTTGGTGGCGACCTACCTTTGTGAGTATAATCACCTTCTTTATCACCAGATACCATTACATTAACATACTACACCATATCGGGCTCTCGGTTTCCCTCTCTTCATGTTATGGAGGGCAAGTCTGCCATTCATTTAAGTGAAAGGTATTCTTTATTCAAGTGAAAGGTATGCACCGACTGCCAGGTATAATACATTGTACTGTCACAGATGCAGTGAAAGCTATGCAGTGACTGCAAACAGCTGTTTGTGTGGTGATGGCCATGCTGGACTGGTGCGCACCATGGAGTGCAGGCGATAGCGGTTTTCAAGCCCATATGGCCGCTGGGCTGAGGTAGCTCAATGACAGAACAACAGTGACTGTCCAGCTGATCAAATTTGGTCTGTCCACAATGAAGCAACAACCTTATTATCTTGGGTGTGCCCCCCCCCCCCCCCCGCCCGAGACACTCATATAGCTGGCGGTCATTGATTCATTGTGATATGCAAGCCCCTTCACCGCGGCAAGGTAACTATCACGAAGGGGAGTTGACACATGTACATGCCTTTTGTTTTGTTGTTGCAGCTGCAGTGCAGCCAGAAAAATTTGTCAGGCATGTACACGCACCAGAAAAATTATTATAGCAGCCGCTGCTAGCAGCGGCCTTAAAAATTCAGGAATCCACCTGGAGTCCTGGATCCTATTGGTGGTGGCGGAGAAGGTAGTCAAGCGGCCTACAGGCAGAGATGCTGTGTAGGGACCGACTTAGTCTTGGGGCAGGCACTCACACGGCGTGCAGGCAGAGATGCTGTGTGTGGAGACTGACTTGGTCTTTGGGCAGGCCTGACCGTGCTTTGCAGACCAGACATCCGTGGTCAGATGGACCCTTGACGCAATGCTGTGTGCCAGAGATGTCACCACTTGCCTTTCAATATCACGGTACAGTTTAGGTATCGCCTTTTTTGAGAAATAATTGCGGCCTGGTATCTTACACTGCGGTGTGTGGCTTTGCTTTTGTGTGCTGCTTTTCCTCAGGTGGTCATCACTTTGCAGTTTGTGCTTTGTAATCATGTGCATTCGTAAGGTAGTTGTCCCTACGCGGGTCTTGATCTTTCCATGGCTCAATTTTCGGGGGCAGAGAGTACAGAGGGCAGACACAAAAAATTTTTTTCACACCGCTGAGCCCTGGGGTGATGGCACTTTGGTGATGGCTGCCAAAGGAGTGTTAAGTGGGGTGCCAGAATCAGAGCAGGAGGAGGAACATATGTCACGCTTGCGTGCGGAAGCTGAGGAAGATGAGGTGTTTTGTGTTAAATAGTCAACTACATCCTGACAATATTGGGGGTTGATGGCATGTGCCTTCTTCTGAACACTGTACTTTGGTCGAGGGCCGCACAAAATCACGACAGCGTGACCTCAAACAGACCTGCCAGGTGGCCTGCCTCTGGTTCTGCCTCTTGTTTTGTCCATATTGTGGGGGATGAAGTGAAACGTATGCACTGACTTGACTAATACAATGTACAGTTACACAGGTGCAGTGAACAGGTTGCAGTGACTGCTGGTACAACAATGTGTGGTTACACAGGTTCAGTGAACAGGTTGCAGTGACTGCTGGTACAACAATGTGCGGTTACACAGGTGCAGTTAACAGGTATGCACAGACTGGTACATAAAGCAGCGTGTGGTCACACAGGTGCAGTGAACAGGAATGCAATGACTGATATTACATAATGTGCAGCTGTCACACACACACACAGGTACCGTGAACAGGTGCAGTGACACTGCATGCAGTCACATAGGTAGGTAGGCAGGTGCACTGAACAACAGGTGGGTATGCAGTGATTGGTATTACAAATGTGCACCTGTCACAGACACACACAGGTACCGTGAACAGGTGCAGTGACACAGCGTGCGGTCAGGTAGGTAGGTAGGTGCACTGAACAACAGGTGGGTATACAGTGATTGGTATTACAAATGTGCACCTTTCACACACACACACAGGTACCATGAACAGGTGCAGTGACACTGCCTGCGGTCACCTAGGCAGGTAGGTGCACTGAACAACAACAGGTGGGTATGCAGTGATTGGTATTACAAATGTGCAGCTGTTTCACACACACACAGGTAGTCACTGAATGTGCTGGGCCTGGCAGTGACAATTACCAAGGCTGTATATGCAACACAAGTGTCCGTGGGACACACACAAAGAAAAAAATTGATCACAAGAACAACAATAACCTTTAAAAAGAGCTGTTGAGGATGAGGAGTGCTTTTTAGCAATAAGATCAGCAAGAAGGAGCAACCTAACAAGCCTAACACAAGAGCCTAACTAAGCTTTCCCTATGTCAGCAGCAGTAAGGTTCTCTCCCTTTCTCTAATTACTGCAGCCACACGAGTGAGTGAAATGGCTGACGCTTCCTGCGTTTTATGAGGGTGGGGGGGCTCCAGGAGGGAGTGTAGCCTGATTGGCTACCCTGTGCCTGCTGACAGTGATGTAGAGGGTCAAAGTTGACCCTAATGATGTAGTATAGGGGGCGGGTCGAACCGCCATAAAGTTTGCGTTCGATCGTGAACGCGAACCGCCGAAGTTTGCGCGAATAAGTTTGCCTTTACCACAAATGCTATTACCTTTTATCGCTGAGGTTACAAGGGATAGTTTTGATCATAAGACTAATATTAGAAATGTCACAGTAAAATAATTTACAAAATATACTGTATATAACTCCAAAAACATTGTATTTTTCCTGTCCCAATATAAAATGATTAGTGTGCCACAAGTGCCTTCCTGTGTGCAACAAATAAGACGGACAATTGCCAAGTCTACTGACATTTTAGATAGAATTAATAGAATCCTTTTAAAATAAATGATGCAATGACATAATTATGCATAGATGGGAAAGAACAAAATAATTTAGATGCTACAGTACTGTACAAGGGGATTATGAAAGGCCTTGCAGACTTTAATTGGTTTAGGAACTGTACTGAAAATAATGCAGCAAATACAATTTCTTATTTTTTTACAATATTACTTTATAAATTATTCAGTGTGTGACCATTTTAAAATCTTTCCTCACCCCAATTTACATTCTGACATTTATCACAGGTGCAGACATCTTTAGTGCTGTCAGGGCAGCTCTGAGGAATGTTTGTTTCTGAGAATTCCTAAGCCACGGAAAATAATTCCTGGTCTCCCAGAATACTCCCAGACAGGTAGAAGCAAATACAGGAATGCTATAGGCTCTTTATCCCCAGTGATGAGAAGGTCTGTGGAAGTAGAGAATGATAAACCATTTCAAAAGCAGAGGTTGAGGAAAAATTGGCCTTTGCATTTCTGTTGTCCTCTGTCATGTGTTTGGTCACTTTTAATTTCGTTCTAGGATTTTTTTATTCCACTTTTAATCTCTTTCTAGGATTTTTTATTCCAGTTGCTACACAACAGAATTAAAAACTGTGGTTGATCTCTCATACTATGGCTGTAGATGACTTTGTACAGATTCAAGTGGCACCTCCCTTTTTATAGCTAAGGTCCATTTATATGCAGCCCACAAAGACTCAGAGAACACTACAAACCTACAGGAAGCTGGAAGCAGTAACCAACGGAAATGTCAGGCAGGGAACACACTTGTCTTTCAGTTTTCTGAGCGCGTTTTTCTGCATACTTTTTCTTCAAACCAAGTGTGTTTCCATGCAGGAAAACACGTGCGTTTTTTCACAGCAGCTAATGTAATTGATACAGAAAACTGACAAAATGTGCAGAGTCATCATGCAGAATGTCAGTTTTTTTTTCTGCGTGCAAAAAACATATTAAGTGTGAACTAGCCCATTGATTAACATGAGTTCTTAGTTTTTCTGTGCAGAAAAAGCACGCGAAAAAAGTCAAGTGTGTTCCCTGCCTAAAGGATCATACTTTATTTGCTTATTCATTTATTCATATTTTTTCTCTGTTCATACAGTGCCAACATATTACTCAGTGTACATACACACATGCTAAAGCCAGTTTGGTGGTGATACTAATTCATCTGTGAGGACGCTGTCGTTTTTTAGGATGTGAGAGGAAGTCAGAGTCCCAGAGGAATGCCTCATAAGCACAGGAAGAGCAAACCGACTCCACACACTGGCGTCATTTGCTTAGGGCTTCCTATGCTAGAGAACATTAGAAAGCATAAGTGACTTGGCTTTATTAGAGATTGTATGCTATAAGGGAGGTGATTTAGTGTTTGTGCTACTGTACTAGTATGCATGCAATAGAAATAACAACTTTTTTAGTATGGTGTATATGTTACGGCCAGAACCCGAAGTGTGGCCACTTCTAGTTCTGGCCGGCCACTTCGGGTTCTGGCCGGCCAATGTGCGAAGTGGCCGCAGCGCAGCGGCCAATGTTAGAAATGGAATGCTACGCCGTCTCGCTGCGGCCAAATTGATGACAAGTTGCTTCATTTAATGAAATATAGCCGGCGGCAATGTAATAGATGAAGCCGCCGGCTTTCGCACTGCCTCTCTTCTCTCCCCGATCGCCCCCCGCCTCCCATACAATAAGTAGCAGCCGGCGAGGACACGCATGTCCCGAGAGTCGTTCGTCGCGGCAGGGGAATCCTGCCGTTCCTGCAGAGCGGGTGCTGGCAGAAGCAATGTCTGCAGCCTCCCCGCTCTGCTGCTTTGCTGCGACGAACGACTCTCCGGCTGCATGTCCCCGGCTGCTACGTATATTGTATGGGAGGCGGGGAGAGGAGAGACAAGGGGGGGGAGTGGGGGGGGGAGAGGAGAGAGGCAGTGCGAAAGCCGGCAGCTTCATCTATTACATTGCTGCCGGCTATATTTCATTAAATTATGCAAGTTGTCATCAATTTGGCCGCAGCAAGACGGCGTAACATTCCATTTCTAACATTGGCCGCTGCGCTGCGGCCACTTCGCACATTGGCCGGCCAGAACCCAAAGTGGCCGGCCAGAACTAGAAGTGGCCACACTACGGGTTCTGGCCGTAACATAAATACAAAACAAACAAAACTTTTACGGTGCCCTCCAATGTTCACACCTCTTCCATTGCCTCCCCTTGGTGCCCTTCATGGCCTTGGGGCCCATCTCACAAGGGTCATAAAACAAGGGTGGCCATTATGATCTTCACATCCATTACAAGTTTAGCCACAAAAACCCTTATCAGAAGTATAGTCCCCTGCATCGGAGGAAGGGAAGGCTACTAGTTGCGGCCCCCCACAGCTCTGGGCCCCCCAGCAATCTCAGGGGCTGATCCCCTCTAGTTATGCCCCTGACCTGGATTTATAGAAAAATTACTGCTGTGATAAAAGGCAACCCCGCGCTGCTTCGCACTGCAAGAGCTTTTTGTAAGTGATTTTCTTGTGATTCATTCTTGTGATTTTAAAGCAGACCTGAACTCAGCTCTAAAACATGCGCAACAGCATAATACACTTTAAACAAAAAACATTTCTTTGTTACAGCTGATACAAATCCTGCTATAAATCTGCACTGTTTCTACTTCCTGATTCATGGAAGCAGACCTTTTATTTATTGTTAGCCTTCTGTACTTTTAAATGGCCTTATTTGCCATCTCTGACATAGCCAGTCATGTGACACAGGGGAGAGATCAGATTACAACTTGTGATTAGACACAAATGAGGGGGAATTAAACCGGCTAAACACTCTAGATACATTGAGGGTGCATTTCTCTATGTATTTCTTCAGTCCTGTGCAAGAGTTCAGGTCCACTTTAAAAGCTCTTGCTAATGTAATGCTATGTGCAGTGGCATAGTTAAGTAGCTTTGGGCCCCAGTGCATGTTTTACATTGGGACCCTCAAGCATTCTATACATAAGAGCTCATTATGCGCAACAAAACCTGTCAAGCACATCGACAGTATGAGAGGTATAAGCAGAGGAGGTGAACAGTTTGTTAATGACTACCTCTACTCATATACTGATGTGACCATTACCAGCTTAGTACCATTGAATAGCTAATACTGTGGTTGAGGAAAAGACTTTTAAAATGAAAACAAAGTGACAGAATATAAGAGAAAAACATGTATTGTTACCTTGGGAACTTGGCTTTTTAAATATCTATTCCATGAGGGTATATTACTATTATTTTTGCAAATAAAGTCTTGTAATCATCCATAGTGTACAATGAGAAAGCAAAAAAAAAAAAAAAAATACAAAACAGAAAAAAATACACCTTTATTTCCAAATACAATATTGTCACCATAAATTGTGCTAGAAACATAGTCTAAATGTTGTAGTAACCAGGATGGATAAGCAAATACATTTGTAGGTTTCACTTATACTTAGCACTGTTTATTGTGAAGCTATGGTGGATGTAAATGGAGAAATAGGGCGTTTTTAAAATGCATATAAAATAAGGTAATTACTAAACAAAAGTTTCACACACTAAAAGCCTAATTTGTCCTTAAAGGGAAGGTTCAGGGAGGGTGGGTAAAAAAAAAATCAATTTCCACTTACCTGGGGCTTCCTCCAGCCCGTGGCAGGCAGGAGGTGCCCTCGCCGCCGCTCCGCAGGCTCCCGGTGGTCTCCAGTGGCCGACCCGACCTGGCCAGGCCGGCTGCCAGGTCGGGCTCTTCTGCAATCCAAGGCCCGGAACTTCTGCGTCCCACGCCGGCGCGCTGACGTCAACTGACATCCGCCGGGCTGTGCTGCGCAGGCGCAGAACTACTGCGCCTGCACAGTACAGCCCGGAGGACGTCCGATGACGTCAGCGCGCCGGCGTGGGACGCAGAAGTTCCGGGCCTTGGAGCGCAGAAGAGCCCGACCTGGCAGCCCGCCTGGCCAGGTCGGGTCGGCCACCGGAGACCACCGGGAGCCTGCGGAGCGGCGGCGAGGGCACCTTCTGCCTGCCACGGGCTGGAGGAAGCCCCAGGTAAGTTGAAATTGATTTTTATTTTTTACCCACCCTCCCTGAACCTTCCCTTTAAAAAACAGTGTAAAGATAATTTAGGTGGGATTAGTAGTCATAAAGTTACTGATGAATAAATGGGAGCAGTTCTGATATGTAAAAATTACTCTCGTCCTGAAGTGATTAAAGGAGACCTGTAACCTAAAAAGAAAAAAAAGTTCGATACTTACCTAAGAGGGGGGAAGGCTCTGGATCCCCCTTCCTGTTCCTCTCGGTGTCTCCTCATTAAACTGTTGGGCCCCCATTCCAAACGCGGCTCTGTACTGTGCAAGTGCAAGTCCATGCTTGCACGTGTGCAGAATGGACCCCTCGTCTTTGGAAGTACTTGGAGACCCGAGTACTTCCGTGAACCAAAGGCTTCTTCAACAATAAAGTTGAAGGCAGTCCTGGGGGCCCGGTGGTGGAACGAGGGGTCACAGAGAGGAACAGGAGGGATCTAAGGGATCCATAGCCTTCCTTCCTCTTAAGTGAGTATCTAACTTTTTTTTATGTTCCAATCCCCCTTTAACAGAAGCAGTACACGTTTTACTGACATATAACACAACACACAAGCTGACTTACACGTAAAAAATTGTAACCACATTTTTTTGTGGATCGTTAATAACCATTTATTTTAATTTATTATAAGCAAAACCTCTGAACAGAAATTGTGCATGAAAACTCAGCACATTACACGTGTGCTTTATTTAGTTTAACTGGTGGTACATTTTGTTACACTGCAGAGAGAGCTCTGAAGGCCACTGTGCATGCTGCAGGTCCCGGCAGGAGGGAAAAAAGGCATTCACATCTAATCCAAGTTTTAAAAAGGCACATTGATTTCTTCTATTACAATTTTATTATTTCATCAAATGCTAGTCACCTGTGGAGAGGTGTGCAGTGCTCACAATATAATCATTCCGTTTGCTTCCATGATGCATAATACCAAAATAGCAGGCTTAAATTCACTATTATTTATCACATTTACATAAAAATAAATGCTTATATATTTTAGTACGCTAGCTACACCTGAAGTCAGTGGTATTTTAGTACTGAACTGAGAACAGCCAGAACTCATAGCCATCACTAATGTTTTAAAGAGGAACTGTAATCAAGCATTGAACTTCATCCCAATCAGTGGCTGATACCCCTTTCCCACCACCAAAAATCTTAACCTTTTCTCAGATAATTGGGGAAGGAGGGGGTATCTGGGGGGGAGGTCTGTATGGCTGATATTCTGGTGAAACCCCTCCCACAGTGTCATCTCATGACCATGGTCCTAACAGTTTGCTGTCTGTGAACCTCAATGCATTGTGGGAAATAACAGCTTTTTTCAACTGCCAAGCGAGCAGTATCTCCCTCTGTGCATAGAACTCTCAGTAACAAACATTCCATACAGATCACCTGGCAGAACTACAGATGTAACCACCAGTGATACATTTCAGAGTGTAAATCAGGGAGAGGAAAGATTTTACAATGGCCAAACACTGACCAAATAATCTACAAATTAATATTGTAATAAATAAGCAATTGTATTCATTATGGTTTTTTCACTACAGTGCTTCTTGAAATTTATTTTTTTCAAATATTAATGCGCACATGGACACTCTGTGAAGGCTGGAAGTTTTGAATCCGGATAATACCAGTTACTGACTCACTTGAAAAAAACAAGCGTAATCTTTTGGCTAATAAGCCTTCTTCAGACTCTATTCCTGCATACAGTAATAGAGCTTACTCTTTTTAAGTTAGCCAATAAAATATATCATCCTGATTCAAAGCATCCTGCTTTTACTGATGGCTAACATGGTACAACACTCTACTGCATAAACATTCTGTGCAAGAGAAGTTAATTACTTTTAATGCAGTCACTGATCTCCTTTTAAAGCGGAATGAAACCCAGCATTTCTTCTTTGCTCTAATACATTATTTACAGCATATTATATACAACCAGCATTTTTTTTACTAGAACAGCATTCAAAGGGTTACACACAGGACTTAGAAGTTCCCTGCCAGCAAAGCTGGACGCATCCGAATTTTAGATAATGTTATCTTGTATTTAATTGTATCAAGTGAGGAATGTAAATAACCACTTCTCTGACACTGCAGGATCTGCTGAAAAAAGTCAGACAGTCAGAAAGCATTTCTGCTTACGTTAGAACATGAATAAAGCAGTTACAAATAAAATGCAAAGTCAACTCTCTGCTGTCTGAACCAATAAAATGGCTCAGACAGCGGACCAATGGGGAGCCCGGCTGCAGATTCAAAGATGCTTTGCCCGGTCTCCTTCTATGCGGACAGTAATTACAGTGTTAGATACACTGTAATTACGTGATGGATTTTGCGGCGAGAGGCGGCGGGTGATCGGCGGCGGTACATATGACAGGGGAGCCTTTGCAGAGCTGCGGCTTCTAAACTGTGCGGCGACCCGACAGGGAGCTCTGGGGGTCTCCTTATTAAAGGAGACCCCCAGATGCTGCTGCGACGACGTGCGTTAGCTAGTTTAGACCTGCTTTTTGCAGGTCTAAGCTAACGCTGATGTCTGCCGGGAAGCATCGCTTCCCGGGGACATGATAAGGGTAATTGGATTCCGTGGTAAGAACTCACTGGGCGATTATATCGCTCAAGCGAGTTCTTTTCCGCCTGGGGGGGTCTAAAGTTTAATTAGATTAGGCGATGCCCCCATCGCCTAAGTTAAGAACTCGCCAGTGCTTAGCGCTGGCGAGTTCAGCAATAGAATATGGCCCTTAGAGTTCTGGTTAATTCATTTGGCAATAACTGCTATTCAAGAAGATATTTCATTTTTGCAGTATAAAACTCTGGTTTTGGCAATGGTATGGCAATGAGCAGTATGCCTCCCCATTCCTTACTTCCTTCACCCACTCCATCCTGGAGAAATCCTTGAGGCAGGGAACACACTTGACTGTTTTCGTACGCATTTTCTTCCCAGAAAAACTGAGAACTGATGTTAATCAATGGGCTAGTACACACTTAATATTTTGTTCGCGCAGAAAAAAAACTGACATCCTGCACATTTTGTCAGTTTTTTTGTATCAATTACATCAGCTGCTATGAAAAAACGCACACGTTTTCCTGCATAGAGACACACTTGGTGTGCAGAAAAAGTATGCAGGAAAACGCGCGCAGAAAACTGAAAGACAAGTGTGTTCCCTGCCTAATTTGCACCTGTACACAGTGCCATAGCAACTGGAGAAGCAGAGGTGGTGATCACACCTTGTCCCCTGGACTGGAAGAGCCTCCCACTGGCCCTCCTTCATCCACTGTTCTAGCTCTTTATTAGTGTCATGCTGGTAATAATATCCTATGGTTGTGTTTTTAAGGTGAGAACTATTAACAATCTGTTCCCCACCCCTGCTTATACTTCTCCGACACTGGGGATCTATGTCAGTTGTTTTGTAAAATATGTATGAGGAGGCCTGATGGAAAAAAAAAACACACACACCGGCTCTTATAGCTACGCCACTGCCCATATATACTGTAACACTACCTCATTTTTGTATATTTCTTAAAATGTTCCTTTTCTACAACTGCACATAAGTAGTAGTATAAAGACCACAGCATTTTAAGCAGTTGTGATTTGAAACTCGACAGGCATCAAAGGAATCCATGCATTTTATTGTGGAGTGCTCAGCCTTACTGTGAAACAACTTCATTAAGCCAAGCCACTTTTAGGATACTGCTGTTTATCTCTCATATTTTGTTGCATCTGATTTAGCTTCATCTATTCCACCTTGAATAAATAATTAAAACCTTAAATTGAACCGAGATGAAATAAATGAATGTATTTATACTTCTTAGGGGCTTCCTTCAGCCCCCTTCATGTTGTGGCCTGTGCAGTACTACTGCCCTGGGTAAGTATAATCCCCGGGTAGGAAAGAGGAAGCCCTGGGTAAGTATAAGCCCCGGGTAGGAAATAGGAAGCCCTGGGTAAGTATAAATGCATTGATATATTTTATCTCTAGTGCACTTTAATTCAGACAGTTTTATTGATTACATTTTATAGAAGGTATTTTTAAATTATTGAAAATATCTGTCATTGGACTTTTGAAGGAATCTATTTCATACAAAGAGAAAATCATTTTACAAATAAATTACCCCAATATCCCCTATTTTTGGACTTACTCAATTGAAGGGTTGGTGTGGTGTGTGTGTGTGTGTGTGTGTGTGGGAGGGGGGGGAGGGGAGGGAGTTACAATAACACTTGGCTTGGCTCCATAAATGTTTCCTTATGGCCCATACTAACGGGCTACAATTGTCGCCCGTGAGTATGCGCCATTGCACGGGCGTGCACCCCAAACTGTCGCCCGTCGCTGATGTTGCCAGGCGATCGAACTGCTCAATCGTCTGGCGACAGTCGCCGCCGCAACTCCGCCGCAACTGTCTCTAGTCCGCGTGAGTACGCGGACTAGTGACAGCATCCTCCATTGAGGTATACGGAGCTTCCGGCGGGGGGAGGAGGAATGTCGGTGACAGCTTCCGTCGCGCCGATGGTCCCTCTTCCGCGTGTGTACGCGGAGGGACCTGGCGAGGAGCTGTCGCCGGCCTGTCGCCCACACGCTCACGTGTGCTGGCGACAGGCCCAAAAAGTTGCCCGTGAGTATGGGCCATTACACTTACAAGATCATAGTTACTTAGTTACATATTTTAGGTTGAAAAAAGACATACGTCCATCGAGTTCAACCAGAAAATAAGGTACAACACTAGTCTGCAACTTCACATATACCTGTTAATCCAGCTGAAGGTGAAAACAGCATGATCCAATTAGGGGCTAATAGGAGCTTTTGGGGCAAAAGGGAAAAAAACCTTCATTTCCATCAAAGGTACCCTTACTTCAGGTTCAAATACTGAAGTTACATATATTAAGATGTGCTACTCTCTGGGTGGCGCGGCATTGCTCGCAAAACTTTATTGTTCACTAATCTGGCACATATACTAAACAGATGGTCATTAAATACATGTACTGCATACACATGTACTGTAATTATGTAATTGTTTCTATTGCATCCACTATGTCTATGGATGTTTACTGCTGTTGTAATGTTTATTTAGGTATTTTGACCTCTTAAAAATGGACCTGAACTCTTGCACAGGACAGAAGGAAAACCTGGAGAAATGCACCCTGTATGTATTTAGAGAGTTTAACCTGTCTAATTCCCCCTCATTTGTGTCTAATCACAAGCTGTAATTTGATCTCTCCCTACGTCACCTGACTGCCATGGCAGATAAGGCAGATAAGCTCATTTGAAAGCACAGGATGTTAACAATATGTCTGCTTCCATTAAAGCAGGAAGTAGAAACAGTGAAGATTTATTTCAGGATTTGTATCAGCTGTAAAAATTATTTTTTTAAAGGTTATTATGAGAGCAGAGAGGAAGTTCTGAGTTCAAGTCCACTTTAAGATGTTGCAATAAAGCTTGCGTTTTAATATTTTTTGTGATATGGATATTTAACGCCTACTGTAGTAGAGGAAAAGTCCGCTGCAAACCACGCACAGTATGGGAGCAGAGTAAACAGGATGTCCATTATCAAATCAATAGAAGACAAAACTCTGCTTAGCTGTGTCTGGTTCATAAAACATCTAATGTTTATTAAACAAACGGACAAGAGCACGATAGGTCACGTGCATTGGAATAATGTAAGACACCACAAGACTAAGGAAATGTAGCTCGATTTCTGGTCAAACCTAACAACAGGTAGTCCCCAACTAACAAGCATCTGACTTACACATGACCCACCTATACAAACAGCTTGAAAATGTGAAATTTGATTCTGTTGGAACCATTGATTTTTTTTGGGGGGGGGGAATGCTGCCTATTAATGTTGTTTGCAGTGATATGTTGCCAATTATGTTAAGTGAGTGACTTGCCTGTGTAATTATGTTGGGGATGGGGGGATTATAAAAAGACAACTGGATACTCAGTATTATTCATGATGAGTTCTGCAATCTTGTGCTAAGGGGTGAAGGGAGGCCAGTGTATGGGCTTTATCATTTGTTACAACAATACTGTAAGTGTCGACAAAGTGTACAGAACTTTTCAATGCAAGTTTTCAGAATAACAGTACTCTTATAATAAGAAAAGAATGTAGATAGAAATAATGGGTCTTCCTGGAGTACTTTCAAGTGAATGACTTGCTTGATATCTAATAATTGTGTCACCTAGGCTGCTACGTGTAGATTCAAAGTGTGTATTGAAACTAAAGGAATGCTGCTGTGCTCTCTTTACACATTTATTTCCCTGTGTTTGTTACATGCTTGTAAAAGCTTGGAATGCCAGCCATTTCTATGTGTTACAGACAATAGATGTGTTTATTTCTGTGGGAGGACATAAGTGAATGTAGCACTGAATTCGCATATGGGTGATGATGAAAGCATGCTAGAGGCAGTAGGCCACAGGTAACCAGAAAGAGAGCACATGGACGAGGGAAAAATACGCCCCCCAGCCTCCAGCAACAATGTTCAGGGCGCAGGGTCACGATTGTTGGCTCAGAAAGCCACATTAATTATACAAGTTGCTGACATTTTGTTCTCTTAGTTGTTTTTTTGTGCTAATCCATTGAACTGTGAATTTCTTTGTAACCTGGTTCTAAGATTTAACTGCACTCTTTTACTGTTAAACTTACCAACACTTATTTGAAACCTCCAAATGGACTAAAAGGAATTTCTACTGATTACTAGCCAATTACCGGTACTGTATATTGTATATTCTGGCATATAAGACTTTTGAACCTTTGAAAATCTTCAGAAAAGTCACGGGTCCTTTTATACGCTGGGTGTCATTGATGCCGGGTGATAAGCGGTGCGCGTACGTGACACGCTGATGTTTAATTACTGGGTGCAGAAGATTCGGCGGTCACCGGCCGCATAGGCTGTGGGGGAGCTCACCGCTCATGCTGCAAGGTCTGGGACACCCTGGGTATGGAAGAAAGAGGTCGCTCTGTGCCCATAAAACACACCTCTTCCACCCATCTGGCCCACCCTATCCTGTTACCGCCTCTCAGATCTCGCTGCTGAGGACTATATTGAAGCGGCGCAGGCGCACATGTGTGAGATCTGTGAGGCAGAGAAAGAGGTACATAGGATACAGGGGCGGGTCAGAAGGGTGAAAGAGGCGTGTTTCATGGGCACAGCACAGTCTATTCTTCTATACGGCTCTGATAAACAGGGAGACAGGAAGAGCTGACCAATCCGCTTTTAGGGAGAGGGAGAGTTGACCAATCCAACCAGTCAATTGCCTATATACTGTTATACTGTTATATACTGGGTACCACATACAGTACATTTCCAGTATATGTTCAAACATAGCACCAGTATATATATTTTTTTATTTTTATTTGGTGTGCGTTGGAAGAGGGGTAGTCTTATACTCTGAGTATATCCCAAACTCTATACTTTAACTGGAAAAATGGGGGGGTCGTCTTATATGCCCAGTCGTCTTATACGCTGGAAAATGCAGTAGTTGTCTGTTCTGTGATAATTGTATTCATTACTAATCATACTTTAAAGAGACTCCGTAACAAAAATTGCATCCTGTTTTTTATCATCCTACAAGTTCCAAAAGCTATTCTAATGTGTTCTGGCTTACTGCAGCACTTTGTACTATCACAGTCTCTGTAATAAATCAATGTATCTTTCCCTTGTCAGACTTGTCAGCCTGTGTCTGGAAGGCTGCCAAGTTCTTCAGTGTTGTGGTTCTGCTATGCACTCCCCCCTCAGGGGGGAAAGAAACACACAAATGATCTCTTGAGATTCAAAAGGAATGCTGTATACAGCCTGCTTGTGTATGGATGTATTTTCTATGTGTGGACATACTGTACATCAACCTACTTCCTGTTTTGGTGGCCATTTTGTTTGTTTATAAACAAACTTTTTAAAACTGTTTTTAACCACTTTTAATGCGGCGGGGAGCGGCGAAATTGTGACAGAGGGTAATAGGAGATGTCCCTTAACGCACTGGTATGTTTACTTTTGTGCGATTTTAACAATACAGATTCTCTTTAAGACTTTATTGACACATTAGCTGCTGCTGATAAATCATGTGCCTAAAACCATTAATTTCAGTGCAGCAATAGATCTCTCTCTGATCAGATGTCGATCAGAGTGAGATCTATCTATTAAGCATGTCAGGAAAAAGTCTGCCAGTGTATGGCAGGCTTCGACATGATTATTTGTGATTTAATACACTCAGACAATTGGGATTCAACCCTCTATGTCAGGGACCTGAAAACATGTTTGTTTACTGTACATGGTTTATAACAGTAATATTTCCATTTTAACCCTCCTGGACGATACTGAAAAGGCCTTTGTTGATATGCTAAGTTGGAAATGCAATAACTGTTTAGAATTTTCAGTAGTATTTTTATCGATTCTGAAAAGGCTGTACACCCAACCTCACCGCTTTCGTACCAGCAGTTTCTGGCCCCTTAACCTTTTTGGGGACCGCTGGTGTACATCCTACACGACACTTGTGGCTGCTCTAGGCTGATGCGGTCGCCGTTTCTACCCCCAACGCGATTGAGCGCACCCAAGAGGGAAGATTAAGCTGTCACATGACAGCTGACATCTCCCCATAGTGATCAGCACTGTGCATGGCTGCTGATCATGTGATCACTATGATCACCGGCGGATCGTAGTAATCACTTTGACAGCTGCGGCGGTGGGGGGAAGAAGAGGATCCACTCATCTCCTTGCCATTCCCCCGACGATCGGCACCCACCTCCGCTCTGGCCGGCATCTCTGCTTGCTCTGACGTCAGCACCATATCCCGGCTTGATGACGTCATCAAGAAGCGACCTGGAACTGAGCGGCAGTAGGAGCAGAGATGCCGACTGGTCCACTGTGGCTCATTGCTGGAGCCTGGAAGGTGAGTGAAGGCTGCTGGCTACAGGGGGGACACACGGCTACAGGGTGGACACTATGCCCAGCAAGCCACACTGGGTATCCGGCTGCCTGACCCCCCAAACGCGCCCCCATTGCAAAAACGGCTGGTTCTTAAAGGGGGTTAGGTAGTCGGTCTCCAATAGGTTAAGGATCAGAAAAAAAGGCACACTGCTATTCCGCTACCGCCATTCACAGCAATCTCCCATCAATTTATCCCCCTCGCTCTGCCGTCTATATGACGGCAAAGCTCCCTGAGCTGGTCATTAGCTGATTTTATTGGCTCCTGACCCTGTTATCAATGTGAACCAATGTGATTGGCTCACAGTGATCATGGCGACAGGAGCCAATGAAATTGTCTCCTGACCGGCTCAGGGAGCTCTGCCATCATACTGATGGCAGGGCGAGGGGGCTGCAGCAGCAAGAAAGCAGCACGATCGGCAGGAGTGGCGGATCAGTCCAGCAAGGAGGATTGAAATCTACACCCTGGCAGCAGTGATAACAGGTGCCATACAGGGTGTAGATTTCAATCAGCGCACTCTGCAAGTGGTTAAAGCTAAGATTTTTGTGCTGGGACATCCGTCCCCTAGTTATAATTGAGAGGGGTGTAAGACAGAGCTGCTCATTGTCTCCACTACTCTTTGCTCTGGCCTTCAAACTATTAGTGTAACCTATTAAAAGCCTGGACTCTAGACTCTACATAATACAATAAAAGTGCAGTTTGTACAAGCTTGGAGTCTAGTACATAACCAGGAGGAAAACATGGAAGCCCTTATAATTAATATCCCTAAGTCCTACTATTCCTAATGAAACAAAGTCTTAATTTCACCTGGCAGAAGACATACCAAAAGTAATAAGATGTTAAGCTGTTGGCCAAGTTAGAGGTCATATAGCTTCATAGTTATCTAAAAAATCTTAAAGAAGAAATATAGTCATAATTCCCTTTCTGCTGCAAAAGTTTAACCATGCTGGAATAAAAATTGAATAGCAACTTGAATGTACCCTCTTCTATTTCTATTGCGGATTGGTAAACAGTTGTTTCTCTACGTGGATTAATATACGTTAGTGGTGAGGGCTTTTTTATTTTTTTTTTATTACGTTCTAATAATTGTGTTGCAAAGTATTTGGGATATGATAACTGCTTTTTTGTTATTTGTTTTTGTTGTGAAGCAAGTATATTTGATGCATCTAAATAGCTAAAAGATAATGTGCATATGCCAAGATTCAAAATGTAAGCCTTGTAAATAAATGTCACTTTGTTATTTGTTTAATGCTTAAGGAGTAAGAAAAACATGTAAGGTTGAAGATCTAGAAATTCAATAGTGTTAAGATGTTGGTGAATATTAATCTCCAATCATTATTGTTCAGGCAATTAAAAATGTCAAGAGATTAAAAAATGTGAGATGATTAGTCTTTCCCTAATGAAAATCTGACCGTCTATGATATACTTATGTAGAATTATAGATTTTTTTTTAATTAGAAATGGGATCCTAATAGATTTAGTATTCCCATAATTAAATTCTAATTGGGTGAAAACACGGCACCCATTGCTGTTCCCATGGATTCTTGATAAAGTAATATAGCTTCAACGAGTCTTTGAGAAATACTAATTTCTATAGCTTTAATATACATGTTGGCCCTTAATCAATTCACTTTTTCTCCTAAGTTTTTAACTTCTGTTTAAAATAACTTTTTGGCATTTTGCAGCTCAAAACGTAATGGAAAAAAGGTGAAAGAGTACTGTCCTAATTATTCTGAGTATTTTCATGCTTTTTGTTGGCTTAAAAGGCATTTTATTGATAAGTTGTGAAAATATCTCCTAGAAGAAAATTTAAGACTAAAAGTAAATAAGGTCGGTGCTGATTGTGTTTAAAGTTGATGTATAGGAAAGTTATATATAGAGCTATCCAAGAGTAAATTGGGTACAAAATAATGTTCTGAAGAGATGGTGTGTGGGCTCTAAGACAAGTGATACTGTGGATTCTAAATATGATGACACTACTGGTTATTCAGTAATTTTTTTTGTAATATACGACACACTTTTTATTTCCCAAAAAGGGGGGAAAAGTTGTTGCATCTTGTATTCTTAAGAAATGGTCAGTTGTGATGCAGAGTGCGCAGGGAAGCACATACCACATCCTGCCACCACGGTCCTCTCCCACCTACTCCGATCCTGCTTCTCAACATGTTTCTCTTCTGCTCATGCATCTTCAGATATTGCGGTACACTGTGGCCGTCTACCATTATACAGCTCCAGTTCTTCTTCCTGGTTGGCTCCGTATTTCCACATTAGTGGTTTCCCCCATACTGCGTGACCTCAGCGGCGCATGTGTGCCAGGGTCATGCATGAAGTGCAGAACACATGTGCTGCTGGGATCACGTAGTATGGGGAAACCACTAATGCGGATGTATGTAGATGACCAGGAAGGACTGGAGTTGTATAGTGGCAGGCTGGCAGTGTAGCGTAGAGACAAACCTAAACCTCTGCGATAATAAATGTTGCAACAGGTAAGAGTTGTTAATTTCCTGCTTTTTCTTGTTAGACCTCAGAAAGGTCTTAACACAGTTTTCTACAGTAAACAGTATAATATAAGCATTATTTTGGCCACTTCAATATAGTTATTGCTGTATAAACTTCCTCAACAAATTGAGGTTGTTACATGTGAAACATTTATTTTAAACTTGGATGACTATATCAGAGATTTCTCAACAAGTAATACTGGGAATCTAACCAGAACAGGCATGTTAGCCTGTCAAGCCTTAGATTCTTGAAAAAAATCACACACACACACATATATATATATATATATATATATATATATATATATATATATATATATATGAACTGATTGAACAGCTCAGAAGTATAAAGATGCGATAACACCCAGAATTTTGAGGTGGCCTGACAGGTCTACTATCTGCACTTGCTAATTATGGGCAAGAGTTAAACTGCACCCACTCATCACTGCCTGGTCACAGAATGCATTCACTGCTGACCTTCTAGACACAAGTGTGTCTAGTAAGCAGTGAGTGCAATGCAGTCTGGGATTTTTTCTTGAAAATGCAATACACAGCAGACTGCATCCGCAGGATGTCTTTTGGCGGGTATGGAGTGGAAGGATCTATTGTGAATTTAAGTTCTCCTGCAATGAACAAAGAATAAGAAAAACATCCAGACTGTACTGCACTCACTGCTTACTTACCAGACACACATGTGTTTAGCAGGTCAGTCGGCAATGCACTCTGTGCCCTGTCTGTAATCGGTGTATGCAATGCACCTCTTGCCTCTGATTAGATAATTACCAAGTTCATCTAGTATACCTGTCAAGCTGCCTTGAAATTCTGGGAGGTATCTCATCTTTATGCACCTGGTCAACCAGTTCATGAACATAATTTTCTCCAAATTTCAGGTTTGACAGACACACCTTCTCTTGTTACAGTCACAGTATTTACCTGTTGGGAAATTTCAAGTTATGTCAGAACTAATCATCCAGACTTTATAGAGCATTGAGAATACTATAGCATTCCATAAGCATTTTTTATCTTCTACATACTGCACATCTATATAACTTAGAACATTTTACCATAAAGTTTGCATTAAATACCAGCACACAGTAATAAGTGTGTGCAAGGGCCTAGAAACTGAAATCCCTAAAGAGAGTCACCACTTTTAGTGGCCCATGAAATGCACTACACTAGAATGAGAAAAGTATAGAAATTTATTTAATCATCAATAAATAATACACTATATAGTATTCTAAAAACACTTAAATTATTCCGCTCCACAATTGTCCCAGTAACATCACATCCTGTATCATAGAAAAAGTAGAATATCATATAAATATATATTTCTGTGATATGAATCAATAATATTATATAACTAACACCTATGATGCTCAATAAGAGCCATCAACAGGTGTAGAACCCGGGTTCAAATAGTATACACCTGATACGTGCAATAGTGAAAACTCAGGAGGTCATACAGACCAATGTGCATAACATACAGTGAATATGGCGATATATCACATCACAAGAAAAAAACCAAAGCAAAAACAAGATTGGCGAGTGATAGTGCTGAAGGCAACTATAATGGCAGGGACCCAGGTGAACAATAATCAAGAGGCAATACTATTACTCAGACCCTGGAAATGGATGGATGGGCGAGGAGAGGAGGAGGGAGCCCCCAGCGGACGACTCTACCGGTATCGAAGCATCCAAGCTGCTTTATCAAGAGATGCAGTGGGGGAAGAAAGCTCCTAATTTGAATGGCGTCTAACGCCGAACTAAATAGTGGAAGAGGATGAATTGTTTATTGATGAGTAAATAAATTGTTATACTTTTCTAATTGTAGTGTAGTGCAATTCATTGGCCACTTAAAGTGGTGACTCTCTTTAGGATTTTTACCATAAAGTGTTAAAGTGGGATTGTCACCATAAAAATTTCAACAGCAACTGGTCTGAGTGTATTAAGTGATAAAGATGCTAATCCTGCATTCAAAACTTTCAAAACTTTTTCTGCTGTTATGGTTTGGAGTTATCACATACAGTACTTAAGGAGCACTGGCCCTTTAGTAGTCAGTGCCAAACAGTTGCCTGCTGGGGGTTCTTTTATCTGTAATATATTCCTCCTCTTCCATTTATTTCCCTGCCTAGCTGCCTATCTGAAACACAATCCCCTGCTTACTTGTGTTTACAAGCAAGGCTGAGGTGACTCAGCGATTGGAGGGGAAAAGAAAAAAAGTAAAGGGCAGAAATGACATCAGAATTTAGCCTAAACTGTGGGCAAAAGACATGGTTCCCACCAGGAACAGAATTCTCTTCATTTACTATACTGTATAACATTCACTGAAATCAAAACGTGGACAGTACAATACATGTGTTATGTAAGTAGATCAAGTATTTATATACTTATAGATATACTTATAGATGTGTTTTTTCCCTGGCATAGTATAGCTAATCCTACTGCTTTTAAGTAGAGTATAATGAATCATTATCCCTATTTTCAGAAGTGAACAACACGCCAACAAGGTTGATTAGCAGCTATAAGATGCTTAGCTAAAGTGTATTCTTTCAGGGTTTTTTGTGTGTGTTTTAACATTTAATTTCTCATGCTTGCCACAGCAATGCGTTCTAATTCACCCCGGGGCAATCTAAAAAGTGAATGAGAGAGCAAGACAGTTCTCTATGTTACACTTACTGTTGCCATGGAAATAAGTTGTATTCATTGCCTCAGCAAAGTGCCTACATAACATTATATTGAAAATGATATGTTGAAAATAAAGACATCATCACAGCACAGCCTAAGAGCACCGTAATAAAAAGACTTTATGGACACGCATGCACGCACGCACGCACACACACACACACACCTCTGTGCCTGATTTCCCACACATGATGAAAATAGACAGAAGAAGAGTGTTCTTCATCTGCTCCAGGGCATTGTGTCACACCTACAGCCTACACCAGGATTCCTTGAACATTGTGGTATTTCTATTTTCAGCCGTGTGCTGGTGTTTAGCACAGCAAATGCTTTGCCATTTACAAGAACAGGAGTGTGTATGAGGGAGTAGTGTGGTAATCATCTTGTATATCCCACAAAGACGAGATTGGGGAATATTTTCTTGAAGCTTATCTCAGGCTGCATCATAAAACATTGTGAAGGCATTTCACTATAAGCTAAAGGACTGCAAATGTGAGTAGCAATATATTGAAGTGCCAAAAGAATGCTTATATTATACTGTTTACTGTAGAAAACTGTGTTAAAGAGAAACTCCAACCTAGAATTTAACTTTATCCCAATCAGTAGCTGATACCCCCTTTTACATGAGAAATATAATGATTTTCACAAACAGACCATCAGGGGGCGCTGTATGACTGATTTTGTGCTGAAACCCCTCCCACAAGAAGCTCTGAGTACCGCGGTACTCTGGGCAAACTGACACAATGTAACAATGTTCACAGACAGGAAATGGCTGTTTACAGCTGTCTGTAACAGCCAGAACAGCTAGAAACAGCTACATAACCTGCCCACAGTAACAATGTCACCATGTAATACATGTCAGAATGTGAATCTGGGAGAGGAAAGATTTTACAATGAGCAAACACTGACTAAATCATTTATACATAATTATGGTAAAAAATGAAGCACTTTTTTTACTACATTATTTTCACTGGAGTTCCTCTTTAAGACCTTCCTAAGGTCTAACAAGAAAAAGCGGGAAATTAACAACTCTTACCTGTTGCAACATCGGACTTCAACAACTTATTTATTATCACAGAGGTTTAGGTTTGTCTCTACGCTACACTGCCAGCCTGCCATTATACAACTCCAGTCCTTCCTGGTCATCTACATACATCCGCATTAGTGGTTTCCCCACACTACATGATCCCAGCAGCGCATGTGCTCTGCACGTCATGCATGACCCTGGCCAGGGGCGGTGCAAAAGTGATAAATTCAAACAGTGCGCTACTGCTCTGTTGTGTATATTAGCAGCTGTGACCACCTGCTAATGCAGATGTGTATAGCTCCATTTAAAGAAACATGGAGCTGTCCATGTGTGTGCAAATTCCAATTTCTGTTGCCACACATTGCACTACTTCATTGGTAGACAGCTTACACAATGTATCAAATAAATGTGCAGCAATCATGCAGTGCAACGCCCAGTGTTACCATGTTCGACTGCATTGTGCATGCATGTGGTTTATTTAAAACAGGGAAGTTTAATATGAGATTCAAGTGAGCCTCGGTGGCTGCTGGTTACATTCTCCTGAGAAAGGATTATTTAAATTGTTCTGGAGTCATTCCAATTAGTGCACATGAATGGACAAACGAGAAGTCCCAACAGGAAACTGAAAGAGCTGTGAGAGTTATCTCTATTGCCATAGAGAAAGGCTTTACATACCATATCTCCTTGAATATAAGTCAGCCTCGTGTATAAGTTGACTCCAGTATTTGACCCTCTGAGGCTGGAATATTTTATTGACTCAAGTATAAGTCTACCCAGAAAAGTTAATAACTGCACTGGGGGAACAGGAAGAATTAACAGCTGCACTTAGGAACCAGGAGGTGTTAATGACTGCATTGAATAAAGTATTGCACCCATTAACCCCTCCTGTCCTTTAAATGCAGCCAATTATTTCTCCAGGCCCCCAAGTGCAACAATTATTCACCCCCCCCCCTTCCTGCAGCCCAGTATTTTTCCCCCTGCTTCTTTCCTTGTTCATTGCTGTGGTCAGGACTTTTAGTCCTGGGTTTTATTGGCATTTCAGCGAGGAGAACGCCAGCGCATTCCACTAAGGCTGCATCTGAAATGACCACCAGCTCAGTGTGAAGCACCTAAATAGATTTTCTGCACACTTCGCATTAAATTCAGATGCAAATCATATGCAAATCTGCTACTACTTATTATGCAAACAGGAAACTCAGGAGGAGGGGCTGGGAGCAGCTAACCTGACAGTTACATAGTTACAAAGTTAAGGAAAGGTGGGGGGAAAGGCTGCGCATCCCTAAACACATGTTGCAATTGAATGGTTAATCGCACAGGCATACACCGCCTCTGCCAGACTGAAAAATGCATGCCCTGCATCCAAGACAAGTGCTAACATTTATTAAACTAGGAGGAACTTTAGCTTCCAATATGGTTTTGTAACGATCGGGTTATACCTGATTATGTGGTGATCTGCGGAATAACCAATAATACAAGTATAGCAAAACACACAGGATACTAAGATGTAAGATAGTGTTTGGTGCAACAGTAAATATAGATGGAGATACCCACTGTCCAGAGGAGCTGGTAAAGGGGGTATCTCTAAACAACACAGTAATCAGTACTCCAGCAAGCTGGAGACTCAGATGAGTAATGATAGGTTCACCCGAGGAGCGGGTGATGTACAGTAAGAAAATGTAGAGAGATCACTCGAGGAGCGAGTGATTCAGACTGTACTGCAACAGGTGGTCTCCTGAGGGGCAAGAGATCCAGACAGCACTATAATAGCTAGTCACCTGAGGAGCAGGTGTTTAAGACTGTACTGCAGCTATCAACCTGAGGAGCAGGTGATTAAGACTGTACTGCAGCTAACAACCTGAGAAGCAGGTGATTAAGACTATACTGCAGCTATCAACCTGAGGAGCAGGTGATTCAGACTATACTGCAGCTATCACCCTGAGGAGCAGGTGATTCAGACTATACTGCAGCTATCTACCTGAGGAGCAGGTGACAACTAAACTGAGAGTCCCTCACCAGGACTAAGCTCCCTGGTGAGGGCAGAAGAGTCAGACAAGCAGGTTTGGCAACACACGGACAGATATGGTACAAAGGCAGAAGACAGAATCAGAGTGAGGGATAAGCTAAGTCGGCAACTGGATCAGATAGGCAAAGGCACAGTATCACAAGACAGAAGAGAAGTCAAGGCTAGCAGAGGGTCATATCAAATAATACAATACAATTAGTACTTTAAGCTATCAACAGAATCTGTCTAAGTGTGGATCCCCAGCTCCTGCTGGTTCTAGGCACACTTTCGGATCTGACTATGGGTCTGAGTGCTAACACGTAGCATATGCAACAGCAGACGAGGAACAACTGACAGGCATGTTCTATATATACTAGGGGCACTCCTAAGCACCGCCCCAGTCACTCAGCCAATCAGAATCAGTGTTGGAGTCAGCTGACTGGCTGATCAGCTGACTCCCCTTCTGCTTGCATAAAGATCCTGTCTGTGCGCGCGCGCGTGCGCGTAGACCTCAGTCTATGTGCGACTGAGGGAGCAGGCAAAGTTCCATCATGTAACAATGCTGGCTGAGATGCGGAGACAGCCGCCATGCCACTCGACGCTGCAGCGGCTTCCTCCTCATTCACCACAATCCCAGGCACAATTCCATCGTGTATCCACGCGGCGGAAACCGCCGACTGAGACGCGGAGATAGCCGCCATGCCACTCTCTGATGCGGCAGCATCTCCGCTATCCCTTACAGTACCCCCCCCCCCCCTTGAGGAGTGGACTCCAGATGCTTCTTACACGGCTTTTCATGGTATCGCTCATGAAACTCTCTTTTCAGATCCTCGGCATGCATGCGGTACTCCGGAACCCAAGTTCTCTTCTCTAGACCATACCCCTTCCAATGGACCAAGTACTGTACAGAATTCTGCACTAATCGTGAATCCAAAATTTTCTCTATCTCATACTCAGGTTGATCGTAAACCATCACATCGGGAGAGGAATCCACCTGGAGAGGAAATGATCTCACACCTCTCATGCTGGCTGGGAGATCAATCATATATTTCACATCATTAATCTTTTTAGACACCGGGTATGGGCCTACAAATCTGGGTCCCAACTTGGGAGATGGTTGCTTTAACGCCAGATGCCGAGTAGATACCCACACCATGTCTCCTGGAGAGAATTTCCATTCAACTGACCGCCTTTTATCCGCCTGTCTTTTCTGCGTTTGAAAGGCTTTTCCCAGATTCCTCTTTACCAGCACCCAGACTTCCTTCAATACCCTTTGCCAATACTCTAGAGCCGGGAAAGGGGAGGATGCCACAGGTAAAGGAGAGCATTTGGGAGATATCCCTGAAACTACCTGAAAAGGAGAAAAACCTGAAGAAGAACTCTTCAGGTTATTATGCGCGAATTCCACAAAAGGTAAAAACTTCACCCAGTCTGACTGAGCATCTGCCACATAACACCTGAGAAATTGCTCCAGGGACTGGTTAACTCTCTGTCTGTCCGTTGGTCTGTGGGTGGTAGCCTGATGAAAATGACAAGTCCATATCGAGCTGTTGGCAAAAGGCTCTCCAGAATCTAGACACAAACTGGACTCCCCTATCTGATACCACATTCTCTGGAATGCCATGCAGCCGGAAAATGTGCTGGATGAAGAGATCAGCCAATTCCTGAGCTGAGGGGAGTCCTTTCAATGGGACGAAATGAGCCATTTTACTGAACCTGTCAACTACCACACAGATGACCGTCTTGCCCTCAGACCTGGGAAGTTCTCCTACAAAGTCCATAGACAAATGAGTCCATGGTTCACTTGGCACTGGCAAGAATTGTAGCGTACCCACTGGTGCTTGACGAGAGGGCTTATTTCTGGCACATACAGAACACTCTCTTACAAACTCCTTGCAATCAAGTGCCAAAGAAGGCCACCATACACATCTGGCCAATAGATCCTGAGTTCGAGCAGCCCCGGGATGCCCTGCGTTCTTAGGCGTGAAACAACTGTAGGGGTTGTAAGCGGAAGGGAAGTGGCACAAACAATACCCCCTCGGGCTTCCCTTCTGGAATATCCTGCTGATAGGGCCCTAAGGTCAGTGCCCAATCCTGCCAGGTTTCCGTGGCGGCTACCATTAATCTTTGAGGTAAAATGGTCTCAGGGGTTGCTGGCTGAACTGTCTCAGTCTCAAAGCACCTAGACAGTGCGTCTGCTTTGACATTCTTACTGCCTGGAGTATACGTTATAATAAATCTGAATCTTGAAAAGAACAAAGACCAGCGAGCCTGTCGGGGGCTAAGCCTTTTGGCCCCCTCGATGTACTCCAGATTTTTATGATCAGTATAAACAGTAATTGTATGTTCTGCCCCTTCAAGCCAGTGATGCCATTCCTCAAAGGCTAACTTAATGGCCAAGAGCTCCTGATTGCCGATATTGTAGTTTCTCTTGGCTGGAGAGAACCTACGAGAAAAGAAGTCACAGGAATGCAGTTTGCCTCGAAGGCCAGAGCGCTGAGACAGCACAGCCCCAACCCCAATCTCATATGCATCTACCTCAACGATGAAGGGGAAGGTGACATCTACGTGTCTCAAAATAGGAGCAGAACAAAATAACTTTTTTAATGTAGCAAAAGCAGAGTGTGCCTCTGCTGACCAATGGTAAGTGTCAGCCCCTTTTTTGGTGAGGCTGGTGAGGGGTGACACCACCGAAGAGAATCCTTTGATAAACTTCCTGTAGTAGTAGGCGAAGCCCAGAAACCTTTGGAGTGCCTTCAATCCCACGGGTTGAGGCCATTCCAATACAGCAGAGACTTTTCCAGGGTCCATGGAGAGACCCGAAGTGGAAATAATATATCCCAAAAAAAGAACTTCAGCGACTTCGAAGAGACACTTCTCTAGTTTTGCATACAAGGAGTTCTGCCTCAATTTCCTTAACACAAACTTCACGTGCTTCCGATTTTCTGTCAGATTAGGTGAGAAAATCAGTATATCGTCCAGATATACTAACACAAACTTTCCCAGAACTTCTCTGAAAAACTCGTTGATCAACTCTTGGAAGACAGCAGGGGCATTACACAACCCAAAGGGCATGACCAGATACTCGTAGTGCCCGTCGGGCGTGTTGAACGCCGTCTTCCATTCATCACCATCCCTAATGTGTACAAGGTTGTATGCCCCTCGTAAGTCCAACATAGAAAAAATACTGGCATTGGTAACTTGGGCAAATAAATCGTCAATCAACGGTAGTGGATAACAATTCTTCACTGTGATCTTATTCAACCCCCGATAGTCAATACAGGGTCGAAGCCCACTGTCCTTTTTCTGTACAAAAAAGAACCCAGCCCCAGCAGGTGACCGGGAAGGACAGATAAAGCCCTTGGCCAAGTTTTCCTTAATGTATTCCTGCATTGCCAGCTTCTCTGGCCCTGACAGATTATAGAGGTGACCTCTAGACCTCTATACAACCTGATCTCAGCTCTATGGGATAGTCAAAACTCCGGTGTGGGGGGAGTTTATCTGCTGATTTGGGGCAAAACACATCAGAAATTTCTGCGTACTGCACTGGCACTCCTTTCACCTGAACCTTGGTAGCACAAACAGCAACTTTCTCCAAACAGTGATGATGACAATGGGCTGACCAGCTCTGTAGCTGACCTGAGGCCCAGTCAATCTGAGGAGAGTGAAGTTGCAACCAAGGCATTCCGAGGATTATGGTAGAAGTTGCCATTTGCAGGACAAAGAACTGTAGTTTCTCCTTATGTAGAACCCCTATTTTACACAATAACAAGGGTGTCTGGGAAAGAGGCTGTCTACATTGCAGCGGAGAGTCATCTACTGCCGTGATCAGAATCTGACGGTCTAAAGGGAGTAAGGGAATCCCCAATTTTTTTACAAAGTCATAATCTATAAAATTAGCTGCAGAACCTGAATCCACAAATGCTTCTGTGGGCGTGGCCCGACCCTCCCAGGTAATGAAGCAGGGAAGGAGCAAGCAATTATTGTTTAGAGGTACTGACGGCTCGCCTAGGGCATTACCTCTGACTACACCTAGGCAGCAGCGTTTCCCGACTTTTTAGGACAATTCTGGACAATGTGACCCTCCTCAGCACAATATAGACAGAGTCTCTCTGACCTTCTGCGATCCTTTTCCACTTGAGTTAACCTAGAATGACCAATTTGCATCGGCTCATCTTGTGATGACGGAGGTGGAGAAGAGGCGTAGGAAATAGATCTTAAAGTATTTTTTCCACGGGTTAGTTTTTGATAGCGAATGCGGCGATCAATCCGCACGGCCAACGAAATTGCCTCATCCAGGGATTTAGGCTCAGGATGCCCTAGCATCAAATCAGAGACTGCATCGGACAACCCTGACTGGAAACAATCTAATAAAGCATATGTTCCCCATCTAGCTGACACAGCCCACCTCCTAAATTCTGCGGCATAATTCTACACCGGATTACGACCTTGCCTGAGAGTCTTTAGCTCCCTCTCAGCCGTAATAGCCACGTCTGGATCATCGTAAATAACGGCCATGGCCTTAAAGAACTCCTGAACTGAGGATAAAGCCTCATGCTCTGCATGCAGACCATATGCCCATGTTTGTGAATCTCCTGTCAAAAGTGTCTTTATAAATGTTACCCTTTGGTTCTCAGACCCTGACAGATTAGGCCTTAACTCAAAGTAAGATAACACACGATTCCTGAAATTCTGAAAGTCAGATCTCTGTCCAGAAAACTTCTCTGGTACGGGCATGCGAAGGTCTATTACTGGAGGGGATCGCACTGCATCGATAGTCGTTTGAAGTACCTGAACCGTCCCAGACAGTTGGGTGATCTGAGTCTGTTGGGTACCAATAACTCTGGTAAGATCGTTTACCGCAGCGATCAGGACTTCAACTTGACTACGCAGTGCGTCCATATTGTTTGGTCTGCTGTTCTGTAACGATCGGTGTCAGCAAGAACAGATTTTCTGATTATTGGTGATCTGCAGTATCACCAATAATACAGACGTTATACCTGATTATGTGGTGATCTGCAGAATAACCAATAATACAAGTAAAGCAAGACACACAGGATACTAAGATGTAAGATAGTGTTTGGTGCAACAGTAAATATAAATGGAGATACCCACTGTCCAGAGGAGCTGGTAAAGGGGGTATCTCTAAACAACACAGTAATCAGTATTCCAGCAAGCTGGAGACTCAGATGAGTAATGATAGGTTCACCTGAGGAGCGGGTGATGTACAGTAAGAAAATGTAGAGAGATCACTCGAGGAGCGAGTGATTCAGACTGTACTGCAACAGATGATCTCCTGAGGGGCAAGAGATCCAGACAGCACTATAATAGCTAGTCACCTGAGGAGCAGGTGAATAAGACTGTACTGCAGCTATCAACCTGAGAAGACGGTGATAAGACTGTACTGCAGCTAACAACCTGAGGAGCAGGTGATTAAGACTGTACTGCAGCTATCAACCTGAGGAGCAGGTGATTCAGACTATACTGCAGCTATCACCCTGAGGAGCAGGTGATTCAGACTATACTGCAGCTATCTACCTGAGGAGCAGGTGATAACTAAACTGAGAGTCCCTCACCAGGACTAAGCTCCCTGGTGAGGGAAGAAGAGTCAGACAAGCAGGTTTGGCAACACACGGACAGATACAGTACAAAGGCAGAAGACAGAATCAGAGTGAGGGATAAGCTAAGTCGGCAACTGGATCAGATAGGCAAAGGCACAGTATCACAAGACAGAAGAGTAGTCAAGGCTAGCAGAGGGTCATAACAAATAATACAATTCAATTAGTACGTTAAGCTATCAATCTGTCTAAGTGTGGATCCCCAGCTCCTGCTGGTTCTAGGCACACTTTCGGATCTGACTATGGGTCTGAGTGCTAACACGTAGCATATGCAACAGCAGATGAGGAACAACTGACAGGCCTGTTCTATATATACTAGGAGCGCTCCTAAGCACCGCCCCAGTCACTCAGCCAATCAGAATCAGTGTTGGAGTCAGCTGACCGGCTGATCAGCTGACTCCCCTTCTGCTTGCATAAAGATCCTGTCTGTGCACGCGCGTCTATGTGCGACTGAGGGAGCAAGCAAAGTTCCATCATGTAACAATGCGGCGAAGGCCGCTGGCTGAGACGCGGAGATAGCCGCCATGCCACTCCCTGATGCAGCGGCATCTCCGCTATCCCTTACATGTTTGCATGCAAAGTATATTATACTAGACACTTGCGCCACGGTGAGGCAAACCTCCGGGCAAGTGACCTAACCTAAATTTAAAACCTTGGGAGCAGCTAAGCAAAAAAAGTGTAACTTACATTTGGTTGAACAGGGAGGAGAACGCCAGCGCATACCCCTATAAATCTATTTAGGTGCTTCACACTGAGCTGGTGGTAATTTCAGATGCAGCCTTAGTGGTATGCGCTGGCGTTCTCCTTCGCTGTTCAACCAAATGTAAGTTACACATTTTTTGCTTAGCTTCTCCCAAGGTTTTAAATTTAGGTTAGGTCACTTGCTCGGAGGTTTGCCTTACTGTGGCGCAAGTGTCTAGTATAATATAGTTTGCATGCAAACCATATTGGAAGCTAAAGTTCCTCCTAATTAAATAAATGTTAGCACTTGTCTTGGATGCAGGGCATGCATTTTTCAGTCTGGCAGAGGCGGTGTATGCCTGTGCGATTAACCATTCAATTGCAACATGCGTTTAGGGATGCGCAGCCTTACCCCCCACCTTTCCTTAACTTTATTGGCATTTCGTTTATCAAGAAAGTGTCACTTACCACTGGGTAAATTTCTTCAAATGGGAATGTCACTAGTAGTACACACTGTTTAGTGTTGCTCATGACTCGTGTATAAGTCGACCACTATACTTTTATTTAGTGAGTCAGACCTAAACTTCTAGACTTATAGTTGAGTATGTACGGTAAGTGCCTTACAGTCATCTCTTGTTAACTTAACAAGAGGGACCAAAAAATGTCAAAGTAGAGGAAAACGATGGTAGTGAATAAAAACCCCCTTTTTCCTCACAGACCTGGGCACACTTTTGCCAAGCAGTAGCCAGAGGTGCCTTCCAGCATAGGTAGCTAGATGTGACCACTATCATAGGTAGCCAGAGGTAGCCCCCCCCCCCAGTATAGGTAGCCAGAAGTAGCTACTAGTAGGTGGTAGGTAGAGAGGGCCCCCCAGTAATAGGCAGCCATTTAGCACCTCCACAGTATAATTAGCAAGATGTACTCCCCAGTATATGTAACAAGTGGAGCTTTCAGTTAGAGGTAGCCAGACATAGCCTCCCAGTATAGGTAGAAAGACAGGAACCACAGTATAGGTTGCCAGCAGACCCCGTAAGATAGGTAGCCAGATGTAGGACAACCCCATCCACGTATATGTAGCTAGATATAATCACCAGGTCCACTTTTGTTGTATCCCATAGCAACAGACACACATTTGAGATCAGAGTGTTTATCACAAATAGCACTAAGTATGGTGTATATTGCATAACATGCAGTTGTGGGCTGCAGTATGTGGGGTGAACGGGAAGGGAGCTCAAGGAGCGAGTGAATGAACATCAATATAAAATTTAAAAATAACATAAAAATCAGTGTCCCTAGACATTTTCTGGGTAATAATGTATGCAATGCCAACAGAATGAAAATGTGTGGGATAGAAAAACTTAACCCCCCATGAAGAGGATGCAGTCGCATTGGGGAACTGTCTAAGATAGAAACCAAATGCATATGTGAATTAGGTACACAGGAGCCAGAGGGGTTAAATATTGAAATTGACTTGACTGTTTTATTAATAATTCTTAACATTGTTCATTTCTTGTCAGTAATTTTATTGCTATTAGCATGGCATTGTCTTGTAATTGGTATTAGCATGGTGCATGCTTCTATTGCCTGCAGTTGGAACAAACACTATGCAAGTCTAATAGTTTTGCACTAATGTTGCCTGTGAGGCAGGGGTTAATTCCCAAGAATTAGACCCACCTGTTATCTGAGGTGGCTACTATTTGGTGAGCGCAATCGAGGAAAGAGTGTGTTCACGTGTGCAGCACTTATTCACTAAAGCACGGGTGTTGGAATATTGACTGTAACAGTGTTACACTCTGTGGAGTTGTCTTTTATAGGAATAATTGGATTGGATGTTGTGGAGCACGCAGTTCAGCAATTGTACATCAGTATAGGTCATTAGAGGAGCCCCCGGTAATATGTAGCCAGAGTCCCCCATCATGCAAAGAGTGCAGTGGAGGGATGAAATGACTCACCTCTCTAACCATCCAATGACAATAGAGACACACATGTTCTAACTTTCCCTTACACATCCTGGTCTCCAATGACTCAGTGACACCTGTCATCACGTAAACTGCTGGTGTTGGCAGGTCAAATGATAATTAATGCCACTTCAGCCATTGAGACAAGGATGCCTAGAGATCAGTCAGGCCCCTAGACTCTCTCTAGACCTTAGGAACTTGCCTAAATTTCCTTGATCTTAATCTAGGTTTCACAACCTTGCATGGACATACACCAAAGAATGTGCCCCTACACTGCAGCACTCTGTAGTAGGGTAAACCTGACAACAGATCCTTTCTCAATCAAGCATGAAGAGGGACAATAGAATTAATGTAGAGTTCACTGAGAAATTTTCATGGCACCAAGGGGAGAAGCTGCAAGACAGACTCCTGAACTTATTGTACCACAAGACAGACTCTTGAACTTATTGTACCACAAAGACTTGACCGAGATTCAGACACTTTTTTCAACTATTACTTGACCTCTTACTTGCCTTACTTGTCTATCTTATCCTCTTGTTCCAGGCTACAATCTTCTCCCCGCCTGACCTGGTGGGAGGTTCCAATGGCTGCTTCCAGTTTAGACTGTGTGTCTGGACTAAGGGACTCTGTGATTGGTCGATGGCTTTTTGAAAAGTGGGTGTCTTCATACTATTGGTTCATACTAAAGTGTAATAAGTTTCCCATCAGGTCTGCTTGGTCGCAGCAGAATGGGGATTGGCTGACAGTACTGCAGCCTGTGATTGGTGTATTTCTCTCTGGTGTACTATATAAACATATGTTTAATGATGTGTTTTCAGACTGACAGAGCTTGATGAAGGAGCAAACCTTGCATGTATTATGACAGTCTCAATGAATGATGTGAAAGAGCAATTGGATGGTGCTGTCTTCATTTTTGTTATAAATGTAGCCAGTAAAATGAACACTGGAAACAGAAGGTGCAATCTTGCATACCATATATACTCGTGTATAAGTCGACCAAGGTACTCACCTTTCCCTTAGAAACCAGGAAAAAGTTATTGATTCGCATATAAGCTAAGGGGAGGACTTTTCAGCACATTTTAGGTGCTATAAAATGTGGCTTACAAGGGAGAATATACAATATATTAATCAGATTTGAAAAATGTTTTTGCTTTAACAAGCAGTCATCAAACTTGTAATCTATTGAAGTGTGTGTGTGTATAAAACAGCCACACAATACAATGTTACATGCATGCCTATAGATCAAGAATTGTATACATACTTTAAAAAAAATTAACTTTTGGGGTGTAAGTAATGGTTGCAAACACACACTAATACTGTTGTGTTTGTGTGTAATAGTCACATTGTAAACATAAACCATATAAAATCCTTCTTATACTTTTCTATGTATACTAAGCTATATGGAAAGTGCTATGTGCCATAAATATCCCCATAAGGTGCAAAGTGCTGCTTGTTTTTGCTAACAAAGTGCCTTTGTGCTGGTGACTACATAATGATTCACAGGTCCGATATTAGTGTACAGCAGTTGACCTTTATTAGCCTAGATATTTCTTGCTAGATTGTATACCTACACCTGATCACAATACACATATACATATGGTTAGGCCTCTCACATAAATGCAGGCTTACAGAAAAAAAATGGCTTGCAGATACCTATATCCAAAGTAAAAAGAATATCCACGCCAATAGCTGCACACAATACAAATCAGAACCTGATAGAGTTCGCTGCAGTTATTTCCAGAAATGTTTCAAAGTGATGCCAATCCTGCTGCGCTCTCCTGCAAACCTGGATTCCTGTAACGAAACACAATAACCTCATGTAGCGTGATACTGCATAAATTCTCCAAAAACAGTTTTTGTTCACAACAGACATGCGTCCCTAAGAGAATAGGTGTCACACTTGGGGACGCATGCCCCAGCATGGGAGCACAGCAGGATTGGCGTAACTCAGATAGCTATATTGCGGCATTGCTTTGTGGAAGCCATGGCAACAATGATAAAATTGGGTGCCTTGAGGTGCCCGCTAACGGCCGTTGCCATGCGCCCACATTTCCCCCTAATGCCGCTAAATGCGGCTTTTATCATAGGCTCCTATGGCGTTTTTTGTGTAAGGGCTCCTGCGCCCTTTTTTCCTGCGGCGTATATATTTTTTCCATATTGCTTTTAGCTTGTATAACTCTTCGCGGTAATTTTGCTTGATTTTTTGTAGTTTCCTCAATGAAGCTTGACATCTTATTTACCCAATCCTCTAATCGCATGCATTCTGAATTGTTCCAGTTTTTAACTATCAGTTTCTGTGCTACAGCGTGCCCACCTATTTAATCAATAAACAAGTCAGGTTCTCTATTTTTTTCAGCCAGACCAAATGTAGTCACAAGTGGTGGCCTCATATATATCTCAAAATTGGGCAGCTCCACCACATATAGTATGCAATTCTGTCCCCCAACCATTCAAATTTATAGCATAAACTGGGTGAAGATGTATCAATTTTTGCTGTCAGGGTAAATTATCACCTTGTCACCATTTTAAATTGTATTAATTTCAGATATTTAATCAGATATTTCCATATATTGGGGAGGAAAACTGAATTAAATAATTCTTTACTTTCAAAGATTTTATTTAACCTCCCTGGCGGTGCATTTCTGTCAGGAATTAGGAGTCAAAAGCGGTACATTTTTTTTCATGAATTTTAGGCCTCCAATTTTTAAGTCTTAACTCACCAAAATACATCAGAATAAAAGTGTGGTAGACATTCTGCATATAAATAAAAGTCAGGAACACAAAATTGTTGAAGTAAATAAATGTATCAATAATATGAAAGAAAACTGTACAAATAAGGCAGCAGATTATGCAGTATGTACATATATACTCCTAATACACCTCCCGTCTGTGGTATATTTTAAAGCAAGGAATTGCACACAGGGCAACATCACAGTCTGGACAGTAGAATCGTGATTCTTTCCTGATTCTTTTCCCCTTCTCGTCGCTTTTGCTGCAGCATACATGACATGTCCTAGTTGGGGCATTTTTTTGGGGAGTTGGTGGAATGTATTCCATAAAATGGCGGCCAGTGAGGCGCTCCGGATTTACCACATAAGAGGCACGGCGTCCAACTCTGGCATCCGATGCAGTCTGGTACCTTAGACAGATGCATTCGCACAGTTTCCAGATGAAGTCAGCGTGCGTCACTGGTCTGTCACTTCCCTGCTTGTGCAGAATGTATGCATTCCAAATGCTTTGTTATTATTATTATTATTATTATTTAGTATTTATATAGCGCCGACATATTACGCAGCGCTGTACAATGTATATATATATCTTGTCACTAACTGTCCCTCAAAGGAGCTCACAATCTAATCCTTACCTTTGCCATATGTTTATATTATGCAGTGTAGGTACTGTAGTCTAGGGCCAATTTTAGGGGGAGCCAATTAACTTATCCATATGTTTTTGGAATGTGGGAGGAAACCGGAGTGCCCGGAGGAAACCCACGCAGACACGGAGAGAACATACAAACTCTTTGCAGATAGTGCCCTGGCTGGGATTCGAACCAGGGACCCAGCGCTGCAAGGCGAGAGAGCTAACCACTACGCCACCGTGCTGCCTGTTCCAGCAGGTCCCGGAAAATCTTCTTATAATATTTTTTCTACTGTTTCATTACAGCAGGATAAAAGGTCACCGCCTGTTCAGCTCTGTCCACACCACCCATGGTGTGGTTATAGTCCACCACGACCTGCGGTTTTGCAATATCTTTTCCTCCTCTCGTTCTGGTGGGGACAGTGGAGGTGTCGTGAACAGTAGAGAGGAGACAGACGTCTTTTTTGTCCCGCCACCGGAGGGCTAACATCTTCCCTTTCTGCCAAGCAGCTATGTCCCCAGTCTTCAGCTTCTTCTTGGCAAAGGCCGACGGCATCTCCCTCCTGTTAGCCCTAACAGTGCCATAGGTGTCAGTCTTATGCTTTATAAGAATCTCAGACAGTTCAGGGGAGGTATAGAAATTATCTGTGATGAGACAGTAGCCTTTGTCCAACAAAGGCTCCAGAAGGGACAATACAGACGATGTCGCCAGTCCAAACTCGCTAAACCTGGGACAAAATGTTGTGCCTTTTCCCGTATACAAAATAGTATTCCAGATGTATCCGGTACTTGACTCACATAGAGTGTGTGATTTTATCCCAAAGCGAGCCCGCTTGGAAGCAATATATTGGAGCCAGCTCAGCCTCCCCTTATAGGCCATCAGGCTCTCGTCCACGCTGATGTCCCTCTGTGGCACATACGTGGTCCTAAAATTTTCCACCACCATCTGGTAGACCTCCCAGATTTTTTTTAGTTTTGGAGCAGGGTGGGTAGACTCCTCAAAAGTTTCATTGTTAGAAAAGTGGAGAAATTTCATTATTAGGGAAAAACAGTACTCGGACATAACGGTACCGAAGAAGGGGGTTGCAATGATCTTATTCATGCTCCAGTACCATTTCTGCAGGGGCTTCCCCACCACTCCCTGCAGAATGATCAGGCCCAAAAACAGCCAGATATCCGCTGCTGTTACCGGCTCCCAGGTCCTGCTTCTGGAAAAGGGTCCTTGAGGAGTAGCCAATTGTTGGATGGCATAGCGATTAGTCTCCTCCACTATCCTCTCAATAACCGCCTCCGAAAAGAAAAGCTGTAGGTATGCCAGGGGGTTGCACTCGCACTCCTTCTTCAAGCCAGGTTCCCCAGGAAAAGGGAAATGTGGGGGCGGTGGCGCAGCCTGAGAAAGGTCGATGGGGCACCAAACCCGGACATCACTAACTTCGCTGGTCATGGAGTCGCTGTCGCTATCTGGGTCGGATGACAGGTCCCCAGGTGCGTCACTGTCATTGTCACTGGAGTCCGCCAGTGACTGCAGATCGCTGTCCTCCAATTCCGCCAGCGCTTCCGCGGTGAGACACCTTCTGGAGGATGATGCCATAGTAAATCCAGGCAGAGGTCGGTGCAGGCAGCAGGCAAAGAGTAGTCCAAGTACATGCAAAAATCGTCAACGGGTAATCAATCTGTCACAATCGTGTGCAGCTACTCAGACGTCTGATTATGTGTGATCTGCAGAATCACCTATAATACAGACGCTATTTCTGATTATGTGGTGATCTGTAGTATCACCAATAATACAAGAATAGCTAAAGGATACAAAGTGTAAGTGCTTGGTGCAACAGTAACTGATTGGTTTAAAGAGACCGCACCAGAGGAGCTGGTGGGTATCAACAGAGAGCACACCTCACCAGTGGCAAGGGCCCACTGGTGAGTAGGATGGTCTGACAGGCAAGGTTCGGCAACAGAGAGGTAAGTATCGGTACAGAATCGTGAGGCAGGAGAGTAATCGGTAATCAGGCAGAGGTTCAGCAACAGAGAGGTAAGTATCGGTACAAAATCGTGAGGCAGGAGAGTAATCGGTAATCAGGCAGAGGTTCAGCAACTTTAAGGCAGAAAGGCGGAAGTACAGAATCAGAAAACGGGATCAGAGTCAGAGTTAAGCCAAGAGTCAAAAACAGATAATCAATACAATAACAATATTTCCTAGGCTAGGTGTGAAGTCTTTGGCATCAACACCTGGGATCTAGTCTAGGGTCTGAGGGCTAGCACGAAGTGTATGCAACAACAGACAGTGAGCTAATGGCAGCTCGCTGTCTTTATGCTGGCAGGGGACTCTCAAACACGCCCCCGCCAGCTTGGCCAATCCCTGTGACGTCAGCCGACCAGCTGGTCAGCTGACGCGCCTGCGAGACGCGTAAAGGTCTCGCCGCTGGCCGCGCGCGCGCATAGCTCTGATGCTACGCGCCGGCGACAAGCCAGCGTGTGGGGCTCCGAGCTGAGCGGCGGGGACGGCGGTTGTCGTGTTCCCGCCGCTCTTTACAGTACCCCCCCCCCCCCCCTTGAGGCGTGGACTCCGGACACGTCTTACATGGTTTCTCCGGATGTAATTCATGAAACCTGTCTCTGAGTTCCTCCGCATGAAGACGATGTCCTGGAACCCATGACCGTTCCTCAGGCCCATACCCCTTCCAGTGGACCAAATATTGCACAGAATTCCGAACAAAACGAGAATCGAGAATCTCCTCGATCTCGTATTCAGGTTCGGTCTCGTATTCAGGATCTCCATCAATTAGCACCGGGGGGGGGGGGGGGGGGGGGGGAAGCCGGAGGACCCACTCTTAAGGTTGTTATGTGCGAATTCCGCGAATGGAAGAAATTTTACCCACTCATGTTGGACATCTGACACATAACACCGTAAGAATTGTTCTAGAGCCTGATTGACTGTTTCAGTCTGTCCGTCTGTGGATGATATCCTGAAGAAAACGTGCCCAAATGCTGGCAGAAAGCTCGCCAAAACTGCGACACAAACTGCACACCCCTGTCCGATACCACATTCTCTGGAATGCCATGCAGACGGAAGATGTGGTGTACGAACAGGTCAGCCAATTCTTGGGCAGAGGGGAGTCCCTCCAGCGGGATGAAGTGGGCCATCTTGCTAAAGCGGTCCACTACCACCCAAATGACTATTTTCCCTCAGACCTGGGAAGTTCTCCCACAAAGTCCATGGACAAATGAGTCCATGGCTCCTCGGGCATAGGCAAAGACTGTAAGGAACCGGCAGGAGCCTGACGGGACGGTTTACTCCGGCGGCAAACAGGACAGGCTTTTATAAATTCCCTGCAGTCTAAACACATAGATGGCCACCAGACAGATCTAGAGAGCAGCTCCACAGTCCTGGCATAACCCGGGTGACCTGCGACCTTATGGCTGTGGAACAACTCCAGAACCTGGAGTCTTAAATGTAAAGGTACAAAGAGAACCCCCTCAGGTTTCCCTCCGGGGCAGTCTTGCTGAAAAGACCTCAGGTTGGACTTCAAGTCGTCCTTAGTCTCAATAGTGGCCAAAACCACATTGTCTGGCAGGATGGTCACTGGTTCCGAGGGTGGAGCGGATTCGGGTTCAAAACACCTGGATAAAGCATCCGCCTTGGCATTCTTATTACCAGGTCTGTACGTGATAATGAATCTAAATCTAGAAAAAAAAACAGGGACCAACGAGCTTGTCGAGGGTTCAATCTTTTGGCCCCCTCAATATACTCTAGATTTTTGTGATCCGTATACACAGTGATAACATGTTCCGCACCCTCTAACCAGTGACGCCATTCCTCAAAAGCCAATTTAATGGCCAGAAGTTCCCGGTTCCCTATGTCATAATTCTTCTCTGCCGGAGAAAATTTACGGGAGAAGAAGGCACAAGGATGTAACCGACCCTGGAACCCTGAATGTTGAGACAATACTGCTCCTACCCCTATCTCAGATGCGTCCACTTCGAAAATGAATGGACAAGTCACGTCAACATGACGGAGGATAGGAGCAGAGCAAAACAATTCTTTCAGTAAAGCAAAGGCAGACTGGGCTTCCTTGGACCAATGGTAAGTATCTGCCCCCTTTTTAGTGAGGTCAGTAAGAGGAGACACTACCGAGGAGAACCCCTTAATAAATCTCCGGTAATAATTTGCGAAACCTAAGAATCGCTGGAGTGCCTTCAACCCGACGGGTTGAGGCCAATCTAAAACAGCTGACACTTTTTTAGGACCTATGGTCAAACCCGATGTGGAGATAATATATTCTAAAAATGGTACTTCGGTCACCTCAAAGATGCATTTTTCAATCTTAGCATAGAGATTATTCTGCCTGAGTTTTGACAAGACATATCTAACATGATTCCTGTGTTCAGCCAATTTCTGAGAATAAATTAAAATATCATCAAGATATACCAGAACAAAATGACCCAAAACCTCTCTAAAAATCTCGTTCACGAGTTCCTGGAAAACGGCTGGGGCATTACACAACCTGAAGGGCATAACAAGATATTCGTAATGCCCGTCGGGTGTGTTGAAGGCTGTCTTCCATTCATCACCACTACGAATACGAACAAGGTTGTATGCCCCACGAAGGTCCAATTTAGAGAATACACTGGCATTAGTGATCTGAGAAAAAAGGCTGTCAATCAAAGCTAGTGGGTAGCGGTTTTTATAGTGATCTTATTAAGTTCCCTGTAATCAATACAGGGCCGCAAACCCCCATCCATTTTTTGTACAAAAAAGAATCCCGCCCCTGCAGGGGATTTAGATGGACGAATAAACCCTTTGGCCAAATTCTCTTTAATGTAATCTTTCATAGCAGATTTCTCTGGCCCGGAAAGATTATAAATGTGACCTCTAGGGGGCATGGTACCAAGCCTCAACTCAATAGGGCAGTCAAAACTCCGATGAGGAGGAAGCTTGTCTGTCGCTTTGGGACAAAAATCATCGGAAAATTCAGAGTATTGAGGTGGTACCCCTTCCAAGTGAATCTGGGTAGTGCAAACAGAAACCCTCTCTAAACAATGATGATGATAATAAATGGACCAGCTCAACAGTTGACCTGAGCTCCAATCGTTATGGGGAGAGTGTTTCTGTAACCACGGCATACCCAGAATTACTGTAGAAGTGGCCATCTTCAATACAAAAAACTGAATCTTCTCCCTGTGGAGCACCCCCACCTTACAAGGGAGAAGAGGAGTCTGAGATAGGGACCGGCTATTCTGAAGCAGAGAGTCGTCCACAGCAGTAACACAAATAGGTCTGTCCAATGGCAGATCGGGAATACCCCATTTATGTGCAAATACCACATCCATAAAATTGGCTGCAGAACCAGAATCCACGAATGTCTGGGTATGTATAACTCTATCCTCCCACAAAAAGGAAAGAGGTAAAAGTAACCTTTTATCTGATAGAGGTAAAACTGGCTCGCCTAGGGTAGAACCTCTAACTACGCCTAGGCGGAGGAGTTTTCCGCCTTCTTAGGACAGACCTGTGCCAAGTGGCCCTTCTCTGCGCAATACAGGCATAGACCCTCCTTTCTCCTCCTGCTCTTCTCCAGTTCTGATAAGCGAGAATGGCCAATCTGCATTGGCTCATCTGAGGAGATAGAGGAAGAAGCAGCCATGGAAACAGGCTTAACAATGCCTCAGGATCTGCTCTGCTTTTGGTAGCGGACCCTACGATCAATCTTGACTGCCAAACTGATTGCTTCATCTAACGTCTTGGGTTCTGGGTGACTCAACATAATGTCTGAGACGGAGTCTGATAGGCCTGACAGAAAACAAATCAAGTAGAGCAAACTGTCCCCACCTAGCTGACACAGCCCAACGTCTAAACTCTGCCGCATAATTCTCCACCGAATTATGACCCTGCCGGAGAGTCTTTAGCTTCCTCTCAGCGGTAGTGGAGATGTCAGGGTCGTCATATATTACGGCCATGGCGTCAAAGAAGTTCTGCACAGATTCTAAGGCTTCATGATCCTCGGATGAACTATAGGCCCAGGTCTGAGAGTCCCCCGTAAGCAATGTTTTAATAAAGGTGACCCTCTGTTGTTCCGTACCGGAAGATACCGGCTTAAGCTCAAAAAAAGATTGGCAGCGATTTCTGAAATTTCTGAAATCAGACTGATGACCTGAGAATTTCTCTGGTGGGGGAATTCTCGGTTCCATGACCTGAGGGGATGGCACTGGTGAATTGGAGTCCTGTAAAGCCCGAACCGCAGCAGACAGCTGATTGATCTGGGTCTGCTGTTCATTGACCGTGGCCGTTAGATTGTTCATGACCGTGGTCAAGGCTTGGACTTGTGCACACAGTGCCTCCATAACTGTTGGTCTGTTGTTCTGTGACGATCGTGTGCAGCTACTCAGACGTCTGATTATGTGTGATCTGCAGAATCACCTATAATACAGACGCTATTCCTGATTATGTAGTGATCTGCAGTATCACCAATAATACAAGAATAGCTAAAGGATACAAAGTGTAAGTGCTTGGTGCAACAGTAACTTATTGGTTTAAAGAGACCGCGCCAGAGGAGCTGGTGGGTATCAACAGAGGCCTAGTGCACACCGGAGCGTTTCCGCTGCGGTTTGCGATCTGCTTGCGGGTGTGGATCCGCTAGGGTAATGTATTTCAATGGGCTGGTGCACACCAGAGCGGGAGGCGTTTTGCAGAAACGCATACTCCCGGGCTGCTGCAGATTTTGGATTGTGGATGCGTTTCTGCCTCAATGTTAAGTATAGGAAAAACGCAAACCGCCTGTCAAACCGCTTGGTATAGCGTTTTTGGAAGCGGATGCAGATGCGTTTTTTTGTCAGAAGCTGCTCTTGCAGGTCAAAGTGTACTTCCTTGAAGCTCTTGTTCTTCCTGTTGTTCTGCTTTGCATGAGGGATTGCAGAGAAGGTGTGTGCAAGATGTCTGGCACGTGGTTTACCACAGAAAATTTAATAATTAAGATACAGAATTGTCCAGAGCTGTATGACAAGACCTTGCCTGGACACAAAGATCATCAAAGGCTGAATGACATCTGGAGAAACATTGCCCATGAGTTTCTGGGTGAAAAATGGGATAAATTGTCACCAAAGACTCAAGATGCAAAAAGTGAGTGATCACTCAGAGCCATCCAGAAGAAAATATCTCCAACTATGTCCCTCAACAACACATGCCTCATGCCACTCATCAGTATCATTCATACCCACAACAATCTTACCAGAGTCACCGTATGTATGACCCACCTAGTTACCCACCTATGCATATGGCAAACCTGCCATATGGGCAGCAGCCTCATTATCCAATGACAGGACCTATGCGTTTTGAGCAAGCTAATAGGTATCAAAGATCAGACACTCCAGTGTACACTGATTTATCAGCTCAGACCCAGCCACAAACTACTTCTGAATCTGCTCCACAAGCTTTCATTCATGACACTGGTAGCATGTCTGATTATCTTGCACAACATGACTAGGAAGTGGGCCTTATAGTTAGTGTAAATCGTTATGTTTTATGTTCAAATTTGAAAGTTATTTTCACATACCTCAAAGTTATGAGGAGACGCTCCGTTGGAGTTATTGCACGGCGATAGTTGGTATCTTGTCGTTGAAGGGCATCCTTCAATTTGGTCAATAGACAATCAAAACTGTCAAAAAGACAGATGCATATGTAAATTGCTGATGATGTTTGTGATATAAAAAAATTCTTTGGTGGACATATACATTATGTTTTTGCAAAACAAGTATCATCACAACATGGCCTAAAGAATTATTTGGGCAACCACTACCAACAAGAAATAAAAAAAAATCGCTGGCCACAAGTGTCTTTACTGAGTTTCAGCTGTTCATAGGTGCATGACATTGGTATAGGTAGAAATGTGTGTTACGTGGGGTTAGTACCTTAGGTTATTGATCAAAAATGAACGATGCTTATATACTATAGTAGTTACTGGGTACTCAAAATAAGCTATAGGTGTTAGGCAGTGTATGCATAACACACCAGGAACAAGCATAATGGTAATATTAGTCTTTTAATGCATACACCTGATTGCTGAGTGTGTTGGTTTGTACATTGGAGTCCAACAGAGTGTGAAATAAGGCTCAGCAATGGCTAAAACATTAATTATTTAAATAACAAGAAAGCCAAATGGTACAGAACAAACAAAACACATCTTACCTGCCCACAGACAACCTGGTGTAGCCAAAGAACTTGTCTGGATGCTGCCTCAAGTCACGATACAGTATCCAAAATTGACCCTTCCTGCGCCGCTGTTGCAGTATGGGATGCACCCAGTATCTCCGTGTCCTTGGCCTGCGTCTCATATATGCTGCTACACATATTAGTAAGAGCAAATCTGGATACATTTTCTCTCACAGCAAAATCTCCTCACTCTCAAGCACTATGTCACCTCTCCTCAACTAACCCACAATGCTGTGAAGGACCACTCCCTTTTTATATTGGTGATTGCCCTTTAATTCCTTCATTTGATCCACATGTCATCAATATATCTACTTTTAACCCTTTGGTTCAACTCTTTCTACCTCTTTCCTTAAAAAACGCAAAACGCAAAACGCTACAAAAACGCATGCAAAGCGCTACCGCAAACCGCAAAACGCTAGCAAAACGCAGCTAAATAATAAGACAAAGCGCTCCAAAATCTGCTAGCATTTTGCGGATCTGCTAGCGGTTTTTGGTGTGCACCGGGCCAGAGAGCACACCTCACCAGTGGCAAGGGCCCACTGGTGAGTAGGATGGTCTGACAGGCAAGGTTCGGCAACAGAGAGGTAAGTATCGGTACAGAATCGTGAGGCAGGAGAGTAATCAGTAATCAGGCAGAGGTTCAGCAACAGAGAGGTAAGTATCGGTACAAAATCGTGAGGCAGGAGAGTAATCGGTAATCAGGCAGAGGTTCAGCAACTTTAAGGCAGAAAGGCGGAAGTACAGAATCAGAAAATGGGATCAGATTCAGAATTAAGCCAAGAGTCATAAACAGATAATCAATACAATAACAATATTTCCTAGGCTAGGTGTGAAGTCTTTGGCATCAACACCTGGGATCTAGTCTAGGGTCTGAGGGCTAGCACGAAGTGTATGCAACAACAGACAGCGAGCTAATGGCAGCTCGCTGTCTTTATGCTGGCAGGGGACTCTCAAACACTCCCCCGCCAGCTCGGCCAATCCGGAGCGAGGAGCGCTCCCTGTGACGTCAGCCGACCAGCTGGTCAGCTGACGCGCCTGTGAGACGCGTACAGGTCTCGCCGCTGGCCGCGCGCGCGCATAGCTCTGACGCTATGCGCCGGCGACAAGCCAGCGTGTGGGGCTCCGAGCTGAGCGGCGGGGACGGCGGTGGTCGTGTCCTCGCCGCTCGTTACAAAATCAAATCCAGGCAGAAGGCGGGAAGAGTAGTCAAAGTCCAGGCAAAAATCGGCAACGGGTAATCAATCAAAATCAAGGCAGAAGGCAGAAAGAGTAGTCAAAGTCCAGGCAAAAATTGGCAACGGGTAATCAATCAAATCCAGGCAGAAGGCAGAAAGAATAGTCAAAGTCCAGGCAAAAATCGGTAACAGTTAGGCAGAAGTCAGATTAGATAAGCACTCACAGATCACAGAGATCACAGCCAGCTCCTCTCCAGCTCAACAGCCACAGCTCCTCTCAGCAATCCAGGAAGCAAAAGGCAACATTGCATTGGATACAAAATCCCATTGTATCCAATACAATGCTGTTTTGGCCCAATCAGAAGCGTTTATTTTAATTTTTTTTTTTTATACTCTCTCCCTCCCCTGTGACCCTACGCCGCCCCTACGTCACTCCGCCGCTGTGATGGGCTAATTGGCCGCCGGGTCCCCGAAGATCAGAGCGGTAATGGGGACTCAGGCGGCCGGGTGGAAGAAGCCTGGGTCCCGCTGACAAGCGCTTATCGCGCGCAGGCCCCAGGAATTGGCTGCAGGCACTTTTTTTTACATACAGCCTCCCTCCCCGATGACTATTCGCCGTCTGCGACGTCACGACGCACCGCCGATCCTCCCTGGGGGGAAGAAGCCTGGGTCCCGCTGACAAGCGCTGATCGCGCGCGGGACCCAGGAATTAGCTGCAGGCACTGTTTTTGCCCAAACGAGCAGAGCTCGGGCTTACCGCTCCTGACATGTGTCAGTCAGCCCGAGCTCTGCTCGTGAATACCGCCAAGGGGGTTAAGCAATAGAGAAACATTCCAGAACAATAGAACGCAACTCGAAAATTACATAAAAGCATTGCATAGAATTTTTGGGCAAATTCTAGAAAAATAGAGCAAGATATTTATACCACATGAAAATAAAAAAGAAACAAACAAAAAACAAAAGCAAAATAAAGGACTCAAATATATGGAACGCTTCACAAATCTGCATGTGATCCTTGTGGGCTATGCTAATCTTCTCTGTATCATTTCAATTTCAGTATATGTCCTGCCGAAGCGAGTACTAAATAATGCTTGATTAAAATGTTCGGACATTGATTAGCTAAAACTGAAGTTAAATGAGTCACGCAATAAGATAATTATCTAAAATATAGAAGAAAGCCTACATCAGAATGACTGGGAACAGACAAAATTAAACATTTGGATCAGCCTTGCCTTAGTCCTGACGTGATCTTCAAATCCATGGTTTGGATAATTATGTTACTGAAATACATGAAAAGGGGAAGAAAAACAACAAAACAAATAACATTTATATTGTGCTTTTCTCCTGGTCGGACTCAAAGCACCAGAGCTGCAGCCACTAGGGCACGCTCTATAGGCGGTAGCAGTGTTAGAGAGTCTTGCCCAAGGACTCCTCATTGAATAGGTGCTGGCTTACTGAACAGCAAGAGCTGAGATTTGGACCCAGGTCTCCTGTGTCAGAGGCAGAGCCCTTAAAGGGAACCAGAGACGAAGCACCCTTGTGTATTTTACCATATATATCAGTAAGAACATTAGAGAAAACACTTACCATGCTCTCTGTTTCATCCTCACTGCTAAAAGTGTCTGTTATCAGCTGTGATAAGAATCCCGGACTGAGCATTCAGTCTGGCTTTGCAGGGAATAATTATAGCTGAGTCATTATAGCAGAGCCACAAGAGGGGAAGGCTTGGGCTTAAAAAGACACCAGAGAAGACAGACTCAGCTATAATCTTTCCACAGCAAAACTAGACTGAGTGCTCAGTCGGGGATTCTTATCAGAGGTGCTAACAGTCAGATTAAACAGAGAACAATGAAACAAAGAGCAGATTAGGTGTTTACTGTCATGTTCCCACTGATTTATAAGGTAAAATACAAGAGGGTGCTTCATCTCTGGTTCTCTTTAACCAGCACACCATCCAGCCCTGCAAGCAATTTTTTTTATTAGCTGGATCACGCAAGAAAGCAGAAGACGGGCACCATCAATGATATGTTGCAACTTTTAATGCAGACAGTCTCTAGTGTACATAGCAATAAGCTGTAACATTCATGACATCCATGCAGTACAAATGCTAAAGTGCATTGCAGTATGCAGTAGAGGATGTGGGTGCAGGTGCACAGAAGGTAAACAATGGCCGTTTTGCATGTTTTCGGGATACTTGGTCATGCATAAATCTTAGGGCAGGTGGGCAGAAGTGATGGGTGGTAAAAGAGAAGTGTATAGCTCCGCCCCCTTCCATCATTTACTCACATGTTATGGTTGCAGAATGATGGGATCGGAATGAGGTCAAAGGAGGGCAGGGCAGGAGAGGTGTGGTTAGACTTCAAGCTGGGACTAATCCCTTCAAACCAATTTATGTGTACATGCTATAAGTGGAGCATATACGGTATAGGCATAATTAATTCGCCCTTATGATACAAAGACCAGGCACTGGAACAAATCAAACACACACATGCAAACAAATTCAAGATCACAGGTCATCTCTAATTGTCATAAAAATACCAAGGTCTTAGTTGCAGTAATCAGTCAGGTTGTAAAGATTCACTGGATTTAGTCATGTTTGTGGTATCCCGCAACTCCCCAGCAACCCCTCTCTTCCTGCATGACTAATTAGGTGAACAGAGCAGGGAGTATTGTACTTCTTATAATTAGAGATGGGACGACGAATCCGGCGAATCCACGAATCCCTCGAATATTGGGAAATATTCGAGATTCGTGGATTCGAATCCCGACGCCATTTTCCACTTTACGAATCCGCCGAATCCCGACGCTGCATCGCCGCGCATCCGCCGCTCGCACTCGTCCTCCTCCGACCCGCGCCTCCTCCGACCGCCCCGCGCCTCCTCCGCCCGGCCGCCCGCATACTTTGTATCAACTCACCCGTCCAGTGGAGTGCAGACAGAGCGGCAGACCTCTCGCTGACTTCCTGGTTCCCTCTAGTGACGGCTTTTACAATGACGTCATCAGTAAAAGCCGGTCCGGCCACTAGAGGGAACCGAGAAGGAAGGACGAGGTCTGCCGCTCTGTCTGCGCTCCACTGGACATGTAAGTTGATACTTATGCAGGGGTGAGCGAGGAGGCACAGGGGACGGAGGAGGCCATGGGGGTGAGCGACACCTACCTACCTACCTACCTACCTACCTACCACTTTACCTACCTACCTGCCACTATACCTACCTAAAGGCCCCCTATACGTACCTACCTACCTACCTACCGGGCACTATACCTACCTACCTACAGGCCCCTATACCTACCTAAAGGCCCCCTATACTACCTACCTACCACTATACCTACCTACCTACAGGCCCCTATACCTACCTAAAGGCCCCCTATATGTACCTACCTACCTAAAGGCCCCTATACCTACCTAAAGGCCTCTATACCTACCTACCTAAAGGCCCCCTATACGTGCCTACCTACCTAAAGGCCCCTATACCTACCTACCTAAAGGCCCCTATACCTACCTACCTATTTACCTACCTATACTTAAGGCCTTATACCCTGCTACCTATACTGAAGGTCCCTTTAACTACCTACCTACCTACAGGACACTATACCTACCTACCTACCGGCCACTATACCTACCTACCTACCTACAGGCCACTATACCTACCTAAAGGCCCCCTATACGTACGTACGTACCTACCTACCTACCTACCTACCTAAAGGCCCCTATACCTACCTTCCTACCTAAAGGCCCCTATACTTACCTACCTACCTACCTAAAGGCCCCTATACCTACCTACAGGCCTCTATACCTACCTACCTACTTAAAGGCCCCCTATACGTGCCTACCTACCTAAAGGCCCCTATACCTACCTACCTAAAGGCCCCTATACCTACCTACCTACATACCTACCTATACTTAAGGCCCTATACCCTGCTACATATACTGAAGGTCCCTTTAACTACCTACCTACCTACAGGACACTATACCTACCTACCTACCGGCCACTATACTTACCTACCTACCTACAGGCCACTATACCTACCTAAAGGCCCCCTATACGTACCTACCTACCTACCTAAAGGCCCCTATACCTACCTACCTAAAGGCCCCTATACCTACCTACCTACATACCTACCTATACTTAAGGCCCTATACCCTGCTACCTATACTGAAGGTCCCTTTACCTACCTAAAGGCCCCTATACCTACCTACATACCTACCTATACTTAAGGCCTCTATATACCCTGTTAACTATACTGAAGGCCCTATACCCTGCTACCTATACTGAAGGTCCCTTTACCTACCTAAAGGCCCCTATACCTACCTACATACCTACCTATACTTAAGGCCTCTATATACCCTGCTACCTATACTGAAGGCCCATATACCCTGCTACCTATACTGAAGGCCCCTATACCCTGCTACCTATACTGAAGGCCTATATACCCTGCTACCTATACTGAAAGCCCATATACCCTGCTACCTATACTGAAGGCCCATATACCCTGCTACCTATACTGAAGGCCCATATACCCTGCTACCTATACTGAAGGCCCATATACCCTGCTACCTATCAGAGGCGGGACAAGGTCCTCCAGCACCCAAGGCTGAGACACCAAAGTGCGCCCCTCCATCCCTCCCCCCCAGCCATCACACACTGATTGCTATTAGACTAAGAGGTGCCACAGGGCCCACAACCTCCCCAACACCTTAATATCTAGTTATCTGGCTTGCAGTCACTGCTATGTATCCCCTTGTCTTATTTCTTTCTGCTTCAAACACAATTAGGAATGACAGCTAAATGAATTGTGCGCCCCCTCCTACACTGCGCCCTGAGGCTGGAGCCTCTCCAGCCTATGCCTCGGCCCGGCCCTGCTACCTATACTGAAGGCACATATACCTTGCTACCTATACTGAAGGCCTATATACCCTGCTACCTATACTGAAGGCACATATACCCTGCTATCTATACTGAAGGCCCCTATACCCTGCTACCTATACTGAAGACCCATATACCCTGCTACCTATACTGAAGGCCCATATACCCTGCTACCTATACTGAAGGCACATATACCCTGCTACCTATACTGAAGGCACATATACCCTGCTACCTATACTGAAGGCCTATATACCCTGCTACCTATACTGAAGGCCCATATACCTTGCTACCTATACTGAAAGCTACCAATATTGAAGGCACCCATACCTAGCTAGCTATACTGAAGGCACCTTTACCTCGCTACCTATACTGCGGGCAACTATACCACGGATCGCACAATTCGTATGTGCAGGATTCGTTAGATTCGGGATTCGAAAGGTTCGAGATATTCGAGAACCTTTTTAGATTCGGATCCGGATTCGGATTCGAAGAAATTGTGGATTCGTCCCATCCCTACTTATAATGCATCTGGAGGAATCGCCAACCCTGACGCAGCATCTGACATTTTGCTGGTATGAAGTAACGCTTGTTTTTGGTCTTAAGATATAAAAAAGCTAACTAATGCTTTCCTAATTGTCTGCTAGGTTGAATGTTATGGTACTGTTGTATTTTATTGTGGCGTTTATGGATTTATCTCCTGAATTATTATGGCAAATGTATTAATTTTTAGCACTAAAAATTGTTTTAAACTTTTTTTTTTTGATCGATTGACAATTATTGTAGATACTGTTGTTTTTTCTAAAGAGCTCTATAATGTTTGTATTATAGCAATACAATGAGTAAAAGCAGGTGGTGTACCATCAAATATGAAATTAATTCATTCATTGATTAATTAATCAACTAAACTCAAAACTTACTCTCTGCTCTAAAAGATTAGCAACAGCATGATGACCTTACAATTTATGGAAATGCTTTAAAAAATGACGTTTAACAAAGGTTTCACTTCTGCCGAAGGCACTGAAAGGGTTAAGTTTCAGTGTTTACTATATGGGCAGTTGCATAGGAAGAGCTCTCCAGCAGTCTATTCACAGTTGCTGATGAGAACTAATTATACAGGTTTATCTGCCTAAACAAACACAGAACACAGAAAAGTGAATAAAGATTTCACATTGTGAGGTTTGCAAAAGTTCGGGTCCGCCTTAAAAAGTATACAGGTAGTTCCCAGGTAACAAACGAGATAGGGACTGTAGGTTAATTCTTAACCTGAATCTGTTCTTAAGTCAGAACATTGCGCCATCTCTGTCCCCTGTACCTCCTCTGTGCCCCCCTGTGCCTCCAGTGTCCCCCTCTGTGTCACCTCTGCCCTCTGTACCTGCTTATACAAGTTTAACCACTTCCCGACCGCCTAACGCACAGGGGCGGCCGGGAAGTGGAGCCCGCAAGGACCAGCTCACCCACAGAGGCGGCGGTCCTTTTAGAGGCATGGGTGGAGCGATCGCGTCATCCGTGACGCGATCCTCCGCCGGCGCCTGACTCCGCTCACCCGCCGCAACATCCCGCCGGCCATACGGAAGCGCCGGCGGGATGTTAACCCCACGATCGCCGCACGAAAAGTGTATAATACACTTTGTAACAGCACCCCTCAGACCCCCCCCTGCCCACCCCCCAGACCCCTGTTTACACCCAATCACCCCCCTAATCACCCATCAATCACTCCCTGTCACTATCTGTCAATGCTATTTTTTTTAACCCTAAACTGCCCCCTGGGGACTCCTGATCACCCCCACCCCTCAGATTCTCCCCAGAGCCCCCCCCCCCTTGTATACTGTATACCTCTGTCCCCCTGATCACCTGTCAATCACCTGTCAATCACCCATCAATCACCCATCAATCACCCCCTGGCACTGCCACCCATCAATCACCCCCTGTCACTGCTACCCATCAATCAGCCCCTTGCGGGCAATGTGATCACCCACCCACACCAAAAGATCGCCCGCAGATCCGACGTCAGATCACCTCCCAAGTGCATTGTTTACATCTGTTCTCTCCTCCAAACACCCACTAATTACCCATCAATCACCCCCTGTCACTGCTATCCATCAGATTAGACCCCTATCTGCCCCTAGGGCACTCAATCACCCGCCCACACCCTCAGAACGCCCTCAGACCCCAGCCCTGATCACCTCGCCAGTGCATTGCTTGCATCTATTCCCCCCTCTAATCACACCTTGAGACACCCATCAATCACCTCCTGTCACCTCCTAGCACACCTACCCATCAGATCAGGCCCTAATTTGCCCCGTGTGGGCGCCTGATCACTCCGCCAAACCCTCAGATCCCCCTCAGACCCCCTTCTGATCACCTCCCCAGTGCATTGATTGCATCTATTTTCCCCTCTAACCACCCCCTGAGACACCCATCAATCACCTCCTGTCACCCCCCTAGCACTCCTATCCATCAGATCAGGCCCAATACAACCTGTCATCTAAAAGGCCACCCTGCTTATGACCGGTTCCACAAAATTCGCCCCCTCATACACCACCTGTCATTAAAATTTGCAGATGCTTATACCCCTGAACAGTCATTTTGAGACATTTGGTTTCCAGACTACTCACGGTTTTGGGCCCGTAAAATGCCAGGGCGGTATAGGAACCCCACAAGTGACCCCATTTTAGAAAAAGACACCCCAATGTATTGTGTTAGGTGTATGACGAGTTCATAGAAGATTTTATTTTTTGTCAAAAGTTAGCGGAAATTGATTTTTATTGTTTTTTTTTTCACAACGTGTCATTTTTCACTAACTTGTGACAAAAAATAAAATCTTCTATGAACTCGCCATACACCTAACGGAATACCTTGGGGTGTCTTCTTTCTAAAATGGGGTCATTTGTGGGGTTCCTATACTGCCCTGGCATTTTAGGGGCCCTAAACCGTGAGGAGTAGTCTAGAAAACAAATGCCTCAAAATGACCTGTGAATAGGACGTTGGGTCCCTTAGCGCACCTAGGCTGCAAAAAAGTGTCACACATGTGGTACCGCCGTACTCAGGAGAAGTAGTATAATGTGTTTTGGGGTGTATTTTTACACATACCCATGCTGGGTGGGAGAAATCTCTCTGTAAATGGACAATTGTGTGTAAAAAAAAAAAATCAAACAATTTACAGAGATATTTCTCCCACCCAGCATGGGTATGTGTAAAAATACACCCCAAAACTCATTATACTACTTCTCCCGAGTACGGCGATACCACATGTGTGGCACTTTTTTACACCCTAAGTACGCTAAGGGGCCCAAAGTCCAATGAGTACCTTTAGGATTTCACAGGTCATTTTGCGACATTTGGTTTCAAGACTACGCCTCACGGTTTAGGGCCCCTAAAATGCCAGGGCAGTATAGGAACCCCACAAATGACCCCATTCTAAAAAGAAGACACCCAAAGGTATTCCGTTAGGAGTATTTTCTGCTAACTTGTGACAAAAAAATAAAAACTTCTATGAACTCACCATACTCCTAACGGAATACCTTGGGGTGTCTTCTTTCTAAAATGGGGTCATTAGTGGGGTTCCTATACTGCCCTGGCATTTTAGGGGCCCTAAACCGTGAGGAGTAGTCTTGAAACAAAAATGACCTGTGAAATCCTAAAGGTACTCATTGGACTTTGGGCCCCTTAGCGCAGTTAGGGTGCAAAAAAGTGCCACACATGTGGTATCGCCGTACTCGGGAGAAGTAGTATAATGTGTTTTGGGGTGTATTTTTACACATACCCATGCTGGGTGGGAGAAATACCTCTGTAAATGACAATCTTTTGATTTTTTTACATACAATTGTCCATTTACAGAGTTATTTCTCCCACCCAGCATGGGTATGTGTAAAAATACACCCCAAAACACATTGTACTACTTCTCCCGAGTACGGCGATACTACATGTGTGGCACTTTTTTGCACCCTAACTGCGCTAAGGGGCCCAAAGTCCAATGAGTACCTTTAGGATTTCACAGGTCATTTTGAGAAATTTTGTTTCAAGACTACTCCTCATGGTTTAGGGCCCCTAAAATGCCAGGACAGTATAGGAACCCCACAAATGACTCCATTTTAGAAAGAAGACACCCCAAGGTATTCTGTTAGTAGTACGGTGAGTTCATAGAAGATTTTATTTTTTGTCACAAGTTAGCGGAAATTGATTTTTATTGTTTTTTTTCACAAAGTGTCATTTTCCGCTAACTTGTGACAAAAAAATAAAATCTTCTATGAACTCACCGTACTACTAACGGAATACCTTGGGGTGTCTTCTTTCTAAAATGGGGTCATTTGTGGGGTTCCTATAATGTCCTGGCATTTTAGGGGCCCTAAACCTTGAGGAGTAGTCTTGAAACGAAATTTCTCAAAATGAACTGTGAAATCCTAAAGGTACTCATTGGACTTTGGACCCCTTAGCGCAGTTAGGGTGCAAAAAAATGCCACACATGTGGTATCGCCGTACTCAGGAGAAGTAGTATAATGTGTTTTGGGGTGTATTTTTACACATACCCATGCTGAGCGGGAGAAAGATCTCTGTAAATGGACAATTGTGTGTAAAAAAAATTAAAAAAAATAATTGTCATTTACAGAGATATTTCTCCCACCCAGCATTGGTATGTGTAAAAATACACCCCAAAACACATTATACTACTTCTACTGAGTACGGCAATACCACATGTGTGGCACTTTTTTGCAGCCTAACTGCGCTAAGGGGCCCAAAATCCAATGAGCACCTTTAGGCTTTACAGGGGTGCTTACAAATTAGCACCCCCCAAAATGCGAGGACAGTAAACACACCCCACAAATGACCCCATTTTGGAAAGTAGACACTTCAAGGTATTCAGAGAGGGGCATGGTGAGTCCGTGGCAGATTTCATTTTTTTTTTGTTGTAAGTTAGAAGAAATGGAAACTTTTTTTTTGTCACAAAGTGTCATTTTCCGCTTACTTGTGACAAAAAATAATATCTTCTATGAACTCACTATGCCTCTCAGTGAATACTTTGGGATGTCTTCTTTCCAAAATGGGGTCATTTGGGGGGTATTTATACTATCCTGGAATTCTAGCCCCTCATGAAACATGACAGGGGGTCAGAAAATGGGAAAATTCACTTTTTGCACCATAGTTTATAAACGCTATAACTTTTACCCAAACCAATAAATATACATTGAATGGGTTTTTTTTTTATCAAAAACATGTTTGTCCACATTTTTCGCGCTGCATGTATACAGAAATTTTACTTTATTTGAAAAATGTCAGCACAGAAAGTTAAAAAAATCATTTTTTTGCCAAAATTCATGTCTTTTTTGATGAATATAATAAAAAGTAAAAATCGCAGCAGCAATCAAATAGCACCAAAAGAAAGCTTTATTAGTGACAAGAAAAGGAGCCAAAATTCATTTAGGTGGTAGGTTGTATGAGCGAGCAATAAACCGTGAAAGCTGCAGTGGTCTGAATGGAAAAAAAGTGCCTGATCCTTAAGGGGGGTAAAGCCCACGGTCCTCAAGTGGTTAAACGCCATTTTTTTCTTTGAATTTTTTAATTTGAAATTCCAATTTGAAGTTTTTTTGGGGGGGGGCTTGTTCCCATTGGAACACTGAATCCATACCGTTCGTATCGGCGGGTTGTTCGTAAGTCGGGCTTTTGTAAATCGGGGACTACCTGTATATAAACATACAAAAGAAGAAACCCTATGCATTACATTAAATTAAAAAAAATCATACACTTTCACCAGCAATGCCAATACAGTAGGAAACATTCGGCAGATAGACTTCTAGCCAAATTCTATACGAGGAGAGGAGAAACAGCAAAACCCTTACTGATCATGTCTGTTAATTGAATGAATCTAATTTACAGTATCTACAGAATTCACTATCACTAATCATGGTAAACACTAACAGCTAATTAAGTAATGTTGGCTAATTAGAATGCACACATGCATTTTAAGAAAGCAACTAGATGGCTTTTGATTTCTGAAAACAAAATAGTCCTTCTAAGAATTTCTGATATCTAATGTTTCAATTTCAGTGTGGAGGGTGATGTAAGCATATTTTTGTTCTTAAAATCAAAACACACTGTGACAGCAATATAGATGTGGTGCAAGAAAATATAAGGTAAATTAAAAGAACACATTAAGAATTACAATGCTTTTCACTAGATAAAAATGCCTAAAAATCAAACCATTAATCAATATAAGACTTAGGCCCCTTTTACACTATAACAAGTAACTTGTCTATATATCTGTAAGGCTCCCTCCTGTAGCGTGTTCTGTTCGTTGCAGTGGGGCTGCAAACGGACAGTTCTGGCTTATCTGCTTGCATTCGGTTGTGCATTCGCAATGAGTCTCATTGTCATTTGCAATCACTCTGCAGTTCTGGGCAGCTTAGGATGCTGTCATCATTCCACCAAGTGTTTGTTGCAGCTGAGCTGTGGCCAGATAGCCCTGGATTTCCTGCAGGCATGTTGTTACATAATACTGCATGTATTTCCTATGGGAGTCCTTTGCATTCACAGCCAGATAGCAAATGGTAATCTATACATTCCTAGTAGTTTGGGTCACCCTGAGCTGCTTGCTTACTCTGTTGTACTGGTCCAAGCCCTATTTCATACAGCCTTATCAATCGTTGCCATGTACTGATGAGGACCAAAAGTCCGAAACAGGCTGTCTACATGTGGGTTTGATATGGCTGTGTAAAACTTAAAGCTATAGGCTTGCTATACACCAGCGGTTCTGGATGCTTGCTTTGCTTAAAGCGGTATTGTCACCATAAAAATCAAATTTCAACAGCAACTGGTCTGAGTGTATTAAGTGATAAAGATGCTAATCCTGCATTCAAAACTTTTTCTGCTGTTATGGTTTGTAGTTATCACATACTTTAGGAGCACTGGCCCTAGTGCCAAACAGTGCCAAAAAGTTGAATGCTGGGAGTTCTTTTGAATGCTGGGAGTTCTTTTTATCTATAATATATTCCTCCTCTTCCATTTATTTCCCTGCCTAGCTGATCACTTGTGTTTACAAGCAAGTCTGAGGTGACTCAGTGATTGGATGTGTTAATAAAAAAAAAGACTCTGGGAGGAGGGCAGCTAATGAATACACAATGAGCAAGAGAAAGGAGGGGGGAAAACAAGAGTCAGGGAGATATGATGTCAGCATTAAATTGGCAAGATGGCCACTGCCTAGAATATGATTTTCTGCTTTTCCTTTGTAAAATTCACATGAATCATTACGTGGATAGCACAATAAATATGTTATGTAAGTAGAAGTAGTATTTATCTACTTATATATGGGTTTTTTCTTTCTAGGTTAGCATGGGTGTCGCTTGTTCTTTAACAAGGGCGAAAAGGGATAATTTGCATATTTAGTAGTAGTGCATTGTGGGTAACCACAAATGTTCACTTATAACTGAATTATTGCAAATTCCCTTCTGTTTTAAGAAGGCAATTACACCAAATGGTAAGCAAGTCAGCTCAGGATTGAATGATTACTATTCAGCTTTGCATTCAAATTCAAATTTGCATACTTGCATCCATTGGCTGATGCCGGTTTAAAAGTCTGCCTCCCATTTTAGACCCTGCCTGTCATAGCGGCCAGTACGCTGGTCTGCTGGGCACCTTGTTACTCTGTATAGTTCTGTTATTGTAGTTCTATGCGACCTGACTTGCTAATATATATTTATCCGTTAGTTGAGCCGTTTGTTATTTTTATTATTATTGTGTCTTGCCTAGTTCCATGCTTGATGGACGTTTGCTGAATCCGCGGTGGGTCAGTGAAGTCCATTATCCAGATAGCTTGGATTCTGCCATCACCACGTTGGTGACTGGCAGTATTCCTGCTACTCTAGTTTCTGGGAACGTAACTAAAGGCTGCAGTTGCTATTAGTTACGTTCTATCCTGTAGTCTTGCCTGGGTGGATGCTTGCTGGTGACTGTTGTTAGCCTGCTTGCTCTGCTTCTGTGGACGTGACTGTGAGCTGCGGTTGCTACTAGTTACGTTCCAATCTAGTCCTGTCTTGTACCTGTCTGAATGCTTGCTATCGCTAAGGCAGCACTGCGCTGTCATTGTGTTTCATGTGTAGCGATATCGGAAGCCCAGAGCTGCAGTTGCTCTGGGCAACCTGTGTAGCCTCTTCCATTATTCAGGTCAAAGTATAACCCCCAAGCATTACAATATCTTATTTAAAGTTTAGATAGTTTACACAGCATATCTAGCTGCAAACAGCTTCAAAAGTTTATGATTATTTATTCCTGAGATACAATGAGGGCAGCCATGTTCTGCTTGTCACATTTCTCTGGTTGAACTTGATGGATGTAAGTCTTTTTACAACCCAAATAACTATGTAACTATGTAACTATGTAACATTGTCACAGGCTGAGGGCTGGAGATGATATCAGCTTGCCTGTGTGTAAATTCACTCCCCTCTCCTCCTCCCTCCTCCCCTCTGTCTCTGAAATCAATAGCTAGTAGCCCCCTCCTCCTCCTGCCCAGACTAAGCTCCCATAAGCCCTTGCTACAGTGCCAAGGCACTGTGAAAAGCTGTTAGTGAGGCTTGTTTAGTTTATAGGGAATTAGAGTATTAAAACAAAACAAAAAACGTATTTGGCTTGAGGAATGCCCTATAAACTATATGAAAGGAGCAATGAGTAAAAGTTTATCTTGGATCCACTTTAATCAGCTGTTCTCAGTTTTAACTGAAAGAAAACTTATTTTCAAAGCAATGCCCTTGTTTTTTTTGTGGCACAGTTCACACTATAAGCATTTTAACTGAAATCTTTTTCACAATGCACTGCTATGGAGAAAACGCATACTAACGCACACTAACGCGTACTAACGTATTAAGTGTAAAAGGGCCCTTACCCTGTCTTTCTCACTCTTCACTCGCGGCTGCTACTAAGTTAATTTACATAGTTTTAACTATGTAAATTGACATAGTAGCGGCCATGAGTGAAGTATCGCGGTAATGATACTTCGCAGGACCGCCCGCAGTAATAGTTATGTGTGTTACTATGTAAGCATTGCGCGTAACCTCTGCAGGCACGCTCCTTACATAGCAGTGAGAGGTGCTAAGTAAGGCAGGCTGAACGGGGGCTCCTTCACAGCAGAGCAGCTTGATAAATCAGGCCCTTAGTCTTAATGATGTTGCCTTCATGTAGGAATGATTTTTTTTTTATGATTAAAAACTTTTTGAGTCACTGTCTCTGTCCAACAGTTTTCACTGATTGGGCACACCTCATATATAATGATGGATATAGGCCCAGCTGATGTTGAAGCACAGCTGGACTCAGGTCTTATAGATATCTAGGTATGCAGATTGATGTTGGTGTGAAATCATTTTTCAGGAATGGGATGGCTTCAAACGATGATGGGAGTAATGAACTTCTGAAGTGTTTTGACAGCTGATATGAGAGAAAATGCATTGTGCATGCTTGATTTATCAGTAAGTCACACCCTGTTGTTACCTTTCACTGCTACTTTCATGTCTCATATCACTTCACTGATCCCTGTCTTATGTATATATTATTTATAACGTCTAATGAGATGTTGTAGCCCACTGTGAGAGAAGTGCAGGTTCTTTGGGCCTGGGTTGCAGAAACGGAAAAAACAACCAGGGTTGGCTTCTTCCAAGATTACTGTGAGCCTGGCTCAGAAACAGCAACACAGCTGGATGTAGACTTAAGTGCAATTTTCTGAAATAGAGCTTATATATTACACTTGACAGCTCCTCTGTTGATTTACAGCAATGAGGAGAGCAGCGAAGTTAACTTATGTTTTCTAATGATGTAGCCGTTGGTGGTGCTGATGAAAGCATTGGCCGCAATGATGAGGCACAGGCAAACAGACATGAAGTGTTTTATTGTCTGAGGCAGAATAAGCAGGAAAGGAACAGGCCAGGAAAAGCTACAATGGAAGAGCAGAACATTCACCTCAATACAAATCTTTACTGATCCTAGATGTGGATGCTGTATTAGCCGAAAAAAGTCTCCAAGTGCCAGTTATCCAGCAGCTGTGTTAACTAATCAAGTGCCAACTAAATGGCTGAAGGATAATGATGCACTTCTTAGTTCAGTTTAGATGTGCATGTTAGGATTGTTTTAGACTACCCAGCAAGCTCATGGCGAACCAGAACTCCAAGAAGTGTGAAGAAAAACTTTTGTTTTGCATAACATTTTAGTAAGAGGGCTTTTTGATCCTTTGTACCTCCTTACACACTACTAGGAGTTCTGGTTCACCATGAGCTTGCTGCGTAGTCTGTAACTCTGGGTGTTTCAAGTCCTACCTCATAGAGCCACATGAATCCATGCCATGCACTGATGAGATATAAAACAGAAAACTGAGAGCCCAATATAGTGTAGTATGTATTGGAAGAGTAGGAGAAATATGAAATGTAAGTATTTATACTTATAAACCTGGATTACCTCAAAGCCAACTACTGTTACGGCAGGTGGGGAGCTTAGGCCTGTCCCCACTCAGGACTAAGAAGTCGTTCTCTGTATATAGAAGAAAGAAGAGGGTGTGACACCCCTCCACCAGGGGTGGAGCCAAATACTCCTAGATACAACTGGCAATGCATTTCGCAGGCAAATCCCCGCTTCATCAGGCAATAAACAACAGGAGTATCACACAGCCAGCGGTCCAACATACACTTGGCACCTCTGTTAGAAGTTTACATTTCTGATGACAGTCAATACCCTGTGTAGGGTTTGATCTATTGGCAGTACTATATTGCTTTGTTTTTGTTAATTCACTCTTGCTCAAAAAAAAATTCTGATGACAGTAACCTATTATTACAATCAAGTCAGGACTGTGAGTCAGATAATAACAGATTAGACCAAATTAAAATTAGACTTAATGGCCCCCTTATCCAATTAACTTTTTTTCTAAGTATACTCCCAGGAGATTATTTTTCATCTTATCTAAAAAATAATTTTTTCAACACTTAGGGCCATATGCAATTTATTTTTTCACCTGAGTTTTCTCCTAGGTGATAATTTTAAACTTGTCAATAAAATGACTTTTAAACCATCAACAAGCAAGAAAATACTCAAAATTATTTTGATAGTACTTTTTCACCTACTTTTTGATACTTTTTCAATTGAAAAGTGCTGAAAAGTTACTTTAAATAGAAGATGAAAAATTATCTCCTAGGAGAAAACTCAGGATAAAAATATAATTGCATATGGGCCTTAGTTATACAAAAGTGAGTAAGGGCCTGTACACACTGAAAAACGCAAGCAAAATCGCAAGCGCATGCGTTTTTAAAGTGCATGTAGTTTTAAAAATGCATGTGCTTTTGTCTGCGGTTTTGGTGCGTTTGCGTTTTTCTTGTAATTGCTGATTGGCTAAAGAATCCTTTGTTTTTTTTCTAGTTTACACTTCAACAGGAATCAGGAGATTGCAGAGTCTTCTGGGATACTGACTTCTGAAAAACGCAGGCAAAAACGCAAGCGCATGCGTTTTTAATGCGTTTTTCATGCGCTGCGCTTAAAAAAGCGCAGCAGGCACTGCGATTGCGTTTTTCTAAAAACGTATTGCACCAGTGTGTACAAGTCATCACGATTTTCATTATTTTTCAAAAGACCTTGCGATTTTAAAGAGGAGCTGTTAGGTATAAGGTCTCAGAGAAAATAAACACATATATCAGTAGCTAAAGATTGGCTGTACTTACATTACATATGCATTTCACTGTCCACGTTTGTACTTCACATAATTTTTATATAGTATTTGCAGAGAATGATGCTCCTGACAGCTCATGGCAGGTTCCATGTTTGTCTGTCTCCTATGAAGCCAAATGTGTCGTCATGTCCTGCCTGCTTCCTGATGATTCCACTCTCACAAACGCTGGTAATGAATAACACTACTGTGCAGTGAATATTAATTAGCCATGTGGATAGGAACAATAGAGGACTCCTGCAGTGTACTCTGCCCTGAGATTTATTAGTGCTGTGAGCTAGACTGTTACATGCTGTTGAAACTTGAGCCTCACTAGCAGCCAGGGGAGGGCCCCAGAATGCTTTGCAGTATCTGTTATTCGGCTTGAGTCCTTCTTAGGAGCCTGGGAATACGGAGCCTTGCTGTCAGCAAACATCTAAAGTAAGAGAGATTTTTAACTGCAGTATTGCCTTTTTGGCTTCCTTCTAAACTGTTTAACACAGGAGAATAGAGGTTTAAATTAGCTTTTGCAGCCTGACAGTTACTCTTTAAAAACGCATGCGTTTTTAAAAACGCAGCGCAAGCGCAGCAGTGTGTACAGGCCCTAAAACAAGTCACAAACATTCTAATAATACTGAAGAGACGTTAAGGAATATTTATCAAGCTGGGCAATTATGATACAACCAATCATTTACATTTATTCAATAAAATTATCATATATATACTGTATATGTATATATAAATTTATAGAAAATGGATTGAAACTTTTCTTACAGTCGATGAATCTCAATCAGTTGTAGAATTTATGAATACCTGCATGGATGTGCTACAACATTTTATTGGATTGATCAATAAAATTGATGGTTTTAAAAAAAATAAAAAATAAAAAGTGTATGGCAACTTTGGATCTACCACAGCCTGTGAGCTCACATTTTAGGTTGACCTGTTTTGTTTTTCATGACAGTTCAGCCTGCTGCTCCACTGACTATTTTGCATAAAACTGTGTAGAATTAAGAAGTTGCTCTTGAATAATAACATCTTACGTCGATGCCTACTTTTGACCTTTACGTACTTTTGTTTCAAAACCATCACAGATTATCTGGTTGCCACTACAACCAGCGTTCAAAACCATCACAGATTATCTGGTTGCCACTACAAACAGCGTTCAAAACCATCACAGATTATCTGGTTGCCACTACAAGCAGCGTTCAAAACCATCACAGATTATCTGGTTGCCACTACAAGCAGCGTTCAAAACCATCACAGATTATCTGGTTGCCACTACAAGCAGCGTGAGTGCTGGTTGCCACTACAACAAGCACTCACGCAAATCATAAAATCATTGCAAGTGCATTGCAAATAAAGTGCTAACAAGGTAGCCATTAGCCAACGATTTGTAATGGAAATGCCCTTCCTTGCAATTCAGTGCAAATGCCTACATAAAAGTCCCTATAGAACTCAGACAAACATGGTTCACAAAAGAATCATGGCTGGATTCCTCAGGAGACACATAAACATATATTTATAGAGGTATCATCACTGAAGGTGCACCTGCCCCGTGCCCCCCATTACACCATAATTTCTGAGTTTTGCCACATTCCACTAGATCTGCAAACAGTACTGCAGCCTATGTAAGAGAGCTGTTCATTTATAGCAGAGCTAATAAAGAGCCAGGTGATCAGTTTGCTGAGTTGATTGATTTGCAAGGCTACAGTCGTGTAGCAATAGGGAGTACAAAGGTTGCGACCGCACTGGGGCCCTTGGGCCAGAGGGGCCCTACCTCAACTGCAATATTAACTCTTTCTTGGTCCTGTGCTGGTAATAATCACTTCGATAGATGCTTGAATAGTAGTAACCATTAAGAAACTGCTCCCTTTCCCTTGCTTGCACCTCTGACACTGTAGTTGTCCTTGGCATGTTTTGGTGCGCTGTATCAATTGTTATGTATAAAGTGCTTGGCAGGCCCAATGTAAAACTTGTGCTGGGACCCACAGCTCCGTAGCTACTCCACTGCAAGGTTATGATTTATAATGATCATATAATGATTTAACCTACTGTAGGTAGGAAACAGCAAATCATAGCCTTTCAAATCTCTCACCTGGTCTAACTGATCAACTGCTTCTCCGCAAGTTCTGCTACACAGGAAGAACTGTTCAAAATCTGGTGTCCCTTCATCTAGAGATCAATCATCCACGACTACAACATACAGCAATTTTTATGGTATTGTTTTTCACACAGTGGGTAGCCTTCTGCCCATCCTCCCCCTCACCTTCAATAGTACAGAACAGGCTGCTTGGCAAGAAATACTCATAACACAGAGGAAAGAAATACACAAATGGCAGGCGGATAGCATGACTAAAATGCATGCTGAAAATATCACTATGGGTTCTGCATGCTACTAAAGGATGAATACACCATAGAAAAGTGAAAACGCAAGTTAAGTGAGGAGAAATCTCACTTTCCAGTTAAACAGGTAAATCCTGAACTTACAATTACTGTCATTGGCTTAATTATCAACTGGCCATTTTTACAGAGGCAACAGGCTGTAATTATTACAATCAGCTTTTCACAGTGCTGACAGTTATGTTTAATTTTCATGCTTGATAATATTCCACATCTGTATACAGCACACATTTTACAATTCATGAAGATTTCTGAATGCAGATAAGGTTCCTTATTAAAATTCTTTGTTCTCATCCTGATCTAATGTGCGTAGAAGATGTTAAAATTGACAAATGGTTTTGTTTACAACATAAATTAACTGATGACATAACGGAACAACTTTTTGATGGGTTTTATTACCAAAGGAAATAGGAAGGACATTTCCAGCAGATGTATCTTAGTTGGCTGTGTTTTAATTGCTTTGGTTAAAATGTACGTGATTAGGCACACTGTAAGGCATGTTCTTTAATGTTTATCCCTGATATAATATATCTATCCCCAAGTGAGCACCATCATGAAGGGAAACTTCTGCAACATTTTTCAATCTAAAGCAAAGCTCTCTCCTCTAACCTTTGTTACACACTCATGTGCACCAACAGCTCCATCACTGATGTCTCACTGGGGCTTCTAGAAGGATGTCATCAGATTGTGGAGGAGGGATGCCAAGTCTTTGCGGTGGTGGGTTCCTGCTGTCACTTCAAATTGGGAGGTGAGTGCAGTGTACATATGTGAGTGCCCTGTGTATGTAGATGCATGTATGTGGGTGCACTTAGTGGTGTGTAGGATCCTATCAATGCATACATATCAATAACCATTGTAAAGAGGGTTCCATCAGTCAGCAGAAGTACACAGGAATGGGTCAATCTTAGGTTTGTTGAGAAGAATTTTGCTGTCCAGGTGGCCTTTTATACCTCCGCTTCTGACAAAACTATGGTCATTTGTAATACATGTGCCCATGCCCAACAATGGAAGCAAAGTATGACAGTTAACCACCTGGGCACTAGGTGCATGAATAGCTACTGTACTGTATATGAAGATCCACCACCCAAGTTAGTTGAAGGTCCACTTGGCACAGTCTTAATCATTTTTTCCCCATAGTTTAATTCAATTTTACGAAGCAATGTTTAAACAAGTCATTTTATTTCAAATAATAGTTTTCTTACAGAACAGTAATATTTGGGCGCTGAGTCATGCGAATAATTACTAGTATAAAGTTGCAACAGTTGGCCAATTTTAGTTAATGTCTTCATTCTTCCAAACATTCTTAAAGTAATAGAATTCATTTGAAGATCCTACAGAACTTGTCTTGATGTTTCATTGTGTTCTGGGACAGTTTTTGTGTGTTTTGTAACTGCTGCGCAGCCAACACTGTGTTATCCTATATAATAATACCTAAGTGTCTCTGCGTCCTGTCCCTGTGTGTGTGTGTGTGTGTGTCCCTGCTTCCAGACCTCACAGTTTGCTGCCTGTGAACCTCATTGCATTGTGGGAAATAACAGCTTTTTAATACATACATACATACAGATAACTCATTCTTGATCTCAAACAAGTACCTGATGGAAGGAGCTCAAATAAGGTGTATATTTGATGACATTGTCACTAATTAATAATTCTACCGCAGCCAGTTATAGTATTTATTTAAAACTCTACTAAACCCAGCATTGAATAAAACAATATCTAATAAGAGTTAAGATGTTAGATGCATAGACAGAGTGTATAGAAACAAAGTAGAGTGGTAGAGAGAATATTTTATCTCCTCTATGGATTCAGGCTTGTTACATGAAAAATAGGAAAAGCAATAGATACACTGCCCAGTATTCCCACTTTAGGATCACACTTATTCCGGAAACGCCTTATCTGAGATCCTTCCATCAGGTACTTGTTTTGAGATCAATCCGCATACACACAAACAAACTGAAAACCAGCTTTTTCCCATCTGCCATAAACTTGTTGAACTCAGAACTCTCTAAAATAATTAACACTGGGTACAAATTGTTTAAATATTTGAAATCCCTGGCATACATGTATAATTCCTCTATTTCTACCTTTGTTGCTATCACTATGTTCCTTATATGCACCGTGGGGCTGTCATAAAAAGTAATTTTGTTGTGCAACACAATGAAAATAAAGTGCTTGAATCTTGAATTAGGGTAAAAAGTGTGTGTCTAAAATGAGGAAGCAAACTTGTAGCAGGAAGTGGATGGTGGGCAATTTTAACATCTCAGTTTACATATATGAAACTTACATAGGTTCACAGATGCAGGGAAGGGTAGCTACAGAATGAGTTGTTGAATTTGAAAAGTTTGGACCCAAACATAATACCTATAACTTAAATGAATTAGCACAATAGCTTTGGGAATCTGTCTTGTTCAATTTCCGGTTTAGATCTGCTTTAAAGTGAAACTTTCTAAGTTAACAAACCAATGTACAATCCCATTTGTGACCGTTTGTAATATTGCTGCGTGTTTGTAACATTTCAAAAGTTGTACATACACTTGTTCTAAAGTGTTTATTCTGAAAAATCAATAAAAACCATTGACAACTTAAAACTATTACTGTATTTCTATGTGTTGCAGAATGACAGATGTGAACTAGAAACAAAGAGGAATCATCAAGATCCTGACCAAAGAATGTTTTGCTAAATTTCCTTAGTCTTTTCCTATATATTGAATATATAGGAAAATATATATATATTGAACTAGTTGGCTTGGGTACCAGGTGAGGATGATAGCTAAAATATTTGTAATGTTCATAACCAATATTTTACTATGGCTTTACCTGGCCCCTATTCTAATACTAACCACTCCTTCTAATGCCTAATACTCCTACCCCAACAACCCCATGTGCATAAGGTTACGGGCCAGGTGTCAGACAATCTGATAGTAGAATATTGGTATGGTAATATATTGGTAATGTATGTCGGCAACACCTGACACCTATTTTAACAAGCAGCTATTTTCAATGTACAAATTTATAAAAACATCTCTAAATTCAAACTTTTCAGAAAGAGTGGTGTGGCTTTTACACAAAGAGACAATATTCATTTCCATGAGAGGTAGTAATTTTGCTATTGATTTTTTTTCTTTGTGTACTTTGCTCTGAATTTACATTATTTGCTGAAATGATCTAATGCACCTAAATGTCTGCCATTACCTTAATATCACAGCATCCTGCTGCATGAGCTATAGGCTTATTATTACTTGCCATACAATGTATACAATACAAGCAGACCTCTCCACACCACTTACACAGCTAATTATCATTAATACAATTGTGAACCCTGTAAAAAAAATACATGTGAACTGAAATATACTCAGCACCTAGGCAACATATAGACATTGGCAATGGTGTTCAGATCGATGAATAGCTTTTATAAGGTTGGTACTGGTAGTCCAAGGATGAGGTTATGAATACATAAAATGAATGAGAAATAATGTATTAAGAGAATGTTTTTAAAATGTGCTGAAAGAGATTGAATTGGTGGTGCATTTGCATGATTCTGTAGCGCGCATGTTCTATTCAACAAGTCTCTCTCTCTATGGAGAAACATTGTACATAGAGATTTGCTAAGTTTGAGCATTGGAAAGTTAAAGTACGCTTGAACTGGGTTAGCATCTTTTAAATAAAGACCATGATGGGCTAGATTACCTTTACTCAAGTGGCCTGGCACTGCTCAATGCCACCCAGTTGAATATGAAAACCAGCAAGCTCCCTCTACTGATGACGCGTGAATCGAAACTGCGCAGTTGCAAGTTCTGATTCACACAAGCACAGAAAAAACAAGTGCTCCTTCATCAGTGCTTCCTTTCACTGCACAGGTGCAGCTCAATACTCAGTACTGTTGAAATAGTCACAAAGTGTCATTTGAGCTAACTTTCAGTTTTTGACTGGAGCCAATTTGGAATAACAAGGTAATCAAAGTTAAATTGTAAAAACATAGCAGCACCTACCTATACTGATGAAAATGTTATTACAACATTTGAATTTCCTTTTGTTCAGCAAAACATAGAGTGACCTGCACTTTCAGAGTATACAGTAAAAAAAGAATCCCAGCTTAACACACATAAAGCCAACATACGTACATAACATATCCATTATGAATAGAGGCTGTTACTTCCTTGTATACTTATATATAAGTGGCACACTAGAGCTGACATCAAGGCCAGTCTCACTCTGTAATCCTGATGCTAGCGCATGCTACACAAACAATGAAGGCTTCTACAATGGGACACATTTGTGAATGCTAAAGAGTATGCTAACTACAGTCTAAAGACGTATTTCTTATTTTAAGACCGGGTACCGCTGTAACTTTCCTGTAAACTCGAACATCAAAATCTGCTTGAAGCTTTTAAAACATGATCTTGAAGAGATGGCTTGAGGATAATGATGAAAGCATCACTTAATGTAAGGAGAAAAAGAGGCACTTATGGATTAAAAAGTATGAAGGGACACTATAATAAGCCAAAGACTCGCACTGCACTCCACTTGGCAATCTGCATTACGTTTTTAGACATAGGCCTCGATTCATAAAGCATTCCCGCATTCGGAAATGCTGAAAACGGCTCATTTTACCGACCACACAGCAAAATCTGTATTCATAAAGGCTTTTTCCGCATAAAAAGACGACATTCGCGAGCAGAGTGATAAATCACCGCCTTGCGCGGTGATTATCATAGCAAAAGTAACAAGTAGTCAATTCATAAAGATTAGAGGTAGCGGTATGCGGAGGGGTATTACCGCTACCTCTGATGTGGCGAGAAGCCTGCGGAATACAGCGCAGTGAATGGGACAGACCTCCCAAGCAGCTGCAGAGAGAACACCGCACGGAGGGACTCCGCCTGCTTCTCCTGTTTCCGCATGCGTAGGACAGCCTAACGCCTGCCTACAGCGGAATATCTCCGCACGCCTGTCACATCTAGCTACATTTTTATGAATTACCACCTTGAAGGCGGAAATACCGACAGCGGTGTTTCCCTGCTCGACAGCATTTTTATGAATCGAGGCCAATGTGTAATACTGTATGGCAAAGATCCGTTACTCCACCGGATGTGGGTGCAATACACGTGTCAAACTCTGTGATTTCACTTCTCACTCCTAATGCCAGTTCGCTCACCGGATGTAGACCACCCAAGAAAACAGGTGGATCTGTCGCTCTTAAAAATTCCAATTGGAGCAATGTTGCTAGAAAATCTTTTTAGAACTCCTCCTTAAATTAGTCTTTCTTCTACCTGTACAACTTTACGATGTCAACATCCTCAGTTATTCACATGTCTTCAGCAATTGATCAATTTCTGCAGCATGTGCTTAGTGTCTTTCAAAAGCTGGGGGAGTTTGGTTACCTCTGGCTGCAAAAAGATATCAATGTACTCCCCTATCCTTTAGGTAAGGGAGCCAACCCCACTAACTATGGGTCTCCCCGGTGGGTTAGTAATATCTTTATGAATTTTTGGGGTGAAGTATATGATAGGTATTCATGAATGGTTGGGTAGTAAATATTTTAATTCATCCATAGAGATAATGGCTTCATGTTCACCTTCCAATAACAGTTCCTTAAAGGACTTCCAAGGTGAAATAGCTAATCTATTTTTTACTCACCTGGGGTTTCGTCCAGCCCATCTCAGCCATCTTAGTCCCTTGCCACAGCCCCAGTCCTCCTGACCTAGTTGTCCCCGTTGACCGACCGTAATGATTGCGATCTGCCATCAGGGTCTGCTTTTCGGAGCCTGCGCGTCCACGTCATCCAGTGCGTCATCTGGGACAATGAGGAAAACTGGGGCTGTGGTAAGGAACTGAGACGGGTGTGAAGGGCTAGAAGAAGCCCCAGGCGAGTAAAAAATAGATTACCTATTTCGCCTCGATAGTCCTTTAAGTATCTGCTTGTAATTGGGGTGGGCTTTTTTTCTCAATACTTTGTTAAGGGGCCCAGTGAAATCGCTGTGCACACCACTGACAGAACGGTGGATTTCCGTCCAAAATCCATCGTTCCCGTCGACTCCCGTTCGATCCATCCGTGCGGAAGATTCTTTTAGGGTCGGGAGCGGGTCGGGAGTGCGTCGATAGTGCGTTCGAATGCCTGACGACCGATGCAGCACAGCGGGTATACATTACCTGCTCTGCCGGCGTGAGTCCCCTGGTCCACCGCTGTCTTGTCCGCCTGGTCCCGGCATCTTCTCCACATCAGCTTCCGCATCCCGGCATCCGGCATAACTTCCTGTGTCACTGCAGTGACAGCGGAAGTACAAATAGAGGGCGCTCTATTTGAACTTCCGCTGTCACTGGAGTGACAGAAAGTTATATGCGTATGCCAGCCGGGAGCCGATGCGGAGAAGATGCCAGGACCAGGCGGAGAAAACAGTGGTGGACCAGGGGACTCGCGCCGGCGGAGCAGGTAATGTATGCAGTGGGGGGGGGAGGCGGCAGCAGCGGCACAGCTCCACAGATTGTGATCGGTTTCATGCTGAAATCGATTCACAATCTGTTTGCAGTAAAGTCTGCCATACGATCCCTCTCTGATCAGATTCGATCAGAGAGGGATCTATCTTTTGGTCGAATCTGATGGCAAATCGACCAGTGGACCCGACTGACTGACTAGTCCTGCGAATAAAAAACGGTTAAACACACTCTATTCTGTCTAGATATCAACAATAGTAGTAGCATCTCTCCAGAGACCTGGGATCAGTTTCTGTGTATGGCTGAAAAGCAGGGTAGCGGAACAGTGAATGACTTTAATAAAGTCTTTTATTCACGGCAATATAAATAATTAATATATACAGAAAATTATTAAAATCAACAATTATTGAGACATGAGATAACACAGTAGGAAAATAAAGAAAGGGAGAAAAAAATACTTAGTTTCTGGAAAGATGTCCTTTAGTGGGAAGAATCAAAGTTCCTTGGTAAAGTCCTTTGTTTCAGCTCAATTTAAAATCCAAGCAAAATGGAAAATGTCCTTTGTTTCAGTTCAGACAAGATGGCCGATCAAGATGGCCACTAGCCATGTGTCCTCTGGCTAGCACCAGACAGCTCTCATACAGATGGAATGTGGAGGACTGAGGGCTCGCCTGCCGGCCATGTGCTTTTGATGAAGCTGGTTTGGGGGTGTGGCAATGCCGGCCCCCTCTGAGTTACCACCCAATGACAGTTCATTCCATCTGAGAGATTTTAGGGCTAAACTTATAAAATGCCGTAACTCATGAACAATACATGTCATATTTAGGGGGATAGCAGATTCATACTTGTCAGAAAATACCGATTAATATGACATCAGACATGGCTAGGGCAGCGGGTCAGGTTCCTGAGAAGATTCATACCGCAATAACCGGACAGGCTATGGCGATGAATTTCATATCAGCACGTGGGGCAGACTTTAATGAATAAGACTATATGAATTTTATAGCTGTGCGATATACGGTCTCCATTTAATAGGTAAGAAACCCTATCCCACAGGTTTTCATATCTGCCTTGCCGGTGCCGCTCTGGCTGCTTTGTCATGGCCCCCTGGAGAGCCAGTTTCCTGGTTCTTTTCATGGGGCCATCTGGCTGTGGGGGAAAAGGAGCTGGACCCTGCAGGGAATCTGGCCACGTGTGACTTTCCTGAGGGGTAAGGCATTCCTGAGGGGTGAGGGGAATGCTTTGCTCACAGGGGTACAGATCTCTGGATTAAAAAAACCACAAAAGTGTCGTTTTCTGATCGCTTGCACGACTGCACAGATCCGACAGGGAGCGATCAGGAAATCGACTGTGAATTCTCTAGATTCACCTGCGTTTCTCACGGCTGTTCCGTGACACATCCTATATATCATCCGCTAATCTCAAAAGGTCTCTGTCTTTCCCCAGAATGTCCAAACATTTGTTACCATGGAATGCAGGTTTCGCTGTGATTGCATTCTTAGGTAATCTGCTTTATGTAAGAAAAATTAAACACTGGCTGCAGGTAAGGCTTGGTGAGCTATTAGTCTGTTTGCATGCCAGATGTGTCAATCACTGCCTCTTTCAACTGCTGCATAGGCATCTTCATAGCTTCAAAGTTCAAGAAATCAGTAGGTTGGCACTACTGTGATACAGATCAAGAGCAGCATAGGAGATGGCTAAAATGCACTTCTTCCCTAGAAGTCTGGTGTGCTCTGGCATAAAACATAGTATTGGATTAATGTAAAGAGCAGGGGAAGCTGGTACTGCTGCAAGCGCTGATTTATTAAAGTACCCCTGAACTGGGCTAAATATGATAAACTCATTGGGCTTGATTCACAAAGCCGTGCTAACTGTTTAGCACGGGCGTGCTAAACAGTTAGCACGTGAAGTGCCACTCGCGGACTTTTGCGTGCAATAACGCTGACTTTTGCTTGCGATCCGCGGCCGTTCGCGTGCAAAAGTCTGCGTGATCGCGTGCAAAAGTCCATGTTATCATGCGCAAAAGTCCGTGAGCGGCACTTCACATGCTAACTGTTTAGCACGCCCGTGCTAAACAGTTAGCACGGCTTTGTGAATCAAGCCCATTGTTTCTGTTTAAATTCATGTGCTGTGACATGCCTCAAAGCACCTTGCTCCCCCTTCAGTGCCCCCAGTCCTCTGTTCTGCTCAGCCGAACTCTTCGACTTAAGCAGAACGTCGATTATGGGCTGGGAGGAAGTGTCCGTTCTTCCTCCTTTCTTCCCGTACTTAGCTCTGCCCCCTACACTCCACGCTTATAGTCCCCGATGTCAGTACTGCACACAGCGTGCAGGGGAGAAGCGCTGTGTGCAGGCTTGTGATAATTGAAGTCAGAACAACAGTGTATATTAGAATACTATCATTCTGACTTCAATTATCACAAGCCCGCACACAGCTCTTCTCCCCTGCGCGCTGTGTGCAGTATTGACATCAGTAACTATAAGAGGCGAGTGTAGGGGGCGGAGTTAAGGACGGGCAGAGAGGAGAAAGTACGGACACTTCCTCCTAGCCCAATCCAAAAGAGTCAGTGCAGCGGATGATAGAGGGAGAGCTGGAGGGGGAGGGGGATCGTGCTGTGACATGTCACAGCAGAATAAAATAAAATCACATTAAAAAGGTACATTGTTCAAAACCCCATTCAGGGGTACTTTAAGTTGAGCATACATATGCAAGGCAAATCCTCGTATTGTATACATAAACATAACAGTGGGGTAATTGGTGGTGACGGGTGCTGGGTGCTTTATCCTGACAGCCCTTTCGCACAAGATTGCGCTTCTACAGAGGCTCGGAAACGTAAAACGGTCATCAGACTACAGCACCCAGCACCCGCCACCGCCACCACCAACTACGCAACTCCTACCCCACAGGTATGCTTATGTACACGATACGTGGATTTGCCTTGCATCAGTGGCGTAGCTAAGGAGCTGTGGGCCCTTATGCAAGTTTTACATGGGGCCCCCCCAAGCACTCTATACATAACAATTAATACAACGCACCAAAACCAGCCAATGGCAACTACAGTGTCAGAGGTGCAAGAAGGGGATGGGGAACAATTTGTGAATGATTACCAATATTCAAAGTATCTATAGAAGTGATTATTATGAGCACAGGACTAATAGAGAGCTAATACTGCAGTTGAGGTAGGGCCCTTTGGGGCCCCTTTGGCCCAAGGGCCCCGATGCGGTCGCAACCTCTGCAACCCCTATTGCTACGCCCCTGCCTTGCATATGTATGCCTATGCTTGCTGCATTTAATTGATCAGCATTTGCAGCAGTGCCAGCTTACCCTTCTCTTCACAATGTTCATAGCTTCACATACTGTATCCTGTCGATCCATCCTAACCTCTGCCATCCTCTTCTTCTTTTGTCCTCAATTTTTCCAAACATAAAGGATTTCTCCAAAGAAATTATGTGACCAAAGTGTTTGAGTTTGAATAGTAGTATCAGCCCTTCTAAAGAACCAAAAAAGTAAATAAAAAAAACAGAATGTGTGTCTATCTAGAGTCAAATAAAAGATTAAGAGAAAATATTGATACATTGTTGCTACTAAAGAAGACAATGTGGATATTCATGCTGAATACATTGATCTCAAGTGGACAGAACACTTGAGTTGAATGTCCACAGTTTCCTTTAATTATGGATTTGATGTTATGTTAAGTGTCTCTGGAAATTGGATCCATAAGAGCTAGTAGGTCTCTACCTGTTACTGACATCTAGTGATGGTTGCTGTAATTGCACCTATTAGTGTCTATTACTCTGAGTCGTGGTAATTGAAATTGGTATTATGGATGGATGTTATATTAGGAAATAGTGTGATGACATCTGCTTGTGGAATGTTTACGTACAGTCCTTCATCCTTTGATTAAATTAATGGCTCTGTGGTATTCATAGTCATATAATTCATTTTGGAGCTGGTGGTATATGTCATGAATGATTGTAATAAAGTAATGGTGGTAGTTTGGGTTTTGTCAGCAGTTAGTATATACAAATAGACTCACTCCTTTAATTTAAATATGTGACAATTGAAAGACAATTGAAAATTGAAGTTGGATGGACACGGTCTAACACGCATACAGGCATATAAATGAAGCTGATGAAGTCTCACTGGGCAGAGTAAAATATGTAGTTGACTTCTAAGGCCCTCCCTATTTGTCATCCAGCAAGGGGTTCTTGACAGAGACTTACTGCTAACCAATTGCCTACTGGGTCTTAATATGATGTATTCATGTGGTGTTATGGCAGCTTAGCCATCAGCATAGCAATGGCCACAAAGTTATCTAGAGGTACTTAAAGTGTACTTGAGGGGTAAATAAGTGCCACAAATGAGAACTTACATCATTAGAGGGAAGCCTCTAGATAATCCAGAGACTTCCCCCATTCCCGTCGCCTTCACCGGATCCACTGCTGGGACCCCTTGAACCACTTTGATAAGGGCCTGGCAGGTCTATTGTGCCAGGAAAGCTTGGCATATAGTGGGGTGAGTGGAGGAAGCTTTATTAGTGGTGGTGAGTGACCAATGTCAGGATGAGAGTGACAGGACGGTGGATTTCCAGGGGAGTGAGTTAGTAGTACCATGGTGCTGAGGGAGAGATCGGAAGGAGGAGGGAGTAGGTCTATCCGTCCCCTGAACTCCAACACTGCTTGTCATCATTGAGAGAGGAGAGCGGTGGATGAAAAAGTTATGAAAGAGATTTCTTCTTCTGCTGGCTCTTCTCTACCCCAACCACATGAAACCCAGTAACCTCCCCTACCCTCATCTACATGGCACCCAATACCCCAAACCCACATAGAGCCTAACACCTCCGTATCCCAACCTAGAACTAGGGGTGTAACTAGAAATCACTGCCCCCCCCCCCCTGCAAAACTTTGGATGGAAACCCTCCCACTAACCAACTCCCCCCCTCCCCCCGCATACTGAATAGGAACTGTCTACAACTCTTTATCTACAAAACTTTGTATGATTCATTATCAGTGGCTGAACATATGCAGTCATTAGAACAATTGTGCAGAAAGCAGAACGTTTTTCTCTCCGTGCCCTTAGTTGTCAAACTCTCAGGACGGGGCCCCCTGTGGCTTCTGAGCCCCCCTGCAGCTGCATCCCTTGCAGGGTCTATTGTTACGCCCCACCCAGAACACTCATAACCTGCACCCACGTACCCAGCATCCATGTAGCCCTTACCCAGCACTACATGGTACCCACATAGCCCACAGTCAGCATCCACATGGCACCCAGTACCCCTCATAGCTTTCACCTAGCACCACATAGCCCATATCCAGCACCTACGTGGCACTAGTGTTGGGCGAACATCTAGATGTTCGGGTTCGGGCCGAACAGGCCGAACATGGCCGCGATGTTCGGGTGTTCGACCCGAACTCCGAACATAATGGAAGTCAATGGGGACCCGAACTTTTGTGGTTTGTAAAGCCTCCTTACATGCTACATACCCCAAATTTACAGGGTATGTGCACCTTGGGAGTGGGTACAAGAGGGAAAAAAAATTAGCAAAAAGAGCTTATAGTTTTTGAGAAAATCGATTTTAAAGTTTCAAAGGGAAAACTGTCTTTTAAATGCGGGAAATGTCTGTTTTCTTTGCACAGGTAACATGTTTTTTGTCGGCATGCAGTCATAAATGTAATACATATAAGAGGTTCCAGGAAAAGGGACCGGTAACGCTAACCCAGCAGCAGCACACGTGATGGAACAGGAGGAGGCGCAGGAGGAGAAGGCCACGCTTTGTGAGACACAACAACCCAGGCCTTGCATGAGGGCAAGAAGCGTGCGGATAGCATGCTTTGTACCGCCATGCAGTCATAAATGTAATAAAGATAAGTGGTTCAATAAACAGGGACCACGCGGCAACGCTAACCCAGCAGCAGCAGACGTGATGGAACAGGAGCAGGCGCAGGAGGAGAAGGCCACGCTTTGTGAGACACAACAACCCAGGCCTTGCATGAGGGCAAGAAGCGTGCGGATAGCATGCTTTGTACCGCCATGCAGTCATAAATGTAATAAAGATAAGTGGTTCAATAAACAGGGACCACGCGGCAACGCTAACCCAGCAGCAGCAGACGTGATGGAACAGGAGCAGGCGCAGGAGGAGAAGGCCACGGTTTTTGAGACACAACAACCTAGGCCTTGCATAAGGACAAAAAGCGTGCGGATATAGCAGCAATGCTTTTTGCCGCCATGCAGTCATAAATGTAATACAGATGAGAGGTTCAATAAACAGGGACCGGAAATGCTACACCATCCCAGATGTTCATTGGTCATGTTACTTGGTTGGGGTCCTGGAGTGTTGCGTAGTCATTTCCAATCCAGGATTGATTCATTTTAATTTGAGTCAGACGGTCTGCATTTTCTGTGGAGAGGCGGATACGCCGATCTGTGATGATGCCTCCGGCAGCACTGAAACAACGTTCCGACATAACGCTGGCTGCCGGGCAAGCCAGCACCTCTATTGCGTACATTGCCAGTTCGTGCCAGGTGTCTAGCTTCGATACCCAATAGTTGAAGGGTGCAGATGGATTGTTCGACACAGCTACGTCATCTGACATGTAGTCCTTGACCATCTTCTCCAGGCGATCGGTGTTGGAGGTGGATCTGCACGCTTGCTGTTCAGTGGGCTGCTGCTGCATGGGTGTCAGAAAATTTTCCCACTCCAAGGACACTGCCGATACCGTTCCCTTTTGGGCACTAGCTGCGGCTTGCGTTGTTTGCTGCCCTCCTGGTCGTCCTGGGTTTGCGGAAGTCAGTCTGTCTGCGTACAACTGGCTAGAGGAGGGGGAGGATGTCAATCTCCTCTCTAAAGTCTCCACAAGGGCATGCTGGTATTCTTCCATTTTGACCTGTCTGACTCTTTCTTCAAGCAGTTTTGGAACATTGTGTTTGTACCGTGGATCCAGAAGGGTATAAACCCAGTAATTGGTGTTGTCCAGAATGCGCACAATGCGTGGGTCACGTTCAATGCAGTCTAGCATGAATTGAGCCATGTGTGCCAGAGTCCTACCAGAATCCTCATCATCCTCTTGTGAGCGTTGTGATAGTTGTTGTGATGCATCATAGTCGTCACCTTCCTCCTGGTCTGCTTCTGCTGACCATTCGCGTTGAATTGTGGAAGTCCAACGTGCACCGCTCTGGCCCTCGTCAGTGGTGGCATGAAATTCCTGCTCCAACTCCAGCTGTTCCTCCTCCTCTTCTTCGTCATAGCTGCTGGGGCTAGCGTTCCCTGAGGTGGATGGCCTGATGTTGGTACCATCACGCTGATCGTTTTCTCCTTCAGATTCCCCCAGTTGCATCATGACAGCTGTTTCCTTGATTTTCAACATTGACCTCTTCAGTAAACACAGCAGTGGTATGGTAATGCTGACTGAAGAGTTGTCACTGCTCACAAGCAACGTGGATTGCTCAAAATTTTGGAGGACTTGGCAGAGGTCCAACATGTTGGCCCAATCGGACCCACAGAAGCTTGGCAGCTGTCCGGATGCGCCTCGGTACTGCGCCGTCATGTACTGGACCACTGCACTCTTCTGCTCACAAAAGCGTGCTAGCATGTGCAGCGTAGAATTCCAGCGCGTAGGGACATCACACAGCAAGCGATGGTGGGGGAGATTGAAGCGCTCCTGCATCTTGGCGAGTGCCCCCGAAGCAGTACTGGAATTTCTACAATGTTTGGCCACTCGACGCACCTTCAACAGAAGATCGGCCACGCCTGGGTATGTCCTCAGGAACCGCTGAACTACTAGGTTCATCACGTGCGCCAGGCAAGGGATGTGTGTCAGCTTAGCCAACCTTAAAGCGCGAATGAGATTACTCCCATTATCACACACAACCATGCCCGGTTTCAAGTCCAGCGGTGCCAGCCACAAATCCGTCTGTTCCTTTATTCCCTTCCAAATTTCCTCCCCTGTGTGCTGCTTATCCCCAAGGCAGATCAGCTTCAGCAACGCTTGCTGACGCATGCCAACAGCTGTGCTGCACTGCTTCCACGATCCTACTGCTGCTGGGTTAGCGTTTCCGGATGAGGTACAGCTTTGAGATGCGTTGGAGGAGAAGGAGTCAGAGAGGTAGGTGCTGCTGTTGTTATCCAGTGGGAGGGACGGCGGTGCAGCTTTTTGCGGCGTGGGCAACACCCGCGCCGTAGCAGGTGAGGAATCGCTGCCAGGCTCCACAAGGTTCACCCAGTGCGCGGTAAGGGAGATGTATCGACCCTGGCCGAACGCACTCGTCCAAGTGTCAGTGGTGAGGTGAACCTTGCAGGCAACGGCATTCTTCAAGCTTCGGGTTATTTTGCTGACCACGTGCTCATGCAACTCAGGCACTGCAGAGCGCGCAAAGTGGTAGCGGCTGGGAACCACGTAACGTGGGATGGCCACTGACATCATGCCCTTGAAGCTGTTTGTCTCCACCACTCGATATGGCAGCATTTCGCAGGCCAGAAGCTTGGCTATGCTGGCTGTTACTGCCACGGCCCGGGGGTCATTTGCTGGCAATTTCCTCTTGCGCTCAAACATCTCCGACACAGACAACTGAACCGTAGCGCTGCACACGGAAGGGCTGTTGGTTGTTGTGTTTGATGAACACTGGGAGACCTCAAGAGCACTACTCCGGAAAGTGACAGTGTCAGCGTCGTCTGATGTTTGTGAATGTTGTGAACCACCCAATGGCTGTGCTACTGCTGCTGCTGAGGTGGGTCTGGTGGTGAGTCTGGTGAACCCAAGGGAGGCAGTGTTGCTGGTACCCTGTCCTGCCGCGTTTGCCCACAGAGTGGGATGTTTGGATAGCATGTGGCGGCTCATGCTGGTGGTGGAGAGGTTGTTAATACTTTTCCCCCTGCTCAGGCGAGTCTTGCACACCTTGCAAATCGCCATGGTAACATCCTCAGTGCAGTCTTCAAAGAAAGCCCAGACTTTGGAGCACCTGCCTCCTTGCTGGCGATTTCTGTTTCCTCCTCTTTTGCCTCTCACTCTAACTTCCACGCTTGTGGTGCCTGAAATTGCGCGCCGCCTACCTTGTGGCACAAGGCGAACTCGTGCAGCAGTGGGTTCTTCAACAGACTCATCTGTGCTGCTGCTACGACGGCGATGTTCTCGTTCACAAATAAAATCTGGGTCTCTGTCCACATTGTCCATACCCTCCTCTTCCATCTCCTCAAACTCGTCATATGTCATTGTGGGGGGCCGCCGCCGTGGAGTAGAGCTCCCCAGAACATCCTCTGCGCAGCTCACTCCAACGTCGTCTTCCAGATCTTGTCGGCCGACCTCCTGCAATTGCAACCCCTCCTGCCCAACTTGCTCTGGGATTTGGGTTTCCGAGTCCTCCTCGGACTCGCCTTGTATTTCAGTGCGCGGTGCATTTCCCACAGTTAATGGTTGTGAATCCGGGCACAACATTTCTGGCTGTTCCTCCATTGACCTTTCATAGGTGGAAGTTTGTTGGGCTGGGAATAGCTCCTGCGAATACCCCATTGTGTCCTGAGGTAATTCATAGGACTGGTTATCTGGCAGTTGTGTGCGTGGTGTCGCTGACGGTTGTGTCAGCTTTGTGCCCACTGGCTCCTTGTAACTGGCTGAGGACTCGGACCTCGTGCGTGATGTGCTGGTGCTGCTTAACCCACTGCTGGACGCTTGAGAGGTCATCCAAGTAATTATCTGGTCCTGTTCTTTTGGATTTGTGAGGGTTGTTGTCCTGGACAACATGGGCGGTATTGAGTGGGTTTTCTTGGGTGCTCCCCTGTGGCCTGTACGTGAACCGTCAGGGGAAACACCTCTTCCCTTGCCCCTTCCTCTTTCACCGGATTTCTTCCTCATTTCACTTATCCTTACAGTACACGCTGACTGGCAGCAGTACAGTGGCAGTACAGAAATGCTATACAGTACCACTATTCCCAGCAGCGACACAGAGCACAATGCTATACAGTGGCGGGTGAGCGGTGTACTACTGTTCCCAGGCCCAGCAGACACAGAGTGGAAGTAAACACAATGCTATATAGTCTGGCTGAGCGGTGTACACAGAGTGGCAGTACACACAATGCTATATAGTCTGGCTAAGCCGTGTACACAGAGTGTCAGAAAACACAATGCTATATATAGCGTGGCTGAGCGAGGTGCACAGTGGCAGTACACACAATGCTATATTAGTCAGGCTAAGCCGTGTACACAGAGTGTCAGTAAACAATGGTATATAGTCTGGCTGAGCGGTGTACACAGGGTGTCAGTAAACAACGGTATATAGTCTGGCTGAGCGGTGTACACAGAGTGGCAGTAAACACAATGCTATATATAGCGTGGCTGAGCGAGGTGCACAGTGGCAGTACACACAATGCTATATAGTCAGGCTAAGCCGTGTACACAGAGGGTCAGAAAACACAATGCTATATATAGCGTGGCTGAGCGAGGTGCACAGTGGCAGTACACACAATGCTTTATAGTCAGGCTGAGCCGTGTACACAGAGTGTCAGTAAACAATGGTATATAGTCTGGCTGAGCGGTGTACACAGAGTGTCAGTAAACAACGGTATATAGTCTGGCTGAGCGGTGTACACAGAGTGGCAGTAAACACAATGCTATATATAGCGTGGCTGAGCGAGGTGCACAGTGGCAGTACACACAATGCTATAGAGCCAGGCTAAGCCGTGTACACAGAGTGTCAGAAAACACAATGCTATATATAGCGTGGCTGAGCGAGGTGCACAGTGGCAGTACACACAATGCTATATTAGTCAGGCTAAGCCGTGTACACAGAGTGTCAGAAAACACAATGCTATATATAGCGTGGCTGAGCGAGGTGCACAGTGGCAGTACACACAATGCTATATATAGCGTGGCTGAGCGAGGTGCACAGTGGCAGTACACACAATGCTATATATAGCGTGGCTGAGCGAGGTGCACAGTGGCAGTACACACAATGCTATATTAGTCAGGCTAAGCCGTGTACACAGAGTGTCAGAAAACACAATGCTATATATATAGCGTGGCTGAGCGAGGTGCACAGTGGCAGTACACACAATGCTATATATAGTGTGGCTGAGCGAGGTGCACAGTGGCAGTACACACAATGCTATATATAGCGTGGCTGAGCGAGGTGCACAGTGGCAGTACACACAATGCTATATATAGCGTGGCTGAGCGAGGTGCACAGTGGCAGTACACACAATGCTATATTAGTCAGGCTAAGCCGTGTACACAGAGTGTCAGAAAACACAATGCTATATATATAGCGTGGCTGAGCGAGGTGCACAGTGGCAGTACACACAATGCTATATATAGCGTGGCTGAGCGAGGTGCACAGTGGCAGTACACACAATGCTATATATAGCGTGGCTGAGCGAGGTGCACAGTGGCAGTACACACAATGCTATATATAGCGTGGCTGAGCGAGGTGCACAGTGGCAGTACACACAATGCTATATTAGTCAGGCTAAGCCGTGTACACAGAGTGTCAGAAAACACAATGCTATATATATAGCGTGGCTGAGCGAGGTGCACAGTGGCAGTACACACAATGCTATATATAGCGTGGCTGAGCGAGGTACACAGTGGCAGTACACACAATGCTATATATAGCGTGGCTGAGCGAGGTGCACAGTGGCAGTACACACAATGCTATATTAGTCAGGCTAAGCCGTGTACACAGAGTGTCAGAAAACACAATGCTATATATATAGCGTGGCTGAGCAAGGTACACAGTGGCAGTAAACAATGCTATATATAGTGTGGCTGAGCGAGCGGTGTACTACTGTTCCCAGCAGCGACACACAATGACTGGGGGGGACCCTGGCTAGCGTGGCTGGAGAGCGAACTACCCTGCCTGCCTACCCAAAGCTAAACCCACAGACAAATGGCGGAGATATGACGTGGTTCGGGTATTTATTTACCCGAACCACGTGACCGTTCGGCCAATCAGAGCGCGTTCGGGCCCGAACCACGTGACCCGTTCGGCCAATCACAGCGCTAGCCGAACGTTCGGGGAACGTTCGGCCATGCGCTCTTAGTTCGGCCATGTGGCCGAACGGTTTGGCCGAGCACCGTCAGGTGTTCGGCCGAACTCGAACATCACCCGAACAGGGTGATGTTCTGCAGAACCCGAACAGTGGCGAACACTGTTCGCCCAACACTACGTGGCACCCAGTAACCCCATAGCCTTCACCCACCCCACACATGACATTCAGTAACTTAATAGCACACATCCAACACAACTATACACACCAAAGCCTGCAACCACATTATACCCAGTACCCAAATACCTGGCACTCACATGGCACTCAATATCCTCTATTGCACTGCCTGCAACTTGGCACTCAATACTTTTCAGCACTCACTGCTAGTTAGAACCCACTGTTACTTGGCAACCAGAACTGTGCAGCATTCACTTCACTTGGCATCCACTGCTGCTTAGCACCCAGTACTGCCAAGCACCCACTGCAACAAGGCGCCCAGTTCTACTTTACACCCACTGCAACTTAACAAGCAATACTGCTTCACACCTGTTGCGATTCGGAACCCAATACTGATTGCACTCACTGCAACTTGGCAATTTAGTACCCATCACTGCTTAGCACCAACTGCAGCCAGGGCCGGTTTAAAGAGAACCAGAGACGAAGCACCCTCATGTATTTTATTACATTTATCAGTGGGAACATGACAGTAAACACCTACCCTGCTTTTAGTTTAAATCTTCTCTGCTTAATCTGTCTATAATCAGCTGTGATAAGAATCCATGACTGTAGTAGAGGTTTGACCTGGAATCATTATAGCTGAGTCACTCTTTTGTGGAGTCTTTTCAAGCTCAAGCCTTCCCCCTCCTGGATCAGATTTCCTGCTTTACATACTGAGAGCTCTGATGACATGGGAGGCGCGGCTGCTGCTGCAGGAAAAATCTCTGAAACAGACAAGTGTGGCTGTGTGATCTGTGTGCACTGTGCAGTCGTCATCATTATTATCTGAGCAGTTTCATTCCTAGGAAAGACACTTCCTACGGGCAGCCACACAGCATACCAGAATAGTAAAGTTGAAAGCACACAGATGAAATGCTCCAGCAGCAGCCCTGCTTGTCCATAGTCTCATAGAGGCTAGACAGCACATCCAGAACACCTCATAACCTGGAAGCAGAAGGTATATGAGCCGGCGGCCATATTGGATATTTCCTGGAGCAATAATGGATAAAAAGCACTCAAAAAGGCACACCAGAGTGGGGAAATTATCAGGGAGAGCATTTATTCTTTACAAGCTATCAAGTGATATGTTTATTTTGTGTGAATCGTTCATCTCTGGTTCCCTTTAAGTGGCACAAGGTAACCAGGGCAAATATAATAACCTTCCGCACTCTTGTCACATATGATTGCCATGCATAGCATGTGGCTGGGAGGGGGGGGATGTCACACATGTGCCACAAACTATACGCGGAAGTCACATTTTTATTTATTATTTTTTTAGGAAAGTGCCAAAATATTCTGTTGCATTGTACAAAAAACAAACCTGGGGTGCAAAATAATACATGCAATAGTATATGCCAATGTACAAAATACGGAGTTGGTACAAAATACAAATTGGTAATTACAGTGATGATATTAATATGAATAAATGTTTAATAAATTCCAAGACACAAAAGGGTGAGAGAGAGTGGTGTAGTATACAATATTCATACCTAGAGGCAGTATGTTTTTAGTTATCTAGTGGGAGTATTACTTGGCCAGAGGTCAAAGGGGAACTGGCATAAGGTAGAGCCTATGCTTGATGGAAAAAGTGAGTTTTGAGGGCACGTTTAAATATATCAAAGATTGGAGAGTGACAAATGTGTTATGGCTGGGCAGTGGCATAGCAATAGGGGGTGCAAAGGTTGCGACTGCACTGGGGCCCTTGGGTCAGATGGGCCCTGAAGTGCCCTCCCTCAACCACAGTTTTAGCTCTTTATTGGTCCTGTGCTGGTAATAATAACTTCTATAGATGCTTTAAATAGGAGTAATCATTGACAAACTGTTCCCCATCCCCTTATTGAACCTCTTACACTGTGATTGTCCTTGGCAGGTTTCGGTGCCCCATATCAATTGTTATTTATAGAGTGCTTTGGGGGGCCCCAATATATAACTTGCACCGGGACCCATATCTCCCTTAGTTATGCCACTGTGACAGAGGATTCCTTGTATACATAAATGCGAGGAGGTGATTCTAGAGGAGCACAAAAAGGTCATGTGCAGATCTGAAATTGCAGTTGGGTTGGTATATGGAAACTATTGAGTAGATGTACAAAGGCGAGAGATTGTGGAGAGCTTTGTAAGTTAGAGTTAAAGTGGATGCGAGATAAACTTTTCTCATTGCATAATTGTGTTCCTTATATAAAGCTTATAGGGCATTCCTCAAGCCAAATCCTATTTTTGTTTTAATACTCTAATTCCCTATAAACTAAACAAGTCTCACCCACAACTGAAAGTGCCTTGGCACTCCATGTAGCAAGGGCTTATGGGAGCTCAGTCTGGGCAGGAGGAGGAGGTTACTGGCCAGAGATTTCAGAGCCAGAGGGGAGGAAGAAGGAGGAGAGGGGAGTGAGCTGAGGGCTGAAGATGCAGTTGCAGCTTGCCTGTGTGTAAGGAGACAAACAAAACATGGCTGCTCTCATTGTATCACAGGAATAAATAAACATAAGACTGTTGAAGCTGTTTGCAGCTAGATTTGCTGTGTAAACTATCTAAGTTTTAGATAAGATATGTAGACAAGTTACTTGTCATAGTTAGTTTTTCATCTCGGATCCGCTTTAAGAGATTGGACTGGATCCTCTGGTTCATTGGTAGCCAATGAAGAGCTTGGCAGAGAGGAGCAGCAGAGGAAGAGCGGGAAGAAAGATAAGTGAGATGAGCAGCTGAGTTCAGTACAGATTGGAGAGGTGCCAGTTTGTTAGTTAACAAAGCAGTGTTTTACAATATTCCAGACTGAGATATTATAAGAGCATGTATATTAAACACTTAATTCTATCTGAACAAGTATTCTTGTCCACATAGGGGCCGCTAAAGGCAAACTGGACGAGCATTCTTGTTCAGTGTTTAAGCGGTGGTGCGCAAGCACATGCATGCATGACCGCCACTATGAGCAGCAGTATTGCCGTGTCGGCGGTTGGGGAAGGGAAGCAAGGCTTCCCTGAACCAATCGCAGTGTGTGTAATGAATGGACATGACCCCGATCAGGGGCCACGTCCATTCGTAAGTAAGAATGTGAATGAACGTTAAAGAAAAAAAAAATGAAAGCGAAACACAGGGAGTGTTTCTAGTGCTATCTAGTGGCGAAAAGTTAAATTACACACACCACAGATTTTTTTTGTTAAAAAAATGTATATAATTAATCCCTTCCAAAGCCATCTCCCCTCCCCCCCCCCCACCCCAGTTACCAAGCAAACAGATTGAAAAAAAAATCCATAAATAGTTCCCTTATTTATTTTTTTATATGTATGTCATGAGGATATATTACTGTTATTCTTCTACATAAGAGCTTACAATTAATTGGACACAAAAAAATAAAATAAAAAGAGAATAAATACACCATTATTTCCACATAATATGTTAATGCAATAAGTTGTACTAGGAACATAATTTAAATGTTGTGATAGCCGGGACTAATGGGCAAATAAAATGGGTGGGTTTTATTTATAGTAGCATTACTTAATTTAAAATTATAGGGGATGGAAATAGTGTATTTTTTCTTTTCATTTTTGTATTTGCCTATAAAATGCATAGAAAATTACTGAATTTAGAAAATAATAAGATTTATTGAATTACTGAAAGCAAGTATCACTCACAAAAAGCTTAATTTGTGGTTTGCCAGGAGCCCAGGATGATGGCCGCCCAGGATACGGACAGTTTGGCGGCCGCCCAGGATACGGACAATATCTACAGGCAATGCTTATTGCGCATAGAGCCCTGGATGGACAGAACTCAGTGGATGCATGCCAAGTGGTGGTGAGACCTCTGGTGGGGCATCTCCAAGTATTTTGCTTAATGCTGTGTGAAGAACGGCTTACGTTTTGGTCTTTATGATAAACTGTATCAGTGCTTGGATACATGTGCAATAATTACCTGGGAAGCTACCTATATAAAGAGGTGATGTGTCCCCTATGAGGTGGTGTGACACCCAATTAAATGCAATAAAGATCCTTATTTGAAGCTGTTTGGTATATGACCAACATTCAGTGCATCAAAGGGACTTGAGCGTGCTCCGAAGTACATGCATGTTATCCATATAGGAGGCTGCCTATATTAAATGTTGATTGCTAGGCAATGTGTTGACAATAACTACGAAGTTCCCTATACTCAATTTCACTCCATGCAGTTTGCGTTCTGCTGTTGCAGTTGATGGATACTGACATACCGGAAATCAAAATACAGAGGACTTTCCCTGGAGTTTAGCCAATTATTTACAGTGTTCTATCACTTGTGGTGGCCACCAGTATGCATGGTTGTGTCTGGATGTGTGGGAGCTATATCAGCTGTCATTAGCCGGCCATTTATTCACTATTTTAGGGGGGGATAAGGAACAATATTTTTCATGGTTGTATTTATGGACTTTTCAATAAAGTAATTGTGATTTTTTGAAAGACACCTGGAGATTTTTTTCCTGAAAGGGAAAGAAATAGATCATTTACGTGTGATTAGTGATAAAGTTATTGGCAAATTAATGGGAGGAGCGCTGACATGGGAAAATTGCTGAAGTCCTGAAGGTGAAAACACCTGCTGGCTGAAGTGGTTGACATTTTAGTTGTATCTTGAGTGAGAAAAGGTCGGATGCATGATATATTTTTGAGTTGGAAATGACAGGAGCTGGTTAGAGAGTGAATGTGAGGAATAAAAAAAAAGAGAGGAGTCAAATATTACTCCTAAGCACCGTGCTTTGGGAACTGAAGTTATAGGGGTGTTATTAACATTTATTGTTATATCAGTGGTGGACAGAGACGGTGGAAAAATTATTAGTTCTGTTTTACTCATATTAAGTTTTAAGAAGCGAAAGGTCATAAAAGAGGATATAGCAGACAGGCAGTCAGGAACACGTGTGAGGAGGGCGTTAAGGTCTGGGGCCGAGAGGTTCAGTTGTGTATCATCTGCACATGGGACAAGAATAAGGTATAAGAGAAACTGGGCACTCATGGCGGATGGACAGATAGATATTTTAATGCTTGGGCATGGGGGGCACATTAACATTTGGGGGACAGTGGCCAGGGGTTCTGTCACGTTCATCAGTCACGATATTGCCAACTGTTACCGCCGAACACCATGTTGGCCAGTTTGGTTCGATCGATACATTCAACCGATTTTGGCCCAAAATCAGTTGAATCGTTGATCAGGCATGCTTGTTGTAGCACTGATTTTTATCGTATTCTATAATAGTTATCGAATCAGATGGTCGATCAACTGCAAAATTGACAGATGTATGACCACCTTAACATTCATTGTAACTTGGCACAATTTATGTTTTATTTTATAGACATGGTTTTTCGAGGAGTTGTTTCTACTGAATTTCTTTACTGACTTTCTGTCCTAACTCTGAACTCCAACTTTGTTCTGCAGCTTGTCTGCATTTTTTGTTTTTTTGGTAATTCATGTTTGTCTTACCTCCTTTTTCTGCACTTTTCAATCTCTTTTTACTGCTTATCCCTCAGCTATGCTGCCATATGCTACATAATTGTTTGTAGCTGTGAAAGAAAACGTGAATGTGCCCTTTTTTTCTAAGATATCTGTTTTATTTATCTGTTTTATTTATGTTTATTGTACTTGTTAAAATTTGTCATTTGGAGTAACACATATTCATCTGTGATGTTTAATATTTTCCTCTTTAAAAACAAAACAAAACCCTTTTACAGTACTGCAGCTAATTAAGCAAATAAAAAAAAAGGAACAAATCAATATATATTTGTTACATTTAACCCCTAGACTGCTGTTTTTTTGGGTAGACGTGACCCACACCTTGTGGAGATGCCCTATCTGATGCTTGGGTGCTTAGATCTTAGTTACTAGAGTAACCAACAGATATGCAGGAAGTGGGTTGGCACTCCTATGGACTGAGTGGATGTGCACAGTCAGCAGCAATACTTTGCTGCCGGACTGTGCGCATCCATTCAGTCCCCACCTGCACATTTATTTGCATTGCTTTCCTTGATAAAGAGATATTATGGTACCTTCAAACTTTAAATATGGGGGATAAATGTTCCTCTTAAGAGCTGTACCTGATCACTACAGGTGATAGTTTAAACTCATCAATGTACAGATTAGTGACTTGGCTACCTGTTGAACAGCCCAGTTCCTTCCTATGGGAGAGAAGGGAGAGGACAGACATGCTGGATATGTTGTACTTTTGCCTACCTTGGACCCATGGTAGATGGTTCTCGGCTGAGGAGGCTGCCTCTGCAGAGAATCTAGTGTGTGTACAACGGCCCCTGATCTTCCTTGATGTGTCACTGAGCGTTCTACCTGGTGGATCATCTCTTTCGAGTCCAGGCTGAGGGCATTGTTCTCTCACTCCCTCTGCCTGCTCTGTGCCAGTTTGATGTGCGCTATGCCGTCGGCCCTCCTCCCCCTTCATAGCCTTAGCCCTGAACCATGGGCATAACAATCACCCCTGCGACCCCTGCTATTGCAAGGGGGATCCAGAGGCTTTGGGTGGCCCACTCTTCTCTCTCCCTAACCCGCAAGTGCAGCCAGTTAGCAAAAATATCTCCCCGTTTGCTCAAAAAACCATCCCTGCCACTTCCTCCCACCATGCAGAGTAGTGACTAGCTGGAGTGTCTTTAATTTTTGCCTACTCACTCTCACTTCCCACTCAAGGGAACAAGTCCTGATCCCTGCCAGGTGCCAGACCTCGTACATGTGAACAAGACTTCAGGTCTACAGCAGTAATCAGCTGAATACTATCTGTCTAGGCAGATCACAGAATGGGAATAAAAATGGGTAACATCTGTACTGGATTGTCCCCTAAAAAATAAACAGAAAGCATTGTTTTGGATGATGGGATGGCAATCTAGTGTGTATGAATAGCTGTGGTCACCAAGCTTATAGTCATTTCTTTTGTAATGTTCCTTCTGAAACCGTAAGATAAGAATCACTTCTGCTTATGAAACTTCGGCAGTCAAGCCAGCAAAATGGAGCTCAAAAAGTAAACATTATTGTCATTGTAATAAAGAAAATATTCTTTGTTGCTAGTGCTGTGATGAATTTTAATATTAATTTATTCTTATTTATTGTGACTATTTGCGTCAGATTGTGTTTGTGTACGGGTCCTAATGACACATGAAAGAACTGTGTATGACAGTAATTATAGCCGATATTGGGTTAATTACATATCTTCTACATTTTGCCATGTGTCATATGTAGCAGTATGAGACTTGGGACATATGTGCTGGAGCTGACAATGTTATTGAGTTGAAATATGCATAATGTTAGTGAAGACACCTGGGGCTTGATTCACTAACCGGCACTAAGCCTTATTAGAGTTAAGGGGCCTTATCAGAGTTAGCGTGCCTTATCAGAATAGCATATTCTGATAAGGCACACTAACTCTGATAAGGCCCCTTAACTTTGATAAGGCACGGATAAGGCCCCTTATCTCTGATAAGGCATGCTAACTCTGATAAGGCCCCTTAACTCTAATAAGGCACACTAAGTGGCTTTTCACTCCGGCGCTAACACTTATGGCCCTTTTCCACTAGCAGTCGCTAGCGTTCACGCTGAACGCTAGCGATTGCTGAATCGCAATTACCGGCGATTCCCCGACGTGTGCGGCCACGATTTTGCTATGCTATGCACTGCATAGCAAAATCGCGGCAAATATCGCTCCGCCGCGCGTTCGCGTTCCCGTAAAAAACGAATTGCGGTAGTGGAAATGACCTACCGCGATTCCTATGTTAAAAAGCAAACTGTAGCGATTGTAAAATCGCTAGCGGTTTGCGTCTTTCCGATTCAGCCAGCGCAAACGCGCTGGTGGATAAGGGCCCTTAGCGCCGGTTAGTGAATCAAGCCCCTTACCTTCTAAAAGCAAACCTGGCAGAAAAGCCTGGCTTCGAAGCAAAGTCGCTGGATAGAGTACTGGTTAAGAGCTCTGCCTCTTACACAAAAGACCTAGGTTCAAATCTTGGCTCTTCCTGTTCAGTAAACCAGCATCTATTCAGTAAGGAGACTTTGGGCAAGAGTAACTAACTGCCTGCTGAGGATGCCCTAGTAGCTGCAGCTCTGGCGCTTTGCGTCTGCCAGGAGAAAAGTGCAATATAAATGTTGTCTGCAAATCCTGCGCTCATTTAGCTGGAGTAATGGGCTAGCGAGGAAAAAGCTGAAATTGAATACAGTAACTGGTTATTATTAAAAATAAATAACAGTAGTAGTTCAAAGACCACTGTACAGTGGACCCTGTATTGTGTCACATCACCATGGTTATTGTACAAAATCTCTAAATGGAGCAGGTCGTGTTCTTTTCATTCATCAAAAGTACATGCGCACTATCCACTCAGTGAGTAGCAAACAACATTAAAGCAGACCTGAACTGGACTCAGAACTGGGGATTTTTACTTACCTGTGGCTTCTTCCATCCCCCCGAAGTCCATCAGGTGCCTCTGCATCCTCTTGGTCCTCTCTGTTTTCCCACTGGAATCTCTGTAATATCTGTAACTGGAACTGCAGTCGCTCCTTTTCGATTGCACACCGTTTGGTGGGAGCATTCTGCTTATGAACAGTTCATTCTTTTGAGAACCATGCATGCGCAAAAAACTCCTGCCTACAGGAGTACGATCGAGAGGGCACATGGACAAGACTGTGCATCTACTGCAGGCATTCCAGTTGCAGATCTTATGGAGCTGCCAGCGAGAGAAGGGAGGGGACCAGAGGGCACCAAGGGACCTTATGGACTACGGGGGGCTGGAAGAAGCCCAATGTAAGCTAAAATCCCCAGTTTTGACTCCTGTTCAGGTCTGCTTTAGACAATGTCCTTTCAAAGCTGCTAGCTAGATTTATCACCTAACTGCAAATTTAAGTTATAATCCTCCAGTGTAAAGTGGTACCCTTGACTTTGTTTGCAGCATACTCTCCTGTGCCCAGATACACAGTATGCATATTTGATTAAACTAACCTTTCCTGATGACCTGTATTAAAATAAATGCAATCCATAATTATCATCTAGAGGTCCTATTCTTCTGATGCTCCAGTTGTTCTAGTAGGAACATGAACAGGGTCCAGATATGCATTTCAACAATTATTGTGGCAGGGATATGGGATCCGGGAGCACTGGAGAGAACACAAGACATTAAAAAAATATAGATATAAGAATATAACTTAACGAATAAAATGTCTTGTTTTATCCAATATTTATTTATAAAGGATTTGGCTAGTGTTTCTCCATTGTAAAATCTTTCCTTACCCTGATTTACATTCTTAACATATACATTTATCACAATTGCGACATCTTTACTACTGGCAAGGTGCATCACTGTGGAATGCCGCCACCCAAAGTTAGCAGGAACAACCTCTGGTCTCCCAGAGTGCTCGTGGCAAAAGGCTTTGTGACATCATGGCCTAGGCAAAGCATCACTGGGAGAGCGGGGCTAAATACCTATATACAGCAATATATATGAGGAAACATTTTTTGATGTTAAAACCAAGATAATTAAGATAAAAATATTATCCTGAAAAATGTATTACATTGTGCTATACAGTGGTGTGAAAAACTAATTGCCCCCTTCCTGATTTCTTATTCTTTTGCATGTTTGTCACACTTAAATGTTTCTGCTCATCAAAAACCGTTGACTATTAGTCAAAGATAACATAATTGAACACAAAATGCAGTTTTAAATGATGGTTTTTATTATTTAGTGAGAAAAAAAACTCAAAACCTACATGGCCCTGTGTGAAAAAGAAATTGCCCCCTGAACCTAATAACTGGTTGGGCCACCCTTAGCAGCAATAACTGCAATCAAGCATTTGCGATAACTTGCAACGAGTCCTTTACAGCACTCTGGAGGAATTTTGGCCCACTCATCTTTGCAGAATTGTTGTAATTCAGCTTTATTTTTGGGTTTTCTAGCATGAACCGCCTTTTTAAGGTCATGCCACAACATCTCAATAGGATTCAGGTCAGGACTTTGACTAGGTCACTCCAAAGTCTTCATTTTGTTTTTCTTCAGCCATTCAGAGGTGGATTTGCTGGTGTGTTTTGGGTCATTGTCCTGCTGCAGCACCCAAGATCGCTTCAGCTTGAGTTGACGAACAGATGGCCGGACATTCTCCTTCAGGAGTTTTTGGTAGACAGTAGAATTCATGGTTCCATCTATCACAGCAAGCCTTCCAGGTCCTGAAGCAGCAAAACAACCCCAGACCATCACACTACCACCACCATATTTTACTGTTGATATGATGTTCTTTTGCTGAAATGCTGTGTTACTTCTACGCCGGATGTAACAGGACATGCACCTTCCAAAAAGTTCAACTTTTGTCTCGTCGGTCCACAAGGTATTTTCCCAAAAGTCTTGGCAATCATTGAGATGTCTTTTAGCAAAATTGAGACGAGCCTTAATGTTCTTTTTCTTAAAAAAAGGTTTGCGCCTTGGATATCTGCCATGCAGGCCGTTTTTGCCCAGTATCTTTCTTATGGTGGAGTCGTGAACACTGACCTTAATTGAGGCAAGTGAGGCCTGCAGTTCTTTAGATGTTGTCCTGGGACCTTTTGTGGCCTCTCGGATGAGTTTTCTCTGCGCTCTTGGGGTAATTTTGGTCGGCCGGCCACTCCTGGGAAGGTTCATCACTGTTCCATGTTTTTGCCATTTGTGGATAATGGCTCTCACTGTGGTTTGCTGGAGTCCCAAAGCTTTAGAAATGGCTTTATAACCTTTACCAGACTGATAGATCTCAATTACTTTTTGTTCTCATTTGTTCCTGAATTTCTTTGGATCTTGGCATGATGTCTAGCTTTTGAAGTGATTTTGGTCTACTTCTCTGTGTCAGAAAGCTCCTATTTAAGTGATTTCTTGATTGAAACAGGTGTGGCAGTAATCAGGCCTGGGGGTGACTACAGAAATTGAACTCAGGTGTGATAAACCACAGTTAAGTTATTTTTGAACAAGGGGGGCAATCACTTTTTCACACAGGGCCATGTAGATTTGGAGTTTTTTTCTCACTAAATAATAAAAACCATCATTTAAAACTGCATTTTGTGTTCAATTATGTTATCTTTGACTAATAGTTAACGTTTTTTGATGAGCAGAAACATTTAAGTGTGACAAACATGCAAAAGAAGAAGAAATCAGGAAGGGGGCAAATAGTTTTTCACACCACTGTATGTGCATTTCCTCTTTCAAGTGAACCTGAACCGAGAAAAATTATTTAAAATAAACATGTGATGTACCTGCAAATTAATATTACATACTTACCTAACCATCAGTTCCTCTCAGAGGCTCACCATTCATTCCAATTCTGACCAGATTTATCAGTTGCTGTCAATTATATATCAGTTGCAGTCAGTTATAACTGAAAGGACAACTGATATGCAAGGTAAGGCCCATGTTTCCCTATGGCTCAAGTGGGTGATATATATCAGATTAACAGTGTGCTGACCTGGAAGCTGTTATGGGGACATTTTTAAAATGGAGGACAGAGAATTTCATCAATCACAGTGGACAAACAGGATGCAAGGAAGGAGAAAGAGATTGATGAGGGGACTATACAGGAGGTAAGTATGACCTGTGTATGTTTATTTTAACTTTAATTTTCAGTTCAGGTTTGCTTTAAGTAAGGGCCTGTTTCCACTAGGGCCAAACCCGCAGCACTTCCCCATAGGCAAGTTGCACATGTGTGATCAGAGGTACATATTTACAGTATATTAAAGGTCTATTTTGATTTTTTTAAGAAAAAGAAAAAAATTCAGGATTTTAAATATTGGTGAATTGCAATTTCCCCAGTCTAGAATAGGTAAGATCTGAATAAAATGAATGTTGGTAGAAGCAATCTGCACAAGTATTTTACAGTATCTTCCAGTTCTTATCACACACGCTATTAAGTTTGTGATGACAGTTTTAGATATCTGCCTGGATCCACAGTTAACTAATCTGATAGGATGTGCTAGTGCGCTCAATATTGCTTGATATGTCATTATTATTGAAAGCTCAAGGCAAACAAAACTGCAGAGCTCAGATAAGATAACATTCCCTGTCTGTTGTCACCTATCTGATGAAACAGAAAACGTGCCTTTGATGATGTGCACAGGCCAATCTTTTCTAGGACATAATCATGGACATACTGTACAAGCTTTCTCTAGGACTGACATTTATAAACACACATATAACACACATGTAATATACACATATTTTTGCTCATATTTTATGTGCAAAAACCAGGGGCGTAACAATAGACCCTGCAAGGGATGCAGCTGCAGGGGGCCCCCAGAAGCCACAGGGGGCCCCTTCCTAAGATACTGACAACTAAGGGCAAGGAGAGAAGAAAATGTCTGCTCTTTGTACAATTGTTCTAATGACTGCATCTGCTCAGCCACTGATAGCTAAACATATAAAGTTTTGTAGACAAAGATTTGTAGACTGTCCCTATCCAGTGTGCAGGGGAGGGGGCCCCATCCAAAGTTTTGCAGGGGGGCCCAGTGATTTATAGTTACGCCCCTGGAAAACCATACTGAATAGTAGCATTTCTTCAATAATAAATGATTAACCCTTTCCCATCCTGTGTTGGACTATGGCCAGCATTGGCATTTTCCAACATAGGTCCAACGTTGGACATAATCCGACAAAGGAAAAAAGGCTGCTGCTAGGGGGCACTGTTTCTGGATAAAATCAGACACAGTGTCAGCTCCTTTAGATCAATGTGTTGGTTGGAGTCTGATGCTGGGCATACACGGCAGTCACATCAATCGAACCTGATGGCTCGATTGATAATATCCGATGTGTCCGATCACCGCGGGGATCGATTCCGCGCATGATCCCTGCGGGTGGACAATAGCGGCGAATCGAGCGGGAGAAAAGAAGTGCTAGCGGGGACGAGCGGAAATCGATCCGGGGGCACGCGCGGACAAGCGGGGACGAGCGGGGACGCGGCGGGAGTTGATCCGGCGGCTAATCGAACCGCCGGATCGACTTGTGTATGCCCAGCATTACACCTTGATCCCCAATGACTAATCCTCCACCACTGCATCATGTAATTTAACTATTACATGGGCACATTTGGGCTAATCACTAGGGTCACCTTATGTGGATCAAAGTGTCGGACAAAGCACCATTCTGCACCATGTAATGACAAAATTACTACACTGGGGTGTGTGCAAGGGGCAGAGCTACAGTGTGCGAGCTGGCACTGGCTCTGCTCCCTCCCCCTGATGCCAGGTCTCCTCTTTGCTCTAGTGCAAGGAGGTAGAGACCCTCTGGATCCACACCACTGCCCCTCCTCTGACTACATTTCTCATACTGTGGATGGCAAGTTTTGTTACGCCATATGAATTGTTAGGAATGCCTGGAGGGCACAATGTAAAACTTGCACTGGGGCAAAAGCTCCTTATCTATGCCACTGGGGGGATAATATGAGGGAACATCACAGCAAACATCCCTCTTCCTGTCTGAAAATTTGACTTCAGCCAAATTTTTCAAGTAGTGATTATGGGGACCAAGGGGGAACAAGGAAAGGGACAGAAAGGGAATTAAGGTATGTGATTCCAGCATGCCTCTGTGCTTATCTTAGCCTATGGGTAGGTGGGCTTTAAGGAACAATAAATGTAATTTAGTTTGCCGTGAAGGGCTTCTCAAAATAAATTAAATAATTAAATTAAAAGATAAAGCATTATGATAATCATTAATACATTGTACATCGTGCTCACAGAATTGTGGAAATTAGGTCAAAGGGTTTCTACTTCCTATAAACAGTTAACCAACCAGTGTTGCTAGAAGACTTCTGCACATGCTAGATATATTCCTCAATATTGCTTCAGGAACCTAGCCAACTTGCCTGTTGCTAGCACTCCTGCGGGTTGCTTGAAGTTTTGTGGGCATGTTTGAAGCATCACTGCCGCCCGCATCTGCTCAATTCGAGTTTTTCCACTCGACTGACTGGTGCACTTGCAATTGAGTGATATGGCTGGGCTACAGCAGAGGTAGAAAAAATAAAATACACCCATTAGACTAGAGCAAGGGTGTAAACACAAATCTTGGGCACCCCCTTCAAAAATGTAATAGGGGCCCCCCTCCCTAGGTTCTGCAAGTGTTGCCATTCCCTCCCACAAATCGATTTCTTTAAGTGTGTACAATATGGAGTTTAAAAAAAAAACCTAAGGGCCTGAGCCCACTGATGCAGTTATGTCTCCTTTTCCAGTTACACATCAATGTTACAGATGCTGTAAAGCAGACAAAATCAGACACAACTGTGTTAGGCCCTTAATAAAAAATGTAGAAGCTAAAGCCTCGTTCACATTGTAAACGAAGAATGCAATGCGCACAATCTCGCACCATTTGCTCCGATGTGCACCGCTGATCCCATTTACTACAGAGAATGGGTCTGTGCTGCGCTTTACCAAAAATGCACGCAACAGTCTGATAGCGCCTCGTACTGCTGCGCAGCGCATATATGGGTTGATTCACAAAGGGTACTTATTTTTCACCTTAATTGTAAGGAGTGCTAATGCATGAGATTAACAAATAAGGAGAGATAATTCACAAGATAAATAGATAAGGAGAGCTAAACTATCAGTTATGTCAAAGAAGAGCTAAACCATGAGTTATGTCAAATAAGGAGAACTAAGCCATGAGTTATGTCAAATAAGGAGAGCTAAAACTAGTGTTGGGCGAACACCTAGATGTTCGGGTTCGCGAACGTTCGCCGAACATCGCCGCGATGTTCGGGTGTTCGCGCCGAACTCCGAACATAATGGAAGTCAATGGGGACCCGAACTTTCGTGCTTTGTAAAGCTTCCTTACATGCTACATACCCCAAATTTGCAGGGTATATGCACCTTGGGAGTGGGTACAAGAGGAAAAAAATATTTGAAAAAGAGCTTATAGTTTTTGAGAAAATTGATTGTAAAGTTTCAAAGGAAAAACTGTCTTTTAAATGCGGAAAATGTCATGTTTCTTTGCACAGGTAACATGCTTTTTGTCGCCATGCAGTCATAAATGTAATACAGAGAAGAGGTTCCAGGAAAAGGGACCGGTAACGCTAACCCAGCAGCAGCACACGTGATGGAACAGGAGGAGGGCGGCGCAGGAGGAGAAGGCCACGCTTTGAGACACAACCCAGGCCTTGCATGAGGACAAGAAGCGTGCGGATAGCAATGCTTTTTGCCGCCATGCAGTCATAAATGTAATAAAGATGAGAGGTTCAATAAACAGGGACCGGAAACGCTAACCCAGCAGCAGCAGCAGCACACGTGATGGAACAGGAGGAGGCGCAGGAGGAGAAGGCCACGCTTTTTGAGACACAGCATCCCAGGCCTTGCATGAGGACAAATAGCATGCAGATATAGCAATGCTTTTTGCCGCCATGCAGTCATAAATGTAATAAAGATGAGAGGTTCAATAAACAGGGACCGGAAACGCTAACCCAGCAGCAGCAGCAGCAGCAGCAGCACACGTGAGGGAACAGGAGGAGCCGCAGGAGGAGAAGGCCACGCTTTTTGAGACACAACATCCCAAGCCTTGCATGAGGACAAATAGCGTGCGGATATAGCAATGCTTTTTTCCGCCATGCAGTCATAAATGTAATAAAGATGAGAGGTTCAATAAACAGGGACCAGAAACGCTAACCCAGCAGCAGCAGCAGCAGCACACGTGATGGAACAGGAGGAGGCGCAGGAGGAGAAGGCCACGCTTTTTGAGACACAGCATCCCAGGCCTTGCATGAGGACAAATAGCGTGCGGATATAGCAATGCTTTTTGCCGCCATGCAGTCATAAACGTAATAAAGATGAGAGGTTCAATAAACAGGGACCGGAAACGCTAACCCAGCAGCAGCAGCAGCAGCACACGTGATGGAACAGGAGGAGGCGCAGGAGGAGAAGGCCACGCTTTTTGAGACACAGCATCCCAGGCCTTGCATGAGGACAAATAGCGTGCGGATATAGCAATGCTTTTTGCCGCCATGCAGTCATAAATGTAATACAGATAAGAGGTTCAATAAACAGGGACCGGAAACGCTAACTCATCACAGATGGTCATTGTTCATGTTACTTGGTTGGGGTCCAGGAGTGTTGCGTAGTCGTTTCCAATCCAGGATTGATTCATTTTAATTTGAGTCAGACGGTCTGCATTTTCTGTGGAGAGGCGGATACACCGATCTGTGACGATGCCTCCGGCAGCACTGAAACAGCGTTCTGACATAACGCTGGCTGCCAGGCAAGCCAGCACCTCTATTGCGTACATTGCCAGTTCGTGCCAGGTGTCTAGCTTCGATACCCAATAGTTGAAGGGTGCAGATGGATTGTTCAACACAGCTACGCCATCTGACATGTAGTCCTTGACCATCTTCTCCAGGCGATCGGTGTTGGAGGTGGATCTGCACGCTTGCTGTTCTGTGGGCTGCTGCTGCATGGGTGTCATAAAATTTTCCCACTCCAAGGACACTGCCGATACCATTCCCTTTTGGGCACTAGCTGCGGCTTGTGTTGTTTGCTGCCCTCCTGGTCGTCCTGGGTTTGCGGAAGTCAGTCTGTCGGCGTACAACTGGCTAGAGGAGGGGGAGGATGTCAATCTCCTCTCTAAAGTCTCCACAAGGGCCTGCTGGTATTCTTCCATTTTGACCTGTCTGACTCTTTCTTCAAGCAGTTTTGGAACATTGTGTTTGTACCGTGGATCCAGAAGGGTATAAACCCAGTAATTGGTGTTGTCCAGAATGCGCACAATGCGTGGGTCGCGTTCAATGCAGTCTAGCATGAATTGAGCCATGTGTGCCAGAGTCCTGCCAGAATCCTCATCATCCTCTTGTGAGCGTTGTGATAGTTGTTGTGATGCATCATAGTCGTCACCTTCTTCCTGGTCTGCTTCTGCTGACCATTCGCGCTGAATTGTGGAAGTCCAACGTGCACCGCTCTGGCCCTCGTCAGTGGTGGCAGGAAATTCCTACTCCAACTCCAGCTGTTCCTCCTCCTCTTCTTCGTCATAGCTGCTGGGGCCAGCGTTTCCTGATGCGGATGGCCTGATGTTGGTACCATCACGCTGATCGTTTTCTCCTTCAGATTCCCCCAGTTGCATCATGACAGCTGTTTCCTTGATTTTCAACATTGACCTCTTCAGTAAACACAGCAGTGGTATGGTAATGCTGACTGAAGAGTTGTCACTGCTCACAAGCAACATGGATTGCTCAAAATTTTGGAGGACTTGACAGAGGTCCAACATGTTGGCCCAATCGGATCCACAGAAGCTTGGCAGCTGTCCGGATGCGCCTCGGTACTGCGCCGTCATGTACTGGACCACTGCACTCTTCTGCTCGCAAAAGCGGGCTAGCATGTGCAGCGTAGAATTCCAGCGCGTAGGGACATCACACAGCAAGCGATGGTGGGGGAGATTGAAGTGCTCCTGCATCTTGGCGAGTACCCCCGAAGCAGTACTGGAATTTCTGCAATGTTTGGCCACTCGTCGCACCTTCAACAGAAGATCGACCACGCCTGGGTAGTGTTGGGCGAACAGTGTTCGCCACTGTTCGGGTTCTGCAGAACATCACCCTGTTCGGGTGATGTTCGAGTTCGGCCGAACATCTGATGGTGTTCGGCCAAACTGTTCGGCCATATGACCGAACTAAGAGCGCATGGCCGAACGTTCCCCGAACGTTCGGCTAGCGCTGTGATTGGCCGAACAGGTCACGTGTAGTGTTGGGCGAACATCAAGATGTTCGGGCCGAACATGGCCGCGATGTTCGGGTGTTCGAGCCGAACTCCGAACATAATGGAAGTCAATGGGGACCCGAACTTTCGTGCTTTGTAAAGCCTCCTTACATGCTACATACCCCAAATTTACAGGGTATGTGCACCTTGGGAGTGGGTACAAGAGGAAAAAAAATTAGCAAAAAGAGCTTATAGTTTTTGAGAAAATCGATTTTAAAGTTTCAAAGGGAAAACTGTCTTTTAAATGCGGGAAATGTCTGTTTTCTTTGCACAGGTAACATGCTTTTTGTCGGCATGCAGTCATAAATGTAATACAGATAAGAGGTTCCAGGAAAAGGGACCGGTAACGCTAACCCAGCAGATGGAACAGGAGGAGGGCGGCACAGGAGGAGAAGGCCACGCTTTGAGACACAACAACCCAGGCCTTGCATGAGGGCAAGAAGCGTGCGGATAGCAATTTGCATTTTGTCGCCATGCAGTCATAAATGTAATACAGATGAGAGGTTCAATAAACAATAAACAGTAATTGGTGTTGTCCAGAATGCGCACAATGCGTGGGTCGCGTTCAATGCAGTCCTAGGCCGAAGAGGTCATAGCCTAGGGTCACAAAAACCTGTTTATTTGGGCTATTTCAATGGTGGCGAGTCTGACGTACATAAATCGCAGCAATGGCCGTTAGCAACGTCTGAATCTCACGAAATGTCTCATGCAGGTAGAAGACATATTGTTAGACTTGGGCTCCAAAGATGGGTTCCCTACATCTCTGCAAACCAGAGTGACAGGGCTCCAAATTTGGTAAAATCCCCCATAGGCTTTCATTGGGCCTCCTATTTACAGTTCCAAAATCTCACATCTTTTCAAAGGGCAATTGCTCAGCAGTGGCAAATTTTCTAGCATTGTAGGGACCCTTAGGGGGAACATGACTGGTGAGTTTCGGGCCCCTAGGCCAAAGAGGTCATAGCCTAGGGTCACAAAAACCTGTTTATTTGGGCAATTTCAATGGTAGTTATGCTGACGTACATAAATCTCAGCCATGGCCGTTAGCAACGTCTGAATTTCACGAAATGTCTCATGCAGGTAGAAGACATATTGTTAGACTTGGATTCCAAAGATGGGGTCCCTACATCTCTGCAAACCAGAGTTACAGGGGGCCAAAATTGGTAAAATCCCCCATAGGCTTTCATTGCCTCGCTATTTCACTTTCCAAAATCTCACATCTTTTCAAAGGGCAATTGCTCAGCAGTGGCAAATTTTCTAGCATTGTAGGGACCCTTAGGGGGAACATGACTGGTGAGTTTCGGGCCCCTAGGCCAAAGAGGTCATAGCCTAGGGTCACAAAAACCTGTTTATTTGGGCAATTTCAATGGTAGTTATGCTGACGTACATAAATCTCAGCCATGGCCGTTAGCAACGTCTGAATTTCACGAAATGTCTCATGCAGGTAGAAGACATATTGTTAGACTTGGGCTCCAAAGATGGGTTCCCTACATCTCTGCAAACCAGAGTTACAGGGCTCCAAAATTGGTAAAATCCCCCATAGGCTTTCATTGGGCCTCCTATTTACAGTTCCAAAATCTCACATCTTTTCAAAGGGCAATTGCTCAGCAGTGGCAAATTTTCTAGCATTGTAGGGACCCTTAGGGGGAACATGACTGGTGAGTTTCGGGCCCCTAGGCCAAAGAGGTCATAGCCTAGGGTCACAAAAACCTGTTTATTTGGGCAATTTCAATGGTGGCGAGTCTGACGTACATAAATCGCAGCAATGGCCGTTAGCAACATCTGAATCTCACGAAATGTCTCATGCAGGTAGAAGACATATTGTTAGACTTGGGCTCCAAAGATGGGTTCCCTACATCTCTGCAAACCAGAGTTACAGGGCTCCAAATTTGGTAAAATCCCCCATAGGCTTTCATTGGGCCTCCTATTTACAGTTCCAAAATCTCACATCTTTTCAAAGGGCAATTGCTCAGCAGTGGCAAATTTTCTAGCATTGTAGGGACCCTTAGGGGGAACATGACTGGTGAGTTTCGGGCCCCTAGGCCAAAGAGGTCCCCTGTAACTCTGGTTTGCAGAGATGTAGGGACCCCATCTTTGGAATCCAAGTCTAACAATATGTCTTCTACCTGCATGAGACATTTCGTGAAATTCAGACGTTGCTAATGGCCATGGCTGAGATTTATGTACGTCAGCATAACTACCATTGAAATTGCCTAAATAAACAGGTTTTTGTGACCCTAGGCTATGACCTCTTTGGCCTAGGGGCCCGAAACTCACCAGTCATGTTCCCCCTAAGGGTCCCTACAATGCTAGAAAATTTGCCACTGCTGAGCAATTGCCCTTTGAAAAGATGTGAGATTTTGGAAAGTGAAATAGGGAGGCAATGAAAGCCTATGGGGGATTTTACCAATTTTGGACCCCTGTAACTCTGGTTTGCAGAGATGTAGAGACCCCATCTTTGGAATCCAAGTCTAACAATATGTTTTCTACCTGCATGAGACATTTCGTGAGATTCAGACGTTGCTAACGGCCATTGCTGCGATTTATGTACGTCAGACTCGCCACCATTGAAATAGCCCAAATGAACAGGTTTTTGTGACCCTAGGCTATGACCTCTTTGGCCTAGGGGCCCGAAACTCACCAGTCATGTTCCCCCTAAGGGTCCCTACAATGCTAGAAAATTTGCCACTGCTGAGCAATTGCCCTTTGAAAAGATGTGAGATTTTGGAAAGTGAAATAGGGAGGCAATGAAAGCCTATGGGGGATTTTACCAATTTTGGACCCCTGTAACTCTGGTTTGCAGAGATGTAGGGACCCCATCTTTGGAATCCAAGTCTAACAATATGTCTTCTACCTGCATGAGACATTTCGTGAAATTCAGACGTTGCTAACGGCCATGGCTGAGATTTATGTACGTCAGCATAACTACCATTGAAATTGCCCAAATAAACAGGTTTTTGTGACCCTAGGCTATGACCTCTTTGGCCTAGGGGCCCGAAACTCACCAGTCATGTTCCCCCTAAGGGTCCCTACAATGCTAAAAAATTTGCCACTGCTGAGCAATTGCCCTTTGAAAAGATGTGAGATTTTGGAACTGTAAATAGGAGGCCCAATGAAAGCCTATGGGGGATTTTACCAATTTTGGAGCCCTGTAACTCTGGTTTGCAGAGATGTAGGGAACCCATCTTTGGAGCCCAAGTCTAACAATGTGTCTTCTACCTGCATGAGACATTTCGTGAAATTCAGACGTTGCTAACGGCCATGGCTGAGATTTATGTACGTCAGCATAACTACCATTGAAATTGCCCAAATAAACAGGTTTTTGTGACCCTAGGCTATGACCTCTTTGGCCTAGGGGCCCGAAACTCACCAGTCATGTTCCCCCTATGGGTCCCTACAATGCTAGAACATTTGCCACTGCTGAGCAATTGCCCTTTGAAAAGATGTGAGATTTTGGAAAGTGAAATAGGGAGGCAATGAAAGCCTATGGGGGATTTTACCAATTTTGGACCCCTGTAACTCTGGTTTACAGAGATGTAGGGACCCCATCTTTGGAATCCAAGTCTAACAATATGTCTTCTACCTGCATGAGACATTTCGTGAAATTCAGACGTTGCTAACGGCCATGGCTGAGATTTATGTACGTCAGCATAACTATCATTGAAATTGCCCAAATAAACAGGTTTTTGTGACCCTAGGCTATGACCTCTTCGGCCTAGGACTGCATTGAACGCGACCCACGCATTGTGCGCATTCTGGACAACACCAATTACTGTTTATTGTTTATTGAACCTCTCATCTGTATTACATTTATGACTGCATGGCGACAAAATGCAAATTGCTATCCGCACGCTTCTTGTCCTCATGCAAGGCCTGGGTTGTTGTGTCTCAAAGCGTGGCCTTCTCCTCCTGCGCCGCCCTCCTCCTGTTCCATCACGTGTGCTGCTGCTGGGTTAGCGTTACCGGTCCCTTTTCCTGGAACCTCTTATCTGTATTACATTTATGACTGCATGCCGACAAAAAGCATGTTACCTGTGCAAAGAAAACAGACATTTCCTGCATTTAAAAGACAGTTTTCCCTTTGAAACTTTAAAATCGATTTTCTCAAAAACTATAAGCTCTTTTTGCTAAATTTTTTTTCCTCTTGTACCCACTCCCAAGGTGCACATACCCTGTAAATTTGGGGTATGTAGCATGTAAGGAGGCTCTACAAAGCACGAAAGTTCGGGTCCCCATTGACTTCCATTATGTTCGGAGTTCGGCTCGAACACCCGAACATCGCGGCCATGTTCGGCCTGTTCGGCCCGAACCCGAGCATCTAGATGTTCGCCCAACACTACGCCTGGGTATGTCCTCAGGAACCGCTGAACTACTAGGTTCATCACGTGCGCCAGGCAAGGGATGTGTGTCAGCTTAGCCAACCTTAAAGCGCGAATGAGATTACTCCCATTATCACACACAACCATGCCCGGTTTCAGGTCCAGCGGTGCCAGCCACAAATCCGTCTGTTCCTTTATTCCCCTCCAGATTTCCTCCCCTGTGTGCTGCTTATCCCCAAGGCAGATCAGCTTCAGCAACGCTTGCTGACGCATGCCAACAGCTGTGCTGCACTGCTTCCACGATCCTACTGCTGCTGGGTTAGCGTTTCCAGATGAGGTACAGCTTTGAGATGCGTTGGAGGAGAAGGAGTCAGAGAGGTAGGTGCTGCTGTTGTTATCCAGTGGGAGGGACAGCGGTGGAGCTGTTTGCGGCGTGGGCAACACCCGCGCCGTAGCAGGTGAGGAATCGCTGCCAGGCTCCACAAGGTTCACCCAGTGCGCGGTAAGGGAGATGTATCGACCCTGGCCGAACGCACTCGTCCAGGTGTCAGTGGTGAGGTGAACCTTGCAGGCAACGGCATTCTTCAAGCTTCGGGTTATTTTGCTGACCACGTGCTCATGCAACTCAGGCACTGCAGAGCGCACAAAGTGGTAGCGGCTGGGAACCACGTAACGTGGGATGGCCACTGACATCATGCCCTTGAAGCTGTTTGTCTCCACCACTCGATATGGCAGCATTTCGCAGGCCAGAAGCTTGGCTATGCTGGCTGTTACTGCCACGGCCCGGGGGTCATTTGCTGGCAATTTCCTCTTGCGATCAAACATCTCCGAGACAGACAACTGAATCGTAGGGCTGCACACTGAAGGGCTGTTGGTTGTTGTGTTTGATGAACACAGGGAGACCTCAAGAGCACTACTCCGGAAAGTGACAGTGTCAGCGTCTGATGTTTGTGAATGTTGTGAACCACGCAATGGCTGGGCTACTGCTGCTGCTGAGGCGGGTCTGGTGGTGAGTCTGGTGACCCCAAGGGAGGCAGTGTTGCTGGTACCCTGTCCTGCCGCGTTTGCCCACAGAGTGGGATGTTTGGATAGCATGTGGCGGCTCATGCAGGTGGTGGAGAGGTTGTTAATACTTTTCCCCCTGCTCAGGCGGGTCTTGCACACCTTGCAAATCGCCATAGTACCATCCTCAGTGCAGTCTTCAAAGAAAGCCCAGACTTTGGAGCACCTGCCTTGCTGGCGATTTCTGTTTGCGCCTCTTTTGCCTCTCACTTAAACTACCCTTGCCTGAAATTGCGCGCCGCCTACCTTGTGGCACAAGGCGAACTCGTGTAGCAGTGGGTTCTTCAACAGACTCATCTGTGCTGCTGCTACGATGGCGATGTTCTCATTCACAAACAAAATCTGGGTCTATGTCCACATTGTCCATACCCTCCTCTTCCATCTCCTGAAACTCGTCATATGTCATTGTGGGGGGCCGCCGCCGTGGAGTAGAGCTCCCCAGAACAACCTCTGCGCAGCTCACTCCAACGTCGTCTTCCAGATCTTGTCGGCCGACCTCCTGCAATTGCAACCCCTCCTGCCCAACTTGCTCTGGGATTTGGGTTTCCGAGTCCTCCTCGGACTCGCCTTGTATTTCAGTGTGCGGTGCATTTCCCCCAGTTAATGGTTGTGAATCCGGGCACAACATTTCTGGCTGTTCCTCCATTGACCTTTGAAAGGTGGAAGTTTGTTGGGCTGGGAATAGCTCCTGCGAATACCCCATTGTGTCCTGAGGTAATTCATCGGACTGGTTATCTGGCAGTTGTGTGCGTGGTGTCGCTGCCGGTTGTGTCAGCTTTGTGCCCACTGGCTCCTTGTAACTGGCTGAGGACTCGTCTCGGACCTCGTGCGTGATGTGCTGGTGCTGCTTAACCCACTGCTGGACGCTTGAGAGGTCATCCAAGTAATTATCTGGTCCTGTTCTTTTGGATTTGTGAGGGTTGTTGTCCTGGACAACATGGGCGGTATTGAGTGGGTTTTCTTGGGTGCTCCCCTGTGGCCTGTACGTGAACCGTCAGGGGAAACACCTCTTCCCTTGCCCCTCCCTCTTTCACCGGATTTCTTCCTCATTTCACTTATCCTTAAAGTACACGCTGACTGGCAGCAGTACAGTGGCAGTACAGAAATGCTATACAGTGGTGGGTGAGCGGTGTACCACTATTCCCAGCAGCGACACAGAGCACAATGCTATACAATGGCGGGTGAGCGGTGTACCACTATTCCCAGCAGCGACACAGAGCACAATGCTATACAGTGGCGGGTGAGCGGTGTACTACTGTTCCCAGCAGACACAGAGTGGCAGTAAACACAATGCTATATAGTGTGGCTGAGCAAGGTACACAGAGTGACAGTAAACACAATGCTATATAGTGTGGCTGAGCGAGCGGTGTACTACTATTCCCAGCAGACACAGAGTGGCAGTAAACACAATGCTATATAGTGTGGCTGAGCGAGGTACACAGAGTGGCAGTAAACACAATGCTATATAGTGTGGCTGAGCGAGCGGTGTACTACTATTCCCAGCAGACACAAAGTGGCAGTAAACACAATGCTATATACTGTGGCTGAGCGAGGTACACAGAGTGGCAGTAAACAGAATGCTATATAGTGTGGCTGAGCGAGCGGTGTACTACTGTTCCCAGCAGACACAGAGTGGCAGTGAACAGAATGCTATATAGTGTGGCTGAGCGAGGTACACAGAGTGGCAGTAAACAGAATGCTATATAGTGTGGCTGAGCGAGGTACACAGAGTGGCAGTAAACACAATGCTATATAGTGTGGCTGAGCGAGCGGTGTACTACTATTCCCAGCAGACACAGAGTGGCAGTAAACAGAATGCTATATAGTGTGGCTGAGCGAGGTACACAGAGTGGCAGTAAACACAATGCTATATAGTGTGGCTGAGCGAGCGGTGTACTACTATTCCCAGCAGACACAGAGTGGCAGTAAACAGAATGCTAAATAGTGTGGCTGAGTGAGGTACACAGAGTGGCAGTAAACAGAATGCTATATAGTGTGGCTGAGCGAGCAGTGTACTACTATTCCCAGCAGACACAGAGTGGCAGTAAACAGAATGCTATATAGTGTGGCTGAGCGAGGTACACAGAGTGGCAGTAAACAGAATGCTATATAGTGTGGCTGAGCGAGCGGTGTACTACTATTCCCAGCAGACACAGAACAGTAAACAGAATGCTATATAGTGTGGCTGAGCGGTGTACCACTATTCCCAGCAGCGACACAGAGCACAATGCTATACAGTGGCGGGTGAGCGGTGTACTACTGTTCCCAGCAGACACAGAGTGGCAGTAAACAGAATGCTATATAGTGTGGCTGAGCGAGGTACACAGAGTGGCAGTAAACAGAATGCTATATAGTGTGGCTGAGCGAGCGGTGTACTACTATTCCCAGCAGCGACACAATGACTGGGGGGACCCTGGCTAGCGTGGCTGGAGCGCGAACTACCCTGCCTGCCTACCCAAAGCTAAACCCACAGACAAATGGCGGAGATATGACGTGGTTCGGGTATTTATTTACCCGAACCACGTGACAGTTCGGCCAATCAGAGCGCGTTCGGGTCCGAACCACGTGACCCGTTCGGCCAATCACAGCGCTAGCCGAACGTCATCAGGTGTTCGGCCGAACTCGAACATCACCCGAACAGGGTGATGTTCTGCAGAACCCGAACAGTGGCGAACACTGTTCGCCCAACACTAGCTAAAACATTAGTTATGTCAAATAAGGAGAGCTAAATCATGAGTTATGTTAAATAAGGAGAGCTAAACCATCATTTGTTTCAAATAAGGAGAGGTAAACCATGAGTTATGTTAAATAAGGAGAGCTAAATCATGAGTTATGTTAAATAAGGAGAGCTAAACCATCAGTTATGTCAAATAAGGAGAGCTAAACCATGAGTTATGTCAAATAAGGAAAGCTAAACCATGAGTTAAGTTAGATAAGGAGAGGTAGATCATGAGTTAAGTCATTTAAAGAGAGTCCGTAACAAAAATTGCATCCTGTTTTTTATCATCCTACAAGTTCCAAAAGCTATTCTAATGTGTTCTGGCTAACTGCAGCACTTTATACTATCACTGTCTCTGTAATAAATCAATGTATCTTTCCCCTGTCAGACTTGTCAGCCTGTGTCTGGAAGGCTGCCAAGTTCTTCAGTGTTGTGGTTCTGCTATGAACTCACCCTTCCAGGCCCCTCTCTGCACACTGCCTGTGTGTTATTTAGATTAGAGCAGCTTCTCTCTTATCTTTTACAAGCTGGATAAATCATCCTCTGAGCTGGCTGGGCTTTCACATACTGAGGAATTACAAACAAGGGCAAAGCTGTTTGCAGGAAGAAAAGAGCAGCCTGAAACTTCAGTGCATGGGGGAAAGAAACACACAAATGATCTCTTGAGATTCAAAAGGAATGCTGTATACAGCCTGCTTGTGTATGGATGTATTTTTCTATGTGTGGACATACTGTACATCATCCTACTTCCTGTTTTGGTGGCCATTTTGTTTGTTTACAAACAAACTTTTTAAAGCAGTTTTTAACCACTTTTAATGCGGCGAGGAGCAGCGAAATTGTGACAGAGGGTAATAGGAGATGTCCCCTAACGCACTGTTATGTTTACTTTTGAGCGATTTTAACAATACAGATTCTCTTTAAGGAGAGATACACTGTGAGTTAATAAATAAGGTGACATAATTTAACAGAAAAACTTTGTGAATCAGGCCCAAAATCTAAATGTCAGAAGTACTGTCTATGCACTTATGGTGTTCTTGCGTGACGCACATCATACACGCTGCAGAAATGTGCACGGCAATGAGAATAGTGTGAATGAGGCCTACCAGGAATTCCTCTACTAAGTGCATCACTTCTACATATTTTACCCAAAGGTTGAATGTGATAAAATGTGCTGCATGCACTTTAACAACAGGAAAGCATGTTTTGCCTATCTGTAGGCACATGATGACACAGATGAATGACTCTGAATTTCAGCAGGTGTCATGTCAGCACTGTGTAATCTTACTTCATTATTTTTACCCAAATTGTACAAGTTTACTGACTGTAACTTCTCCTTTGGTGTGCTATCAGCTTTCAGGAAGTATGTTCTGCTAGTTAATAACACCAGGAAAGACAGCTATAGATTTCCTGCACAGCACGTTCAGAGTGCACTGTACAAAATATACATTACTTATTGAAGCTAGGAACCTGCTGTCTAGCGCTGGCTGAACACAAAATGACAGGTATGTTTTTTATAAAATTGTTTGTTGGTAGATTCTTGTTATGCTTTTTTTCCTCAAAGAAAAGATAGCTATGCAGCATCTTACAAACTCAGTTGTTAGAAACACCAACTTCTCTTTAACAATGTATTGAGACATGAACATCATGCATACCAAAAACAGCAAGTTGGCATTGCATTGTGATACAGTAGTTGTAGACGTGGCTTACATGCGTTCCCATTTGGTCAGCTTATGATAACAGTTAATATCAATATGTTAGTTCACACTTTCCAATTGTGATCAAACATTGTCTCTGTAATTTTGTCTTTAATTTATACAATTGTAAATATGGCTGTAACTGTATTGTAAACATTACATACTGTATGCAAATTATGCATAGTCTCATAGCACTCCTTCGTTCTCGGTCTCTCTCTCCCTCTTTCCTCACTCTCTTAAAGGACACCTTAAGAAAGAGGTTTATGGAGGCTGCCATATTTATTTCCTTTTAAACAATGCCAGTTGCCTGGCAGTCCTGCTGCACTCTTTGGCATCAGTAGTGTCTGAGTACCGCACCTGAAACAAGCATGAAGCTAATCTAGTCAGACTTCAGTCAGAGCACCTGATCTACATGCTTATTCAGGGTCTGTGGCTAAAAGTACTGGAGGTAGAGGGTCAGCAGGATAGCCAGGCATTGTGGGTTGATTAAAGGGAAATAAAAGTCAGCCTCCATATCTCTGTTTCCGCGGGTTTCCTTAAATTACTTTTCCTTCCTTTCAGTGTCTCTGTCTTGCTCTTCCTTTCTTGCTTTCTCTTTTTGTCATGTTCTCTTCCTCTGCATTTACAGTATCTGTCTCTAAACTACCTAGGAAGATGCTAGGATTACACAGCACCGCAAGGTTCTGTATGATGTTCAGCTGAAACATCGCATCTTTTTTGTTTTGCTGCTTTTGGGGTTTCACATCATGTTAAAAATTAACACAGCCTGCCTCTGTTCACACATATAGCTGAGAAAGGCCTAGTGTTAATTTTCAGTTAAAAACTACTGCATTTAGTCAGAAGTTCTGTAAATACATGCAGCTACGTCTCAGTTTAACTTATTGATACATTAAAGTGATTTTTTTATTTTTTTTACACATAACAAAGATAACTTTAAAAAAAAAAAAAAAACAAGTTACTCTTTCTCACAGAGCCATGGGCCTCAGTGCAAATTTTACTCAGAGACTGGAAATGGAATGGTTTGTTAATGATTAGGGATGGTCAATGAGACGCACATCTTTCCATGTTGATACAGGGTTATGCAAATCTTGTATGCCAATGTATGCATCTTAAAAACTGGACCAATGCAATCCCAGCAAGATGGCATTTCATTGGATCATTTTCAAGCTGCATAAATTTGCATAATTCTGAACGAACTTGGAATAATTTGCATTTTATTGACCATCTCTATTAATCGTATTCAAAGTGACATTATGCTCCCAAAACTAAAATTTCAGTGACTGCTCTTAGTTTCATAAAAGAACATTTGAAAGCAATACCACACATTCTCTGTGTGTAACAACATATACTTTCAATGCAGAGGGAGGAGGAGGCACAGTAATTGTATTGTGTTGGGCATGCACCGTCCCCCTTAAGAGAAAGGAGCCAATCATGATTGTAACCGCTGCGACCACAGTACTTACTCCGCTGCCAGATTAGATAAGGCAGGGGAAATTATTTCAAATGTGTATCATTTTTCAACGTATACTAAGTATGAACACTCCCTATAAGTGTACAAAGTTAAATAAGCACTTCAGACACAGTAAACATTTCTTGTTTCATTAGTTGAAAATAGTTAATAATTTGGAAAAAGTGAAAGTGTCATGGGCCATGTGACCCTTTCACATACTTAAAATGTAAAGAAAAAATACTATCTCTAAAAATTCTTATAAAACTGTGAGTGCAATGTGAATATTTTTGATTTATGATTTTTTTTCTGCAAATTATGCTCGAGATATGACTTGAATCCAGACCATGTTCAGGTACTGTAGTTTACTGCCATCAGATCTCATGCACATGTTGCTTGAAAGATATCAACAACTGGATTATTTGCTGCAATATTTTCTTACTTTTAAATTTGCAAAAGATAAATAAGAGGTACCTAAAGTTATATAATTGAGTCCTCTGACATAAAAAGGCCACATTTCCAGTAAGAAAATAAACTTAAGCTAAAAAACCCAGGCAAAGAAATTAAAAATAGAAATGAAGAATTGAAAAGCTGTAAATACAACAATGAAAGATAATAACTAATACATAAAACAAAATAAAAAAAACAAAAACAACAGCAAAACATACATTTTCAGGCCCTACACACATACCACATGCAGGGACTGGACTGTAGGCGTGCTTGAAAAAAGGGCGCCAGGATATAAGGGCCCAGCTGGATAACCAAATGGCGCTAGTGGATAACAAAATCTCAATAATGATAAACATCGTTAATGATATTGGTTAATGATAAATACAGTTATAAAAAGATGGGAGTTGATAACGAAAATATATTGATGTTTAAAATCGTAACGTAATTCAACAATACAGCTTAACTCTACTCTCACACAGAACCCTCCCCTGGCGGTGACTAAAACTAACCACTCCCCTGGTGGTGCCTAACCCTAACCACCCCCCCATTGGTGCCTAACGCTAGCCCCCCATGGTGCCTAACCCTAACCACCCCCCAGGTGGGTCCTAACCCAAACCACCCTTCCAGTGTTACCTAACCCTAATCTCCCCCCGGGTGCCCCTGGTGGTGCCTAACCCTAACCACTCCCCCTGCAGAAACACCCTTTTACACATAGAAACAAGAATATCGTTGATAATGTAAAGTCTGTACATAGAAACAAAACAATATGACAAAAACTATAACATTGCAAGCTTCTAAGATGATAACATACTTCAAAAACTTGAATGTTCTAATGTTGTTAACAATGTATATCGGGCATCTTTTTTTTCTGTTATTTTCGCCGTATTAACGATAATTGCATTAGAGTCTATGGTGGCGCCCTTTTCGTCCACTAGCTGCCGACACCCTTTTTTCCTGCTATCGACTGTAGGTGCAAGGCAGCTATTACATCCACCAGTCATGTCAATATTCACATGCACACGGAAGAGGAGCGGGCGTCATGACGTAGCACGACGAGCTGCGTCCCCGCGCTGAGAGGAGGATCGGTCGCTGCCAGCATGGAGGACGGCGTTCCCCGCACCCGTGACTAAGCTAACCCTCACAGGCCCCCTCCGGCAAAGAGAAAGAGGAGTCCAGGAACTTAACCCAGATCAGAGTGCGGGCAAGAGGGCGGTATAACTACCATGCCTCAGCACAGCAGCTGCAGTGCTCAGACACAACGGAAGCTTATACGGACGATCCCTCAGTAAAGGTACGCCCAGCCTAAAGCAGTGAGCACCCCTCAGTGACCCGACCCGGCCACATAACTGCCTGAACCCAGCATACGATCACCTCGGTAACAGAGAGGTGGAAGAGGTGGAAGCAACGATCTGAGAGATGGCGGGGGGCTCAAAAAAAAAAGGGAGTGGAAGCAAGTGCAGCACACAATGCCCCTAAAACACCACAGCTGGGGGGCGGCAGACTTTAATAAAACAACAAACCTGGACAAAATTTGGGCCTTCCTTAACAATCTGCCCACTAAACAGGATCTAAGTGAGCAGACAGATAAAATTCTGTTGGCTACTCACAAGGATATCACAGCTCTCAAGGAGGAAGTATCAAAGTTAAAACTGTGCTCCGAGACCTGCAACAAAGCACTAACAAGCAGGGGGCATTGAATAGATCATTATGTGTTCAACTTGAGGATATGTAAAATCATGCAAGACGTTCAAACATTACAAGAGTCAGTAGGCCCAGAGAAACTGCAGAATACAGTCCAGGGGATATTCAATAGGATACTCAAAAGACCGGTGGGGTGCCCCCTGGGGTTGATGGTTTACAAGACGCCTCTTTGTACCCCACTGAACAGCATGTAATGAGCTAAGTGAAAAGGTGACTCTTGAGAAGGAGAGATAAATGAAGGGAATAAATTATTTGCAACTAGACTTTATGTCATCAAGATATACCAATATAAGAGGCTAGATGGGACACTGTATTATTGGGGGGAGGCAGGGGGGGCTGAAATATATGGACCTATGAATTAACGGTTCCCGATAAAAACTGAATATACTGAACATGGGTATTGCTAGTTAAGAGGGTTAAGGGTATACTTCAAGGGATGAAAGATATATTGTATTTTTCTTTTTCCTTTTTATGCATAGGATGTGTTGGCTTTCTTTTTTTTCACAGGTTTCCACAGGAGAGAGGGAGGGAAGGGGGGGGGGGGGAGGGGGTAAATGGCTTGAGTAGCTGCAAAATAAGAGTGTCTATGAGAATTTAGATTGATAATGAATAAGGTATAATATATGTAAACACAAGATGTATAATATGTGTAAATACAAGAGGAGGTGGATTGTGATTCGTTTTGGGGAGGCGGGGGATGGGGGAAAACGGGTGGAGAGCTCCGGGATGGGGCAGGCTGGAGGGCCGGAATGGCGGTCTCCCGGCCCGCCACATCCGATAGAGGGGGGGCGGGAGGTATGGGGGTGGAGGAATTGGCTGGACCCGTGGCCGGGGTAAGGAGCGGCGCCCCCTCCTCGCCGGCTGGCCCAGCCATAGGGTAAAGCACAAAGTGTCCAGTAAAAGGTTACACGGATAGGAGGAACACTGTAGATGTTTTATGGAGAAGTTGTATTGTGTGCGGTAATAAGTTATGGTAAATGATAATAGCACTATAAAGTAGGTGAGACAAGGGTACGTCTCAAGGGGTGAAAGGTATACTCTTTCTATAAAATACACAAAATGTATAATACATGTAAACACAAGATGAGGTGGAATGTGATTGGCCCTGAGGGGTTGAGGGATGGGGGGAGGTGAAAGCAGGTGGAGGGTTCCGTGCCGCAGCGGCGGTCACCGAGCTCACCACATCCGGGAGAGGGGCGAGTGGTGGAGAGTTCTGGGGTGGACCAAAATGGCGGTCTCCTGGCCCGCCACACCCGAGGGGGGGGGGGCAGGAAGCATGGGGTGGAGGAACTGGCTGGGCCTGGCGCCGGGGTGGTGAGCAGCGCGCTCCCCGGCATCTGGCCCAGTCATAGGGCAAAGCACAGAGTGTCCAGCAAAAGGATATATAAATGTGATGATTAGAGATGGCCCGAACGGGGCATGGTCTGGCTATGGAGCAGTGAGGACGTGCGGCTCCTGAGCTCCACAGAGTCCTTTTATCCTGACTAATCCTGTCAGCTCTGGACAGCCTCCTTCTCCGCTCCGCTGGTGGACAACTGCTCCTGACCTCTCCTGGCTCACTCGGAGATAGAAATATGGCATCCACCAAGGCAGACTTGGCCACAGCACGCCTGGCGAAGTTCGAACATGGCAGACCCAAAGATGGCGGCGGCGCTTCCTCCCCCGCCACAGAGTCCGCAGCTCAGGACTCTTTAGATAATACGATCCCGCTGGAAGGGGTAGAGGAGGACGCCTGCAAGCCGCCCACATCATCCGCGGCCACCTGCAGTGAGTACACACAGAGCGCTGCTAATGCAGGGGCAGAGTCTGGGGATAAGATGGCGGCTGCTGCAGCACTAGGCCCGAATGCTGATGCAGATGCGGAGCCCTCAAGATTACAACTCCTAGAAGCTATCATGGAGCTAAAATCCTCCTTCACAGTTAAGCTGGATGTCATACAATCTAAACTAACTCTTGTCAAGGTAGATATGCATAAGCTCCGCGATCGCACTAGCGAGGCGGAAAAACGTATAAGTGACTTCTGAGAAGTTTCTGAAGGAATGAATTACTACTACCATTTCAGAATTTAAACCCTCTAAGCTTTTCTCTATTGAAAGAGCCCACAGAATCCCGAGTGGCCCTCCCAAACCTGGCGCTCCATCAAGGCCTTTGATTTTTAAACTTCTGAATTACAGGGACAAGACTGATATATTAAGAGCGGCAAGGGTGACTAAAGCACCGATTCAATTTAATGGGGCTGATAACCATATATACCAAGATTTCTCAGTGGATGTACAAAAGCAAAGGCTAGCCTTTCTGGATGTGAAAAAAGTGCTCAGAGATAAAAGTATAAACTACAGCATGATTTTTCCAGCAAAATTGCGAGTTGTGCACGAGGACCGTGTTTTGTTTTTCACTGATCCACGTGATGCAGTTAAGTGGCTGGAATCAATAGGAATAGACAGGCCCAGAGCTCTCCCGCCTTCTCGGCGCCGTGTCTGAGCGCTAACCTACAGGAGTACCCTTCTGACATATACAGTCCACGACATGTAGGGTCTTCACTGTACCCTCATGCTATACGACTAGTGATGTTACTGCTCTTTTTGGGCAAAGTGTGCCTTGACAGAATATACAAGAACATGGCGAATACTTGATGTCTTTTTTTTTTCTCCTATATGATTTCTATTTTCGTGAACTGTGGTCTCACGTACAAAAGCTCTTATGTCTGGAACTAGCGTTTATCCCACAATTTAAGGGTTCTGCAACAACTGCACTACTAGCTATGTGCTGTGTACATTCTCTGTTTTGAATATACATTTCATGCGATGTTGATCTATATTTTTGCAACTTTATATATAATGGCAGCAATGTGTGTAATAAGGAGCTATGTATATCACGCTTTATGTGATGGCTGTCTATGAAACGTATGCATCTCTGGACTCTGGAGTTGGTTTCTCTAGTTAACGTCTCTTTATGCTGCAGGGGTTAGGGATTAACCCTCTGGGTGATACAATTGCATCGCCCAGGAGGGGGCGCAGCACTTTTTTTAAAAAATTTTCTTTTTTAAATCATGTAGCGAGCCCTGGGCTCGCTACATGATAGCCGCTGCGCAGCGGCATCCCCCCACCCACTCCGATTGCCTTCGGCGATCAGAGTAAGCAGGAAATCCCGTTCAGAACAGGATTTCCTGCTGGGCTTCCCCGGTCGCCATGGCGACGGGGCGGGATGACGTCACTGACGTCATGGACGTCGTGACGTCAGAGGGAGTCACGATCCACCCCTCAGCGCTGCCTGGCACTGATTGACCAGGCTGTGCAAGGGATCTGGGGGGGGGCTGCGCGGCACGGCGGGTAGCGGCGGTGATCGGAAGTTACACGCAGCTAGCAAAGTGCTAGCTCCGTGTAACAAAAAAAATTATGGAAATCGGCACACCAGGGCCTGAGAAATCCTCCTGCGCGATATACCCCGAGCGCAGCTCGGGATTATCGCCCAGGAGGTTAAGGCGGGTTGTAGTTTTAGACAGCTTGCGGGGTGGGTTGGGGTTGGTTGGGTTATGTTTTTTTCCCTCTCATTGACAATGCATTTATTTGATATAATATATCTATTGGCTACAGAATATGCAAGTGCAGTTTTTTATCCTCTATCCCCGGATAATGGCTGAATTTAAAGTGTTGTCCTGGAATGTTAGAGGCATGAATCACCCTATTAAGTGTCGCCTGGTCTTCGATTATATGAAAAAAATATAATCCCTGCATTATGTGCCTTCAGGAGACACATTTGGTTGGAGCAAAACTAGCCTGTCTTAAAAAACCCTGGATAGCGAATGTGTATGCTGCGCAGCACTCTAACTACTCTAGAGGAACCGTCATTCTGGTTGCAAAAAAAGCCCCAATCAAAATTATTTCTGTGTACTCTGACCATTTGGGCAGGTTTGTTATAATGCAATTTTCTCTGGAGGGCCGTATGATGATAATTGCCTCTGTATACGTCCCTCCCCCATTTCATGTCTCTGTCTTGGAAAAACTATTCTCGCATATTTATGACCTGGCACCTGCACCTATCCTCCTATGTGGGGACTTTAATAACATTCTTAATCCTACTTTGGATAAATCTAGTCTTGGTGAGCAGCAAGGCCATAGTACCTTTAAAGACTGGGTTCAGAAACACTGCCTCCATGATATATGGCGTTGGTATAACCCGAAAGATAACACCTTTTCATGCTTTTCTGACCCCTCTAGATCCATGTCACGGATTGATATGATGCTTGGCACATATGACTTGCTCTCCAAAATCAGTCACGTTAAATACCTTCCACATGGGATCTCAGATCACTCTCCCTTAATTGGTACATTATTAGTTGGCCAGGGTCCTGGGATTAGGGGTATGAGGTTGGGCACCAATTGTCTGCAGGACGAAACAGTAATGGATCACTGTGAAACTCAAATGTCTGAGTACTGGCACCTGAACCAGGGGTCCACTTCTATGGATGTAGTGTGGGATGCCTCATAGGCCACTCTGCGGGGTCACTTTGGGCATATAAAGAGGATTATACTCAAAAATGATGAAGCATACATAAACTCTACAGAGTCATCTATGCTGGCAGCGAGGCAAGCATTTGAAATGTATCATACCACGGATAGTTACCAAGCCTGGATTAAGGCCAGACGAGAGCATGAACTAAAACTATTGAACAGAGCGAAGCGTAAAGAATTTACAGGACATCATAAATTGTTTGAATGGGGGAACAAATCTAGCAAAATCCTGGCAAATTTAGTTAAAACTCAATCCCCCTCGATTGCAATCCCTAGAATTATTTCTACTAATGGTTGTGAACTGTCTACTACCACAGAAATTCTGAGAGTATTTAAGGAATACTACAGTAATCTATATAATAGCTCCTTTACCTCTGATTGTGATTTTACCTCTCAATTTTTGGGTGACTGCCGTCTGCCAGCTGTGGATGAGGCAGACAAATTAATGTTAGATGCACCACTTACACTTGAAGAACTTTTAATGGCTAAGAACAACCTTAGGCCTAACAAGGCACCGGGCCCGGACGGGATACCTGCAGAGTGGTATTTGAAAAGCAAACTAATAACTGCCCCGGCACTACTTAAAACTTTCAATGAGGCGTATGGCTCTGGTTATCTGCCTGTTTCCATGAAGGAAGCACACATTACTCTCCTCCTGAAGCCAGGCAAGGACCCAGACTCCTGCGATTCCTATAGACCCATCTCTTTATTAAATGCAGACGTGAAAATATTAGCTAAGGTCTTAGCTAACTGCTTGAAATTGATAGTTGGAAAGTTGGTATCCCAGGACCAAACTGGCTTCATCCCTGCCAGATCCACCAAATTAAATCTTAGGAGATTGTTCGTTAACCTCCAGCGCTCACACAGCAATTCGGGATCTAGGACCCTTCTAGCACTCGATACAAACAAGGCCTTTGACACTGTCTCCTGGCAATACTTGTGGGCAGTGTTGGATGCCTTCAAAATTGGTGCCACTTTTAAGAAGTGCGTACAACTCCTATATACTGGTCCTTTGGCGCGCGTCATAGTAAATAACCAGCTTTCTGACCAATTCCCTATAAACAGAGGTACGCGGCAGGGTTGTCCCCTGTCGCCGCTTCTTTTTGCACTAGCAATGGAACCCCTGGCTGCCTATATACAGGAAGATCAGAGTATTGGAGGGTGGATAATTATTAAAGTACATGAGAAAATTTCCTTATATGCGGACGATGTCCTTCTATATTTCGATAATCCGGGTTCCTCTTTGCGGGGAGTGCTGGAGGCTTATGAAATATTTGGGAGAATATCTGGGTTAAAGGTCAACTGGACAAAATCAGTATTATTCCAGGTTGACCCAGTTCACCCTGAGTCACTGCTGCCTAATCAACCTCTTCAAATAGTTCCCTCCTTTAAGTATCTAGGCATCAATATTACATGGCATAATGAAGACTATATAAAATACAACCTCACTCCAGTATTAGCTAGTATCGAAGGGAAACTAAAAAGATGGTCATCGTTGCCACTGGACTTGCTCGGTAGAGTGAATATCATTAAAATGATTATTGCCCCCCAAATTTTATATATTCTATTAATGGCACCCTGTTGGATCCCTGAATCATACTTGGTACAGCAATTTCTATGGTCTGGCAAACTGCCTAGACTGTCATTAGATGTCTTACGTATGCCGATTGACCTGGGGGGCCTGGCACTACCACATTTTCAACTTTACTATTTAGCTGCGCAACTCACATATGTTAGACGCTGGTTGCACTGTATTAGAGATGATGCTTCCCTTGACACCGAGGCTGATATAGCTACATCATATGAATCATTATGTAATGTTATCTACAGGGGAAGCACAGTTACCCCTGGGAAAATTCCAATTTTGAACTCTTCCCTTAAGATTTTTCACAAATCCATGAAAATTGTAGGTGAAAAGACAGATAGATGTTCTCCTAGCTCCCCGCTGTGGTGCATTCAGCATCTATCAGAATTCTCAACTATGGATGGGGTTGATTTCTGGGTCCAAAGGGGGGTAAAATATATTAATCAATTATACCAGGACGGAGTCTTTAAAACATGGTAACAAATGGTAGCTGAATTTCACCTGCCCAGATGGTCTAAATTTAGGTATTTTCAAATTAGACACGCTGCTATGTCCCAATTTAAATCCATAAAAGTGCAATTAAATACAGGTATTGTAGAGGGCTGGCTATTAGTCAAAGAGGATACGGGATTAATATCCAACTATTGTTCTAATCTTATAACGTATAAATGCTCGTTCCGTCTGAGCAAGTCCAGGGCAATGTGGGAAATATGGGGTGAAGAAATAACGCGGGAAGAGTGGGCTGATTTTGCTGAATCATATATGAGAACAGTCATATGCTCCAGGGATAAACTCATTCAATTACGATGGTTTCAACAGATATACTACACCCCAGTCAAAATCGCTAAATTTTCCAGTGGTGCTAATGATGTGGACATAGTCCAGGTACTTTTCGTCACCTGGTATGGGACTGTAATACAATACAAGCTTTCTGGCATGAGATAACATCCTTTATGAGGGACGTGCTAGAATTACCTATGGTGATCTCATATAATGCCTATCTGCTGGGTATGGTTGACAACTGGCCCCTAAGTAAGCACAAAACAATACTTGTCAGGTTGCTGTTGTTTTATGCCAAGAAAGCTATTGCTCTTGAATGGAAACAGCCCTCAGCTCCCTCCACCAACCTGTGGAAAAAATTAATCAATGACGCCCTTTCTCTGTATAAATTAACATGGATGGCTAGGGGGTCTCCAGCTAAATTTGAAAAAGTGTGGAAGTTGTGGCTAGACACCTTAGAGTCAGCAGTTGAGAATTTAAAAGTTAATCACACATTTTAGACACGCTGTAACAACTTTTGTTATGGTGGGACTGTTTTGCTCCTTCTTGTTGCTATATGTACAATTCCTCTATGTACCTGTCTGACTAAAGTTCTCTAACTTATTCCACGGACTCTTCATAGAAATATACAGGATGTCTTATAAATATATACTTGTATATCGCAATTCGTGTATGTGGCCATATACTCTGTATAATTGTGATTTGCATTTACTGTCATTGAGTGGGAACTCTGTTTTATCCGTTCTTATGTTTAAGAAAATCAATAAAAAGAATTAAAAAAAAAAAAAAAAAAAAAAGAGATGGCCCGAACCACCGATTTTCGGTTCGCGTACCTCCCGCGAAAGTTCGGTTCGCATGAACTTTCGCGAACCGCAATAGACTTCAATGAGGAGGCGAACTTGGAAAACTAGAAAAATTATGCTGGCCACAAAAGTGATGGAAAATATGTTTCAAGGGGTCTAACACCTGGAAGGAAGCATGGTGGAGTGGGATAGATGCCAAAAGTCCAGGAGAAAAATCTGGATTTGACGCAAAGCAGCGTTTTAAGGGCCAAAATCACATTGAATGCTAAATTGCAGGCCTAAAGTGCTTTAAAACATCTTGCATGTGTATACATCAATCAGGGAGTGTAATTAGAGTGCTGCTTCACACTGACACACCAAACTCACTGTGTAACGTACCGCAAACAGCTGTTTGTGTAGTGACGGCCGTGCTGGACTGTTGCGCACCATGGCCAGAGTGGAGGCCATAGCGGTTTTCAAGCCCATATGGTCGCCGGGCTGAGGTAGCTGAATGACAGAACAGTGACTGTCCAGCTGATCAAATTTGGTCTGTCCACAATGAAGCAACAACCTTATTATCTTGGGTGCCCCCCCCCCCCTCGCCTGAGACACTCATATAGCTGGCGGTCATTGCTTTATTGTGATACCGCAAGCCCCTTCACCGCGGCAAGGTAATGATCAAGAAGGGGAATTGGCACATGTTCATGCCTTTTGTTTTGTTGTTGCAGCCCAGTGCAGCCAGAAAAATTAGGCAGGCATGTACATGCACCAGAAAAATTATTATAGCGGCCGCTGCTAGCAGCGGCATTAAAAATTCAGGAATCCACCTAGAGTCCTGGACCCTGTTGGTGGTGGCGGAGAAGGCAGTCAAGCGACCTGCAGGCAGAGATGCTGTGTGGGGAGCGACTTAGTCTTGGGGCAGGCAGTCACACGGCGTGCCGGCAGAGATACAGTGTGTGGGGACTGACTTAGTCTTTGGCATGCCTGACCGTGCTTTGCAGACGACATGGTCAGATGGTCCCTTAACCCAATGCTGTGTGCCAGAGATGACCCCACTTGCTTTTCAACATCATGGTACAGTTTGGGTATCGCCTATCGCCTTTGAGAAATAATTGCACATCTTCCACTGCGGTGTGTGGATTTGCTTTTGTGTGCTGCTTTCCCTCAGGTGGTCATCCCATTGCAGTTTGTGCTTTGTAATCATGTGCCTTCATAAGGTAGTTGTCCTACGCGGGTCTTGGTCTTTCCACGGCTCAATTTTTGGTGGCAGAGAGAACAGATGGCATTGCTTTCATCTGAGGCAGACACACAAAAAATGTCCACACTGCTGAGCTAAGCTTTCCCTATGAGAGTCTGCAGCAGCTATCCCTTCACTAATTACTGCAGGCACATGAGTGAGTCCACTGCCTGACGCTGCCTGCCTTTTATAAGGGGGATGGGGCTCCAGGAGGGAGTGTAGCCTAATTGGCTACAATGTGCCTGCTGACTGTGATGTAGAGGGTCAAAGTTGACCCTCATGATGCACTATGGGGGCGAACCGAACTTACAGAAAAGTTCCCAGTTTGCCGCGATCGCGAACCACGGAAGTTCACCGGGAACCGTTCGGGCCATCTCTAGTGATGATCACTGTAAATGATATATGGTGAAGTGATATTGTATGTAGCAATGAGTTGTGGCAAATAATAATAGCACTATAAAGTAAAGGTGATTATTACACATTGGCTGATTACTGGCAGTTGGTGGAATGGGGGGAATGAGGGGTGGGGAGGGGGGGACTTGGGGGACGTGGATGGGGGGGGTGTTACTGCGCCGCACGTGATCCACGTTACCCCAGTAGGGGTGGCCAGGGGGGAGGAATGGAAGTGAAACGAAATAGAAAATCAGGACCGTGGGCTAAAGTGTTAATAAATAAAGGGGGAGGGCTCATTGGAGGGAGGGGAAAGGGAGCTTGAAAAGGTTGCAGATACAACTTTAGAGACTAGCAATTATGGGGCAAATAGATTGGGGCAGGGGCGGTTCCGACCTCGGGTGGGACGACGGTGATACGTTGTGATGACCGACTTCAACCTCCATTTACAACCTATCAAAGGGGGAGTAGAGCACCCCCCCCCCCCCCCCGATGGAGAAAAATACTCAACCACTACAACTTGAAGGGCAGGTTATGCTGCAATTCTATCTTGTTTTGTATGTTATTTGGGTATATCTGTTTTGGGGTACACTTTTTTCACTGGGGTTTTCATGTTTATTTTGTTGTTTTGGCACTCCTCTCCTGTTGTTAGTTAAAAACGCCATCCACTGGTTACAGAAATGGATAGCGGGAACAGAACTGGATGTACCAAGTTAATATGCTATCCCAAAACGTCCATGGTCTAAATATCCCTGAAAAAAGGGCTATGCTCTTGCAAACTTTATATAAGTCCCAAATACAAATAGCTTTCCTCCAGGAAACACATTTTAGAGGAGATCAACATCCGAAACTGATCAATAGGAGGTATCCAGTAGTGTTCTGTGGCCATATTGGTGGCAAGCGCTGCGAGACTTGAGGATGTGGAGGTGGATAGAGATTCACAGGAGAGGTACCTACTAATTAAGGGACTTATTAATTCCTGGAGAATGACACTGGGAGTAGTTTATGCCCCTAACTCGGGGCAAGTGGGATTTATGCAACAATTATTAAATAAATTAGATGAATTCTCGGAGGGATCGGTGGTGGTGGCAGGGGATTTAAATTTAGTACTGGATCCGCAGATGAAAATATTTCACAGTGGGGGAACTCTCCGGAGAATCAAACAGGAACTCACAAAAAGACAACTAATTGATGTGAGGCGGATACAGCATCCCTCAACAAGAGATTATACCTTCTTTTCTGTCCCTCATGACTCTTATTCTCGAATAGACTATTTCTTGGTCTCACATAATCTGTTATCAGATGAAATCAAAACCTCAATAGAAGCCATGGTTATCTCAGACCACTCCCCCATTAAGCTTTGCTTGGGATATAGGAGGGATCTGAGGAAACCATGGAATTGGAGACTAAATGAGTCTATCTTGAGGAATGAGGGAATTAGGGAGAGGATTGCAGGGGAATTGAAAATGTATTTAGAGAACAATGATAAGGAGGGTATGTTCCCTGTGACTCTCTGGGAAGCTCATAAATCAGTGATAACAGGGATTTTTATAAGAGAGGGAAGTAGATTAAAGAAGGAAAGGGAGGGAAAAGTAAAGAAATGTTTAACAGATATCGAGGCACTGGAAATGAGACACAAAAACACCCTATCTAAAGAAGACCTAGAGGAACTAACCAGGGTGAGAAGAAAGTTAAGGGACATTCTTTTTGCAAAGGTAAAGTATGCAGCTACAAGGTGTAGAAGAAATTTCTGCGAATTTGGGAACAAGGGGAGGTAAAACTTTGGCCAGGACCCTGAAACAACAACACACATCTAATTACATCCCCTTTTCTTTGTGACACACGGGGACAGAAACAGCATAGAAACAAATCCCTTGCCAGAATGTTTGGTGCCTACTATGGGAAGTTATATAAAATAGAGGCGGACCCGCTGGGGGGTGGGGAGAGGATGAAGGACTATGTGGCAGCCTCGGAAATGGGTAGAATTGATCCAGAAGAAGTGGATAATATGGAGGGGGAGATCTCGGGGGAGGAGTTATCCAGGGCTTTGGGGCAAATGCTGGGGGGGGGGAGGCGCTGAGACCTGATGGCTTTCCATTAGGGTATTATAGAAGATTATATAAAACATCCAGCATCATGTGCGGGGTATAGACCGATTTCCCTACTGAATATCGGTCTAAAAATATTAGCCAAAATATTGGGAAATAGATTGGCCCCTATTATGAAAGATCTAATCCACTATGATCAAGTGAGATTCATACAGGGGAGAGAGGCCAGAGACAACACAATTAGATCCATGAATATTACCCAGTGGGCAAGATCCTCACCTGGCCCTGTGGTGGTACTGTCCACAGATGTGGAGAATGCCCTTGACAGGGTCAGGTAGGGATTTATTGAGGTATTGTTGAGGCATATTGGATTAGGGGATAGCATGAGGTCCTGGATAATGGCTATGTATGAAAATCTTACAGCAAGGATAAAAGTAAATGGTATACTATCGGACCCTATAGAGATTAAACATGGGACCGGACAGGGTTGTCCCCTATCCAGTGTTGCCAACTCATCCCTTTAATTACTATATAAAGATGAAATCCGGCACCATCAGTAATTTGCTCTTTCACTTTAATGACAAGGTACTGGCATAGTTACAACGTTTCGGAGGACTAACCTCCTTTATCAAGTATTACCAGCATCTGAAGAAACACATAACATGTTGCAATATATATACAGCTTAATCTCAAAAATTGGCCAATCAGCTTTGCAGAGTCGCTATTTAGCGACCAATCCCCTTACGTCCGCCGCGCGGACCTTATGGGGAACTGCTACTTGATATGCACAAGCTTCTGCTCCAATAGCAAAACACTTACGGACAGTCCGCCGTGCTATGCACGGGGGCGGGGCCCAGACAGCCGCTCACAAACGCCGACCAATACGGGCGCATATCCCCAGGTGACATCACATCAGGTACCGCCCCTAAGAAGAGGGGACCTGATGGGGGACAGCGCTCCGTAAGACGGAAGAAACTCCGGCTATGGGCAGCGTCGTATGACATGCGCGATGGGCGAACTAAGTCCGCCCATCCCACCGTCACCAGGCAACCATCCAGGCGTCCACAGCCAGCACGCACGGCGCTGTCTAACTCAGTTGCAGCACCATATGGCGGAAATCCATCTAAGGAAAAGAGAGAGCACATAATCACTACACCAAAGATCAATACATAGCTCAGTGCTATTGGGCATCATATGCAGCAACGCAAAAATAAAAACAAAATAAAAAAACAAAATAAAAAAACAGCAAAATTAATGAAATATTACTATATAAATGGCATCATATCATATTCCCTATTCATGCCTCTAGGTTCGAGTGTATCAAGTCTGCGTATCCAGATAGCCTCCCTATATAATAATTTTTTAATTCTATCACCCCCACGTCTAGGTGGCTGGACTTGCTCTAATATTTGGAACCTCAGCTGGCTTACAGAATGATTAGCATGACTAAAATGAGAAGGGACTGCCAGTTCATTGGCATGCTTTCTAATTGTGCTCTTATGTGCTGATAGTCTGACTTTCATAGGTTGTGTGGTCTGCCCAATATAGAGAAGACCACACGGGCACTTTAATGCATAAACAACATAACGTGAGTTGCAATCGAACTGTCCACCGATCCCAAACCGAGCACCCGAATGGGGATGTGAAACATAGTCACCTTTAATAACACTATGGCAATGGACACAATTTAAACAAGGATAGGTACTATTGGGTCGAGCCGACAGAGCACCCCCATCCCTCTGGGTGCCCATATCCGCCCGCACCAATTTATCCCGTAGTGTTGGGGCACGTTTGTATGAAATCAGTGGACAGCTCTGAAACTCTTCAATATGTGGAAAAGCAGTTTTAAGAATATTCCAATTGCTGCGTATGATGCCCGCCACTGCATCGCTATATACACTGTATTGACTCACAAATGGTACTCTCTTAGAGTTGGTTAGTCTACGACGAACATGTTGACTCCTATTTGTACCCACATTGGTCCTAGCTCTACTAAGCAATCGTTGTGGATACTGTCTCTTAGCAAACCTGTCCTGCATCTCATCTAATCGTTGTTCTCTAAGTTGTTCATTTTCTACTATCCTACTAATTCTCTGAAACTGACTTACTGGAATAGAACGTTTAGTGGCCACCGGGTGGAAGCTATCAAAACACAATGTTGAGTTAGTGTCCGTTGGTTTAATATAAAGGTCTGTGCCCAACCTACCCCCTGTGACACACACCATTGTATCCAAAAAGCTCACCTCCCGGCAATCACTGTGTATAGTGAGTCTAATAGCTGGACATTGCTCATGAAGGTTATCAACAAATTGTTGTAGGCTCGAATGTGATCCCCTCCACACGCAAAAGACATCATCAATGAAACAAAGCCAACAAAGGGCATTGCTAGTAAATATCTCGCTAGTATAAACGAATGTCTCCTCATAAGTGTTCATGAAGATGTTAGCGTAGGAGGGGGCCACATTCGAGCCCATCGCTGTGCCCCTCAGCTGTAGATAAAATTGGTCCTCAACCAGGAAATAATAACACGTCAGTAACAATTGCAACATATCGCATAGAAATTTAACCTGCTTGTTATCAAAATCAGATGCACACCTAAGGACGGACTCGACTGCCTCTACACCCCCATCGTGAGGGATGGAGGTGTAGAGGCTCTCAACGTCCAATGTGACCAATAAAGCCCCCTCTGGAATCTCAGGCAACTTTTTAATAGCCTCAATGAATGTGGTCGTATCTCTCAGATATGATTTACCAGACACAACGTAAGGTCGCAACACAACATCCAAATATCTAGCCATGGGAGAAAATATCGAGTCTATCCCGGCCACAATGGGCCGACCCAGTGGCCGGGACAGGCTCTTATGTATTTTTGGGCAGATGTAGAAGACTGGTATGATTGGATTAGGTTGAATAAGATATTCCTTAAGCTTAATATCTATGATCTCATCATCAACTGCCTTCGTCAATAATGTCAGGATCTTATCCTGGAACACCTTGGTCGGATCTTGTTCTAATCTAGCATAAGTTGTTGTATCCGACAGCAATCGATATACTTCATCCCTATAATCAACCAGGTCCATGACTACGACTACTCCCCCTTTGTCCGCCTGCTTAATTATGATACTTTTATCACTGCTCAGTTCCTGTATAGCTCTCCTTTCTTCCACTGTAAGGATGTGTTTGACTCGTATCGTTTTGTCCATAGCGGCCGTCTTCAAGAGTTCACTGCCGCTATGGACAAAACGATACGAGTCAAACACAACCTTACAGTGGAAGAAAGGAGAGCTATACAGGAACTGAGCAGTGATAAAAGTATCATAATTAAGCAGGCGGACAAAGGGGGAGCAGTCGTAGTGATGGACCTGGTTGATTATAGGGATGAAGTATATCGATTGCTGTCGGATACAACAACTTATGCTAGATTAGAACAAGATCCGACCAAGGTGTTCCAGGATAAGATCCTGACATTATTGACGAAGGCAGTTGATGATGAGATCATAGATATTAAGCTTAAGGAATATCTTATTCAACCTAATCCAATCATACCAGTCTTCTACATCTGCCCAAAAATACATAAGAGTCTGTCCCGGCCACCGGGTCGGCCCATTGTGGCCGGGATAGACTCTATATTTTCTCCCATGGCTAGATATTTGGATGTTGTGTTGCGACCTTACGTTGTGTCTGGTAAATCATATCTGAGAGATACGACCACATTCATTGATGCTATTAAGAAGTTGCCTGAGATTCCAGAGGGGGCTTTATTGGTCACTAGGGATGCTCGGAAAATTCCGTGGAATTATAAATTCCGTGATTCCGGCCGGAATTAGGTTAATTCCAATAGTCAATCGGAATTCCTATACCTCTCAAACGGAATTCCGCGGAAATGTTATAATTCCGACGGAATTTTTCGGAATAGCACAAAAAAAACTCACTCTCACTCTATATATCATGCAGTAGGGAATTGCAGATTTTCAAAACAGCTTATATACCATAGCTGGGATTTGAACCCAGAACCTAGTGTGTAGTAGGTATCTGTCTTAACCTCTAGACCATGACCCACACTACATGCTAAAGCTGGCGGTAGCATAAACCATACTTCCATTATGATCAATTCGATAGAAAAAGTAGCATGATTAAGGATTTGTACTTTTTGAAAAGCATGCCTATATACCATAGCTGGGATTTGAACCAAGGACCTAGTGTATAGTAGGTATCTGTCTTAACCTCTAGACCATGACCCACACTACATGCTAAAGCTGGCGGTAGCTTAAACCATACTTCCATTATGATCAATTCAATAGAAAAAGTAGCATGATTAAGGATTTGTACTTTTTGAAAAGCATGCCTATATGCCATAGCTGGGATTTGAACCAAGGACCTAGTGTGTAGTAGGTATCTGTCTTAACCTCTAGACCATGACCCACACTGCATAGTAGTAGGTACCTGTCTTACCCACTAGTAAGGGAGAGGCTGCAGCCTCAGGGCGCAGTGTAGGAGGGGGTGCACAATTCATTCAGCTGTCATTCCCAATTGTGTTTGAAGCAGAAAGAAATAAGAAAAGGTGATACATGGCAGCGACTGCAAGCCAGATAAGTAGAGATTAAGGTGTTGGGGGTGGGGGGGGGCCCTGGGGCACCTCTTAGTGTAATAGCAATCAGTGTGTGACAGCTGGGGTGGGAGGGATGGGGGAGCGCACTTTGCTGTCTCAGCCTTGGGTGCTGAAGGACCTTGTCCCACCTCTGACCACACTACATGCTAAAGCCTGGCCCTGAGTGTGGTTGATGGTCTAGAGCAGTGGTCCTCAAACTAAGGCCCGCAGGCCGAATGTGGCCCCCTAAGGCTTTCTTACCGGCCCCCCACACAGAAAATGTATTGCTTATAAATGCAGTCAGCTACATCTTTAAATATTGGTGGTCCACATATGGAATAGCAGTGCAGCACCCCCCATCCACATGGAAGCCAGAAAGTACAAATCCTTAATCATGCTACTTTTTCTATCGAATTGATCATAATGGAAGTATGGTTTATGCTACCGCCAGCTTTAGCATGTAGTGTGGGTCATGGTCTAGAGGTTAAGACAGATACCTACTACACAATAGGTTCTGGGTTCAAACCCCAGCTATGGTATATAGGCATGCTTTTCAAAAAGTACAAATCCTTAATCATGCTACTTTTTCTATCGAATTGATCATAATGGAAGTATGGTTTATGCTACCGCCAGCTTTAGCATGTAGTGTGGGTCATGGTCTAGAGGTTAAGACACATACCTACTACACACTAGGTTCTGGGTTCAAATCCCAGCTATGGTATATAAGCTGTTTTGAAAATCTGCAATTCCCTACTGCATGATATATATATATATATATATATGGAGGAGGAGGAGGAGGAGGAGGAGGAGATTTTAAAATTTTTCCGGCGGAATTCCGACTTAAACGGAATTCCGCGGAATTACCCCGGTATACCGTCGGAATGGATCGGTAACGGAATTTCTATATGACGGAATGCGGAATTGTGCCGGAAACGGAAATGGGCAATTCCGACCATGCCTATTGGTCACATTGGACGTTGAGAGCCTCTACACCTCCATCCCTCACGATGGGGGTGTAGAGGCAGTCGAGTCCGTCCTTAGGTGTGTATCTGATTTTGATAACAAGCAGGTTAAATTTCTATGCGATTTGTTGCAATTGTTATTGACGTGTAATTATTTCCTGGTTGAGGACCAATTTTATCTACAGCTGAGGGGCACAGCGATGGGCTCGAATGTGGCCCCCTCCTACGCTAGCATCTTCATGAACACTTATGAGGAGACATTCGTTTATACTAGCGAGATATTTACTAGCAATGCCCTTTGTTGGCTTTGTTTCATTGATGATGTCTTTTGCGTGTGGAGGGGATCACATTCGAGCCTACAACAATTTGTTGATAACCTTCATGAGCAATGTCCAGCTATTAGACTTACTATACACAGTGATTGCCGGGAGGTGAGCTTTTTGGATACAATGGTGTGTGTCACAGGGGGTAGGTTGGGCACAGACCTTTATATTAAACCTACGGACACTAATTCAACATTGTGTTTTGATAGCTTCCACCCGGCGGCCACTAAACGTTCTATTCCAGTAAGTCAGTTTCAGAGAATTAGTAGGATAGTAGAAAATGAACAACTTAGAGAACAACGATTAGATGAGATGCAGGACAGGTTTGCTAAGAGACAGTATCCACAACGATTGCTTAGTAGAGCTAGGACCAATGTGGGTACAAATAGGAGTCAACATGTTCGTCGTAGACTAACCAACTCTAAGAGAGTACCATTTGTGAGTCAATACAGTGTATATAGCGATGCAGTGGCGGGCATCATACGCAGCAATTGGAATATTCTTAAAACTGCTTTTCCACATATTGAAGAGTTTCAGAGCTGTCCACTGATGTCATACAAACGTGCCCTAACACTACGGGATAAATTGGTGCGGGCGGATATGGGCACCCAGAGGAATGGGGGTGCTCTGTCGGCTCGACCCAATGGTACCTATCCCTGTTTAAATTGTGTCCATTGCCATAGTGTTATTAAAGGTGACTATGTTTCACATCCCCATTCGGGTGCTCGGTTTTGGATCGGTGGACAGTTCAATTGCAACTCACATTATGTTGTTTATGCATTAAAGTGCCCGTGTGGTCTTCTCTATATTGGGCAGACCACACAACCTATGAAAGTCAGACTATCAGCACATAAGAGCACAATTAGAAAGCATGCCAATGAACTGGCAGTCCCTTCTCATTTTAGTCATGCTAATCATTCTGTAAGCCAGCTGAGGTTCCAAATATTAGAGCAAGTCCAGCCACCTAGACGTGGGGGTGATAGAATTAAAAAAATATTATATAGGGAGGCTATCTGGATACGCAGACTTGATACACTCGAACCTAGAGGCATGAATAGGGAATATGATATGATGCCATTTATATAGTAATATTTCATTAATTTTGCTGCTTTTTTATTTTGTTTTTTTATTTTGTTTTTATTTTTGCGTTGCTGCATATGATGCCCAATAGCACTGAGCTATGTATTGATCTTTGGTGTAGTGATTATGTGCTCTCTCTTTTCCTTAGACGGATTTCCGCCATATGGTGCTGCAACTGAGTTAGACAGCGCCGTGGGCGCTGGCTGTGGACGCCTGGATGGTTGCCTGGTGACGGTGGGATGGGCAGACTTAGTTCGCCCATCGCGCATGTCATACGACGCTGCCCATAGGCGGAGTTTCTTCCGTCTTACGGAGCGCTGTCCCCCATCAGGTCCGCTCTTCTTAGGGGCAGTACCTGATGTGATGTCACCTGGGGATATGCGCCCGTATTGGTCGGCGTTTGTGAGCGGCTGTCTGGGCCCCGCCCCCGTGCGTCGCACGGCGGACTGTCCGTAAGTGCTCTGCTATTGGAGCAGAAGCTTGTGCATATCAAGTAGCAGTTCCCCATAAGGTCCGCGCAGCGGACGTAAGGGGATTGGTCGCTAAATAGCGACTCTGCAAAGCTGATTGGCCAATTTTTGAGATTAAGCTGTATATATATTGCAACATGTTATGTGTTTCTTCAGATGCTGGTAATACTTGATAAAGGAGGTTAGTCCTCCGAAACGTTGTAACTATGCCAGTACCTTGTCATTAAAGTGAAAGAGCAAATTACTGATGGTGCCGGATTTCATCTTTATATACTGAAGATTGGGACTTGGGGCTGAAAGTCCTTTACTTTCAGGCACATCACAACGACATTATATCTACTGGAGTGCGAACTACCTCTACTGCTAAATCCCTTTAATTACTGACACATCTAAGTTATACAGGTTCTGGAGCTATTTGCACATAATCAGTGCCTTAACTGCCTCTAAAAAGCCACAAAATCTGTATAATTCATATGTGTCAGTAATTAAAGGGATTAGTTGGCAACACCGCCCCTATCCCCCCTGATATTTGCCCTAACCCTGGAGCCTTTCCTTAGAACAGTACGTAAGAACATAGATATAACACGTGTTAAAACAGCAGAGAGGGAACACAAGATTGCAGCGTACGCCGACGTTTTCTGTTCTATATATCGAGGCCTAGGATGTCCCTACCCAATTTGTTAAAGGCTTTTGAGGATTATGGGAGAATGGCAAAATAAATTTGGATGAATGCAAGGCTCTGGCCATTGGATTGGGGGATAAAGAGAAGGAGAACATGGGTTCGAGCTTCCCCTTTAAGTGGGTGAAGGACTCCCTAAAATATCTAGGTATAAAATTGACATTGAATCTGTCTGAATTGGCCAAATTAAATTACGAGATATTATTGACTACTATTAAGAGAGATCTGGGAAAATGGGGTACATTAACCACTTGAGGACCACAGTCTTTCTACCCCTTAAGGACCAGAGCCTTTTTCTCCATTCAGACCTCTGCAGCTTTCACAGTTTATTGCTCAGTCATACAACCTACCACCTAAATGAATTTTACCTCCTTTTCTTCTCACTAATACAGCTTTCTTTTGGTGCTATTTGATTGCTGCTGCGAGTTTTAGTTTTTATTCTATTCATCAAAAAAGACATGAATTTTGTCAAAAAAATTACTTTTTTAACTTTATGTGCTGACATTTTTCAAATAAAGTAAAATTTCCTATACATTTGAGTGCGAAAGTTATTCTGCTACATGTCTTTGATAAAAAAAAAAACATTCAGTGTATATTTATTGGATTGAGTAAAAGTTATAGCGTTTACAAACTATGGCGCCAAAAGTGAATTTTCCCATTTTCAAGCATCTCTGACTTTTCTGCCCACCTGTCATGTTTCATGAGGTGCTAAAATTCCAGGATAGTATAAATACACCCCAAATGAACTCATTTTGGAAAGAAGACATCCCAAAGTATTCACTGAGAGGCATGGTGAGTTCATAGAAGATTTTATTTTTTGTCACAAGTTAGCGGAAAATGACACTTTGTGACAAAAAAAAAAAGTTTCCATTTCTTCTAACTTGCAACAAAAAAAAATGAAATCTGCCACGGACTCACTATGCTCCTCTCTGAATACCTTGAAGGGTCTACTTTCCAAAATGGGGTCATTTGTGGGGTGTGTTTACTGTCCTGGCATTTTGGGGGGTGCTAAATTGTAAGCACCCCTGTAAAGCCTAAAGGTGCTCATTGGACTTTGGGCCCCTTAGCGCAGTTAGGCTGCAAAAAAGTGCCACACATGTGGTATTGCCGTACTCAGGAGAAGTAGTGTAATGTGTTTCGGGGTGTATTTTTACACATACCCATGCTGGGTGGGAGAAATATCTCTGTAAATGACAATTTTTTTATTTTTTTTACACACAATTGTCCATTTACAGAGATATTTCTCCCACTCAGCATGGGTATGTGTAAAAACACACCCTAACAGAATACCTTGGGGTGTCTTCTTTCTAAAATGGGGTCATTTGTGGGGTTCCTATACTGCCCTGGCATTTTAGGGGCCCTAAACTGTGAGGAGTAGTCTTAAAAACAAATGTCTCAAAATGACCCTTGAAATCCTAAAGGTACTCATTGGACTTTGGGCCCCTTAGCGCACTTAGGGTGCAAAAAAGTGCCACACATGTGGTACCACCGTACTCAGGAGAAGTAGTATAATGTGTTTTGGGGTGTATTTTTACATATACCCATGCTGGGTGGGAGAAATATCTCTGTAAATGACAATTGTTTGTTTTGTTTTACACACAATTGTCCATTTACAGAGAGATTTCTCCCACTCAGCATGGGTATGTGTAAAAATACACCCCAAAACACATTATACTACTTCTCCTGAGTACGGCGATACCACATGTGTGGCACTTTTTTGCACCCTAACTACGCTAAGGGGCCCAAAGTCCAATGAGTACCTTTAGGATTTCACAGGTCATTTTTGTTTCAAGGCTACTTCTCACGGTTTAGGGCCCCTAAAATGCCAGGGCAGTATAGGAACCCCACTAATGACCCCATTTTAGAAAGAAGACACCCCAAGGTATTCCGTTAGGAGTATGGTGAGTTCATAGAAGATTTTATTTTTTGCCACAAGTTAGCGGAAATTGATTTGAATTGTTTTTCTTCACAAAGTGTCATATTCCGCTAACTTGTGACAAAAAATAAAATCTTCTATGAACTCACCATACTCCTAACGGAATACCTTTGGGTGTCTTCTTTCTAGAATGGGGTCATTTGTGGGGTTCCTATACTGCCCTGGCATTTTAGGGGCTCTAAACTGTGAGGAGTAGTCTTGAAACCAAATGTCGCAAAATGACCTGTGAAATCCTAAAGATACTCATTGGACTTTGGGCCCCTTAGCGCACTTAGGGTGTAAAAAAGTGCCACACATGTGGTACCGCCGTACTCAGGAGAAGTAGTATAATGTGTTTTGGGGTGTATTTTTACACATACCCATGCTGGGTGGTAGAAATATCTCTGTACATGACAATTGTTTGATTTTTTTTACACACAATTGTCCATTTACAGAGAGATTTCTCCCACCCAGCATGGGTATGTGTAAAAATACACCCCAAAACACATTATACTACTTCTCCTGAGTATGGCGATACCACATGTGTGACACTTTTTTTGCAGCCTAGGTGCGCTAAGGGGCCCAACGTCCTATTCACAGGTCATTTTGAGGCATTTGTTTTCTAGACTACTCCTTGCGGTTTAGGGCCCCTAAAATGCCAGGGCAGTATAGGAACCCCACAAGTGACCCCATTTTAGAAAGAAGACACCCCAAGGTATTCCGTTAGGTTTATGGCGAGTTTATAGAAGATTTTATTTTTTGTCACAAGTTAGTGAAAAATGACACTTTGTGGAAAAAAAACAATAAAAATCAATTTCCGCTAACTTTTGACATAAAATAAAATCTTCTATGAACTCGTCATACACCTAACAGAATACCTTGGGGTGTCTTTTTTCTAAAATGGGGTCACTTGTGGGGTTCCTATACCGCCCTGGCATTTTACGGGCCCAAAACCGTGAGTAGTCTGGAAACCAAATGTCTCAAAATGACTGTTCAGGGGTATAAGCATCTGCAAATTTTGATGACAGGTGGTCTATGAGGGGCCGAATTTTGTGGAACCGGTCATAAGCAGGGTGGCCTTTTAGATGACAGGTTGTATTGGGCCTGATCTGATGGATAGGAGTGCTAGGGGGGTGACAGGAGGTGATTGATGGGTGTCTCAGGGGGTGATTAGAGGGGAAAACAGATGCACTCAATGCACTGGGGAGGTGATCGGAAGGGGGTCTGAGGGGGATCTGAGGGTTTGGCCGAGTGATCAGGAGCCCACACGGGGCAAATTAGGGCCTGATCTGATGGGTAGGTGTGCTAGGGGGTGACAGGTGGTGACAGGAGGTGATTGATAGGTGTCTCAAGGTGTGATTAGTGGGGGGAATAGATGCAAGTAATGCACTGGTGAGGTGATCAGGGCTGGGGTCTGAGGGTGTGGGCGGGTGATTGGGTGCCCTAGGGGCAGATAGGGGTCTAATCTGATGGGTAGCAGTGACGGGGGTGATTGATGGGTAATTAGTGGGTGTTTAGAGGAGAGAACAGATGCAATGCACTTGGGAGGTGATCTGACTGCGGGTCTGCAGGCGATCGGATGGTGTGGGTGGGTGATCAGATTGCCCGCAAGGGGCAGGTTAGGGACTGATTGATGGGTGGCAGTGACAGGGGGTGATTGATGGGTGGCAGTGACAGGGGCTGATTGATGGGTGGCAGTGACAGGGGGGGATTGATGGGTGATAGGTGATTGGCAGGTGATTGACAGGTGATCAGTGGGTTATTACAGGGAAGAACAGATGTAATTAATGCACTGGCGAATTGATAAGGGGGGGGGGGTCTGAGGGCAATCTGAGCGTGTGGGCGGGTGATTGGGTGCCCGCAAGGGGCAGATTAGGGTCTGATCTGATAGGTAACAGTGACAGGTGGTGATAGGGGGTGATTGATGGGTAATTAGTGGGTGTTTAGAGAAGATAACATATGTAAACAATACATTTGGGAGGTAATCTGACGGCGGGTTTGAGGGCGATCTAATGGTGTGGGTGGGTGATCAGATTGCCCGCAAGGGGCAGGTTAGGGGCTGATTGATGGGTGGCAGTGACAGGGGGTGATTGATGGGTGATAGGTGATTGGCAGGTGATTGACAGGTGATCAGTGGGTTATTACAGGGAAGAACAGATGTAATTAATGCACTGGTGAATTGATAAGGGGGGGTCAGAGGGCAATCTGAGCGTGTGGGCGGGTGATTGGGTGCCCGCAAGGGGCAGATTAGGGTCTGATCTGATAGGTAAAAGTGACAGGTGGTGATAGGGGGTGATTGATGGGTGATTTATGGGTAATTAGTGGGTGTTTAGAGGAGAGAATAGATGTAAACACTGCACTTGGGAGGTGATCTGATGTCGGATCTGCGGGCGATCTATTGGTGTGGGTGGGTGATCAGATTGCCCGCAAGGGGCAGGTTAGGGGCCGATTGTTGGGTGGCAGTGACAGGGGGTGACAGGGGGTGATTGATGGGTGATAGGTGATTGGCAGGTGATTGACAGGTGATCAGTGGGTTATTACAGGGAAGAACAGATGTAATTAATGCACTGGTGAATTGATAAGGGGGGTCAGAGGGCAATCTGAGCGTGTGGGCGGGTGATTGGGTGCCCGCAAGGGGCAGATTAGGGTCTGATCTAATAGGTAAAAGTGACAGGTGGTGATAGGGGGTGATTGATGGGTAATTAGTGGGTGTTTAGAGGAGAGAATAGATGTAAACAATGGATTTGGGAGGTGATCTGATGTCGGATCTGCGGGCGATCTATTGGTGTGGGTGGGTGATCAGATTGCCCACAAGGGGCAGGTTAGGGGCTGATTGTTGGGTGGCAGTGACAGGGGGTGATTGATGGGTGATTGATGGGTGATTGACAGGGGGGGGGTCTGGGGAGAATCTGAGGGGTGGGGGGGGGGTGATCAGGAGGGGGCAGGGGGCAGGGGGGGGGGATAAAAAAAAATAGCGTTGACAGATAGTGACAGGGAGTGATTGATGGGTTATTAGGGGGGTGATTGGGTGCAAACAGTGGTCTGGGGGCTGGGCAGGGGGGGGTCTGAGGGGTGCTGTGGGCGATCAGGGGGCTGGGGGGGGGCATATCAGTGTGTTTGGGTGCAGACTAGGGTGGCTGCAGCCTGCCCTAGTGGTCCCTCGGACACTGGGACCACCAGGGCAGGAGGCAGCTTGTATAATACACTTTGTATACATTACAAAGTGTATTATACACTTTGTAGCGGCGATCGCGGGGTTAACATCCCGCCGGCGTTTCCGTATGGCCGGCGGGATGTTGCGGCGGGTGGGCGGAGCCAGTTGCCGGGGGAAGCGCGCGTCATCAATGATGCAATTGCTCCCCTGGCATACGAAAAGGACGCAACGCCCTTGGGCGTATTGCGGTCCTTTAGGGATCCACTTTGCCGCCGCCCATCGGCTGTGGGCGGTCGGCAAGTGGTTAAAACTCTCCTGGTTTGGTAGGATCAATGTTTTAAAGATGAACGTGATGCCGAGGTTGGAATATGTCTTCCAGGCTCTCCCATCCCCCTACCTAGGGGATATTTGGATAGAGTAAGAGGAGCATTCACAGGGTTTATATGGCAGAAAAAGAAAGCAAGGATAAAGTTTGCCCTACTGACACAGCCTAAAGAGAGGGGTGGGCTGGGGGCACCAGACCCACACAGATATTACAATGCGGCAATAGGGTTGTGGATTAGAGTATAAATAGGGAGTATAAACAATGGGTTTTGGTGAAACAGGAGTTCATCGATGAGTTCATTGAGGCGGCCGCCTGGCTCCCGTATGCACCTAGATGCAAAATACCAGCAGGTATATTGGTGGATCATACTATAAAAGTCATAAATAGACTACGAAAAAGGGAATAATGTATCCCCCCAGCCTTCACCCTTGATGTCAATCCTGGACAATCAGAAATTTGAACCTGGTTGTCACAAAGAAAATTATAAAGTATGGAGAAAGGGGAAAAGATTACAAATACAGACACTAATATCATATGGCCTCTGGAAAGATGAAAGGGCGGTGGCAGAAGCACTGGGCTTGGAGAAGATAGACATGTGGAGTTTGATACAATTCAGGCATTTCTTGCTATCCATGAGCAACAGGGTGGACATATCAAGGGAATTAACAGCTTTCGAAAAACTATGTGAACACGGAGGCCACCTTATGGGGAGCCTGTCTACAATATATAGGCTGCTGGGAAAAGATAGGATAAACACACAGAAGGTGAAAGAAAGTTGGGAAAGGGACCTGGGCAGAGACATAGACCCAGGGGAATGGAATAATATAATCAAGTTGGCTCACGGAGACGAGGATACAGGAATCCGGTTATAAGGTAATTATGAGATGGTATTACACACCAGATAAGCTATATAAGATATATGGAGGGATTAATCTTTGCTGGAGATGTGGGGAGGAAGAGGGAAACCTGCTCTACGTGTTTTGGTCCTGTAAAGCTCTAAAAACCTTTTGATCCTCAGTCAGACAATATATCTGGAAAATAGCGGAAATACTGATTTCTGAAGACCCAGGGGTCTACTTATTACATACGTATGTAAATCACAGGAGGGATTATAAGGGTTCATTGGGCATCCATATGATCAATGCCGCAAGAATCTTAATAGCCAGGAATTGGAACACTAGCTCTGTTCCAACGATGATCGAATGGTTTGAGGAAATAGATCATACACAAAGACTGGAAGAACTATCCAATATAATGTATGGGAGGGAGGATCAGCGGTAGGATAGGTGAAATTAATTTTAAAAAGTCAGACGATTATTGGGGGAGGACAGGATAGAACCAAACATCTGAGACCATGGACGTGGAGAAAAAGGGGGATCCTGTTCTAAGGAGTGTGGGTCGCGGTGAGGAACGTGAGGTCGGCTAAAGATCAGGATGGGATTGCCAGGGTGGTTGGTGTTTTTTTGTTTTTTTTCTTCTCTCCTTCTCTCTTTCCTTCTGACTCTGTTTACTGGGATCTACTGTGTGGATAAGTAACCTGGCAGACCATAACTCAAAATAAATTCAAGGATACATTATGAGAGAAAGATAGGGGCAGAAGGTACAAGTTAAGTTAACTGGCTCGTGCCCCCCATTCAAAACTAGGGTCGTATTGAAATAACATAGGGGGACGTAGAGCTGATTTGAAGGAGGAAGAATATAAGAAGAAGATCATGCCAGGGGACTAGGAGGGAGAGGGGAGGGGGGGGGGGGGGGGTTGCGGAATGTAAGGGGTAAATGGGACGAACAAAGGTGAAGGGATATTTAAATGAGTCTTCTCTATTTACATTCTGGAAATCGTCCTGTTATGTGGATATATTGGCTTGTTATCCATGTGGGTCCCATATAGGACTAAATATTGGTGTGTGTTTTTGTCTTTTTCTATTTCACTTGGATAATAAGATTTTTTTTGTATAAATAAAGAATATACCTGTATATATATATATATATATATATATATATATATATATAATATTCACATGCACACACAGGAGGAGAACCCCTTCTGATGAAGTAGGTCTGGATAGGCGGGAACTTTGATAAGTTTAAAACTATGCACGTGGTTCTGGTTATCAACCTAGGCAACCATTGTAGAAGCTTAAGGAGTGATTTTGTATTGGGGTTGCCCTTTAAGTTGGTCCTGTTATGGTTGCTCTCTTATGGTTCAGTATATGTGGTGGGTAACTGATACGTTACTCTGTAAAGGAATCAGATCAAGAAGGAGATAATTTAAGAGGAACCCAAAAGAATAAAAGAATAAAACAGTTAAAAGATATACAAGAGGGAATTAACTTACCTTCCAGCCAACTTATTATAAAAAGCACTTAATTGAACACAGTATTCAGTAAAGTCCTTTTAACAAGAGTCTGCAGTAATTATATAATTTAACCAAATTTTATTCTTGTGGGTGTATCTTACAAGACAATTACATTGCATAAAACTTGAGTAGATAGTTTGCTGTAAATTGTATATCCACCTGCTTTTTGGTCGTAGGAGCTTTCTATGGAAATCACTCCGTCCCCCCCAAAAAAACTAAACAAAAAACAAAAAACAAACAAATACAAATTTAAAAGGCAGGGCAGGCAGGATATTTTGAAAAAAAGAAGAAGAAAAAAACATACTTACAGTAAAGGTAGCCAGGTATAGGTGCCAGCAGTATAGGTAGCCAGACATAGGTGCCCTCCATATAGGTAGCCAGCTATAGGTGTCCCCAGTATAGGTAGCCAGGCGTAAGTGCCCCAGTATAGGTAGCCAGGCATAGGTCCCTTCAGTATAGGTAGCCACATATAGGTGCCCCAGTATAGGTTAGCCAGCTATAGGTGCCCCCAGTATAGGTTAGTCAGGTATAGGTGCTCCAATATAGGTTAGCCAGGCACAGGTGCCCCAGAATAGGTTAGTCAGGTCTATAGATGCCCACAGTGTAGGTTAGCCAATTGTATAGATGCCCCCAGCATAGGTTAGTCAGGTCTATATGTGCCCACAGTATAGGTTAGCCAAGTGTATAGATGCCCCCAGTATAGGTTAGCCAGGTGTATAGATGCCCCCAGTATAGGTTAGCCAGGTGTATAGGTGCCCCAGTATAGGTTAGCCAGTTGTATAGATGCCCCCAGTATAGGTTAGCCAGGTGTATAGATGCCCCAGTATAGGTTAGCCAGGTGTATAGGTGCCCCAGTATAGGTTAGCCAGGTGTATAGTTGCCCCCAGTATAGGTTAGCCAGGTGTATAGATGCCCCCAGTATAGGTTAGCCAGGTGTATAGGTGCCCCAGTATAGGTTAGCCAGGTGTATCGTTGCCCCCAGTATAGGTTAGTAAGGCATAAAGGTGCCCCCGGTGTAGGTAGCCTGGAGGGGGGCGCAGTGCAGTGGGCACACGGGGGGGGGCCCAATCCCCCCCTCACCTGCCCCCCCCTTCCTTCAGCACTCCTGGGTCCTCCCTCCAGAAATGTTAGCAGCAGCAGCGGGCAGGGAACTTACATACTTCCACGTTCCAAGTGTTGATGGAGCTCTGCGTGTCGATGCCTTCCTATCTCTAATGCCGCTGACTGGAAGTGGAGTCAGTGGCATTAGAGACAAGAAGGCGAAGACACGCAGAGCTCAGTCACTGCTTGACACGTGGAAGTAATTAAGCTTTCTGCCCGCTGCTGCTGCTAACAGCTTTCTGGAGGGGGGAGCCAGGAGTGCTGAAGGGGGGCCCCAGGTCAGGGGGGGTTGGGCCCCCCTCTCCGCCACTGTGTGCCGACTGCCCCTCTTCCTGCACTACGCCCCCTCCTGCCCCTTAAAACAGTCCTGGGCGGGCCCCCTACTAGGCTTCGCCTCCACCCCCTGGGGTCCACTGCGCCTGCATCCCTTGCAGGCCCTATTGTTACACCCCTGCTATAGATCTTTAAGCTTAAAGGGAACCTTAACTGAGAGGGATATGGATGTTTCCTTTTAAACAATGCCATTTGCTTGGCAGTCCTGCTGATCTATTTGGCTGCAGTAGTGGCTGAATCACACACCTGAAACAAGCATGCAGCTAATGCAGTCTGACTTCAGTCAGAGCACATGAATGATCTAGAGACACAGGATCAGCAGGAGAGTCAGGCAACTGGTATTATTTTAAAAGAAAAAATCCATATCCTTCTCAGTTTAGGTTCCCTTTAACATAAGTGGTGTGTCAATTGTTTGAAGGTATCCTAAGGGATGCTATACAAAATTATGTAGCACTGAATAATCTTATTTCAGTTATTTCAGAACAGAATGGTTTTACTAAAGACAAGTCCTGTCTCACAAACATGCTCAGCTTTTATGAAGTGGTGAATTAAAATTTAGATTTTGGGAAAGCAATAGATGTATTGTATTTGGACTTTGCAAAGTCTTTTGATGCTGTTCCCCACAATAGCCTGATGCAGAAGCTGAGAATACAGGGACTAGAAGAAAATGTGTGTATGTGGATAGAGAACTGGTTAAGGGATTGAAGGCAACGACTGGTGTTAAATGGAGCACTGTTAGCAATGGGGTACCACAAGAATCAGTACTATTTTTTTCAATAAATGTATAAAATATTTTTAAACAGAATTAAGAGTAATGTGGCCATCTTTGCAGATGGTACAAAATTATGTAGTATTATCTGAATCAGGAAAAATGAGCAAAGGAGCCTTTACTGAAAAAGGGCACCACCATAGGCGCCTATTATAAAAGCCGCAATCTGCGACAAAGAAGGGCACCTTCAGGTGATGAAATTTACCTTCTTTGCTGCTAACTGTGGTGTTTATAATGGGGGCAATTAGGGTAAAAATGGGTACATTTTGGCACCTGGAGGCACTCAATACATTTGTGAGCACCAAGGCATGCACATATGCAAATTGTGGCATTGCATAGCAGGTGCTATGTGTACCATCATATTTCAACAAAATATGTCACACCAGAAGTACCTGCAGATGTTTACTGTATTGCACTAATGTGTTCATGTACTCTCACCTACAACTTCCTTTTAGTTTTCCCCATATAAAATGCTGTACAACAGCAGACACATACGTTACCTACTCCAATGGTGTCAAATGTCACTTTATATTTATCATAGACTTGTAAATGACACCAAAAACATACAGTGTACATTGCATCTTGCCCAATAAAATATGTATTTTTTGTTACAGAAACTATCACGAGTCTCTTACTTAAACCCAATGTTCTTATCTTAACATTGTTACTTTATATATATATATTATAAACCAAAGACAAGTAGGTATGATTGGCCCAACACAGGAAAATATGCATTTGCTTCTTCACCATATCACTGATCTTCCTGTGTGGCTTAGGAAATCTTAACATAAAATGTATTTGACCACATAGTTTTTCCTCACTTCTAAGTAACTGGGGACCTTGTTTATAAAGTAGTTTCTGCTGTATATACGTGTCAACACGCCAGAAAGCTTAAAGAGACCCTGAGCAGAGGCATAAATTAAAATTTGGAGTCTCCCGGCACCCTCTTGCTTTCTTCCATGGTCCCGCTGGTGGCTCGTGCGCTTACCTGGCGCATCGTCATGCCAGTCGTCGTAAGCATCCTGCACGTTTCTCTAAAGACTGAACCACGCATGCGCAGGACGCTTACAGTGACCGGCATGATGACCCGCCGGATGACCACACGGGCCACATATGCGCGACTTCAGCAGAAGTTGCCGGATTACCGGAGCCGCCAGCGGGACCACGGAAGGGATCAAGAGAATGCCGGGGGACCTCATGGGCTACGGGGGCTGGAGAAAGGGTCCCTTTAACATCTTCAGCGGTTATGTAGACAAATGTACCAGAAACTTTAGTCATTAAAAAAATTAAGAAAATACAAAATATTTCAGACTGTCATCTGAGATAAGCATGCTTAACAGGGTGAATCAAATTTACAGTGGCTTCTATACTGTCTAAATAAAATGTTATGTTTCAATGGGTACTCAAAATTCCGTGTCTCTTGTCACCTGGCCAATTAGTGGGAAATTCTATTTGTAAATCAGAGATCGGCCTTACTAGTTATGGTAGTTTTGAGTCCTTTTTCTCCACCTACTTAGTTTTACCTTCACAGATGCTTTCTTTCATCACCACATCACAAGTTGTAATTTGATCTCTCCCCTGTGTTACCTGATTGCCACGGCAGATAAGCTCATTTAAAGGTACAGGATATTAACAATATGTCTGCTTCCATGAAAGCAGGAAGAAGAAACAGTGCTGATTTATTTCAGGATTTGTATCAGTTGTAACAAAGAAATGTTTTTCTTTAAAAATGATTATGCTGTTGCTTATCTTTTAGAGCAGAGAAGGAGGTCTGAGTTCAGGTCCTTTTTGAGTAATGGCAATAATTTGTGAGTACTCTCCAATAACTCTGATTTCTGTACTCCATTAGTGTAATCTCTCAACATCTCCCACGTCACATCACATACAGGTGTATACACTTAAAATGCAAGATGGTAACATTAAAAAAAACACAATTAAATTCAAATTCAATATGTAGCCTTTAGGGATGATGTAGCCACTCTCCCTTTCTTTAGACAGGAGGTCATTTACTACATCCACCCTCCTCTGCAGTGTTGTTCCACCTTTACATGCTCTATAAATATAATCTTAAACATTGCTGTTAGTGCTCATCAATGTTACAATCTTGATTATACAATCTTACCAACTGTATGTAATATAAGGAACTACCTAAAGTATCTGTTTATAGTGTAATCACTCAATTTACCATTCTGCTACATAGATTTGGTAAGATTGTATAATCAAGATTGTATCATCAGTAGCCTCCCTAAAGGTGGCCATACTCCAGGCGATGTATGGGCAGGTCACCCATGAGACACATCTCTCTCTGATCGAAACGCATAACAGAAAGATTTGTTGCCTGCCCATATTTCAGCAAGAAATCTATCACTAATCGGCCTTGCAATGCTACTTCCACTGCCTCCCTGGCTGCTCTGAAGTGTAAAATGCCCCCCTCCCAGTCCGTGTTCCACTGACATAACGCGTCCCCCATGCTCAACCCATCACCGCAAGTGGCTGTAGCATGTGGTGTGTGTACCACGTGTCACATGTGTGATGTCACACACACGCCTGGTGCCATGTAGTACAGACACTTGCGGGAACGGGGTGATGGCGGAGGATGCTGGCAGTCTTACCAGTGGGACAGGTAAAAATGTACACAGCATGGGAATTGGGGGGGGGGGGGCATTTTACACTTGGGGAGACAACGGCTGGGGCTCCTTGGCACAAAACGGTCATCGTTGTAACGATCGGTGTAACACAGAGAGGATCTGATTACCGGTGATCTGCAGTATCACGATATATACCAGATTATTGATGATCTGCAGTATCACCGATAATCAGATATATCTCTAACCTCTGGACACCTGAGTAATATGAGTGTTTGGTGCAACAGTAATTGAGGAGAGCCCCCGTATAGGGGGTGCAAAGCAGTAAGAGATACTGCCCAGAGAGCAGGTTCCTTCCAATGGCCTGAGGCTCCCCAAGGGGAGGAGCCAGGCTGAGAGTGGGAAGGACCAGAGTGTGAGTGACAACAATGGCGGAGTGTCACTGACAGATCTGTGAACTATCTCTAAACAGAGGAGATAGTTCTCGAGGTCGGACAAGCCAGGTCGGCAACAGACAGACAGATCAGATACAGAGGAAAGAGATTGATACGGAATCCTAAGGCAAGCAAGGTTTGGCAACAGAGTATCAGATATAGCGAAGTACCAAAGCAGAAGGTCATAACAAGTAATATACAATATCTAGTCTAAAGGTGTGAGCTCCTTGATCATCAACACCCTGGAACTAGTCTGAAGATATAACAGGATGGTAAAGCTAATTCCTAGTCTTGGGTGTGAGCTCCGTAGTCATCAACACCCTGGAACTAGTCTGAAGAATAACACAGATAATACACAGTATTCCTAATCTGAGGTGTGAGGTCCGTGATCATCAACACCCTGGGAACTGGTCTAAATAGTAACACAGAACTGACAAAAGGTCTGAGTGCTTCCACGTAGTGATCGCAACGGCAGACAACCAGAGAATGACCAGCACCCAGTATATATAGCAAGGCGCTCTCCAGCACCTCCCCTAAGTGCTGGACCAATAGAAAGTGGTGGAATTGTCAGCTGACCGGCTTGGTCAGCTGACTCCCTTCTGGTTGTCATAAAAGCACTGCCTCTCAGCGCGTGCGCGCGTCCTTCTGAATCTGTGTGGACTATCAGTCCCAGCCACACTAGACCTGTGCTGTAAACCATCCGCTATGCTGAACGCGGAACCAGCCGCACTGCTATCAGAGCATGCGGCGGTTCCTCCGCATTCAGCCACACTGCCAGCTGTAGGCCTATGCGTATAACCTGCCGTGTTGGACGCGGAATCCGCCGCCTTGTTCTCAGGACATGCGGCGGTTTCTCCGCGTTCAGATGCAGGTCCATGCGCGCAATCTGCCGTGTTGGACGCGGAATCAGCCGCCTTGCTCTGAGCACCCGCGGCAGCTTTTCCGCGTTTTCTCACAATCGTGCTGTCAAAAGCTGTTACAGCTACGTACCTGATAAAGCACTTTTGACCAAGATTTCCCAGCATGTCTGATTAAAGCATTTGAGCAATTTCAGCCTGAAATCGATTGAATCATCGATTTTCATCTTATAAAATGATCAAGATGCATGGTCCATCAGCCCGCAAAATTGCTAGATGTCTTAAGCCTAAAGCTGTTCAATTAGATACAAATACTTTTTGTTTTTCATGCAAAATTCATTCAAATTGTATGCATCTTACAATTTCTCTCTCCAGTCAAATGCACTTCCTGTTGATTTTGACTGGATCAGTTCCAACCTGTGTACAGGTGGCTTGAAATGTGCATGCAAGCTGGGAATCACTTCTTCTCATTGACCTTTGCAAATTATGATATTTACTAAAATGACTTGTTCCATTTTTCAGTGTTTCTCATGTGCTCCAATACTTTGACTTACCGTGTGGTCCCTGTCTGTGTATTGTATACCACAACTATTATTATTATTTTTAATTATTATTATTTTTATTTATATAGCGCCAACATCTTCCATAGCCCTGTACATAGTACAAAACAAATATTGGGGAACATACAGTATATATATGGGAAGTCAAGACACTGTACAGTCATGACATCCGGTAATACAAGTACAAATACATACACAGTTAATGTGTGGATTGAGACATCACTAAAATTGGTATATGTTCATATGGTAAATTACAGCAAAATAAGAAACAATAGGAGGAGGTCCCTGCTCTTGCTGGCTTGCAATCTACAGGGTAGTGGGGTGGAAAGAATAGGGAAGGAGATGCAGGGGATGGGGCAGTAAACTTCCAATGCTACATATAGCAAATTATAGGCTTGTCTGACAACTACATTCTAATCAAACAACATTTAAAATCTGACATCATATAAACTATTATCCCATAGTGCTGTTATCGTGCTCCATAAAAAAAAGGTTTAAACTTTTTTTGGCGTATCCTAGATCTTAAATCCAAAAGGTTAAAAAGGGTTTAACTTGGGACTTCTGGACTTTATTGTGTACCAGGCACGAAATTTTTTTTATACATACCTTTGGCTTCCTCCAGCCCCATCCACATGGATCGCTCCAACGCTGCCGTCCTCCGCTGCCTGCAGCTCCGGTACCGGGTTCTTTAACTTTCCCCAGAAGCGGCCAATCTGCACAAGAGGAAGTGCGCACTCTTTGTATCTCTCCGGTAGCCCCTCGAGAGATACGTAGAGGGTGCTACTCTCTTGTGCAGACTGGCCACAACTGGAGGAAGTTAAGGGACCCGGTACTGGAGCTGCAGGCAGCGGAAGACGGCAGCGTGGGAGCGATCCATGTGGATGGGGCTGGAGGAAGCCCCAGGTATGTATAAAACTTTTTTTTTTGTTTGTCTCTGGTTTCCTTTAAATACATTTTTTCTACAATTTTTTTTCCTCTCCTGTATGCTACTGTATCTAATATATCTTGTATAAATGGCACTGGCAAGTTAATATTTTTCTGCTTTAAACCCCCCTCCCTCCTCCATTCTTTCTACAGTACTTTTCTAACTTCCTCTAAGCAGTTTTTACCTGATCTGTTTTATAGCTTTTCCAACAAGCTTCTCTTTTAGCTCATCTGGTTGCTCTTCCTCTTTTGTACACTGTCCCTTTGCTTTCATAAACTGACTCTTTGGAATATTTCTAAGCCTGGATTTCAAATGACAACTGCTAAATAATATGTAAAAATAGCAATCCAGCAGTTTAAAATAAGTCCTGGTAGCCAGGCCATTATCATGTTTCAACACTGGCATTTCTAGAAAACTGATCCATTTGAGGCAAACACAGCATGTAGGTTTAATACCCAATAGATTAATTCATGGAAGTTTTACAACATTCCAAATCCTCCTCCCAAGATATAAAACAACAACAAAAGTAATTGATGAATCAACCCCAAAACTTCAGTTTAACACATACTCTTCCTTAACTCCACACATAACTTTGACAGGCTTGGTGCAAATTTCATGCCCATGGCTGACCCACATAGCGGTTTGGAAAAAATGCCTTTAACTTCAAAACATGACAATAAAAAATATTTTTTTTACAGTATTAATGTATTTAGTAAATGAAAAATAGTTTCTGCAGCCCAAACTTTCTGTTGTGATCAATGCATAAATGTAAGTATTTAACATCATCCAATATACTTTACCAGTTATTTTCAATACATAAAGAGAAAAAATCCCAGTATCTTTTGTATATGATGCTATTTGAAATAATATAATCACCCTAATCTATCACACCAACCTTCTACCCCCAATGGCAGTAATTTTGATCTTTTCCATGTATCTTCTTAATTTAAATGGTGTCTCTTTTTATTCATATTTACAGGCTCCAAATCATCCATAACTATTTTTAAGGTATCAATAGAACAGCTCTATTTTCCCCTCACATTTCTTCCCCTGTTCCAGAAATTTGACTGTGGCATCCTTGGTACCACAAAAGAGATACTAACTGTTTTGTATGATCACCCAGGGGATTCAATTCATACCTTATGGGTATCAGAACATTTAATTAGTTTTGACAGTAATGCCATTGGTTCCTCTACAGCATTGCATATTTCACCTCCAATTCTTAGTATAGTTACCATCCATCATAGTGTCTCTGTATGTTATGTGTGCCCCTTATTCCATCCTTTGCTCTATATTTTCTCTTCCATTGTAAACCTTCCCTTTTCCTAAATCCCATATATCCTAGACCTGCTTTAGTTTTGTTCTGATTTTTGTTTCTATGATTATTTTTATGCTTAAACATCCTGCTGTCCTTTCTCTGGGTCATCATCTATGATGCTTTCTGCTTCAACATCTCAATCATCCTACCACCACTTTTGGTTTGAACTTGATATTTCATGTCCTCTCTGTATGATTCCATATCCCTTTCCTATCTTAATCCTGTTTCTCTTTCTCAAGTAGCCAATATAGTTTCTTTTCTCTAGATTCAATTTATTTTGGTTAATTTTTTCTTCTTTTAAAAATAGGAGATATTTCCCATGCTGCTTTATTTCTATGTCCATCTTATCCAATACATATTTTTTCCAGACTTTTGCTATACATTTTAGGAACGCTTGGCTCCACACTGTTAAAGTGTTCAGTTTCTTATACTTGAATTCCAGGGGTGCTATCTCTTGTTCTTGGTATATCTCAAGAATGTTTTCTATGCCACAAACCTTTAATTCTGCTCTCATATATTGCACCAGTTTCTTAAAAGTATCCATTATTTTACATCTTCCATTTCTATTTCTGGAGTGAATATGTTTCTAGTTGCAGATCCCATATTTGTATTTACTACTAAAATATCACATATGTCAAGCTCCCTATTCATCCATTTGGAAAACCAATCCATATTTCATGAAGCTACAAACAAGTTGAAAGGAACCCTTTAATAAATTGGTTGTAGCGCATTTATAGGGATTAAAAAAGTTGAAAAATATGAGAGAGGAAGGTAAATAGTGAATTCCCTCTTGAAAAAAAGAGAAGTGGATACTGCAGCTGAATTTTGCACCTTTGGGCATTATCTCTTGAATTGTGTTGAAAGTGTTGAAATCTTGAAAGTGTTTTTGCTGATATTTTTTTTTATCATTTAATGTTATATTTTTGTTTGGAGTCATCTATGTGTGTGTAATATTTTAAAATTTCATTTCAAATACTTTAACTACTTTAGCCTTTTGGACGTATCTGATACATCCAAAAGACTGCAGCTGCGATGCTGCGCGTTCGCTGCTCCCGCGGCCGATCGTGCATGTACCCGCACTCTCCCGTGCCACTGCTCGTTAGCACGGAGATCAATATCAATGAATGGGAAGGCAGTTCCCATTCATTGATCTAAGTCCCCGTTAGAAAGATCAACAGCTTCTATTAGGAGCCACAATCTTTCTAAAGAAAAAACAAGTTTCATGTCTTCCTTATAGTTCCTGGAAGCGAGAGCGCTCGCTTACAAGAAGAAAACAAATTGTGGCCAAATAGTAAAACTTTATCTACATACATTTTTTTAAAATAAAATCACAAACAGTTAGATTTAAAATTAATTGTTTACCTCCCACACTACAAAAAATACCCAAATAAAATTTTTAACAAAAAATACCCAAATACAATTAACAAAAAATACCCCAAAAAAATTTTTAACAAAAAAAAAAAATTTAAAAATTACAATTTAAAAACAAAACAAAACAAAACATAATTAGTTACCTAAGGGTTTGAACTTTTTAATATGCATGTCAAGAGTGTATATTACTAATATTTTTTAAATTCTAAGCTTGTAAATAGTGATGGGTGGAAAACTGAAAAAATGCACCAAAATATTGGCACCATTCATTGTGATAGGGACATCATTTAAATGGTGTAATAACTGGGACAAATGGGCAAATAAAATATGTGTGTATTTTAATTATGGTAGCATGTATTATTTTAAAGCTATACTGGCCGAAAACTGAGAAATAATGTTTTTTTCCATTTTTTTCTTACAATTCTCATTAAAATGCTTTTTGGAGAAAATAATTCTTAGCAAAATGTACCACCCAAAGAAAGCCTAATTGGTGGTGGAAAAAACAAGATATAGATCAATTCATTGTGATAAGTAGTGATAAAGTTATTGGCGAATGAATGGGAGGTGAAAATTACTTGGATGCATAGGTGAAAAATGACTGAAGGCTGAAGTGGTTAAGCTACTGACCCAGGAAAAGTATGCAGCGCAGAGTAGTCTGATCACACCAGCCACATTTCTGTTTCATATGTGTGATGAAGACAGACACTACTGAAGCCAAAAAGATCATCAGGATGGCCAGGCATTTGGCCTTCTTTAAACACTTCAAAATGTACATTTAAAGAGGAACTGTCGCGAAAACCTTAAAATTTAAAACACAAACAAATAAGAATTACATTTCTTCCTGAGTAAAATGAGCCATATATTACTTTTCTCCTATGTTGCTATCACTTACAGTAGGTAGTAGAAATCTGACATTACCGACAGATTTTGAACTAGCCCATCTTCTCATAGGGAGGTTCTCAGGGTTTTCTTTATTTTTAAAAGCAGTTAGTGAATGGCAGTTGCTCCATCCAACTGCCAAAATAGTGTGCAGTGAGCAGGGGGGCTGTCCAACATCTTTGTATAAAGATTTTCAGGGTATGTATTTATAAAGAATGCTGAGAATCCCCTATGGAGGGATGGACTAGCCCAAAATCTGTCGGTAATGTCAAATTTCTACTACCTTCTGTAAGTGACAGCAAAACAGGAGAAAGGTAATTTATGGCTCATTTTACTCAGCAAGAAATGTACTTCTTATTTGTATGTGTTTTAAATTTTAAGATTTTCGCGACAGTTCCTCTTTAACTCATGTCATGAAGTGGCTAAAAGAGAATAAATATAACAGCTTCTATATCCTTCTCACCACAGGGTCACTTTAACCTCTTACATTTTTACCATTACAATTCTTTTATTAATATCCTTATTTCAAAATCAAATATCATCACCACCCTGTACCAGCAACATCATTATATTGTTGCAGTATAGATGTGAATTTTAAATGAAGTTCACTTCACACCTTGGCCTCGATTCATAAACAGCAGTGCGATCAAAAAAATCTTGTCGGGAAAATACCGCACTCGGTATTCTCCCGGTCTGTGTGCTAATTCATAAAGATTTCCCCAGCTGCCTTTGAAGGACGGTAAATTACCTCAGCCCATTGAGCGGTAGAGTAGAGCAGTGTGGCGATTCTCTCTTTTGCCCTGCACAAATGACTCCACAAAAGACTCAGACAGATGACTCGCACAGACTTTTCCTGCCTGCACAAATGACTGGCACAAATGACTCAGATAGATGACTCGCACAGACTTTCCCTGCCTGCACAAATGACTCACTCAGATGACTCAGACAGATGACTGGCACAGACTTTCCTTGCCTGCACAAATGACTCACTCAGATGACTCAGAAAGATGACTCGCACAGACTTTCCCTGCCTGCTCAAATGACTCACACAGACGGCTCTCTGGCTCTCTTCACAGATGACTCGAACAGACTTCGGCTCTCTGCACTTTGCATTCATCAGAGGTGTCGGTAACTTGTTAACGCCTCACCAGAGATGTTGGTAACTATCGTCAGGCTTACTGCTTGTTGCAGGCTTTATGAATTGACATTTGCTGACAATTTACTGACATGTGTTGGAGGTAACTACAGCCAAGTCGGTAATTTATCTCCCTGGTCGGTAATGTCAGCTTTTCATGCAGTAACAGCCTTTATGAATTGACACATTTCTAAGTGGTCGGGAAAGTCTACTGTTTTCAGCATTACTGCATGAGGTAATGCTTTATGAATCGAGGCCCTTGTCAGAGAAGTAACTTATCCATGTTGTACTGTTGTGCTGTACCACTTTAGGCTGTGCTGTTGTCCGTTGTGGGGTCTGCTTCTACTCCAGGGTGGACACTAGTGATGGTTGAACAGCACGATTATGTGTTCGAGAATTTTAACATGAAAAATCACAAACCGAACATTCGCTGCAAGCCCAAAGGACTGTAAGCGCAGGAAAACATCAAACATCTTCACGGCATGTCTGCAGCAAGAATTTCTTGTTAAACGGTTTACAAAGTGTACAAAAACCAGAGATGTGGCATGGGTGAAATGGATGAAGGGTAAAATGTTCCTCAAAAAATATGCATTTTACACAGAGGCTTTTTTCATGGTTAAATGCAGTGGCTGTGTGTGTGTTTATTCACAATAGCTCTGTTTATTTTAAAATTTTCATTGGTGAAAGCTTAGAAAGTGTGGCTTCTTAACTTGAGGCAAGGAAAACACAGAAAGAATGTATCTTGTGTGCATTTACAAAGAACAGCCTGTCTAATTTTCCCTTATCTGCAGTAAACAGCAAATGTAAATCAAGCCTGTCAGCTTTGTCTGAACTCTTCGGACTCTGTCAGGTTCTGTGCTAATAAACACAGGAGGTTAACCCTTTCTGTGCTCCCAGTAGTGTTGGGCGAACATCTAGATGTTCGGGTTCGGGCCGAACAGGCCGAACATGGCCGCGATGTTCGGGTGTTCGACCCGAACTCCGAACATAATGGAAGTCAATGGGGACCCGAACTTTTGTGCTTTGTAAAGCCTCCTTACATGCTACATACCCCAAATTTACAGGGTATGTGCACCTTGGGAGTGGGTACAAGAGGAAAAAAAATTTAGCAAAAAGAGCTTATAGTTTTTGAGAAAATCGATTTTAAAGTTTCAAAGGGAAAACTGTCTTTTAAATGCGGGAAATGTCTGTTTTCTTTGCACAGGTAACATGCTTTTTGTCGGCATGCAGTCATAAATGTAATACATATAAGAGGTTCCAGGAAAAGGGACCGGTAACGCTAACCCAGCAGCAGCACACGTGATGGAACAGGAGGAGGGTGGCGCAGGAGGAGAAGGCCACGCTTCGAGACACAACAACCCAGGCCTTGCATGAGGACAAGAAGCGTGCGGATAGCAATTTGCATTTTGTCGCCATGCAGTCATAAATGTAATACAGATGAGAGGTTCAATAAACAGGGACCGGAAACGCTAACACATCACAGATGTTCATTGTTCATGTTACTTGGTTGGGGTCCGGGAGTGTTGCGTAGTCGTTTCCAATCCAGGATTGATTCATTTTAATTTGAGTCAGACGGTCTGCATTTTCTGTGGAGAGGCGGATACGCCGCCGATCTGTGACGATACCTCCGGCAGCACTGAAACAGCGTTCCGACATAACGCTGGCTGCCGGGCAAGCCAGTACCTCTATTGCGTACATTGCCAGTTTGTGCCAGGTGTCTAGTTTCGATACCCAATAGTTGAAGGGTGCAGATGGATTGTTCAACACAGCTACGCCATCTGACATGTAGTCCTTGACCATCTTCTCCAGGCGATCGGTGTTGGAGGTGGATCTGCACGCTTGCTGTTCTGTGTGCTGCTGCATGGGTGTCAGAAAATTTTCCCACTCCAAGGACACTGCCGATACCATTCCCTTTTGGGCACTAGCTGCGGCTTGTGTTGTTTGCTGCCCTCCTGGTCGTCCTGGGTTTGCGGAAGTCAGTCTGTCGGCGTACAACTGGCTAGAGGAGGGGGAGGATGTCAATCTCCTCTCTAAAGTCTCCACAAGGGCCTGCTGGTATTCTTCCATTTTGACCTGTCTGGCTCTTTCTTCAAGCAGTTTTGGAACATTGTGTTTGTACCGTGGATCCAGAAGGGTATAAACCCAGTAATTGGTGTTGTCCAGAATGCGCACAATGCGTGGGTCGCGTTCAATGCAGTCCTAGGCCGAAGAGGTCATAGCCTAGGGTCACAAAACCTGTTTATTGGGCAATTTCAATGGTGGCGAGTCTGACGTACATAAATCGCAGCAATGGCCGTTAGCAACGTCTGAATCTCACGAAATGTCTCATGCAGGTAGAAGACATATTGTTAGACTTGGGCTCCAAAGATGGGTTCCCTACATCTCTGCAAACCAGAGTTACAGGGCTCCAAATTTGATAAAATCCCCCATAGGCTTTCATTGGGCCTCCTATTTACAGTTCCAAAATCTCACATCTTTTCAAAGGGCAATTACTCAGCAGTGGCAAATTTTCTAGCATTGTAGGGACCCTTAGGGGGAACATGACTGGTGAGTTTCGGGCCCCTAGGCCAAAGAGGTCATAGCCTAGGGTCACAAAAACCTGTTTATTTGGGCTATTTCAATGGTAGTGATGGTGGCGTACATAAATCTCAGCCATGGCCGTTAGCAACGTCTGAATCTCACGAAATGTCTCATGCAGGTAGAAGACATATTGTTAGACTTGGATTTCAAAGATGGGGCCCCTACATCTCTGCAAACCAGAGTTACAGGGGTCCAAAATTGGTAAAATCCCCCATAGGATTTCATTGCCTCCCTATTTCACTTTCCAAAATCTCACATCTTTTCAAAGGGCAATTACTCAGCAGTGGCAAATTTTCGAGCATTGTAGGGACCCTTAGGGGGAACATGACTGGTGAGTTTCGGGCCCCTAGGCCAAAGAGGTCATAGCCTAGGGTCACAAAAACCTGTTTATTTGGGCTATTTCAATGGTAGTGATGGTGGCGTACAGAAATCGCAGCAATGGCCGTTACCAAAGTCTGAATCTCACGAAATGTCTCATGCAGGTAGAAGACATATTGTTAGACTTGGATTCCAAAGATGGGGTCCCTACATCTCTGCAAACCAGAGTTACAGGGGTCCAAAATTGGTAAAATCCCCCATAGGATTTCATTGCCTCCCTATTTCACTTTCCAAAATCTCACATCTTTTCAAAGGGCAATTACTCAGCAGTGGCAAATTTTCTAGCATTGTAGGGACCCTTAGGGGGAACATGACTGGTGAGTTTCGGGCCCCTAGGCCAAAGAGGTCATAGCCTAGGGTCACAAAAACCTGTTTATTTGGGCTATTTCAATGGTAGTGATGGTGGCGTACAGAAATCGCAGCAATGGCCGTTAGCAAAGTCTGAATCTCACGAAATGTCTCATGCAGGTAGAAGACATATTGTTAGACTTGGATTCCAAAGATGGGGTCCCTACATCTCTGCAAACCAGAGTTACAGGGGTCCAAAATTGGTAAAATCCCCCATAGGATTTCATTGCCTCCCTATTTCACTTTCCAAAATCTCACATCTTTTCAAAGGGCAATGGCTCAGCAGCACCAAATTTTCTAGCATTGTAGGGACCCTTAGGGGGAACATGACTGGTGAGTTTCGGGCCCCTAGGCCGAAGAGGTCATAGCCTAGGGTCACAAAAACCTGTTTATTTGGGCTATTTCAATGGTAGTGATGGTGGCGTACATAAATCGCAGCAATGGCCGTTAGCAAAGTCTGAATCTCACGAAATGTCTCATGCAGGTAGAAGACATATTGTTAGACTTGGATTCCAAAGATGGGGTCCCTACATCTCTGCAAACCAGAGTTACAGGGGTCCAAAATTGGTAAAATCCCCCATAGGATTTCATTGCCTCCCTATTTCACTTTCCAAAATCTCACATCTTTTCAAAGGGCAATGGCTCAGCAGTACCAAATTTTCTAGCATTGTAGGGACCCTTAGGGGGAACATGACTGGTGAGTTTCGGGCCCCTAGGCCAAAGAGGTCATAGTCTAGGGTCACAAAAACCTGTTTATTTGGGCTATTTCAATGGTAGTGATGGTGACGTACATAAATCGCAGCAATGGCCGTTAGCAAAGTCTGAATCTCACGAAATGTCTCATGCAGGTAGAAGACATATTGTTAGACTTGGATTCCAAAGATGGGGTCCCTACATCTCTGCAAACCAGAGTGACAGGGGTCCAAAATTGGTAAAATCCCCCATAGGATTTCATTGCCTCCCTATTTCACTTTCCAAAATCTCACATCTTTTCAAAGGGCAATGGCTCAGCAGTACCAAATTTTCTAGCATTGTAGGGACCCTTAGGAGGATCATGACTGGTGAGTTTTGCCACTGCTGAGCCATTGCCCTTTGAAATGGTGTGAGATTTTGGAACGGTAAATAGGAGGCCCAATGAAAGCCTAAGAATGTTCCCCCTAAGGGTCCCTACAATGCTAGAAAATTTGGTACTGCTGAGCCATTGCCCTTTGAAAAGATGTGAGATTTTGGAAAGTGAAATAGGGAGGCAATGAAATCCTATGGGGGATTTTACCAATTTTGGACCCCTGTAACTCTGGTTTGCAGAGATGTAGGGACCCCATCTTTGGAATCCAAGTCTAACAATATGTCTTCTACCTGCATGAGACATTTCATGAGATTCAGACTTTGCTAACGGCCATTGCTGCGATTTATGTACGTCACCATCACTACCATTGAAATAGCTAAAATAAACAGGTTTTTGTGACCCTAGGCTATGACCTCTTCGGCCTAGGGGCCCGAAACTCACCAGTCATGTTCCCCCTAAGGGTCCCTACAATGCTAGAAAATTTGGTACTGCTGAGCCATTGCCCTTTGAAAAGATGTGAGATTTTGGAAAGTGAAATAGGGAGGCAATGAAATCCTATGGGGGATTTTACCAATTTTGGACCCCTGTAACTCTGGTTTGCAGAGATGTAGGGACCCCATCTTTGGAATCCAAGTCTAACAATATGTCTTCTACCTGCATGAGACATTTCGTGAGATTCAGACTTTGCTAACGGCCATTGCTGCGATTTATGTACGTCACCATCACTACCATTGAAATAGCCCAAATAAACAGGTTTTTGTTACCCTAGGCTATGACCTCTTCGGCCTAGGGGCCCGAAACTCACCAGTCATGTTCCCCCTAAGGGTCCCTACAATGCTAGAAAATTTGCTACTGCTGAGCCATTGCCCTTTGAAAAGATGTGAGATTTTGGAAAGTGAAATAGGGAGGCAATGAAATCCTATGGGGGATTTTACCAATTTTGGACCCCTGTAACTCTGGTTTGCAGAGATGTAGGGACCCCATCTTTGGAATCCAAGTCTAACAATATGTCTTCTACCTGCATGAGACATTTCGTGAGATTCAGACTTTGCTAACGGCCATTGCTGCGATTTATGTACGCCACCATCACTACCATTGAAATAGCCCAAATAAACAGGTTTTTGTGACCCTAGGCTATGACCTCTTCGGCCTAGGGCCCCGAAACTCACCAGTCATGTTCCCCCTAAGGGTCCCTACAATGCTAGAAAATTTGGTACTGCTGAGCCATTGCCCTTTGAAAAGATGTGAGATTTTGGAAAGTGAAATAGGGTGCAATGAAATCCTATGGGGGATTTTACCAATTTTGGACCCCTGTAACTCTGGTTTGCAGAGATGTAGGGACCCCATCTTTGGAATCCAAGTCTAACAATATGTCTTCTACCTGCATGAGACATTTCGTGAGATTCAGACTTTGCTAACGGCCATTGCTGCGATTTATGTACGTCACCATCACTACCATTGAAATAGCCCAAATAAACAGGTTTTTGTGACCCTAGGCTATGACCTCTTCGGCCTAGGGGCCCGAAACTCACCAGTCATGTTCCCCCTAAGGGTCCCTACAATGCTAGAAAATTTGGTACTGCTGAGCCATTGCCCTTTGAAAAGATGTGAGATTTTGGAAAGTGAAATAGGGAGGCAATGAAATCCTATGGGGGATTTTACCAATTTTGGACCCCTGTAACTCTGGTTTGCAGAGATGTAGGGACCCCATCTTTGGAATCCAAGTCTAACAATATGTCTTCTACCTGCATGAGACATTTCGTGAGATTCAGACTTTGCTAACGGCCATTGCTGCGATTTATGTACGTCACCATCACTACCATTGAAATAGCCCAAAAAAACAGGTTTTTGTGACCCTAGGCTATGACCTCTTCGGCCTAGGGCCCCGAAACACACCAGTCATGTTCCCCCTAAGGGTCCCTACAATGCTAGAAAATTTGGTACTGCTGAGCCATTGCCTTTTGAAAAGATGTGAGATTTTGGAAAGTGAAATAGGGAGGCAATGAAATCCTATGGGGGATTTTACCAATTTTGGACCCCTGTAACTCTGGTTTGCAGAGATGTAGGGACCCCATCTTTGGAATCCAAGTCTAACAATATGTCTTCTACCTGCATGAGACATTTCGTGAGATTCAGACTTTGCTAATGGCCATTGCTGCGATTTATGTACGCCACCATCACTACCATTGAAATAGCCCAAATAAACAGTTTTTTGTGACCCTAGGCTATGACCTCTTCGGCCTAGGGGCCCGAAACTCACCAGTCATGTTCCCCCTAAGGGTCCCTACAATGCTAGAAAATTTGGTACTGCTGAGCCATTGCCCTTTGAAAAGATGTGAGATTTTGGAAAGTGAAATAGGGAGGCAATGAAATCCTACGGGGGATTTTACCAATTTTGGACCCCTGTAACTCTGGTTTGCAGAGATGTAGGGACCCCATCTTTGGAATCCAAGTCTAACAATATGTCTTCTACCTGCATGAGACATTTCGTGAGATTCAGACTTTGCTAACGGCCATTGCTGCGATTTATGTACGTCACCATCACTACCATTGAAATAGCCCAAATAAACAGGTTTTTGTGACCCTAGGCTATGACCTCTTCGGCCTAGGGGCCCAAAACTCACCAGTCATGTTCCCCCTAAGGGTCCCTACAATGCTAGAAAATTTGGTACTGCTGAGCCATTGCCCTTTGAAAAGATGTGAGATTTTGGAAAGTGAAATAGGGAGGCAATGAAATCCTATGGGGGATTTTACCAATTTTGGACCCCTGTAACTCTGGTTTGCAGAGATGTAGGGACCCCATCTTTGGAATCCAAGTCTAACAATATGTCTTCTACCTGCATGAGACATTTCGTGAGATTCAGACTTTGCTAACGGCCATTGCTGTGATTTATGTACGCCACCATCACTACCATTGAAATAGCCCAAAAAAACAGGTTTTTGTGACCCTAGGCTATGACCTCTTCGGCCTAGGGGCCCGAAACTCACCAGTCATGTTCCCCCTAAGGGTCCCTACAATGCTAGAAAATTTGCTACTGCTGAGCCATTGCCCTTTGAAAAGATGTGAGATTTTGGAAAGTGAAATAGGGAGGCAATGAAATCCTATGGGGGATTTTACCAATTTTGGACCCCTGTAACTCTGGTTTGCAGAGATGTAGGGACCCCATCTTTGGAATCCAAGTCTAACAATATGTCTTCTACCTGCATGAGACATTTCGTGAGATTCAGACTTTGCTAACGGCCATTGCTGCGATTTATGTACGCCACCATCACTACCATTGAAATAGCCCAAATAAACAGGTTTTTGTGACCCTAGGCTATGACCTCTTCGGCCTAGGGGCCCGAAACTCACCAGTCATGTTCCCCCTAAGGGTCCCTACAATGCTAGAAAATTTGGTACTGCTGAGCCATTGCCCTTTGAAAAGATGTGAGATTTTGGAAAGTGAAATAGGGAGGCAATGAAATCCTATGGGGGATTTTACCAATTTTGGACCCCTGTAACTCTGGTTTGCAGAGATGTAGGGACCCCATCTTTGGAATCCAAGTCTAACAATATGTCTTCTACCTGCATGAGACATTTCGTGAGATTCAGACTTTGCTAACGGCCATTGCTGCGATTTATGTACGCCACCATCACTACCAGTGAAATAGCCCAAATAAACAGGTTTTTGTGACCCTAGGCTATGACCTCTTTGGCCTAGGGGCCCGAAACTCACCAGTCATGTTCCCCCTAAGGGTCCCTACAATGCTAGAAAATTTGCCACTGCTGAGTAATTGGCCTTTGAAAAGATGTGAGATTTTGGAACTGTAAATAGGAGGCCCAATGAAAGCCTATGGGGGATTTTACCAAATTTGGAGCCCTGTAACTCTGGTTTGCAGAGATGTAGGGAACCCATCTTTGGAGCCCAAGTCTAACAATATGTCTTCTACCTGCATGAGACATTTCGTGAGATTCAGACGTTGCTAACGGCCATTGCTGCGATTTATGTACGTCAGACTCGCCACCATTGAAATTGCCCAATAAACAGGTTTTGTGACCCTAGGCTATGACCTCTTCGGCCTAGGACTGCATTGAACGCGACCCACGCATTGTGCGCATTCTGGACAACACCAATTACTGGGTTTATACCCTTCTGGATCCACGGTACAAACACAATGTTCCAAAACTGCTTGAAGAAAGAGCCAGACAGGTCAAAATGGAAGAATACCAGCAGGCCCTTGTGGAGACTTTAAAGAGGAGATTGACATCCTCCCCCTCCTCTAGCCAGTTGTACGCCGACAGACTGACTTCCGCAAACCCAGGACGACCAGGAGGGCAGCAAACAACACAAGCCGCAGCTAGTGCCCAAAAGGGAATGGTATCGGCAGTGTCCTTGGAGTGGGAAAATTTTCTGACACCCATGCAGCAGCACACAGAACAGCAAGCGTGCAGATCCACCTCCAACACCGATCGCCTGGAGAAGATGGTTAAGGACTACATGTCAGATGGCGTAGCTGTGTTGAACAATCCATCTGCATCCTTCAACTATTGGGTATCGAAACTAGACACCTGGCACAAACTGGCAATGTACGCAATAGAGGTGCTGGCTTGCCCGGCAGCCAGCGTTATGTCGGAACGCTGTTTCAGTGCTGCCGGAGGCATCGTCACAGATCGGCGGCGTATCCGCCTCTCCACAGAAAATGCAGACCGTCTGACTCAAATTAAAATGAATCAATCCTGGATTGGAAACGACTACGCAACACTCCCGGACCCCAACCAAGTAACATGAACAATGAACATCTGTGATGGGTTAGCGTTTCCGGTCCCTGTTTATTGAACCTCTCATCGGTATTACATTTATGACTGCATGGCGACAAAATGCAAATTGCTATCCGCACGCTTCTTGTCCTCATGCAAGGCCTGGGTTGTTGTGTCTCAAAGCGTGGCCTTCTCCTCCTGCGCCACCCTCCTCCTGTTCCATCACGTGTGCTGCTGCTGGGTTAGCGTTACCGGTCCCTTTTCCTGGAACCTCTTATATGTATTACATTTATGACTGCATGCCGACAAAAAGCATGTTACCTGTGCAAAGAAAACAGACATTTCCCGCATTTAAAAGACAGTTTTCCCTTTGAAACTTTAAAATCGATTTTCTCAAAAACTATAAGCTCTTTTTGCTAAATTTTTTTTCCTCTTGTACCCACTCCCAAGGTGCACATACCCTGTAAATTTGGGGTATGTAGCATATAAGGAGGCTTTACAAAGCACGAAAGTTCGGGTCCCCATTGACTTCCATTATGTTCGGAGTTCGGCCATGTTCGGCCCGAACCCGAACATCTAGATGTTCGCCCAACACTACACGTGACCCGTTCGGCCAATCACAGCGCTAGCCGAACGTTCGGGTAACATTCGGCCATGCGCTCTTAGTTCGGCCATATGGCCGAACAGTTTGGCCGAACACCATCAGGTGTTCGGCCGAACCCGAACATCACCCGAACAGGGTGATGTTCTGCAGAACCCGAACAGTGGCGAACACTGTTCGCCCAACACTAGCTCCCAGGTAACCAGGAAGTAAACACACTACAGGATCTCTGTAGAAGTTCTTTAAGTTGTAATTAAAGTGCATGTAAAATAAATTAAGAGTTAAAAAAAGCATGGGCCAAAAACATGTAACTATTTCTTATGGTAATAAAGTTACTGCTGAATCAACAGACACATAGCTAAAATGTTAAAACCAGAGCAGACCCGCCCATGATGCCAAGTGACGCATTTGCATCAGACGGCGTGGGCACAGGTGCAGAATCCCGGCGACCTTCCTCCCACCCTCCCTGTGGCCGCCAATCGTATTACCTTCTCGGCGGCCAATTTCTTTACAGTCCCCATCCCACTTGCATGCCAATGCTCACCACTACACACAGACCTCAGATCAGACAGACCCGCTCAGCCACTGTGACAGGACAGCGGGCCACCTCCTAGCAGCACGTATACAGGAAATAATTACTTCCTGTATATACACTGATAGGAGGTGGGCAGGACAGCGGCCTACCTCCTATCAGCACATATACAGGAAATAATTACTTCCTGTATGCGGGCTGATAGAAGGTGGGCCGCTGTCCTGTCACAGCTTCTCAGCAGGTCTGTCTGATCTGAGGTCTGTGTGTAGCGACGAGAAGTGGCATGGGGACTGCAGAGATAGTGGCCGTCGAGAAGGTAATACAATCAGCGCCTGCGGGGGGTGGATGGGGGGTTTAGCAGGCACTTGGGGGCCACTATATTACCTATACTGGGGGCAATCATATTAGCTACCTACACTGGGGCAACTATATTAGCTACCTATACTGGGGCAACTATACTACCTATACTGGGGCAACTATACTATCTATACTGGGGCAACTATACTATCTATACTGGGGCAACTATACCACCTATACTGGGGCAACTATATTGGCTACCTATACTGGGGCAACTATACTACCTATACTGGGGCAACTATATTGGCTACCTATACTGGGGCAACTATACTACCTATACTGGTGCAACTATACTACCTATACTGGGGCAACTATACTACCTATACTGGGGCAACTGTACTATCTATACTGGGGCAACTATATTGGCTACCTATACTGGGACAACTATACTACCTATACTGGGGCAACTATACTACCTATACTGGGGCAACTATATTGGCTACCTATACTGGGCAACTATACTACCTATACTGGGGCAACTATACTATCTATACTGGGGCATTTATACTACCTATACTGGGGTAACTATACTAGCTAACTATACTGGGGCAACTATACTACCTATACTGGTGCAACTATATTAGCTACCTATACTCGGGCAACTATAGTACCTATACTGGGGCAACTATACTACCAATACTGGGGAAACTATACTAGCTACCTACCTATATTGGGGGCAACTATACTACCTTTACTGGGGGAACTATACTAGAAGCAACTATGCCAGCTACCTGTACTAGGGGCAACTATCCTAGCTACCTATACTATGTCAATTATACTACCTATACTGGAGCAACTATACTAGCTACCTATACTAGGGCAAATGTAGATTGGGGTGACCGCTCCACCGCGCCTCGACAGACAGTGCTGGACCACAGGCAGCCCGACCTTATCAATGTAGAACAAAGGAGAGGTCCTCAACAATGTCTCCACGAGTGATCTTTATTTAGGACATATCCTTAAACAGCCAAAACTGAGCAGCTGACATGTTTCGGACCAAGGTCCTTAATCATAGCTGCTTTACAGAACTAGGTGTCAGACTTAAAAAGAGGAAAAAGAGGCAATTAGGGGTGGGGCCGGAATCACCCCAAATGGGGGAGGAGCAAACTCCAATTCCAACCCCACCCATGCTTCTTGCCTCACCAGTCTTTTAAAACATATACACAAAGCATATATAAAATTAGACATCAAAGTTAAAAATTTATATGCAAAAGGAGCAAAACCAATTTTAGCAATCCTAAATGATGCATGCTGGTAACATCATATCACACAACTGCACATTGGTACATAATAGGAGAATAGGGGAGCATATGCAACAGCCCACTTAGAGATGGCAAAAACAAAGGTGAGAATCACAAAGCGAACAAACCAATCATAAGGATCCCTAACCTGTAACTAGGGCTACATCCCATCTGGCATTGAGTCCCTGGGGAGTCCTAGTTCCCAGACGAAAAATCCAAAATGCTTCTCGCTTACGGATCATCGCCTCTAAATCACCTTCTCTTACTGGCAGAAAAATTCTTTCTATGCCCTGAAAAGAGAAGCCAGACATATCACCATGGTGAACTGTACGATAATGCTTAGCCACATTCGATATATTGGAGGTGGCCCACCCTGCCCCCAAATAATGTTCTGAGATGCGGGCCTTTAGAGGTCTGGTAGTACACCCCACATACTGCAAGGCACAAATGCCACAGGTCACCAGATAAATCACATTCCTAGTATTGCAATTGATGAAGTGCTTCATCTGGGACCTGTAACCATTGGCCAAAGATTCAATGCATTGTGTCCTCCTATGCAAAACACAATAGTTGCAGGAGGGAAGAGCACATTTGAAAGAGCCCTTCATAGACAGCCAGGTGGCGGAGCCGGTTCGAGAGCGGAAAAGACTAGGAGAAAGGATACTACCTAGTGTTGGAGCCCGTCGGCTTGCAAAACCAACACCTTTTTGTATGTAGGGTCGCAAATCCTTGTCTCCCTCTAGGATAGGAAGATATTTGGCAATGACCTGTCTGACTTTCTGAAATTCAGAGCTAAAAGTCGTGACAAACATGGGCTTCCTGCCCTGGTCCCGATCTACTGCGTGACCTCGTATTAAGCGTTCCCTGGGGATCGACTCGGCCTGTTTTCTACCCTCCATGATGGTCCATTTTGGATAACCCCTTTCGCGTAAACGCTGCTCCACCACCTGGAACTCCATTTCAAGAGCCGCATCGGCCGAGCAATTCCGGCGCGCCCTGATAAACTCGCCCACCGGGATGGCTCGAATAGTATGCGACGGATGACAACTCCTCGCCTGCAAAGTGGAGTTCCCTGCACACTCCTTTCTGTAAGTCCTGGTCAGAATCCCACCCACTTCAAGGTTTTCACTCAGAGATAAATCAAGATAGTTTATAGTGGTAGGATGCCAGGTATGGGTAAATTCCAGATTGCAGGAGTTGCTATTAAGGTAGCACATGAATGTGGTAATTGCAGTGGAGTCCCCCCTCCAGACTATCAGAATATCATCTATAAATCTTCCATACCATCTAATCTGCTCCAGATGGCGCCCCTCACCCCCAAAGATGTGGAACTCCTCCCACCATCCCATATATGAATGTGCCAGGGAGGGGGAGAACTTAGCGCCCATTGACGCACCACACCTCTGGAGGTAAAAGGCGCCATCGAACATAAAGTAATTTCGGGTGAGGAGGAACTCCACCGCAGCAGAAATGAAAACACAGAGGTCTGAAGAGAAGTCAGAATACTTTTGTAAATGATACTGGAGGGCAGTGAGAGCCAAATGGTGTGGGATGCAAGAGTACAGGGCCTTGACATCAATGGTCAGCCAACTGCAATCCGCATCCCACCCCAAGTCAGACACACTGGCCAATAGATGTTTGGTATCATTCAGATACCCAGGTAGTCTCCTAACCAAAGGCTGCAACATGGAGTCAACCCAATCGCCTAGGCGCTCCCCCAGGGAGCCAATCCCAGCCACAATCGGCCTGCCCTCCGGAGGAGCGCCCGGCTTGTGGATCTTAGGAAGATGGTGGAACACCGGAATTGTGGGACAATCAGTAGCTAGATAGTTTACCAGTTTACGATCCAAAACCCCCAGGCTCTCACCATAACTAAGAAGACCACGAAGTTGTTCGTGGAATTTCTGTGTAGGGTCCCCTGGAAGCGTGGCATAAATTCGAGAGTCTCCCACTTGTCTAAGTGCCTCTGCTTGATAGTCATGCTTGTTGAGGATGACTACTGCACCCCCCTTGTCTGCATTTCGTATGACAATCGTATCATTATTTTTCAAATTTTTAATGGCAATAGACTCGGCTCTCGATAAATTAGATCTTTTTTGAGCTGGCAAATTCTCTGCTAGGCTCAACAGATCCTTCTCCACTAGATCCTGAAAAATTTCAACAGGGAGAGTCCTGGCAGTAAGCGGATAAAAATCCGCATTCCTTACCCTTATAGGCCGTGCATCATCCTTGGAAACTAGACCTATACTTTCGGACACCAAGGCATCAAGGGTCCATTTAGTACATGTGTCTTTAAAGTTTCCAATGTCAGGCATTTCGGCTACAGGGCGACTTTCTGCCAGGGCATCCTCCTGATTGGATCGGAAATGTTTCTTAAGGAGTATGGATCTAATGAACCTATTTACATCCAACAATGTGCCAAAAACATCAAAATGATGGGTGGGAGAAAATGAAAGACCCATCGACAGGACCCTCAATTCATGTTCTGTGGGATGATAATCAGACAGGTTAACAACATTACAAATAGTCTGCCCAGAAATGGACTGACATTTACCTCTAGTCTTATGCTTTATGCCTGCCCTCCTGGTCTTCCTCCTCGTCTTCCCTTGCCCCGAGGTTTCTTGTGTCGTGTGAAATAGGAGCCCCTGACTTGTGAGTTTTTTGGGTGTTCTGAATGGGCATCCTCTACCTGGCTGCCGCTTGCAAGTAATGGCTTAGTAAAATTAGAACCAGAACTGGAATTGGACAAAATTTCAGCGATGTTAGAGCCGGGATTGGGCAAGGTCTCGACATTCTTCACGCCCTGCCCCTTAGGAGTCCTCTCCTCTGAGAAGCTTACCCCTCTCCTATTCCTGGAACGAGACCTTCTCGTATATGCACTAGGGGACCTAGGGGCCGCCTCCCACCTTCCCCACTCATAGACTACATTATGTTTATAGTCATTGGTATCTCGTATGTATTTAGTTCTTTTTGTTTCGGTGATGATGGACTCAAGTTTTGAAATGTTATCCACCAGCTTGTTGTGTAGCTCATCATATAATTCCAGTGAGCTATATTTTTGCAAGCTAGTGGTTAATTCCGTGATTTTCAACTTAATGTCTACCAATTTCTCCTCCTCATACCTAATGATTAATTTCATAAGACCTAGAGAGCAATCTGTCAGTATGGTGTTCCACTCACACAAATTGATCACAATAAATGGTAGTAGGTACTTTTTTGATTCTCAGGCCACGAGGAATAATTTCCTCTGCCACATATTGTTTTAATGCAGATAAATCCCACCAAGTTCTAGTCTCTTTATTCATCAAATTTTCAAGATCATAAAAAGCTGTTTTAAGTCCCACATCAGAATGAAGATTAATGGAATTAGAGCTCCTTGAATAAACAGCTGCAAACTTATTATATCTGTCCATGTCAGATTTCACTTCACCCCTAGGGATGATGTGCTCCTCATACAAGATTTTACTTCCAGTCTGTTTGCCCAAGTCCAAATCAATACTCTGACGAGACTGAGAGACAGGAACATCTGCAATGGGCAAGTGATCCTCGGGCGGTGGACTAGAACGTACCAGAGCCAGATCAATATCAGAGGCCTTAAACAAGGTATCAGTGTCCTGTGAAACAATATCACCAGGCCCATGAGTATAGGCATGAAAGTCAGTGGAGGAAATGGGGAAATGGAGGGAGAGCCTTTTTACCTGTTGGGAAGCTCTGATTCCCCGGTCCAGATCCTCCATGAGACCTTTGACCAGGTCGCGGCAATGCGGGCGCACTTCCTCGCCAGACTGCGAGTGTGCCTTGGACATCGGAAGTTCAGCAAGGGGAACCATGGCAGAGTCCTTCCGCCGCGCTCCAAGCTCTCGGTTATGCTGCACAAGATTTTCCGTGGTGAGCCCGGAGGAATGACGCCGGGTGACGTCACTCTCCTCCGCCGGCACTTCCATAGCCGTCATTTCCGGTCTTATGTTTTAAAAGACTGGTGAGGCAAGAAGCATGGGTGGGGTTGGAATTGGAGTTTGCTCCTCCCCCATTTGGGGCGATTCCGGCCCCACCCCTAATTGCCTTTTTTTCCTCTTTTTAAGTCTGACACCTAGTTCTGTAAAGCAGCTATGATTAAGGACCTTGGTCCGAAACATGTCAGCTGCTCAGTTTTGGCTGTTTAAGGATATGTCCTAAATAAAGATCACTCGTGGAGACATTGTTGCGGACCTCTCCTTTGTTCTATACTAGGGCAACTATACTGGCTACCTATACAGGGGCAACAATATTGGCTGTATATACTGGGTGCAACTATACTAATTACATATACTGGGGCAACTATACTGGCTACCTATACTGGGGGCAACTATACCTGGCTACTACCTATACTGATGGTGAACATTTTCTGGTACTGTGCGATCATTTGCCTCAGGCAGCAAAAAGTCCAGAACCAGCTCTGGTCAAAACTGCTCTGATGCATAAGTTGTACCCAACCTCTATATGCAAAGTGGTTACAGATATGTAAACTGTATCCCTCTCCTCCAGAATGCTTTTTGTAATTACAGTCCATGTAAAATAAATTAAGATTTATAAAAAAGCAAGGTCCAAAAAAAACACATACCGCATATACTCGAGTATAAGCCGACCCGAGTATAAGCCAACCCCCCCCAACTTTTACCTAAAAAGCATGGGAAAAATTATTGACTCGAGTATAAGCCGGGGACGTTAATCAGGCAAGCTAGGGACACTCGGATGGGGGGGCAAAACACAGAGGAAACTACTGCATACTCCTCCGGTCTACTGGGGAGACAGGGGCAGCATGCGGCTATCTAACAGCCGTTAATCAAGCCAAGGGCACAGTTAGCAGAGAGCACTCTGCTTGTGCCGGGGGACCCACAGCCATCACTGCCAGCATGGGGAGGTGGTGTCAGAAACTAGTGGCTCAAGTATTAGCCGAGACCCCCACCTTTGGACCATTGTTTTGGTCTAAAAAACTCGGATTATACTCGAGTATATATTTCTTATAGTAATAAAGTTATTGCTGAATCAATAGACACATAGCTAAAATGTCAAAACTGCTCTGATGCATATGATGTACACAACCTCTATCTGCAAAGTGTTTAAAGAAATGTAAACTGTATCCCTCTTCTCCAGCATGTTCTTTGAGACACATGAAAAATAAAAACTGTACAGATAAACAATGCCTGTTTTGTCAGCAAGGAGTTTTCATGAACTTGAAATGTACTGTTGTCATGAGCCTGCTTCCGCAGATAACTGTTCCATATCATGCATCATCACAGTTGTTTTGCCATTTCCTGTAAGAGAGTACTTTAGAACTGCAGAAAAAAAGGAACACTGTTGATGTCACCTAGAAATAGGTTTCCATTGAAACTGGCTCTAGCCTTAAATCCAGTTTGGATTATGCCTGTGTGCTTTACTCTCTACCAAATGCTTCATAAACAAGTAGGCTCAGTTAGCATGATGCACATGTGACTACCTGTGCAGAGAGAAGCTGGATGCATCACAAGATGAAAAGTAACTGACCACATTTCCCAGCTTGTCTACTTGTAATGTCATCTGAGATTTATCAGCCATCAGAGTCTGCAGCTACCCGCAACCATAAGATTGCCATTTGACAGCACCATATGGTGACTGGTATAGCTGTCTATCAACATATTAAGAAGTGCTTTACAGTAAATAATTCAAATCAATGACTGTCCCTCAAAGGGGAATCAAAGAGAATTCACAGAAATATCCCTACTTCTATTAAGGACCAATTGAAGGAAAAATTACTGTAAATTAACCTAATATGTTTTTGGATAGTGGAAGAAAAGTAGGACAATAGGAGCAGAAATGTGGAGTGAGCATACAGTATAAACTCCAATATTGTCATTTTAGTTTAAATAGACAAAAACATTTTTAAGTCCCATGCTGCAGGTACTGCAGCTTATCATTGAAATTCAGAAACAAGCCAATATTAGGCCTGGATGCTGCTCCTAGATTTACACAGTAATAGAATGTAAGATGGGTGCTAGCCATCTTCGTGTTGATGGATCTCAGCATACACCATCTAGTGTACTATTTATTTTTATGGAGCTCAAGACAGATAAAAGCCCAGGGCTGCGCATTACACTGATATGGGTATCTTTAGGCTGATGATTATATATGCTAATAAGCCAGGGAGATTCACAGACTATGGAAGATCTCTCCATTACCCTTTTCATAGCTCCAGGGTCTGTTCTCACAATGACCCTTTTCTCAGATGTATTTAATGTCTTATAAGCTATTAGCTATTAAATTGGAAAACTATACTACTAGAAGATTCCAAGGGTTTTCTACCATATTTTGGGTAAAACATTTTTGGTTTTATTGTACACTAAGTAATGAAAACAATGCATACAGTTTAAATGGACAAACACATACATGTATTTATAGAGGTGTTAGTGAGGTATATCCACTTATAATCAGGGCTGGATTCGTACTCTTTACCGCCCAAGGCCACTGTCACCAGCCACCCCCCTTCAGTATAGGTAGTGAGATGACCCCTCCACCCTTCCCTCCAGTATTGATAGGCAGATGACCCCTCCCCCCTTTCCCTCCAGTATAGGTAGCCAGATGGCTACCTAAATCCAGCCCTGCTTATAATACAAGGAAACAGTAACAGAAAGAGAGCCCTGCCAATAAAAGTGTCTGTGGCAAAGTTTTACAGTTTTTGTCTACTAAATCTGGTCGTGCCCTGAGAATTTTAATGGGGTGAAACCACTTAAGTAGGGTACTTTAGGACTTGAGTTGAAACTATTTTCAAAGGGGTAAAATGTTAATGGACTTAAGTAAGCATTATATGAGTTTGAAGTAGGCACATATAGATAGTCGCATACATTTACAATAGACAGAAATAAGTTTGGCATGGATAGCCAATAGTATTAATATTGTTAATTTGATGTTACTTATATTTTAACATTAATAAATTACTGCTCACATCAAACCCATCCTAATCCCTTCCCTCACACACCAATTTTACTACTCCTGCTAAACCTTAAGGTTCCCATACATGGTACAATTTTTCATTTTTTTTTATTAGATAATTTAGTTTGATTATTCCATTAGATGGAATATAAAGATTTTTCCAGCATGTCCGATCAGATTTTTCTCGATAAAACGGGATAATCGTTCAAATTTCTTGATCGAAAAAAAAATATTTTCAACTTTCATTTAATTTCAATCATTTAAATCGAATAAACAGGAAAATCAAACGTTTTTCTTGTATCGTGTATGTACTAACCCTCCTACTTCCACTACACCTAATACTATCCTTCCTACTCTCAACACTCCCAACACTAACCCTTCTATTTCCGCTACACCTACACTACTACTCCTACTTCTGATTCTATCTACCAATACACCTACACTAACCTCACTGCCGCTAATTCTTTATACTCCTATATCTAACACTAACCTTCCTACCCCTACAGTTAACACTACCCTTTCTTCTCCTATTTACCAATCAAAGATGTCCGCTTGCCGATCATATTACCATTGCTCTGTCACTTCCCAAATGTAGTACCGCTGTGCCATAGCTAATAGAGCTGTGCCAGTGCTATTGCCAAGTGCACCGTATCTAAGCAGCTCAACAACCCATAGCCGCAATTAACATTACAGCTATGTTATAGGTATTACTGCTATGGTAGTTTTGTACAGCAGAAGAAAATGGCTGCACCTGAATGGCTGCACCTGAAAAAGTTTGTGAAAAGGTATTGTCAACATAATTTTGAGTATTGTCTTGCTTTCTGATGGCTTAAAAGGCATTTTACTGACAAGTTAACATTAATTGCATATGGGCCCTAGTGTCACTATGTAACCAGCTATGATTAAGGAATGAGTTTATTCGAAACATGTCAGCTTTGTGATGCTTGTGGTATTTTATATTGGATACGTTCATCAATAAAGGAATCGACTGATACGTGCAGACTTTCCTTCTTTATTCCATGTTCTTAGAGACAACCAGTGTTGCCAACTCATCCCTTTAATTACTGACACGTCCTAGTTATACAGGTTCTGGGGCTATTTGCACATAATCAGTGCCTTAACTGCATCTACCTAGCCATAAAACCTGTTTAATTCATATGTGTCAGTGAATAAAGGGATGAGTTAGCAACACTGGAAACAACGGCAAATCCTGCAATGGATCTGTTTCTTCCCCAAGCACCTGTCTTAGGAAAAATACTAAATCCAGGAGTAGATTGTAAAATGGCAGTGTAGAGAAGAGAAAGCTAGGAAATACTTAACCCCCATCAATCAATTGAAAAGATGAAGATATTGCCTAGATTACTGGTCCTGTTACAGTGTCTGCCCCTGTCCCTACCCAGCAAATGGTTTCAAGAATGGAACAAGATGTTCCAAAATTTTATATGGGCAAGGTCACGGCGTAGGATAGCATTCTCTATTACTTCAAGGGGTAAGGATCTCGGGGGTATGGCAGTTCCAGACATCTACAGATATTATACTAGTATTCATCTAGCTTGTGTGCTGGATTGGAGAATAAATGAGGACAATAGATTATGGGTAAGAATGGAGGGAAGCTGCCTCCGCCGAGACCTTCTCCTTTCCTGGATTCCAGCTCAGATACGAGCTGCTTTGTTGGTTCCCTCCCATCCCCTTATCCAACCTACGGTATCAATTTTAGCGAAAGTAATTGAGAGATGGCGACATTTTGATGGAATATCCCCACTGATATCAATTGTAAATAATCCAGATTTTGGACCAACTAAAGACAAGGCTTGGTGTAAGGCTAATCATCTTCCTATGGATATGAGACTTAGAGACTTGGTAGGTAATAGTGAACTAGCCATCTCTCCCTTACTTGATTCCCATAAAATTAGTTCTTTCGTTGCTGTACAACTAAAGAGTTATTGGAAGAATTTGGAGAGAAAGGAGGGTGTTATTAGCAACAAAGTAAACAATTTTGAAAGATGGTTCCTATTAAAACAAAGGCCACCGAGGACTCTCTCAAATATTTATAAAGTGCTGGATGCCACCCTCCACAGGGTCCTCCCACGATTCTGTGACAGTTGGTAAAAATGTGAAGGAATTAAAATGAATGGAGAATTATGGGCTAGAGTTTAAAAAAAAAAATCTGGAGTATATCGGACACCTATATTCAGCTTGCCCAATATAAATTAATAGCCAGATGGTACCTGTCGCCAGTTCGTATGTTCAGATACGGCTTAGCTGTCGATGAAACCTGCTGGAACTGCGGACGGGATTCAGGTACCTTCTTGCATATGATGTGGAGCTGCCCTGTGGTGGAGGGCTTCTGGAAAGGGGTGGAGGAATTTTGCTCCGGGTACTTAATCCCTGGGGTTACATTAGATGTAAACTGGGCAATTTTTGGGATTAAAGATACAAAAGAAGCAGAAGGTGTTCCTGGGCAAAAACTATTGGTAGATTTGGGGGTAAGCTTAGCTAGGAAGCTTATTATTAAAAAATGGAAAAATCTGGAACCACTCTCCCTTGGAGAATGGAAAAAGGATGTTATAGTATTTCTAAATAATAGAGTTTGGATAGGAGAAGATGATGTGACTGAAAGGTCTAATGCTACTTGTTGGGTTGTTATGAAACGGATTTGGGAGAAGAGTGTTGTCTGACTTCCGTATACCTCTTTGTTTTTGTAAGGAGGAGGAGAGGACCTAGAAGTGTCCGAGTTTTTTGGGGGAAAGTATATGGAGGATGTTTGAGGTATGTATGTGGTGTGGATGTCTGAGTGAACAGTAATATGTCATTACGTTGTATTGTTTTACTATATTTCTAATATTTTTCTAATTTAAATAAGATTACTAAATAAAAGATATGGCAAACCATAATGCAACTATTTACCCAACAAGGGAAGGTGCTGATGAAGCCAATTTCTGGTTGGGATATGGCGTATTATCGCTGCTGAGAGTTTGCAAAAAAACAAAAAAAAACCCCCATCAATCACTGTCCTAGACTTTCTGTCTGTAATTGCCTAATAGCCAGTATAAGCATACCATTCCAACATTATGTCATTGTCCTTTTTTCCAAACTTCAAACCTAGGCATATTATACTACCATGTACAGTGTACGTACAGTGGTAAGCATACAAATAAATATGCTGTGTTCCTTTTCTTCTTTTTCTGCCTAAAAGAGTTAACATTCAGCTATGCAAGTGACAATTTCTCTTCATTCGGGACTCAGCATCACACACTGTTAAATAATTATAGCCACAAAACACTTTCCAGGCAGAGAATGGCTTCTGAGAGCAGGGAATAGATAAAAAGGGTCATTAGTTCATATACTGTAGCTCTCTGAGACATAGAAAGGCCATGTCATTGAGCAGAGACAAAACAATAATTCCACTTTTTAAGTTTTTAAACATAAAATAAAACTGTGGAATATCAAAAAAAGGGGGTCATTTTAGGAGTAGAAGGATAGATACAAGCTACTTATCACCTTGCCATCGCGCAAGGATTACTGGCAAATCCTATTGCCCATATCCTTCGCGCGATGGCCGATCGTTAGGGAGCATTACTCTGAGCGATGCTCCCTTTTACCGGGCGATGGGGAGTGAGGTTAACACTGTGGTGCTGTCCTTCAGCACCATGGCCTCACTCCCCACACATGCGCAAACACGCCGAAAATCCCCCGCCATCTTCCACCGCAGCATCTGGGGGTCTCCTTTAATAAAGGGTAACTGGATACCATGTTAAAAACTCGCTGGGTGATTATATCGCCCAAGCGAGTTCTTTTCCGCCTGGGGGGACTAAAGTTTAATAAGATTAGGCGATGCCCACATTGCCTAAGTTAAGAACTTGCCAGTGCTTAGCGCTGGCAAGTTCAGCATGGCCCTTAGTTTACGACAATGTTAATAATGTGAATGAACATATGCAGAATTGTGGGTCATGGCCTATTAGCGATCCTTCAGGGCAGATTTGAAAAAAAAAAAAGCTTCTATAACTGGCCTATTACAGCCATTCTGTCTATTCTAACCAGTTACTGTGCATAACATTCAATTTTCTATCAGTAAATTCATTTTAATTTGTTGTTATAAGTCTCTGATGTGTTCAATGCCCTCTGTTGTATTCAATAAGCCCAAATAATCTAATATCTGAGGTTTCCTGCAAGTACTGTAAGTAGGCTTGAATTCATATAGCTCTGCTACAGTAAAGTGAAAAGGCTTAAAGCACGTATCATGCCATAGATTTTTCACATAACTTTATTTCCAGTAAGGTTGTTAGAAAAGGCTTGGACAGGTTTAAAAGCTTCCTGCAGAGACTCCGCTAAGTGAGTAATTTATTTATAAAGCACTTTTCACTTCTGTTTGCTGGCTCTGGCTTTTTCCTGCTAACAAAAGATTGTCATTTCTTTGTTTTTCTTCTCACAGTTTGGTTGTCTCAGTTTCAGTTTTATAGAGCAGCTTACAGTACGTGAGGAAATGCAATGTGAAAACCTTAGCAAACAAAAAAAATGCATAGTGCTGATAGGCTTGAATGGTTCAATTTTCATTAAAGCAAAATGGTTACAGAATACTTCTGTGTACACAAACAGAGAACATTGCCCTTGCTATATGAGGTAACATAGTGGGGTTCTAATGATTTAAAGTAAAGTAGAAAGTTGGCACTGAGCCAAATCTTTGCACTAAAGGCCTTTTAGATGCCTGTGACAAAGGAGTATGGTGGCACAAACCACCCTGTAGACATCTGCTGCAGGCAGAGGACATTTTGTATTAAAAAGCTTATTTGGCATATGGACCGGAAAACACAGAACACCTATACAAAGCAGCAGTCTAAGGGTTAAGCAAACACATCCAAAATAAACTGGACCTCAGGTAAGAGGTTTAAAGATAATAATTTTATTGGACACAGGAAAAGACGACGCGTTTCGCGGGACCCGCTCGCTTCCTCAGGTCTACAGTACAGTGTCTTATGCAGCTGTACGAAGGGACAAACTCCCTTTAGAAGGAGAGGGGAGGTGGGTATGACCAGTTGATTGGCTCTGTGTACATGAAGAAACTCCCATTGCTCTACACTTTGTGCACAGATCTCTGGGTCATGTGAGTGACTTTTCCCAGGGCAATTTCTCTGGAACAGCTGCATCAAATTAAATTATTTGAGTATTGGCATAATCCCCTATTTATCTTTGCTAACAATGAAAAATGTGATAGGGTGAAGTAGCGCTTATGTAAACAGAAAACAGCTGGAATAGGAAGCTGAATGTTTGCACTTTTCCCCATTGTATGTCATGGAAATGTAACATGCTGGAGTGTGTGCATGCATGGTTAGCAAGTGTGACTGTAGTGATGAATATGTTTCCAGCCCATGAAAAAACATCCAGCAATGCAGAAGAAGAAATACTAATTTTCTTTGATAAATGGAGCACAGTATCATTGGAGAGTATGATGAATGATATGAATACCAGAGCTCTGAGCTTCGCTTTAAGAGCTCTTCTGCAGATCATTATGATAAGAGATAGTGAAGGGTAACGTGCAAAGAGAAAAACAAGCTTTAAAAGGGAACACAGCTGAATCTCGTTTTATCTAAAGCAGCAATGTAACAAACTTAATTTAATTTCATAAAGATTTATAATGTAACTTTAATTTCATGTAATTAAAATAAAAACAGTTCTCAACTAAAGGTTTGGAGTTAGCTTTGAAGCTTTTACAAATTCAACCTGAACAATGGATTTTTTGGTGTGAGCAATGTCGATGTTTAGCTGCATGTGCTCAGTGAGTAGGGTGGCTGCCTCATAATGCCTGTGCTGACCTCGTCTACCAAGCCTGCTCATATTCTTACATACACACGCACACATACAAAACACACAAGCACACACACACACACAAAACCTTAAACATACAGGATTAGGGCCATTTCACAACGTTGGCTGCTTGCAGCTTGTTTCGCCAATGTCAAACGCTTTTCTGCTACCAAGTAGAAAAGCATTTTGCATTGTTTCCCGTCTGTTCACCGTCACATTGTGTTTTGAATGCCTGGGGGAATACAAAACTGCAAGTGCAGCGTAGAAGGTACACACAGCGTTTGGGAAAATTTTATCAACCATGTCGCTACCACAATCGACAGCAATAGACGATAAATGCATTGAGATGAATGCTCCCATTCATCGCAATACATGACATGGTGGATACAGGCGGTAAAAAAAAAAAAAACATGCACAGATACCAGAAATGCAAAAAATGCTGCAGCCCGGGAGTTTGCGTTTCTGGAAAAACGAGCCGCTCCGGTGTGCACCATCCCATTCACTTTCATTAGCCAAGCGGTTTTCTCTCTGCAAGCGTGTTAAAAAAAGCTGCAGAACCGCTCCGGTGTGCACCAGCTCTAAGTGTGGCTGTTTGAGTGAATGTTTATTCTTACACAGATTCCTGTGTTTTGAAATATCTACAGTAGTTTGGGGTTTTTTGCAAATAACAGCGCTGCCACTGTTGTGACACAGGCGGGTTGAGAGAACATTTTTTTTTACATAAAACAGGTTCCTGTATTTTAAAACATCTGCAATAGTTTTTATTGTGTAAGTAGCATAGTATTGTTACGGTAGTCACACACATGCAAGCACACATGCACACACACACATACATACGAGAATGATTAGTGTCTATTTGGCTAATGTTGATTAATACAAGAGAACATGTTTAAAAAATGTTTTGCTTGCTGTTGTGAAATGAAATAAAGTAACATCTGTATTGCGCTAGTTTTTCTACAGTAGGACTTAAAACGCATGGCCAGCTAAAAAGAGCTTCAGCTATTTAGCATGTACAGTGTGTACCCCTGCCATAGTCTAGAGTCCATTTCTTATGGTGAAGGCTGGTGAAACCTTGCAACCTTAACCTGAGTAATATCAGAATATAATGAGGACTGCTAAGACTAATGATGAACTTACAATAAATATGTGCATTATTGTGGATGTGTAACCATGGCAGCATTCACAGCTACTGTTTTGCTAACTTTTAACAAACTCCATTATGCTCTTATATTACCCAAGTGATGGGTCAGTTATAATGAAGAAATTTAGTGTGTAGCTCTTTCTGGATACCTCTGATTAAGGCAAGAAAGGAAAAACATATTATTTTAGGTGCTTGGTGCACATAGCACATTTTCAACATCCCTCTCAGGTCCTGATATTGTGGGAATAACAACTGGCAAAAAATGTGAAAAAGTCTTAAGTAACAGAAAAAAATTGCTTACAGCTGTTCATATTTTATTGTTCTCCCTAACAAAACCCCATGACAGCTATGTTACCCACATCCTCACTTTCATGAATGGTAGTTTCTATTTTCTAGATCAAAATTGATCATTCCTGGCCTTTTCAGTGATCCAAAGCAAGGCAATTCCATGATTCGTAATTTAAAAATTCTATCACGTTCAACCACTTTATTGCAGGATTGAGGTCAAAGCTGACATTCAATGAAGTGTGATATTTTTTTTAGACAATTTTATGCGAGAACGGAACTGAACATTTAATCTATTATTTTTATTGCCTTGTGTAAATGGGGGCAATACCTTTTTACTTCTCCACCCCACAGGTGACTGCAGGCAAGTCAAATTCCACTGAATCTTATCCAATGTGAATGGCTTGTGCTAGTGGCCTTCAGCTTCTAAATGGCATTGTAGAAGTGGTACAACCTCATGTTGGAAAAAGCTAGAAATAGCAGGGAAGGTTGGGATGCAGTACTTTAGCTCCAGCAAGCCATACCTTTTAGATTTTCCTTACCATCAAGAGGTGATTGCTGACAATAGTTTAATGTAAAGAAAATTCTTAAGAAAAAAGGGCTGGAATATAGAAACACTGCTTTAAATAACTCTCTTCCTTATTCTCTTGGGGATGCCCATGAGTCATATGTGAGTCATCTGTGAGTCATACTGCCGGTATTACCAAGGAACTTATAAAGCCCTACATGACGTTAGAATTCAGCAGGTACAATTTTGATACTTAGAGCATGAAAATATGAAAGTCTATCCCACATCCCACTTCCCTCTAAACCTCTAAAGCTTCCATGTAAACCTGTGAGTAAGTGAACCCATTATCCATGATACATGTGATATCTTTTGCAATAGGGGTGAACTATGCATACTTATAAAAAGGGTGCCATGGTAATTTGGGGATGGGAAGTAGCTGCTAGTAGAATATTGGTAAAATTACCAATATTCTACTATTAGGCAGTGGTTATTCTGATAATAAGATACCAGTATTTTTTACTAATATTTTATTATCACTAAACATAATCATGTTCTCAAATGAGTCCTCCCTCTACCGATGCCTAACCCTAACTGACCCCCGGGCGTGGTCGCCACTGGCCTTGGTTGCTGGAAAGTAGAAATCTTGCCCTGCCCCCACAAAAAAATTGGATATTAAGCACCAAACCTAAACCTATTCTCAAAAGAGCCCTTTCTTCCTTGGTTAACTGGGGATGCGCAGGAGAGTGTGGAGGAGATTGGGGCATAGGAACTGATATAAAGCTGTGGATCCAATCCACTAGGTCTTACAATTACTTTTTTTTTTATTACTTATCTTTGTTGTTAAATGTTGCAGTATTGTATAAACTGTTGTAAGTAGTTTAAAACAAAGCAGGTTTAAAACAACCAAAAAACATTGTTTATGCTGTGTGTCCAAATCCAGTGTTGCCCGAAAGTAAATAATTTATCCATTTTTTACTAGGTATAACACATTACTCACCTTACAAACAAATTCAACTTAAAAATGTAACGATCGGTGTTAGTAAGCAGAGAGAATCTGATTATTGGCGATCTGCAGTATCACCAATAATGCAGATGTCACCTGATTATTGATGATCTGCAGAATCACCAATAATGCAAGTGTAACTAACCTCTGAATACCGTAGCAGAAAGAATAACAATCAACATGTACAATATACAAGACTGTGGAAATATCCACCACACGGTGATTCCTCAGAGGTGTGGTTACCTCTGAATGGGAACCCCGTGTGTGAGATCCTCGGCCCAAGTGAAGATTGGGATCTCAGCACCTGGCAGTAATCGTCTGCTAGGGCAGGCGTCTCGGAGAGGCAAGCCTCAGAGATATCCCACCAGTGGGAGACGTTCCACTGGGGAAAAGAGAAAGGTCAGACAGGCAGAGGTTTGGCAACAGAGAGACAGTAGCAGTACAAGAACAGAAGGCTGATTCAGAGTCCGTTAAACAGGCAGGGTCGGCAACTAAGAATCAGATAGGCAAAGGTACAAAATCAAGAAGAGGAGAGAGTAGTCAGGGATAGCCAAAGTCAAGACACAGATAAATATACAATACGATCCTAGACTGAGGTGTGATGTCCTTGATATCAACACCAGGGAACTGAGCTAAGGTCTGAGCGTTTACACCTAAGTATTCACGACAGCAGACAGTGAGCTAATAACATCTGTGGGCTTAAATGCTGAAGCCCAGTTCCACCAGCCCGCCCAGGGGGCTGGAGCTCAAGTCAGCATGTGATTGGCTGGCTAAGGTCAGCCGTTTGCCGGATCAGTTGACCTGTCTCCTCAGGGAATAAAGATCCTGCCACCTCGCGCGCGTGCGCATGACCCTCTGCCTCTGATTCTCTGAGAGGCCAGGTCCCCGGTCAGCGCACGCCCGCACACGGAAGTCCGCCGGCTGAGTAACGGGACTCGCCGCCATCCTTTCAGCTGCGGCGGTGCCTGCCCTGCTCTGCACCGGCGGCTCCGTGTGAGTTTCGGAAACCGCCAGCTGGGACGCGGAGGCCGCCGCCATGCTGCCCTGCGCGGCGGTGGCTCCGCTATTGTTCACAACAAACAAATTCCTAGAAGGTAGCCTATGTGAAAGTAGGGGACTGCAAAAAAGGGGTTTGGCAGTTGCAGGCAGCAATGTACTGGTTTCTTTTATTGATGGCAAATAAAAGTGTTTAGCTCTCTGCACTGTAAATTTCCCAAATGGCTTCACTTCAGCTCTTTGGTGATCATTGGGCCAGAGCCAGTTTATGTAGTAGAAGTTTCCTTCATTGTATGGTCTTTCAGCCCAAATGGGAAATTTGGGTGCCACATGCCCAATAAAATAGTAGGTGACGGGGCTGCCAGCTTTACAAACTGCCATGCTATTAATAGCTGCCATTTGTATCCCGGGTGGCCTCCATCACCCCAATTTCATTTTATAGCTGCCATTAACATGGGTGTCTACGAGGCACCCAAACTTCCGTGGCACACAACATTTAAAGTGTATCGCGGCAAAGGCATCGTGAATATCGGTGAGATTGCAGCGCGGGAGGAACAGTTAGGGTTAGGCATTGGCGGGGGATCAGTTAAGATTAGGCATCAATGATGGAGAGGTTGGTAAGGGTTAAGGTCCGTACACACGCCGGACTGGAGGCAATGACGGGTCCGTCGTCACCTCCCGCTGGGTGGGCGTTCCAGCGACAGTCCGGCGTGTGTACAGTCTATCGGCGGACTGATACGGCTGTTTCCGCCGGGCGGTTCGCTCAGAAACAGCCGTATCAGTCCGCCGACAGACTGTACACACGCCGGACTGTCGCTGGAATGCCCACCCAGCGGGAGGTGACGACGGACCTGTCGTTGCCTCCAGTCCGGCGTGTGTACGGACCTATAGGCATTAGTGGGTGGCTGGTTATGGTTAGGCATTTGTAGAGGGAGAGCTTGTGTGAAAATAGGGTTAGGCTTAGTGATAGTACAATACTGGTAAAATTTACCAATTACTTAGAGAATTACTACTGCCCAGTAGTAAAATATTGGTAACCTTACCGATATTCTAGTAGCAGAGATTTCTGGCATCAACATTTTCTAAGCCCCATTTTGCAAGTATACCTTTCAAGCCTGCTCTCCTCCAGAATCCCTGCTGCCATGTCCATCTTGTCTACTGTATTCAAGCTTGCGGTCTGCAGTCACAGCCCAATTACATGGAAATTCATGGTTCAAATGGGTCCTGCAGCATAATAGCAACTGCAAGAACCTGGCAGAAGATTTTAGGGGTGTTCTGCTAGTGCTTAGCGCGTTCATGGAGGTGCTAGTGTTCAGCAAGTACTGCATTATTCCCACTGCAGATTATCGGAGATCTCTGGAGATGCTTTAGATAATCAAGCAATAGTTTTACTTACTCATGATATATCCTTTTAACCTCCTTGCCTGTTATCCCGAACTCAGCTCGGGGTAACCTGCGCAGGAGGATTTCTCAGGCCCCGCTGGGCCGATTTGCATATTTTTTTTTTTGTTACATGCAGCTAGCACTTTGCTAGCTGCTTGTAACATCCGATCGCCACCACTCGCCGCCGATCCGCCGCGCCGCCCCGCCCCCCCCCTCCAGACCCTTTGCACAGCCTGGCCAATTAGTGCCAGGCAGCGCTGAGGGATGGATCGGGATTCCCTCTGACGTCCCGACGTCCATGACGTCGGTGACGTCATCCCGCCCCGTCGCCATGGCAGGAGATTAACGTTCTGAATGGGATTTCCTGCTTACTCTGATCGCCGAAGGCTTCGGCGATCGGAGTGGGTGGGGGGATGCCGCTGCTGAGCGGCTATCATGTAGCGAGCCCTGGGCTCACTACATGATTAAAAAAAATTAAATTAAAAAAAGTGCTGTGCTGCCCCCTTGCCGGCGGGAATTAGACCAGCAAGGGGGGGTTAATGTCATGAGATGGAAGATGGAATTGCACTTTATTATGGTGGGAATTCACATCTTTAGTTTCATGACACAGTTTAGAGGGCTGTCAAGCTTCAGTTAGGCCATGGCAGCTTTGCATTATGTGGACTTGCATCATTTCCTTCTGTGTACTGTTATCAGAGGCCTTGGCATAGCTGAACTGTGACTGTTATGTGTTGTAATTTAAACTTAGAGAAACTAGAGAAACACAGTATGGTTTATGTCAACTGGTTTATGTCACCAATGAACCCTATTCCTAAATTGGCTTTATTTTAATGCAGGACATAAGACATTTCATATTTCAGGTTTCATAAAAAAGTTTATGCTTTTTTAATCCTAGACACTTGTATCACTTCATACCACAGACTTATTAAATAAAGCTTTCTATAATTTCATATATATTATTCAGTACCTCATATAGGTCCGCAATCCTTCAGGTAGGCCGGCCTCAATTATATTATCAGATAGCTAGTTTTGATAATAGTTTGTTGCTATACATTAATACCTGGGTCTCTTTTTTTTTGTTTAGTTCAGAATGGTAGTACAGATTTGTAAGGACAATCTTATATGAGATGACTGTACAACCAGCTATCTCAAAGCGATCACTTGTAGTGCAGATGGCATCCTAGTCACTACCATAGCAGTTGTTCAAAAGACAGCAAGCAATGGGCAGCGCTCACAAGCTGCAAGTGAAGTGAAAGCTCCAGAGATATGCCCAGCCCCTTGAGGCTAAATACACACCTTGAATTCAAATCAGATGCAAATTATGTGCTAACACTAATCTAAATTCTAAAATTTGAATGCAAGCTGACACCCAAGGAGGCAGCTAGCCTGAAGTATACTTAAGTTTTGTACAGCAGAAGGAAATGGCAGCGCTTCCAAACAGACGCTGCACATGAATTGACTACCTCCACAAGTATGCAGAGCTCGAATACCGGGCAGATTACACACCTTACATTCAAAACAGGTACAGTAAAGGAGGGCGTTATCTTCAGCATAAGTTGTGCACAAATTATCCCTACCAGACTCTCCCATAGCAGTAACGGGCCCTCACAGGAGAGAACCTAACCACTAGTCTAACAGTGAAGCATATCAAATAGTGAAGCATGTTCAAAAAGTGAAAATTATCCAATCAAAGGGTTAAAACTAGAGATGTCGCGAACGGTTCGCCGGCGAACTTTAGTGGTTCGCGTTCGCCTGGACCAGGCAAACTTTTGCTGAAATTCGATTCGCTCCATAATGCACTATGAGGGTCAACTTTGACCCTCTGCATCACAGTCAGCAGGCACATTGTAGCCATTCAGGGTACACTAAGCCCTGGAGCCCCCCCCCCCCCTTATATAAGGCAGGCTCGCTGGCCATGACACTCACTCGTGTGCCTGCTGCAAATTGACAGACTAGGGAGAGCTGCTGCAGATTTTTTCTCCTAGGGAAAGATTAGTTAGGCTCTTGGCTTGCTCCTGGCTGATTGTTATTGCCAAAATAGCACCCCCTCAACAGCTCTTTTGAGAGCTAATGTTTTCCTGATGTGTTTTTTTTTTGTGTGTGTGTTGCTCACTGACACTGACATTATACAGCCCTATCTGTTGCAGCTGGACCTTGGTAATCGTTATTACTGTGCCAGCCAGAACCTGCCTAACTATCTATACTGGGACACCTACCTATGCCTACCTTACTACTGGGGCACCTACTTATCTATACAGGAACACCTACCTACCTATACTAGGGGACCTACCTATGCCTACCTAGCTATACTGGGACTCCTACCTATGCCTAGCTAACTACTGGGACACCTACCTATGCCTACCTACCTATACTGGGTCTCCTACCTATGCCTAGCTAACTACTGAGGCACCTTCCTATGCCTACCTACGTATACTGGGACTCCTACCTATGCCTACCTACCTATACTGGGACTCCTACCTATGCCTACCTACCTATACTGGGACTCCTACCTATGCCTAGCTAACTACTGGGACACCTACCTATGCCTACCTACCTATACTGGGTCTCCTACCTATGCCTAGCTAACTACTGAGGCACCTACCTATGCCTACCTACCTATACTGGGACTCCTACTTATGCCTAGCTAACTACTGAGGCACCTACCTATGCCTACCTACCTATACTGGGACTCCTATCTATGCCTACCTACCTATACTGGGACTCCTACCTATGCCCAGCTAACTACTGGGACACCTACCTATGCCTACCTACCTATACTGGGTCTCCTACCTATGCCTAGCTAACTACTGGGACACCTACCTATGCCTACCTACCTATACTGGGTCTCCTACATATTCCTAGCTAACTACTTAGGCACCTACCTATGCCTACCTATCTATACTGGGACTCCTACCTATGCCTAGCTAACTACTCGGACTCCTACCTATGCCTACTTACCTATACTGGGACTCCTACCTATGCCTACCTACATACAAGAAGATAATAAGGTCTTTGCTTCATCGTGGACAGACGAAATTTGATCAGCTGGACAGTCACTGTTGTTCTATCATTGAGCTACCACAGCCTGGCGACCATATGGGCTGGAAAACTGCCACGGCCTGCACTCTGGCCATGTTGCGCCCCAGTCCAGCACGGCCGTCAATACGCAAACAGCTGTTTGCGGTGCATTACACATTGAGTTTGGTGTGTCAGTGTGAAGCAGTACACTACTTACACTCCCTGATTGATGTATACACATGCAAGATGTTTCAAAGTACTTTAGGCCTGCAATTTAGCATTCAATGTGATTTCTGCCCTTAAAATGCTGCTTTGCGTCAAATCCAGATTTTTCCCCGGGACTTTGGGCATGTATCCCACTCCGCCATTGCCCCCCTCCAGGTGTTAGATCCCTTGAACATGTTTTCCATCACTTTTGTGGCCAGCATAATTTTTAATTTTTTCTATTTTTCAAAGTTCGCCTCCCCATTGAAGTCTATTGCGGTTCACAAACTTTTCCGCGAACCGAACCTTCCGCGAAGGTTCGCGAATGGGGTTCGCTAACCGAAAATCGGAGCTTCGCGACATCACTAGTTAAAACCTCAAACTAATGTAACAGTGAAGCATATTCAACAGTGAAGCATATCAAACAGTGAACCCTAGTCTAAAATTAAAAACATAATCCTTACTTGGTGCAGCTAGCCATAAATGGTATACACATTTGTTCAAAAGACAGGAAGCAATGTGTAGCGCTCACAGGCTGCAAGTGAAGTGAAAGCTCCAGAGATATGCCCAGCCCCTTGAGGCTAAATACACATTTTGAATACAAATAGGACACCACCCATGGATCCACCCCAAAAGGGGAGGGAGGAAGGATACAGATAATCCAACAGAAAGGGTGGGTCAAAGTAATACAAAATCATGTCAGGTATAAAACCTAGCTTGTACAACAAAATACAGTAGTCTGATAATCATAGAATAACATTACATATGGGGGGGGGGGGGGGGTTGGAAGAAGCAGTTCTTCCAGGGAACTGGGGGGGCGGGGCTTGTAGGCTGTCATTGTTTTAATTATTTTGTATTTGCATTACTTTTTGTTGGATTGTCCTTTTTCAATTGATATTTCTGAAGAAGCAGGTACAGGTCCAATCCTTCATCAACGTTTGTTGGTTGGATTCTGCGTGTCCTATCTAAAAATATCCAATGGTTACAGGGATGATTTTCAGGGCCACCGTGGACCAAATCAGATGTCTGATGTCTCACCTGTGTAATGCAGAAGAGGATCAGAAGCCATGGTGAACTAACAATTCTCCTAACACGGAAATTAATCAGGGAGTCAAGATGTGAAAGCTGCCAGATGTGGCAAATCAATTAGCTGGCAGTTTGTTAATTAAACTAGAAGTAGAGGTTTAAATTGAGGGCTAAATTGAATGCCTTCCCAGGGCAGTAGAGATTGGCATGTTAGGATAATTACAGCTTATCAATAGCCAAGATGATAAAGACTGCACACACACTGATATGTACAGAGAGTTTTCAGGACCCAGGACATGTACTTTATTTTCTGACTAAAGGTAAGAAAGCATGAAAAATGATGTTTATACAGTACATCTATAGCTGCTGAGCCATCCTGACAGCAATGCTCCAGCAACTGTGAAAGTTAGGTAGTGGAAAGGTATAGACAAAAAGGATGGGCAAACATGGGTAGGGGTAACCTTACTTAGGGAGATCATTAGTGTCTTTTCTCACCCTAATTTACATCCTGAAATGTATCACAGGTGGCAACATCTTTTGTCCTGTTAGATGCAGCTCTGGGGAATGTTTGTTTACTGAGTTCCAAAGCCAGTAGAAAATATACCTAATCTCCCAGAATATCCTGGGAGGAGAATTCCGCATAGATTAACAAGCTAGGCTAAACATCATTGTGAGGATGGAGCTACATACCAATATATAGATATAGGAATACAATGTCTGATGCTGAAATCAGGAATATTACTATAAAAGTGGGTATCCTGAATAATTTACTGCTTTTTACTGTATGTCACTAAAGGGCCTCTTTAAAGGGAATCTGAAGTGAAAATAAACTTATGATAAAATGATTTGTATGTGTAGTACAGCTAAGACATAGAACATTAGTAGCACAGATATGAGCTCATATTGTTTCCAGTACAGAAAGAATTAAGAAACTCCAGTTGTTATCTATGCAAAAGAGCTTATCTGAGCTCTCGGACTAATTTAGTCAAAGGGCAGTGCTCTTTTCTGATGCACTTATCTTAACCTGTCTCTCACTGTTTCTTGTTTTTTTTTTTAAAGGTTTTACTGCAGAGCTAATGAGCCTTTGAACTTCCCTGCTCTGTTTCATAGTTTAATATACAGAGTGCAAATATTAGAGAATGATGCAATGTTATTTAAAAAAAACCTATATAACTAAAAATGAAAATATGAGACACTTTTCTTTGCTACTAATGTTCTATGAATTACCCGTACTATACATACAATTCATTATATCATAAGTATTTTTTGCTTCAGGGTCACTTTAAGGACAAGTGCAATTATTATTATTATCATTGTTATTATTATTATTACTATGTGTTTATAGAGTATAGTCCTGACATCTTGTGCAGTGCTTGACACTAATGACATTGCCTGGCTCTTGTAATGTTACATAGATTACATAGATGTAATACTATGGCTGCTTAAGACAGTTCAGCTGCTTTTTGACGTGTTGTAGAGGTTTTACAATGAAAGAAAACATGTAACTGCTAGCCAAGGCAAAGTTGCTTCTTTTCCTTTATTTCACCTTGCCTCCCCGGGTTTTGTAAAGTTGCTTCTTTTCCTTTATTTCACCTTGCCTCCCCGGGTTTTGTAAAGTTGCTTCTTTTCCTTTATTTCACCTTGCCTCCCCGGGTTTTGTAAAGTTGCTTCTTTTCCTTTATTTCACCTTGCCTCCCCGGGTTTTGTAAAGTTGCTTCTTTTCCTTTATTTCACCTTGCCCCCCCGGGTTTTGTAAAGTTGAGCAAATCAACTTCCTAAGTATGAAGAAAGTTTGGGATTGATTTCTTCCAGACTAGGGCTGGCAGAAAGGCTACATTTGTTTTTCTTTTTTAATAAAGAACAGTGGTTTGGATGATGTTTGGAGATCTCCTGACAGCATTTTGCAACTGGCAGAAGAACATATTATTCTTTTATGTCTGAATGCACCATTTCTCAGATGTATTTTTACAGCAGAACCACACAGGAAGAAATGAGAAATAGCAAATTCAATTTGAAGCCTTGTAGCGTCTACCTTTATTGAGAAAAAGTAAAAATAAAAAGTACACCTTTAGCTACAAAATTATATAAACGTTTTGCTTAACTCGAGCTCAAAAAAAACAACCTTAAAACGTTATGGATATATTTTTTCTGTAGTATAATATTTGTACATTGTATAAAGCTAAACTTTTTGAGATAAAAAAGAGGGATCCTTTTCAACATGAAAATATTATTGGCAATAGACAAGCCTACGTCACCTCGCCACATGAAAGGTTCATGAAGCCAAAGATATATTTCCACTTATTAAATCACACTGGTCCTTTCGGTTATCGCTTCTTTCCTTTATATCAGCAATGGAAAATAACAAAGCAGTCATTTAAAGGTTAAAGGACAACTCCAGGACAACAGGGTTTTGGATTAGTACATCTCCTCATGGGGGATTCTTATGCTTCTCTTTCTTTTTAAAAGCATTTCCTGAACGGCAGTTTAACTGGCAAAATAGTAAGATACCAGCCGGCCTCCCTAATCACTTGTATACTATTTTGTCAGTTAGCCCTTAGGCCCCGTTTACACTTAATCAGTTGGTATGCATTTTTTTCTTCTCCATAGCAGTGCATTGAGAAAAAGATTTCAGTTAAAACGCGTTAAGTGTGAAAGATGCCATAGGATAACATGGGTATTACTTTGAAAGTCAGTTGTCCTTTCAGTTATAACTGAGAACAACTAATTAAGTGTAAACAGGGCCTTAGCAACTGCAATTCAGGAAAAGGAATAATGAATTAATGAATGAATGAATGACAAACAAAAACCCTGAGAACCCCATAAGGAGATGGACTAGTCCAAAACCTGTTTATCCTGTCAGATTATAACTACTGTTTCGTGGGGGTGGTCCTTTAAACATAAAGTTCAGAGCCATTCAACCATTCTTTATAGAAGATAAATCCTCACATAAGAAAAAGAAAGCAACCAATGAATTGAGATTGTTGATTGGAATGGCAGAATTTATACAGAATGCATTACAATAATTAGGAAGATGGAAGGGGAAGGTGGAATTCAGTAGGTTTAGGCATGCTTGGAGTTGTTTGTTTATTTTCTGGAGGTTGTCATGACAAAACCTCCTGAGCATACATTTTTATCATTCACTTTTATAGTTCTGTACTATAAAGAGTATATAGTCATGTCACTAACTGTCCCTCAGAGATATAAACAATTGGCTTGGAAAAGAGATAACTCAAGCCTCGTACACATGCAAGTCTAATACACAGTCTCTACTAACTCCTTATTTGACCTACTTCAGTATGGGTTTCACCCATACCATCACACTGAAACAGCCCTCAACAACCTCCTGCTATTAAAATATAATTCTCCAATCTCCGTATTCATATACGCTTTACTTTTCTTTAGTTGACATGGCTAATTATTTTCTATAACTTCTATTTTCTCATCACTAGACACCGAGAGCCTAATGAATTTTGAGATTTTCTCTTTCCTATGTGTTTAGGCTCCTCCCAATGCTATCTGTCTGCTACTGTATCACAAGGTTCTGTTTAAACCCCACCACTTATCCATCTAAATTAGTGTACTGGGAATTACTATGCTAAGTTATGGTTTTGTATCACTTTCTGTACCACTTTTTTTGCTGATAACACTCAAATCGATCTCTCAGCTCCTGACCTCTCAATTGTCTTTTTCAGTCCTCACTGACGTTGTACTATTTTCTTACACTTATTACTAATACATTGGTTATACAAGTTATTATGTTTGCAACATCTGTTTCTGGTCCTTTACCTACAGTCACTATTCATATAAATGTCACTCTAATAACCCTAATGTCTAATACGTGCTAACTAAGGGTTATAGTTGACCCTGAGATTGCATTGCAACAAAACAAAGTCACTGTTTCTGCTAACGTTATCCAATTTGGTTGCTAATAACAATGCTACTCTAGGAGCAACTGGTAGCTTCAAAGCATGTTCTGTAGGTAGGTCCAAGTCTCTGTTGTGGGAATTTGCTCTAGGGAAGATCACGAGGAGGCATAAATCCTCAGAATGCTATATGCATAGTTACAGATCTGAATTTTAGCAGTCAGCAATCCAGAACTCATAAATGTCTTAGTCTAGTGATTTTTGGATAATGGGCAGCCAATAAATAACACTAGAAATTTTATTCTCTCGTCTTCTGTGTCCAGGTGACACATAGGTTGTCTTTATTATTAACCCATTAGTAACTTCAATAGAGTTATCTCATTTGAGATAAATGCACTGCTTTTAACCTTTGTCGGTAGAACTGGCTGTGCTGTAAATTATTGGAATGCTTTGATCTCTCTCTACTAGCAAAAAATATAGAAACGTTTAGCAGAAGTCCTCTCACAATGATGCCTAGTGACTAGTGGCCAGAATACACATTACAGCAGTACTGATTAGAAACATGGAAATGTGACAAATAAAAAAATAAATAATGTACTAAAATAAATTAGCCTGGTGCACTTGCAATCCTCTATAAGTTGGACTAAAGGGTTAAAGTGGCAGCATCAAATAGTTGAATGCATGCTGTGCATATGTGTATTGTACTGAAAATTGCAGATGGAAAAGGTTGTAGCCTTGATTTTAATTTAAATTTTATATCTTTGTAGAAACATCACAAAATATCTTGGTGATTTATGAGAAGAATGGAGAAGAATGGGCGACTTACTTGAAGGAATTATTTAAGACCCAGTTACACACTGATGGGATATTGCTATGTAATTTGGAGTGTGAATCAGAGGAGAGGCTGGAGAATCTCAGCCAATCAAAGTATTATTGTAAACTATTAGTGCTGACGAGTTATCTCCTGGAGATCCTCTATGGAAACCAAAGCACACATTTCTTTCAGCTTCTACACCCCTCACACAGAGTTGTTCTGCTGCTCTGTGGAGTGGACTCACCAGAGGGATTTTATGAAATATTTCCTACGGAGAGAGATTGTCATGTGATTTTAAGTGATCAAGACCCCGAAGAATACATTTCGGTGGTGTCCGCTCTCAGGAATGAAGGTAATCTGATATCACTATCACCTGTGCCAGGCATTGCCAGCAGAAGTAAAGTCAGTTCCATGAAGCAGCTTCTCATCTAGTATGGTTAAAGCAGTAGTAATAGTATTTGATGTTTGACTGTTAAAAAATGCTCTTTTGTAAATGTTGTCTGAAGTGCAGCTGTACTACTCCTGAATGTTCATATCTTTTACTGCAATGTAGTATAGTAGGAGGTGGGAATTTATGTAAACCAGCCATGTCTAAAGTCTGGCTCAGGAGCCAAATGTGGCCCACCAAGCCTTTTCTGGTGCCCCCCAAAGCTTTCTACATTTAAAACTCCATGCAGCCTGCCGGCTGTAGCTGTGGTGATGCATGCAGGGGCCACTTTGTATTATCAAAGCCACACCCACTACATACCTCAAAATATGAGGAGAGAGGGGACTTAGAAGTCCTTCAGCTTTTTACCAAAACTCACCACAGTGATGGTAAGAAGATAACTTGGATGCTGACTTGGGACTAATGAAAATGTTAAAATGAGAAAATATGAGCATTGTAAACTGAGTGCATAACGATAAAGTACATCATGACAGTCTTCAATCAGTAAATATGCATAACATTTTTCTCCAGACCTACACCCCGTAGAAATACTGTATACACAAAACTTCACTGTTACTGAGAGATCCAGACTTGTAGAGAAAGGAAAAACACAAGGACACCAGGTGTCTGATCTGGTGTAATAGATTATGGTGCTGGAGGTATATATATTTATAGTAGAAGATTATACTCACAATACTGGGTTGCTGATGATCCAACCACTTATAAGGGCATGTGGGGAAGTACTGACCCTACTCGACACCTTGTGGATGAAATGTAGTAGTTGCTGATCTAAAAAAAAGGTTTCACTCTAGATGAGATCGAACAGGAAGGTAGTTGGAGGCGTCCAAGAATAGTATATAGGTATATAATACTGACTATAAAACTGAGTGTAAGAGAGTCTTACCTTCAAGAAAGAGGTTTCATAAATACAGTGTTCACAAAAAATCTAAAATGTATTATGCATATAGGACAGTGCGTTTCACGGCTTAAACAGCTTCATCAGGTCAAATAACATACCATAAAAGTTTCCAGCATCAGCCCAGAGCGCCAAATCCCTGAGCAGCCAGGGATTAGATGTTCAGGGTTGATGCAGGAAACTTTTACGGAATGTTATTTGACCCGATGAATGCTGTGAAACACATTTTCCTATGTGCATTATAAATTTGATATTTTTTGTGAATACCGTATTCATGAAACCTCTTTCCTGAAGGTGAGATCATTTTCCCTTGTTTTCATAAATGGTAATAAATACTAGAGATGTAGCGAACGGTTCCAGGTGAACTTTGGTGTTTTTTTGCGGAAGTTCGATTCGCCCCATAATGCTCTATGGAGCAGAACTTTGACCCTCTACATCACAGTCAGCAGGCACATTATTGCCAATCAGACTTCACTCACGCCTGGAGCCCCCCCCCCCCCCTTATAAAAGGCAAGGTCCTTGAGCCTTTTTACTCACTCGTCTGCCTACACTAATTAGTTAAGGGACAGCTGCTACACACAATCTGCTAGGGAGAGTTTAATCAGGCTCTTGTATATTACTCACGCCCTCACCCCTCCTACCAGAGGGAGGGGGGTCTCATCTGCCAGAGAATTATATTATTTCAAAAGCCAGTTTATATACCATAGCTGAGAATTGAACCCAGGTCTCACTGTGTTGTGGGCAAGTACCTTAACCGCTGTACCACAACAGTACTAACTGAAGCTGGCCTAGCATTTACCATTTATGCTCAATCCAAGAGAAACCTTAGGTTGCTTAAAGGGAACCTTAACTGAGAGTGATATGGATGTTTCCTGTTAAACAATACCAGTTGCCTGGCAGTCCAGCTGATCTTTGTGACTGCAATAGTGGCTGAATCACACCCTGAAACAAGCATGCAGCTAATCCAGTCTGACTTCAGTCAGAGCACCTGATCTGCATGCTTGTTCAGGGGCTGTGGCTAAAAGTATTAGAGACACAGGATCAGCAGGCGATTCAGGCAACTGGTATTATTTTAAAAGGAAAAATCCATATCCTTCTCAGTTTAGGTTCCATTTAAGGATTTGTAGCATAAAAGACAACTCACATTGGCTGGGAATTGAACCCAGGTCTCACTGTGTGGTGGGCAAGTACCTTAACTGCTGTACCACAACAGTACTAACTGAGGCTGGCCTAGCATTTACCATTTATGCTCAAACCAAAAAAAAAATTAGACAAGACAAATAACATTTATATCATGCTTTTCTCCTGGCAGACTCAAAGCACCAGAGCTGCAACCACTAGGGCACGCTCTATAGGCAGTAGCAGTGTTAGGAAGACTTGCCTAAGGTCTCCTACTGAATAGGTGTTGGCTTACTGAACAGACAGAGCCGAGATTCGAACCCTGGTCTCCTGTGTCAGAGGCAGAGCCCTTAACCATTACACCATCCAGGCACGGCTTAAGGATCTAAGCCAGCACTTATTCAGTAGGAGACTTTAGGCAAGTCTTCCTAACACTGCTACTGCCTATAGAGTGTGCCCTAGTGGCTGCAGCTCTGGTGCTTTGAGTCCACCAGGAGAAAAGCGTGATATAAATGTTATTTGTCTTGTCTAATTTTTCTCTTGGATTGAGCATAAATGGTAAATGCTAGGCCAGCTTCAGTTAGTACTGTTGTGGTACAGCAGTTAAGGTACTTGCCCACCACACAGTGAGACCTGGGTTCAATTCCCAGCAAATGTGAGTTGTCTTTTATGCTACAAATCCTTAAAGGGAACCTAAACTGAGAAGGATATGGATTTTTCCTTTTAAAATAATACCAGTTGCCTGAATCGCCTGCTGATCCTGTGTCTCTAATACTTTTAGCCACAGCCCCTGAACAAGCATGCAGATCAGGTGCGCTGACTGAAGTCAGACTGGATTAGCTGCATGCTTGTTTCAGGGTGTGATTCAGCCACTATTGCAGTCACAGAGATCAGCTGGACTGCCAGGCAACTGGTATTGTTTAACAGGAAACATCCACATCACTCTCAGTTAAGGTTCCCTTTTAGCAACCTAATGTTTCTCTTGGATTGAGCATAAATGGTAAATGCTAGGCCAGCTTCAGTTAGTACTGTTGTGGTACAGTGGTTAAGGTACTTGCCCACCACACAGTGAGACCTGGGTTCAATTCTCAGCTATAGTATGTAAACTGGCTTTGTAAATAACATAATTCTCTGGCAGATGAGACCCTCCTCCCTCCGGTGGAGGGAATAGGAAGAAGGGAGGAAGGCCAGAGGCCTAAAATTGAACCTAAAATAGGGGTTTATGTGAAATGTAGATATTTGCCTGGGACTTTTGATGTGTATTTCACTCATTCGTGTCTGCCTCCAGGTATTAGAGCCCTCGAAACATGTTTTCTATCATTTTTCCAGCCGTTAGAATTTTTTCTATTTTTCAAAGTTCGCCTCCCCATTGAAGTCTATTGCGGTTCGCGAACTTTTTCGTGAACCGAACCTTTCGCGGAGGTTCGCAAACAGGGTTCGCGAACCAAAAATCGGATATTCGCGACATCACTAAGAAATACCTCCAACCACCTTCCAGTTGTGTAACTTAACCACTTAAGGACTGCAGTCTTAAAACCCCTTAAGGATCAGACACTTTTTTTCCATTCAGACCACTGCAGATTTAACGGTTTATTGCTTGGTCATACAACCTACTATCTAAATGAATTTTATCTCCTTTTCTTGTCACTAATACAGCTTTCTTTTGGTGCTATTTGATTGCTGCTGTGATTCAACATCAATTTTTCAAAAAAATATTTTTTTAACTTTCTGTGCTGACATTTTTCAAATAAAGTAAAATTTCTATATACATTTTTGTCTAAATTTATTGTGCTACATGTCTTTCATCAATAAATAGACACTTATTGGATTTTTTTTTAGTTTGGGTAAAAGTTATAGCGTTTACAAACGATGGTGCAAACCGTGAATTTCCCCAGTTTGAAGCATCTCTGACTTTTCTGAGCACCTGTCATGGTGGACACCCCAAGGTATTCCGTTAGGAGTATGGTGAATTCATAGAAAATTTTATTTTTTGTCACAAGTTAACGGAAATTGATTTTTATTGTTTTTTTTTCACAAATTGTCATTTTCCACTAACTTGTGACAAAAAATAAAATCTTCTATGAACTCATCATACACCTAACGGAATACCTTGGGGTGTCTTCTTTCTAAAATGGGGTCACTTGTGGGGTTCCTATACTGCCCTGGCATTTTAGGGGCCCTAAACCGTAAGGCGTAGTCTAGAAACCAAATGCCTCAAAATGACCTGTAAAATCCTAAAGGTACTCATAGGACGTTGGGCCCCTTAGTGCACCTAGCCTGCAAAAAAGTGTCACACATGTGGTATCGCCGTACTCAGGAGAAGTAGTATAATGTGTTTTGGGGTGTATTTTTACACATAGCCATGCTGGGTGGGAAAAATATCTCTTTAAATGACAATTTTTTGATTTTTTTTACACCCAATTGTCCATTTACAGAGATTTTTCTCCCACCCAGCATGGGTATGTGTAAAAATACACCCCAAAACACATTATACTACTTCTCCTGAATATGGAGATACCACATGTGTGACACGTTTTTCAGCCTAGGTTTGCTAAGGGGCCCAAAGTCCTATGAGTACCTTTAGGATTTCACAGGTCATTTTGAGTCATTTGGTTTCAAGACTACTCCTCACGGTTTAGGGCCCCTAAAATGCCAGGGCAGTTTAGGAACCCCACAAGTGACCCCATTTTAGAAAGACAACACCCCAAGGTATTCCGTTAGGAGTATGGTGAGTTCATAGAAGATTTTATTTTTTGTCACAAGTTAGCGGAAATTGATTTTTATTGTCTTTATTCACAAAGTGTCATTTTCCACTAACTTGTGACAAAAAATAAAATCTTCTATGAACTCATCATACACCTAACAGAATACCTTGGGGTGTCTTCTTTCTAAAATGGGGTCACTTGTGGGGTTCCTATACTGCCCTGGCATTTTAGGGCCCCAAAACCGTGAGGAGTAGTCTGGAAACCAAATGCCTCAAAATGACTGTTCAGGGGTATAAGCATCTGCAAATTTTGATGATAGGTGGTCTATGAGGGGCCGAATTTTGTGAAATTGGTCATGAGCAGGGTGGCCTCTTAGATGACAGGTTGTATTGGCACTGAAGTGCAGGAAGCGCAGGATGTTCTCAAATCGTGACCTGGACATGGCAGCAGAGAACATGGGCATGTGATGTATTGGGTACGTAGACCAATAAGACTGCAATACATTCTTTTTGACTAGACCCATGTTAAGGAGAAGGCCTCAAAAAATGTTACGTTCGGAAACTTGGAGTGGTTTCCACCGAAAAGGCTGGGCATGGTAGCTAGGTGGGTGACAGGTGGTGACAGGAGGTGATTGATGGGTGTCTCAGTGGGTGATTAAAGGGGAGAATAGATGCAATCAATGCACTTGGGAGGTAATCAGAAAGGGGTCTGAGGTGGATCTGAGGGTTTGGCCGAGTAATCAGGAGCCCACACGGGGCAAATTAGGACCTGATCTGATGGGTAGGTGTGCTAGGGGGTGACAGGTGGTGACAGGAGGTGATTGATGGGTGTCTCAAGGTGTGATTAGAGGGGGGAATAGATGCAAGCAATGCACTGGGAAGGTGATCGGGGGGGGGGGGGGGGGGGTCTGAGGGAGATCTGAGGGTGTGGGCGGGTAATTGGGTGCCCGCAAAGGGCAGATTAGGGTCTGATCTGATGGGTAGCAGTGACAGGTGGTGACAGGGGGTTATTGATGGGTGATTGATGGGTGATCAGTGGGTGATTAGAGGGGAGAACAGATGTAAATAATGCACTGGGGAGGTGATCAGGGGATCTAAAGGCCGATCTGAGGGTGTGGGCGGGTGTTTGGGTGCCCGCAAGGGGCAGATTAGGGTCTAGTCTGATGGGTAGCAGTGACAGGTGGTGACAGGGGGTGACGAGATGATTGATAGGTGATCAGGGTGTGATTAGAGGGAAGAATAGATGCAAGCAATGCACTGGCGAGGTGATCAGGGGGGGTCTGAGGGCAATCTGAGGGTGTGGGCGGGTGATTGGGTGCCCGCAAGGGGCAGATGAGGGTCTGATCTGATGGGTATGATGGGTAGAAGTGACAGGTGGTGACAGGGGGTGATTGATGGGTGATCAGTGGGTGATTAGAGGGGAGAACAGATGTAAATAATGCAATGGGGAGGTGATCGGAAGGGGGTCTGAGGTGGATCTGAGGGTTTGGCCGAGTGATCAGGAGCGCACACGGGGCAAATTAGGACCTGATCTGATGGATAGGTGTGCTAGGGGGTGACAGGTGGTGACAGAAGTTGATTGATGGGTGTCTCAAGGTGTGATTAGAGGGGGGAATAGATGCAAGCAATGCACTGGGAAGGTGATCGGGGGGGGGGGGGGGGGGTTCTGAGGGAGATCTGAGGGTGTGGGCGGGTAATTGGGTGCCCGCAAGGGGCAGATTAGGGTCTGATCTGATGGGTAGCAGTGACAGGTGGTGACAGGGGGTGATTGATGGGTGATCAGTGGGTGATTAGAGGGGAGAAGTGATTGGGTGCCCGCAAGGGGCAGATGAGGGTCTGATCTGATGGGTATGATGGGTAGAAGTGACAGGTGGTGACAGGGGGTGATTGATGGGTGATCAGTGGGTGATTAGCGGGGAGAACAGATGTAAATAATGTACTGGGGAGGTGATCAGGGTGTGGGCAGGTAATTGGGTGCCCGTAAGGGGCAGATTAGGGTCTGATCTGATGGGTGGCAGTGACAGGTGGTGACAGGGGGTGATTGATAGGTGATTGACAGGTGATTGACAGGTGATTGACAGGTGATCAGTGGGTGATTACAGGGGAGAATAAATGTATACAGTACATGGGGGAATCAGGAGCCCTTAGGGGGCAGTTTAGGACCTAATATAAAATATAGCGTTGACAGATAGTGACAGGGGGTGATTGGGTGCAAACAGTGGTCTGAGGGGGTGATCAGGGGGAGTCTGAGGGGTGCTGTGGGCGATCAGGGGGCAGGGGGGCAGGATCAGTGTGCTTGGGTGTTTACATACACAGCTGCCTCCTCCCCTGGTGGTCCCTCGATCACTGGGAGCACGATGGGAGGAGGCAGCCTGTATAATACACTTTGCATTCATTACAAAGTGTATTATACACTTTTGCAGGGCAAGATCGGGCTGTTTACAACCCGCCGACTCAGCTAAATGGCCGGCGGGTTGACATCGCGGGTGGGTGGAGCCTAATACCAGCGGATGCGCGCGATCCCCGGCTAATCAGTCCCTCAGGTGCCACAGCCGATCGGCGTTATGCGGTTCTGGGGGTGCCACTTTGCCGCCGCTTATTGGTAGTGGGCGGTCGGCAAGTGGTTAAAGATTCAGAAAGGAAGTATCCCAGTGTAAAGAGGAAGCTCCTCCCCTTTGACCTTTCAAGCCATTGATCCTTTAATCTAATGGTTAGTTTCACTGACCAATAGGGAAGCTCATCTCACTTCAGTCACTTCCATTTTACCTTTTTATATACCGTATTTCGCGCCGTATAAGACGCTCCGGAATATAAGACGCACCCAGGTTTAGAGGGCAAAAACCAGGGGAAAAAAATATACTAAACCTGGTGCATCCATATTCCAGGAGCGTCTTGTACATGTCGTCCTGTGTGTCCTCATGTGTGCTCCTGTGCCCCCCATATCCTCATGTGTCCTTCTGTGCCCCCATGGTTCCTCCTGTGCCCCCATGTGTCCTTCTGTGCCTCCCATGTGTCCTCCTGTGTGTCCTAATGTGCCCCCCATGTGTCCTCCTGTGTGTCCTCCTGTGCCCCCATGTGTCCTCCTGTGTGTCCTAATGTGCCCCCCATGTGTCCTCATGTGCCCCCATGTGTCCTTCTGTGCCTCCCATGTGTCCTCCTGTTTGTCCTCATGTGCCCCCCATGTGTCCTCCTGTGCCCTCCATGTGTTCTCCTGTGTGTCCTCATGTGCCCTCATGTGCCCCCCATGTGTCCTCCTGTGTCCTCATGTGCCCCCCATGTGTCCTCATGTGCCCTCCATGTGTCCTCATGTGCCCCCCATGTGTCCTTCTGTGCCCTCCATGTGTCCTTCTGTGCCCCCCATGTGTCCTCCTGTGCCCCCCATGTGTCCCTATATGTTCTCCTGTGCCCCCCCCATGTGTCCTGTGTTTGCTCATGTGCCCCCATGTGTCTTGCTGTGCCCCCTCATGTGTGCTCCGGTGCCCCCATATGTCATCCGGTGCCCCCATGTGTCCTCATTTGCCCCCCTTGCCTGAGTCTCTTGGCCCCCCATAGAGTGTCAATAGCGGCGGCAACTTACCTTTGGCAGGCTCCCGCGCTGATCCTAGATGATTGCGCTGCCCCCCGCTAGCCTCCTCTGCCTCCCCCATGCTTATCTGGCCCCCCCGGGTGTAGCAATAAGTAGCTTACCTCCGCAGTGCGCCCGCGATGACTGCAGACGTCCGTCTTCCAGGCACTTCTCGCTCTAGTGACCGGCTTGAACTGATGACGCGCAGTTCAAAGCCGGTCACTAGAGCGAGAAGTGCCTGGAAGACGGACGTCTGCAGTCATCGCGGGCGCACTGCGGAGGTAAGCTACCGCTACTTATTGCTACACCCGGGGGGGCCAGATAAGCATGGGGGAGGCAGAGGAGGCTAGCGGGGGGCAGCACAATCATCTAGGATCAGCGCGGGAGCCTGCCAAAGGTAAGTTGCCGCCGCTATTGACACTCTATGGGGGGCCAAGAGACTCAGGCAGGGGGGAGGAAGGCAGGCACAGAAAGGCAGGGAATCCCCGACGTGGCGGCGGGTCGCGGTTCGTATCGGCGGGCGTTATTAAGTCGGGGATTCCCTGCCTTTGCCGTATAAGACGCAGGGACTTTTTCTCCCCATTTTTGGGGGAGAAAAAGTGCGTCTTATACGGCAACAAATACGGTATGCTCCAATATTTGTAACTAGTATACATTTATATAATATTAATCGAAACTGAGGCTTTGGCCTCAAGTTTTATCAACTCTTCTGAACCAGAGAGGCAACATCTCTTCTGGACCAGAGGAACTGTTCTGCTTAACAGGAGTGGTCAGACTACTACACCCCGTGATGCTAAGAGACACTGTGGAGTTGTATGTCCCACGACTATTATTCTCAGCAGCAAGCTTTGGGATCCTTTTGACTGGCACAGTCCATGCATCTGCCATTAAAAACTACAGTGAGAGTGTGGTTGTCTATGTGGCAAGATTTAGGAGTGATTGCAGGACCGTTCCCAGAGTGCCTCAGAACTGCGGGGGGCGCAATGACTAACTTTACCTTCTACAGGGGACTAGGGGCCCCCTTCATCCATCTTATTAGCTTTTAATTGGTGCTATGCTGGTAATGAATACCTCTATATGTACATTGCATAGTGGTAATCCTTAACAAACTGTTTCCTTACTCTGATTACACCACTCTGACATTAAAGCTGTACTTGGTAGATTTTGGGGCTCCACATCAGTAGAGTGCTTGGGGCCCCATGTAAAACTTGCACTGGGGCCCCAAGATCCTCAGTTGTGCCACTGTATGATGGCCACATTTGTTTTATGACCATTGTGAGATGGGACCCCAGGCCGTGAAGTGCACCAAGGGGAGTCAGGGGAAGGGGAGGGCCATCAGTTTCGCTGGGGGCCCCATGAAATAGTTATTGCATTGGTGGGATGGCTGAGGGCCACTGGGGGTAAAGGATGTGTTGATATGTGGCGTTGCTGAGTTGATAAAGTTTGTTTTCGTTGTCGATAGTGCGCTAGTACTTTCTTTAAATTCTGCACAGTTTTTGTACAGCAGCTCCCACATAGAGGTGAATAAGCAAAGCGGCTATTGGGTGGTGCAATTATCTTATCTGTCACCCCATATGGCTGTGTTTTATTGCTCAGTATTACTTCTGGGTCATTTAAGGTAAGGATGAGGTTAAGGATAACATTTTCCCCTACACTTCCACGCTTGACTGGTGTTACTCTTTAACCTCCTTGGCGGTCTGATTCTTTCCAGATTTTAGGGTCTAAAAGCGGTGCAATTTTTTTCCACTCTTTCAGACCCTAAAATCTGAAAAAAATCATTCTGGCAGGGAGATCTGCAGCAAAATAAAAAAAAATGTACCTTCCTGGCTCCTGTGCTGCAGTTTTCTCTTTGCCCACAAGATGGCGCTAATATACATATAAACGAACTTCTCTATATTTCTCTAACATAGAGAAGTTCGTTTTCATTATTAGCCCCGCCCCCGATGACGTCACGTTGCCACCACCGCTCTGCTGCCACCACCACGGCTGCGCTGCTTCAACTGGCTGCCGGGTCCCCGGAAGAATAGCGGGGACATGGGGGATCCCGGCGGCCAGGGAAAGACCCCACACTGCCGGGGAGAGAGGCTGGAGTCCCGCTGCGCAGCGAGATCGCGCGCGGGACTCCACAACTGCAAGTAAAGCTCTGCAATGCCTACCCCGACCTGAGCTCGGGATCACCGCTAATAGCTTGTTTTTTCTACCCCGAGCTCAGGTCGGGAAAACCGGCAAGGAGGTTAAAGAACACTATAAAATTATGCGTGGGAGGGAAAGAACAAAGGGAAAGGAAAAATAACAAAAGAAAAAAGATTTGCGATTCATAGAGAACAGTAAACATACACTTGGAATTATTATTTTTCTTAGACATGCAGCATACATTTTTACATATTCATCTGCTGATATTTAGATTAAGGGCCCGTTTCCACTAGTGCGACGCGATTTCGCCGGCATTCCGACGCTTGTAAAAACGCATGCGGGTGCGTTTCCGCATGCGTTTTACCCGCGATTTCGCGTGCGATTTCGCATGGCAGGGTGCCATGCGAAATTAACCATGACACTGCCAGGGCAAAATAACATTGAGAAGGGTGCGAAATCGCACGCGAAATCGCGGGTAAAAACGCATGTAACAAACGCATGCGTTTTTACTATTAAATACATTAGCGGCGATTCGCACGGATTCTCGACGCAGGCGAATTCTGCGGGTCCCGCCGTGCAGATTTGGCCCGCCGCCAAATCGCTCCCGCACGCCGCACAGGTGGAAACAGCCCCATCCACTAACATTAACTATGCGAATCCGCATGCAGTGCCCGCATGCGGATTCGCCCTAGTGGAAACGAGCCCTTAAAGAAATGCTAATGGAAACAAAATAAACATGTGGTTGATTTGCCTTTATGTATTTCACAAAAAACACGGAATTGCGATGTGGCCAAGTGAATCATCACTCTGGAAGGCTTGTTGTTCACTTCAGGAGATTCCTGTGTACCTGAGGGAGGAAAAATCAGAGGCATTCATTTTACTCAGCCTCCAGCTGATTACTTTGGCTGAGCATCATTAGGTATTGGAAATGATTCTTAATGTGTAGATATGGCTCAGTGTATCAAATCTCCCCAGGCTTTTTGCTTATAGCTTCTTACATCCAGCAGACACCGTACACCCACACAACACATAAAGATTTGCTGCAATAAATGTGAGGGAATTTTGTGACCAACTAGCTTATTAAATTACACAGTAGAACACTCAGGATTTGCTGCAATGGCCTTGCTTTTTCCATATATTTACAGAAGTTCTTTTATTTATCAAATCTGTGTTCTACATTTCTACAATGTGCTGGCCGCTGGTAACATTTAGGAGTTTTGTGCTTTACTAAAGAGGAACATTATTGAACAGCCCCAAAAATGATTGATATTTTAATTATCAACACCCAGAGTTAGTTATCAGCAAATAACTTTTAGCAGCTGAGCCATTTAACCTGCAGCTCTGTTAAAGCAGGTCTAAACTTAAAAAAAACAAAAACAACCAAACAAAAAAAAAACCCTAGTGTACTCACTACTCCATACTGCCCCTTCAGTGACTGTTTTGCCATTGCCCCTTGTCTGTTATTTTGCTGCAGCAGGGGGCAATTCAGTGTATACTGCCATTTCAGAGTAGCAACTGTTGGCATTCACAGGGTGGTAAGTTTATAATGTGCAGGTTCCCATTCACAACTCCTGTATAAGTACAATATGGGCTATGCCTCGGTAGAATACAATGACTGGCCAGCTGACATGGGTATCACATGAGGCAGTTGGTGTTATTCCTGTGGTGGTGATATTCACCTTCTGTCATGTCCATGTATTGATTATCCTGACAAAGTAAGCAAATAACCAGCACCAAAGGATTTTAGAGGTGATATATTCAGATAAAAAAAGTTATCTGCCAACATTTTCCAACCTCCATCTCAGAAAGTATCAGATGTAATTATAGCTCAAAGTGTAAGTAAAACAGCTCATGCTGCCAGCAACAGACACAGTCACTAGCTAAAATTAACAGTGTCAGCATGGCAGCGAGGGTATCCCATGTTTTACTTACACTTTGAGCCATAATTACATCTGATACTTTCTGACTCTGAGATGGATGTTGGCTGCTGTCATTCACTATTTTTTGATGTGAATAAATCGCCTCTAAAATCCTTTGGTGCTGGTTATTTGCTTACATTGACTATTACCAGGGCCGGCCTTAGATTTCACAGCGCCCTGAGCGTAACCAGATTTTGGTGCCAGCCCCCTCCCCCATTCATCCTCATCGCACACTTGAGCGCACACACACGCTCATGTGCAAGATCCCCTTCAGTGTATATAAGCAGATCCCCCCCTTTATTGTATATAGGCAGACCCCCCCTTTAGTGTATATAAGCAGACCCCCCCCTTTAGTGTATATAAGCAGACCCCCCCCTTTAATGTATATAGGCAGATCCCCCCCTTTAGTATATATAAACAGATCCCCCTTTTACTGTATATAGCTACACAGATAAATAGTGTATACCATACAAGCAGATCCCCATTTGGTGTATATAGCCCCCCCCCCCACACACACACACACAAACACTTCCTCAACCAGGAGGCAGTTGGGGAATCTTACTTTTCTGCTTGTAGCTGAGGACAGAAGATGGCCAGGAGTCAGCAGTGACAAGCAGGTCTCTCTCTAATTAGTGTGCAGCGCAGATATCGCTGGTGAGCGAGGGGCGGTGCTACTGGCACACACGGCTCACACAGACTCATCAAGAGGCAGCAGCAGGTTCCTGGAGTCTTCACCCCCATCACCCCTAGCGTCACCAGGGGGGCAAAGCTACCACTCGCAGCAGCCACAGACGGACCCGGAGCCCGCAGCCAGCAGTTAGAAATGCGGCCAGGGCCAGTTGAATGCACATTACGTGTGCCCCCCTGGAATCGGCGCCCTGAGCGACCGCTCCGGTCGCTCAGGTCAAAGGCCGGCCATGACTATTACAAACCTGTATTAGTCTCATGGTCTAGACCAGGCATGGGCAAACTTGGCTCTCCAGCTGTTACGGAACTACAAGTCCCACAATGCATTTGCCTTTATGAGTCATGACTGTGGCTGTCAGACTCCTGCAATGGATTGTGGGACTTGTAGTTCCTTAACAGCTGGAGGGCCAAGTTTGCCCATGCCTGGTCTAGACCATGCACAAAGATCTTTGACATAGGTGTGCCTACCGTGGTGGTGTGCTAAAAGCCGCATATGAAGGTACATGCTATAATAGTAGACACCAATGAAAGACATTGTGATAAGTCAAAGGTCTGGTTTCATGGTTCAATGAATGGATAACCTCAACTTACCCATTGCTAGTGAACCTAATATGCATGTTAATAGTACTTTTCGATTAACACTTGAGAAGAGCAGTAAAGTGACGCTGCATTGATTTCAATATTTACTCATTTGCAGAGCAGAATTTTCAAAGCTAAATCCAGGATCCAACCAACATCACTATTTTAATCACGTTTTTTGTGCAAGCACCTGCTGAATTCTTATTCACACTTCAGACTGCTGACCCCTATTTAGCTGACTCTTCTGTGCAAGTACTTTCATTACAATGTTGAAGAGACTTGCCTGTTTAAGCCAGTGATGGTGAAGACACCAAGTTACCAGGGTCATAGACCTCAAACTATTGCTTTTTAGTCTGTGATCCACATAGCTTGCTGTCTTGCTCATTACTGACATGAACAGGCTCCCTTCTCCCTACATCTTTCCAGGACTAGAGTTGATCAATTTATTCTACAGAATGGCACCTCAAGGAGAAATCATGGGAAGCATGTGCAAGATTTGATCAGCCAAATGTATCTGTAAATCTCTGATTGGATTGCAATCATTATCGTCTTGTCTAGCTTCAGTTTCCCATTCATCCTTAAACAGAGACAGAACAAAAGCAAAGGTGAGACCTAATCAAATTGAACCCATGCTTCACCATGAGAAGAATTTATCTCGAAAAAAAATAATCATCTTTATTTAAGAGCTATTTTGGACTGACAGCCAAAGTCATATTGCGCATGAATCAGTAGGATGCAGTCAATGTGATACCACCATGTTTAGTTTATTACTGGCTCAGAACAAGTATTTGTGAGAGATATCTTAAGATGGTACATAGACAACAACTTACTAGTGGTTCTCTACTTTTTCCACATTATCTACAACTGAAGACAAACGTCTGGCTGAAGTTATACTTAATGGTATAAAAAATACTATAAAGAGATATAAAAATTGGAAGAACTATTTAGTGGTGAATGTTAAACAAATACAACATTTTTTCTTTCATAAATTGAGCCCTTCTAAAATCCCCAAATAGCTATCAGTCTAAAAATAATTGTTACTACATATTGCATGATTCCCATTTTCATTAAAACATCACAATGTCTGAAATGTATTTTTAGATTCTAAAGATGACAATGCGAAACCATTACCGAACACAATGGAAGATCTTACTTGGGACAATAGTAATCAGGAAGATAAGAAACTTGAAAAAACGACATCTGTATTAGTATTACCAAAAAGGATATCATGTGAGGTAAGGGTTATTAATGATGATCACACACAGTGGATTACCAGTCTGGAAATATGATGGAATATTTTTTAAACCCTTGTAAACATAATGTAAGGAGCAGGGCACATCATGTTTACTAGGATTTATGCTACATATGTAACCCATTACATAGTTTGTGGAACACGTGGTTTGGGTCACCCCGAGCTGCTTGGTTACTACGTTTTGTATGCAACACCTACATTGCCTGTTACACAAGCAGCATAAGTGTTTCATATATTATATGAGTTATGCAAATACTGTCTGCCTCTACACGTTAAGTTTAACAGGGTTATTGTTTATTAGATTTATATAGTTCCAACATATTACGCAGCGCTGTAGAATAAATAATATTAAAGACAATGATAACAGGGGTGACCGAGAACACAATACAGGTAAGAAGCAAAAAGCAAAAAACAACTGTGATGACAACGTACCTGTGGTACAAGAGACCAGTAAGCTGAGGACAGCAACCCTTGCAGCTCACCGACTGGAACCCCTGGAAGTGGAACAGGGGAGTCCAGTAAGCAAGGGGCAGGAGCGCTTGTGAAACCAGCGGCGTGACCTGTTTGGAAACAAAGCACTCCCACAGGCTGAGTCTGGTACTGCAATGACTCGGTGACCAGGTAAGTTCAGAAGTGGACACCAGGCTGGAGAAGATGCTGGACTTGAAACAAGCAGAAGTTGGCAGCAGATCGGGTACTTGTACAAGCCGGGGTCTGGCAGCAAATCGGGTCCTCAGACAAGTAGGGGTCGGCAACAAATCGGGCAGTCGTACAAAGCAGAGGTCAGCAGGAAATCGGGTAGTCAGGCAAGCCAAGGTCAATATCCAGGAGATCAGGAACGGGCAGAGCAGAAACTCACTCACGGGAGTGCAACACACACAAAGCTGCAGAACTACTGCACCACAGTGTTGCACTCTCCAGACTTAAATAGGCCGTTTGGCAACGCGCACGCGTACACGGCACGCGCGCAAACACACGTGCATGCGCGCACTCGCGCATATGCAACCGAATGCCAGACAAATATGCAAATAACAGAACACCCTTTGCTCGTGCGCACATACGCAGCACTCACAGTAACGCCTTATGGCGCCAACGCTTATGCTGCGCAACACAACGCATGCGGGCAAGCACCGACAGACCACCAGGCAAGGAGGCCTGCCGAAACCCACCAGGACGAATGCCAGCATTAGTGTTGGGCGAACAGTGTTCGCCACTGTTCGGGTTCTGCAGAACATCACCCTGTTCGGGTGATGTTCGAGTTCGGCCGAACACCTAATGGTGTTCGGCCAAACTGTTCGGGTTCGCCCGAACTGCTCAATGGCCGGCCGAACAGGGCCCCTGTTCGGCCGAATACGGCCCCCCCTATGGGGTCGCAGGCATAAGGGGGGAGCATGCCCCGATCGCGGGGGGGTCGGAAATTCCCCCCACCACCTCCGCTAGCGCTCCCCCCTCTGCCCGCTTCCCCATAAAAAAAGTTTAATGCAAGTTAAATAGTACCGGTGGCTGGCAGTGGAGTGAGGAGGAGGAGTCCGAGTAGGAGAGTGACGCGTTGAGGCCGGGCAGCGGGCGGTTCAGCGGTAGTACCCTTGTGGTACTTCCGCCCTTTCTCTGACCTCACGTCCTCTACGTGATGACGCATACGAGGGTACGCGTGACGCGTACCCTCGTATGCAGAGGACGTGAGGTCAGAGAAAGGGCGGAAGTACCACAAGGGTACTACCGCTGAACCGCCCGCTGCCCGGCCTCAACGCGTCACTCTCCTACTCGGACTCCTCCTCCTCACTCCACTGCCAGCCACCGGTACTATTTAACTTGCATTAAACTTTTTTTTATGGGGAAGCGGGCAGAGGGGGGAGCGCTAGCGGAGGGGGTGGGGGGAATTTCCGACCCCCCCCCCGCGATCGGGGCATGCTCCCCCCTTATGCCTGCGACCCCATAGGGCCCCCAAAATGGGCATGTTCGGGGGTCCCATAGACTTCTATTGAGTTCGGGGTTCGGGCCGAACATGCCGAACATCTGGCCCATGTTCGGCCTGTTCGGCCCGAACCCGAACATCCAGGTGTTCGCCCAACACTAGCCAGCATCTGCATGTACCAACCGCCTTGTCTGGACAGGTAACTGTCCGTGACAACAACACAATACAGGTAATAAGCAATAAGATTCAAAACACAATACAGGTAATAAGCAATAAGATTCACAACACAATACAGGTAATAAGCAATAAGATACACAATGCCAGATCATACACTGGAATAGTAGTCCCAATAATACAAGTTCACATTATTGTGGGTAGAGTGCACAATGAAGTATGATACACAAGAAGACAGGGCCCTGCCATACGCTTACAATCTAGAGGGTGGGATGGTGACACCAAAGAAGGAGATTTGGTGAATATGCTCCAATCTGTCTAAAGCTGGCCATACACTATTCACTTATCACTTAATATCGTTTTTTAATCAATATTACGATTACTTGTTTTTAATCAGTATTAAGGGATTAAATTGAAGGAAATGTAGATTCGCAATGTAGATTTTTAGTTGGTCATAAAATAATTAATCATAATATTGTGTGGTCAGCTTACAGATACTTGTGAGGCGGTTGGAGTCCTGTAATTTATTCAGGCGTATGTCATGTTGTGTTAAAGCCCTATTTCAGGTTCACAGTAATTTCAGCGAGATTGCAAACCACAAGAAATGGGCTGTCAGGCTTGTCTGGCTACTTGCTATAGGTCAGACTGTATGCTCATATGACTGACCTATAACCCAGCCCTAAAACCTACGCAAACTCCTGCCTAACAACAAAGTACAATACCTTGCAGGCAGATGTAGCATGCAACCTGGCAAATCGCATTTACTAAACACAGCAAGGTAATGCACACACAGTATATTAGAATAGTCACCTGAGGCCTATGGGCTGAGGCAACCAAGACGAAAGTGTAATCACAATACAGAGGCGTGGTCAAGAGTCAAGACAGGCCGAAATCAGAGCAGGCAGCGTTCTTGCAAGGTCCTTTAACAATCTGGGGTTGACAACAGGAAATCCAGTCAGATGCAAGGTCAGGGACAAGCCGGGTCGATAACAGGTGATCAGAAGAAGCGTGGTCAGGTGCAATCCGGGTCAGCAACAGGTAATACAATCTACAAGAAGCTTGGTCAAGAGACAGACGAATCTGCAGCAAGACAAGGCACTTGGAGTGAGCGCAATCTCAGCTACAAGCCCAGCATAAGCTATCACGGGCGAAGACTGAGGGCGCTCAGCTTACTTTTATACAACGACTAACCAATCAGCAAGCAGAAGAATCCAAAAAAACCTATTAAGTAACAGCATTTCAGCCGTCAGCTGACACGTAAGGTACGCATGTGGCCACTGTTTACATTGGCGGAGCGCGTACTGGGAACACGTCCGCTGATTATCCAATGGGAGCTAAGCGCCATGTGCTCCAGTGACGTCAGGGCGCCGCCTGAGACCCACGCCATGAGCTGCCGAAGGACTTTACATGGGCACTGCCATAGGCGCCCATGCACATCCATTGTTTCCAGAGTCCCACTCTTGTCCCTGTCTGCTGTTCCTGAGCCAAGTGACCAATGACCAAATTTCATCCATGAATTTAGCTTTGACTGGAATCCAAATAGCAATTAATTCATTGGTATTCTGATATATGATCATATGTTTTGAATGTATTCATCTTTTTTATAGTCTTGAGATGGAAACTATAGGTATATTTATATCCATGTGATGCGCAAACAGTAAGGTTCAAAAGTCCTTATGTGTGTAAATCATTTAACATGCTCAGACATTTGTACACTGTCAGCGCTCATTAAATGACAAAACTCATAATTGTATCTGCTGAACAGAGAACATATAAACGCAGCCAGCAGAAGGATCATAGAACTTTGCTATCAAAGATTCTTAGGAGACTTCCTTTTTTTTTTATAACAACGTTATAGTCATGGACATTTTTTACACGTCAAACAATACCAACATTTTAGTTATAAATACAGTAACGTAGTCACATTCTTTGACTCAGATTCACCCTTTACAGTGCCCCTAAAACACCTTTTAGATAAGAACTTGCTTTAGTTAGATTCCTCAGTAGAGGAAGACCTAATCAGGTTTGCTTATGCATGATTTATCTTTTTTTTTTACTTTTTAGTTTCGAAACTTGCTATAGGGGATTGACTATATCAAGTTCAAGTATGTCTGAACACAACTAAAGTCCTTAGGTTCTAAATGGAATAGAAAAAAAAAGTTTATACTAGAACTGGTTTTCAGAGCACATTTTTGGCACATCTCACACTGAAACCAACCTCATTTTTGTGTTGTTGTCAGAACACACTGCATAATGTTGTTCCTTTCTTCACATGATAACATTTTAAAAATATTGCCCCGTCTGCTATGGTCTGTGGTAATGTGGTTGTGTCCATGGCATTACTGTATTTGAACTATGTGTTAACAGTAACGAAATAACATCAGCATTCTGGTGGAACTGCTCCAAGCAGAGGAAGCGCTGCCACATTTATTACTGAAAAAAATCATCTAGTCATTAAACATGGAGATCATAAAAGTGATAGATTTAAGAAATTATAATGAGATCAGCAGTTTCAGAGGCATGAATAGATAACTTCATTTTGGTTAATAACTGTTCTGCGGTATTTGCTCTGTAATTGATTCTGCAGAATGAGCAAATGGACACCCAAACCAGAAACACACACACTCTCACATTACATGCAGATTCAATACGTACTGTACAACATAGATGTTCTACACAGCTAATGTGCACATTCTTACCTTATAAAGAGGAAGTCCAGTGAAAATAAAGAAATAAAAAAAAATGCTTCATTTTTATAATTATGTATAAATGATTTAGTCAGTGTTTTCCCATTGTAAAATCTTTCCTCTCCCTGATTTGCATTCTGATATTTGTCACATGGTGACATTTTTACTGCTGGCAGGGGATGTCAGTGGAAGTAGCTGCTGCTTGCTTTTTGGCAGTTGGAAACAGCTGTAAACAGCTTTTATTTCCCACAATGCACTAGTAGTAGGAAAAGAACACCTGGAAAAACATACCGCACCAAACTGGAATAGGCAAATAATCAATCCATCTTTATTGAAACATCACATAAAAAACAATTAAAAACCACGTTTCAGGAGGTGAGCCAAAATAGACAATATTTCCACCAAAATAGCAAATAATAGCAGCATGGGGGCCCTTTAAGGAAATACATAAGGTGCTAATAGTACATAAAGTGCCATGAAATCATTGTAGTACAAACACTTGTGCAATTGAGCAAACTTATAATAGATCAAAAAGTGCAAAAATCATGAAAACAATGAATCAATAAATAAAGGAAACTGTGAGCAACACCAAGCAGAAGGGACACAATAAAGTGCAATAAGGATGCCCAAGAGGGGAAAGTACAGTTTTCAGTTTTGTTTGTTTTGTAATTGAGCTTGTTTAACTAACTTGACTTTAGCACTACAGGATGCCTAAAGAATAATGGTTAATTACCGTATGTATTTAAAAGTTCATAAGAGCATACCATAAACCAAAGCATCTTCATAGCTTCCTTTTTATGTGGGCTTTGTTATTGTTCTGATATTTTACATTGTTGCATTATTTTCTCTCTGTGACATCAAATATTTAAATATTTATAACGATTAAATAATCGGGTAAACATTTTTCATTTTGAATGTTTGGCATTTAGCAACATATTTAGAACTGTTTGCTTTCACTTAAGGCAAATATGGTATCCCAAAAACATACAGATTAGTTAGAGTCAGAGGACCAAGGTTGTAATATTTATTAACATTGAAGGTTAATGTAAATCACTTTTCCAGACCTACTACATTTGGTGGGTGACAGGGGGAGAAACTCACCAACACTCACCCATAAATCATCACTCTTTTGAAACTCTGCCCCTTTCCTCAGTAAGCCTACGCAGCTATTTTTTCCGAAGTGTTCCAAAGCTCTGTGGTCTCCCCAACCTGCGTTTCTGTGGCCCACCCCCAGCTTAGCAGCCACCTATTAGGCTGTGACTGCCAAGCTGAGCTGGGCACAGGCTTAGGAGATGGCCACAAAGCTTCAGAACACTTAAGAATAAGAACGGCATGGCGATTTTGCCTAGGAAGGGGGTGGCAATTCAAAAGAGGAATGATTTATGCGTTGAGAGGGTAAGATTCTGCACCCACTGATTGTAGTAGAGCTGGAGAAGAGCTGCACATTAAAAGTTTTTTGGTCCACAATCTTGGTCATCTTTAATAAGCTTCCCCCTAAATTGACCCTAGATGGACTATGGTAGGGATTCGATTGTGAACCCTTCTGAGTGATAGTGACAAGACTATATATAATCTGTAAAAGCACTGCAGAAGATGTCAGTGCTATATAAATACTAAATAAAAATAACGGTACAGTACTCTGCTAAGGTTTCCAAATATACATAAAAAAAGTATACAGAAGGTGTAGGAAACTGTACAGGGCAATGAAATGAAAAATAGGGAGGTTGGGAAGGGAAGGATGACCAGGAAATGGGAAGTGGAATAAGGAGGGGTAGAAGAATAGGCAAGTAACGAGCAGGTGGAGGAAGGATTGTGGAGAGACAAGAAAAGTGGAATGGGGAGTTAGCTCAGCACCAATGGAATTCACACTCCATGGACCTGAACTGAATACAATTATATATACAACACATTATATACAATATTGGATTCAAAGACCCAGCAGGACCTCTAAAATAGTAGCATTCACTGTAAAGTCCAATGTAATAATTGTATAATGCAAACTTGTGTAAAGCCAATGCAGGATAATAGATTGCCCTCCAATGATAGATCCTTCAAGGTATGGGGGATGGGGGGTGGGACATGGCTATAGCTGCTGCACTCATGTTCTACTACTAGGAAGTATAGTCCACCACTGTATAGTAGTCCATCTAGCCTCAAAGCTGACACGGAGACTTCATTAAATTCAGGCTATTGTATATTATCAAAATCATAGAAATAATATTTTTTTGAATAAAGTTGTATTTCTCTGTCAATAAGGTGTATTTCCATGTCATGCATATAACAATAACACATGAAATATTTTTATATTTACTATTCAGAACCCGAGTGAACTATTTATTATTTTCCAAAATGAAATGCCTAACAGTTCATGCACAGAAGTTGAATTTTGTATGGAGAACCAAGTTATTAGGAGAAAACCCCAACAATGGAATGAAAAGATACTCTGCCTAAATGCTCAGGGTAAGAAACAGAAACATCTCTGATCTTTACTAAAGACAGTGTTCACTGAGGTATATGCAATTAAGTTATAAGAAATAGAATGCATTTTAACACTGCTAGCATGTTACATCACTGTCTATCACAAATCCTCTACTGTATAATTCCTAAAAAGTACCCAGACACCAACATGAGAGTATTAAAAAAAAAAGCAAATGTTACTACAAAGCAGTAAAAAAACCTAATCCAACACACAATACAGATCCTTATGAGAAAACAAATAAAAACCTTTTATACCTAATTGTTGATTAATACACAGGCAAACTCAGTTCTCAGCTCTAAGACATACTGTATAATAAATGTATAATATAAAGTACACCAGCATATTGGATGTGAGCACAATCATACTGCCCATCAGTATTCAATGTATGAGCTAGCACCTTATTCTATTCTTGTATGGTTTCCATCAACATACCTCTTCAGCATATTTCACAGAACTGTGTCTGAGTTTCTGAGGAAGTGGTTGGCTTGTTATATATAATTGGGCATCAATATGTCTCCAAAGAGACACAGAAATGGGCCCCGCAGGCACATTGTGGCCAGTGCAGAAAATCTTTAATATTTTTATAATGCGTAAAGTATAGTATCTATTATGCAGCATATGTTCATTCACCGTATTAGATTTCACTGCCAAATATCATCACAAATGTATTACCATCATTGTGATGAATATCTACAGTGTTTACAATTAGTAGAACTCCCACATGCTGCTGGTCACCGTGCTGGCTGGTAAATAAAGTCCCTCTCTCTCTCTCTTTTTCACCTCTGTCTCTCTCTGCACAGCCACTAGCTTCTCTCCCAGTGTGATTATTGACAGAAACATTTAATCATTCCTATAAGCCTAACTCAAAAACACCCTTATTCATTTGGAGGTAGATACTATTCATTTAGAAGCTGAATAACAGTATCAACAGCATAAAATTAATGTTTAATAAACAAATTCCTTGCTTATCGCCATCTAGAATGCCAACTGGCATCATCTTTCTCTTGTACATTTATATTAGTTGAGCAGCCCGAGACATATCCTGCATACACAGATGCAAAGGTTTTTTTTCCACTAGTCGGAATTGCAAACATGCTGTGATTTTGTTTTTACAGTGTTCACGCTTCAATGCAATTATCGTGCGTGTGCCATTCACACAACTGTGTTTGCGATTTCTGAAGGGAACAAAATTCAACCAATCATAGATGCAGGAAAAATACTCCATGTAGTGCGTTCGCCTTGGGACAACCATTGAATTGAACTAGTAGAAAAAGGGGCACCGCGATTAGCATGCTAATAATTGTGTTCTTAGGATCGAGAAATTGTGTATGATTCAAAAATCCGATTTAAACACAACTGATGGAAAAGGGCCCTAAGATACCACTGCTAGTAGGGACTGCTGCTCTCCTCTGAACCGTCCATCCTCTGCTAGTGTCCAGAGCCACAGGGAAAAGTGCATAGACTGAGTTGAGCATTTCTCTAGCAACTGATTGAAGGACCTGCCTCTGTGTCTGAGCTGGGAAACCTTCCAACATACTCTCAAAACACGTGTTCAGACAAGCCTATAATTTGCTACAGGTAGTATTGGAGGATCTCTGCTTCGTCTGCTAACCCGTGTGTCTTGTCTCCTTTCCCTAATGTCTCTAAATCCTTACCCTCTAGATTTTTAGCTTGCAAGGGCAGGTACCTCTCCTGAGGGTTTCATATTCTGCTGTAATTTATCCTATGAACATGTGCCTGTATTATTGATGTCCCAAACAACACATCAACAATGTTTTTATTGCTGGATGTCCTGACTGTATAGTGTCTTGAACTTCTCATGTATAAATGTTCCCCAATATTTGTTTTGTACTATGTGCAGCACTACGGAAGATGTTGGCACTATCCTACTAATATAATAAATGGGAAAGTTCGGATGTTTGGATGTTTGTTACTCGATCACGCAAAAACGACTGAACGGATTTGAATGAAATTTGGCACACACATAGTACATTGCCTGGAATAAAGTATAGGATACTTTTTATTCCCATAACCAAAAAGAGACAAATACAAATTTCACTGGGAAATAAAAACTGCAGTCATTCCTACACTGTTGCACTGGAGGTGTGTTTAGCTTCTAAGGGTAGAATGGTTAATTTGCATATATTCAGCAGTGATGCTCTGGGAGACATCTCAAGCTCACTCCAACCTGAATTATCGCAAATTCTTTCTGTTTTAAGAAAGCAATCTTTTGTTTTTCTTAACATCTTAGTAAGGGGGCTTTTAGGACCATTGTAGTCCCTTACACACTCCAATGAGTTCTGGGTCACCATGAGTTTGCTGGTTAGTCTGTACCTCTCGGTGTTACAAGCCCTACTGCATAGAGCCAAATTAATCTATGCCATGCACTGATGAGGATCAAACAATCCAAAACAGTCTGTATGCATGTTGGATTATCATGGCTCTGTACAAATTAACAAGGTGACACATCATTGCATTTCAGCGGTTCTGGAGGTGTGTTTAGCTTCTAAGGGTAACAATGGTTAATTTGCATATATTCAACAGTGATGCACTGGGAGACATCTCAAGCTCACTCCAACCTGAATTATTGCAAACTCTTTCTGTTTTAAGAAAGCAAACTTTTGTTTTTCTTACACTGTTATGGTAGGGTTCTCAAACTTTGCACAGTTGGTCGTTGGGTGACTAGGATTATTATTCAGAAAAGTGGTTGGAGCCTATAAAAGCCTATCAAAATTCACCTATTGATTTTCAAGGGGAATATTTACATTTCTGCCATTCTTGCACTGTTAATGGCACAAGCCTCCAACCTGGTATAGTTGATCATTGGGTGACTGGGGTTCCATTTCAGAAAGGGGGTGGAGCCACAAATAGCCAATCAGATTTGTTTCATTCCAATGCAAATTATTGTTGCCAAACACCGCAAAGCCCACAAACTTGGTAATCAAGTAATTGATTAATTGTGTGTTAGGGTTAGGAAAGTGGGCACAGCCAACACCAGCCAAATACATAAGCGGGCAACGCAGGGTCATAAGTGGGCGGAGACAAATACACATTTTATTGGGAAAATGTAAACAACAGCCATTCTTGCACTGTTAATGGTAGGGTTCTCAAACTTTGCACAGTTGGTTACTGGGTGACTGGGGTTAATATTCAGGAAAAGTGGGTGGAGCCTACAAAAGCCAATCAAAATCCACCTATTAATATTTAAGGGGAATATTTCATTGATGCCATTCTTGCACTGTTAATCACGTGTACCTGGTACTGTTAATGGCACAAGCCTCAAACCTGGTATAGTTGATCATTGCGTGACTGGGGTTTAAATTTATATAACAGGGTGGAGCCCCAAACAGCCAATCTGATTTGTTTCATTTTAATGCAGGTTATTGATGCCAAAGACCGCAAAGCTCACAAACTTGGTCATTGAGTAATTGAGTAATTGTGTGTTAGGGTTAGGAAAAGTGAGCGCAGCCAACACCAGCCAAATACATAATCGGGCAATGCTGGGTCATCAGTAGGCGGAGACAAATACACATTTCACTGAGAAAATGTAAACTGCAGCAATTCTTACACTATTAATGGTAGGGTTCTCAAACTTTGCACAGTTTTCACTGGGTGACTGAGATTAATATTCAGAAAAGTGGGTGGAGCCTACAAAAGCCAATCAAAATCCACCTATTAATCTTTAAGGGGAATATTTAATTGATGCCATTCTTGCACTGTTAATCACCTGTACCTGGTACAGTTGGCCATTGGGTGATTGGGGTTCAAATTCAGAAAAGGGGTGGAGCCACAGCCAATCAGATTTATTTTATTTCAATGCAAATTATTGATGCCAAAGACCGCAAAACTCACAAACTTGGTCATTAAGTAATTTTGTGTTAGGGTTAGAAAAAGTGGGCGGAGCCAGCACCAGCCAAATACATATTCGGGCAATGCCGAGTCTTCAGTGGGCGGAGACAAACACAAATTTCACTGGGAAAATGTAAACTGCAGCCATTCTTACACTATTAATTGTAGGGTTCTAAAACTTTGCACAGTTGGTCACTGGGTGACTGGGATTAATATTCAGAAAAGTGGGTGGAGCCTACAAAAACCAATCACAATTCACCTATTGATTTTCAAGGCAAATATTTAATTGTTGCCATTTTTGCACTGTTAATGGCACAAGCCTCAAACCTGGTACAATTGATCATTGGGTGACTGGGGTTAAATATTTAGAAAAGGGGTGGGGCCACAAACAGCGAATCAGATGTGTTTCATTTCAATGAAAATTATTCATGCCAAAGACCACAAATCTTACAAACTTGGTCATTGACTATTGACAATTATGTGTTAGGGTTAGAAAAAGTGGCCACAGCCAATAGCAGCCAAATACATACCTGGGAAATATTAGGACATCAGTGGGTGGAGAAAAATACAAATTTAACTGCCAGAATGTAAACTGCAGCCATTCTTACACTGTCTGTCAATGGTAGGGTTCTTAAACCTTGCACAGTTGGTCACTGGGTGACTGGGATTAATATTCAGAAAAGTGGGTGGAGCCTACAAAAGCTAATCAAAATTCACCTATTGATTTTTAAAGGAGTGGAGCCACAGCCAATTAGATTTATTTCATTTCAATGCCAATTATTGATGCCAAAGACCGCAAAGCTGGCAAACTAGGTCATCATTGAGTAATTGTGTGTTAGGATTAGAAAAAGTGGACAGAGCTAACACTAGCCAATTACATACCCGGGCAACCAGCTAGTATAAAATAAAAATAATAATAATCCTGCTTACTGCACTATGTGTGCATCATCTTTTCTACAGATGTCTCAACCCTCATTGCTTATCGCTAGTGAAGTGCTTATAACACTGAGTTAGGTTTGTATTTTTAGAAGAGAAGCCAAAATCAGTAATGCAAGTCAGGGCCGGTGCTACCATAGAGGCAAAGGAGGCAATTGCCCCAGGGCCCCAGAGCCTGTACGGGTCCCCAGTGGCTACAAGAGGAAAACATTTTTTTTCAAAAAGACCTTATAGTTTTGGAGAAAATCGATTTTAAAGTTTCAAAGGAAAAAAATACACATTAAACACCCACTGATTTTAATGGTTAATAGCAAATCCACCTTAAATGCTAGAAACCCTAAATTTCCAGGATATATCAAGAAGATAATTGGGAAGAAGAGGAAAAAACTATTTTCAAAAAGACCTTATAGTTTTTGAGAAAATCGATTTTAAAGTTTCAAAGGAAAAAAGTATACTTTTAAATGCGGTAAATGTCACTTTTAGTAGCAAACCTAACGGTAGTGTCATTTTACATGTATCAAAAGAAAGAGCAATAAATTTCCTGACGGGGTTTCCAGGGTGTCCATACGCAGCCGCATCGCTTTGGCCAGGGATCGCTATACAGCTGCAAAATGGCTGTATGAAGATCCCTGGCATTTTTTTCCTATTTTCCCCCCAAAAAATTTTCATGTTTAGAGTGTGGGAATTTTTTTTTTAAATTATGTGGGGTCCCCCCTCCTGAAACTTTTTAACCCCTTGTCCCCCATGCAGGCTGAGGTAGCCAGAATGTGGAGCTCCGACCGATTGGGGCTTCACACCCTGACTATACCAGCTGCAAAAAAGGCCCCTTAAAGAGGAGCTGTTAGGTATAAGGTCTCAGAGAAAATAAACACATATATCAGTAGCTAAAGATTGGCTGTACTTACATTACATATGCATTTCACTGTCCACGTTTGGATTTCACAGACTTTTTATATAGTATATGCAGAGAATGATGCTCCTGACAGCCCATGGCAGGTTCCATGTTTGTGAAGCCAAATGTGTCGTCATGTCCTGCCTGCTTCCCTATTCACAGAGGAGCTCGTACAGAATAACACAGTGTGCAGTGAATATTAATGAGCCATGTGGCTAGGAACAATAGCGGACTCCTGCAGTGTACTCTGCCCGGAGATTTATCTGTGCTGTGGCTGGACTGAGTTAGAAGCTGCTGAAACTTGATCCCGTCTTCTCCTTAGCAGCCGAGGGGAGGGCCCCAGAATGCTTTGCAGTATGGAATGCGGCTTGCGTCCTCCTTAGGAGCTTAGCTTTGCTGATAAGCACACATCAAATGTAAGAGAGATTTTTATCTTTAGTAATGCCTTTTTGGCTTCTGTCTAAACTGTTTAACACAGGAGAATAGAGGTTTAAATTAGCTTCTGCAGCCTGACAGTTACTCTTTAACCACTTTGTCCTCCTTGACGTATAAAAACGTCAAGGAGGACAGGCGCGCTCCCGCGCACTCCCGCGGCCGATCGCGCGCGTGCACGTGCACTCCCGGCCGAGGAGTCGGTAGCCACGGAATCAATGTATCGGGCTGGAGAGCCCGATCATTGATTCCTCTCCCCCGCTGAAAAAGCGACAGCTTCTCTCGGAAGCTTCGCTCTTTCTGAAGCTGTGTCCCTCTAAGTGTACATTGTATGCTTAGATTGACGTCATGTAAAAAAAATCGAGATTGCCATCTTGTGGCCAAAAAGTAAAACTACAAGTAAATGCCCAAAAACATTACATTACACCAATATTTCCCCAAATAAAACACTTTTAAAACCCACCCTCCCAAAAATGCCCACATAAAATGCTTAATAAAAAAAAAAACAAAAAAAACATTACTATAAAAAAAACAAAAACACATAAATATTTACCTAAGGGTCTAAACTTTTTAAATATCTATGTAAAGATGAAATATTTCTCTCTATTTTTTTTTATAAGCTTGCAAATAGTGATGTATGCAAAACGGAAAAAATGCTCTTTTATTTCCAAATAAAATATTGTCGCGATACATTGTGATAGGGACATAATTTAAATGGTGAAATAACCGTGACAAATGGGCAATAACACTACGTGGGTTTTAATTATGGAGGCATGTATTATTTTAAAACTATAATGGCCGAAAACTGACAAATAATGAATTTTTTCATTTTTTTTCGTATTCTTCCTGTTAAAATGCATTTACAGTAAAGTGGCTCTTAGCAAAATGTACCCCCCAAAGAAAGCCTAATTGGTGGTGGAAAAAACAAGATATAGATCAGTTCATTGTGATAAGTAGTGATAAAGTTATAGGCTAATGAATGGGAGGTGAACATTGCTCGGATGCATAAGCTGAAAACGACTGAGATGTTAAGTGGTTAATGCCAATTTTTGTTCTGGGGTATCTGTTGGGGGGCCCCCCAGGTTTATTTTGCCCTGGGGCCCCATTGTTGCTTAAACCGGCCCTGATGCAAGTACATTACATTATTAACCACTTAAGCCTAACTGGACGAAATTTTTCGTCCAGTTAGGCTGCGCGCACTCCCGCGGGTCGCGCGCGCTCCCGCGGGCCCCCCCGTGTGCGCCCCCGCTGCTGGCTGCTAGCCCACCGATCAGTGAAAGGGATTATAAATCCCTTTCGCTGATCGGACCCCCCCGGAGAAAAGCCGACAGCGTCTCTTCAGACGCTGCGGCTTTTCTGAGCACTGGTCTCCTTTCTTCTGCCTGGGAGCGAGATCGATCGCTCCCAGGACTTTTTGATTGTAGCCATCTTGTGGCCAAATAGCTAACTACACCAAAAAAACTTAACACTGAATAAAATACATTTACAAACTTTTACAATTCCCTGTTTACCTCCCACACCAAAAAATACCCACATACAAGTTTAAATAAAAAAAAAAAATTACAATAATTAAAAAAAAAAAAAAAAAACATAAATAGTTACCTAAGGGTCTGAACTTTTTAAATATGCATGTCAAAGGAGTAAAAAAAATTCAACCCTTCGGGCTTAAGTGGTTAATCATGCTCCAACTCTGAGTTATTTTAAGGGTAATTTCTGTGATTTTCTTTCCTACCAACTAACCTAATGGCGCACTTCTTACACCTACCATCCAATTGCTATGGAGGCCTGAACTTCTACTCCAATCCTGCTACAGCTCCAGTTGGTGCTGTCCTCACACAACCGCTGAATCCTAGGTTCCTTAATGTCATACCTACTTAGCGTTTCCATGATGCACCTCTCACTAAAACCCCTTTCGTACTGCTTACATTTACTGGACAGGAGGTCTACGGCTAGAATAGAAAGGCCACCAATCCAAACAGTGGTTAAGTGGGGAAGGGGGGGGGGGGTCTAAGCACCATGTCTTCCCCCTGAAGTCACAGCGAGAAGTGCGGCCACCTCTAGGAGTTATCATCAGTTTGATGCCTCAGCATGACATTGACGGAACTTAGGTATTTTGAGTATAAATGTGGGTGAGAGTTGCAGGGAGGGAGTCCACCCTATTACCACTTGGGGGAGGGTGAGGGATTAACATATTTTGAAAGTGTACATTGGCTGCAAGCATAAGTACATTTCCACTTCAAACTTTACTAATTTAGTTGTGGACGTCTTCTTGAAATGCAGTCAGTATGTTGTTAACATCTTAATTTAAACGTAATTCATTTTGTATTGTAAGTTAAGCTCACTTTAATGTGGTCTATAAGACAGCGCTAGAGATTGAAATGACTTGGGCCTGCTGAAATGTGCTTAGCTATGCTATATTCTGCAATGCAGCTGAGGAGTTTTCATCTCCAGGAAAACAATGTGTGAATAATTCAGAAAACATGTCAATTAATCTGGGTATATTGCTTACAGTTCAGCAGTTTTGAAGTTTTTTATTTATATTAATACAGTACTTTTATGACATTTGCTTACGCTGCAGTTTAGTTGGTTGCAGACTGTTTTATTTATAAATTTAGATGCGTATTTTATTTAAGAGTATTTGCTATCTTAAATATTTTGAAGTAGTAGTTGATGTACGTCTATATAATCATTGAACCCCGAATCACCAATATCATAATACTAATGGTATCTTTTCCAGACATACTGTTACCAAAAATACACCATGGGGCTGATTCACAAAGCTTTTCTGTTGAATTAACTCACAATTTACCTCTCCTTAAATGACTTAAAGTGAACCTCCGGACTAAAAATCTACTCAGCAGAACTGAAAATACTTGGTGTTTCTTTAACAGTTTCACAGCATCAGAGCTTTGTTTTTCTTACCAAAGCATCATTTTTAGCTGCATTTTTATCTAAGCTCCACCCATCAAAGAAAACTGCCCGGGCTTTTTTTCCCTGATGCTGTGGAGAGCATGATGGGATTTCCTATGTTGTTATTCACATTGCCTAGCAACTGGGAGAGGTGATCAGGACACAGGACAGTTGGAACTGTGTCTCATGCTCCCTGTCACCTCCTTTCAACCAAAAAAACGGCTGCTATCATGAAATCAAACATTTGCCTATTCTTTTAAAACAGTGTGGGTAAGCGATTATATAATCTATCTATTTTAATTAACATAACTAATGTAACTTAATGACAGTATGTTTGTTTAGGCTGGAGTTTCTCTTTAACTCACGACTTTGCTCTCCTTATCTAACTAATGCTAGGTACACACAATACAATTTTCTGTTAGATTTACCTGCCAGATCGATTTTTTTCAACATGTCCAATCTTAATTTTGATTGATTTTCTGATCCATTTCCATAGAAGTGAATGGAAATCGATTGGAAAATCAATCAGAAAATCAATCAAAATTAAGATCAGACATGTTGAAAAAATCGATCTGGCAAGTAAATCTAACAGAAAATTGTATCGTGTGTCCCTAGCATTAACTAATGATTTATCTCTCCTTACTTGACTTAACTCAGGATGTATCTCTCTTTATCTGTTTATCTCATACATTTTCTATACTTTTTTGTTTATCTCAAGCATTAACTCTCCTTGCAGTTAAGAGGAAAAATAAGTAAGCTTTGTGAATCAACCCCCATGGGGCGTATGCAAATCCCTAAGCTGCTGGCGATAAGTGCCAATGTATTCTGAAATTAGGTGATGGGACCCTTGCCTAATTTGCCCAGGGAGTTCTTTTTCTCCTATGCAATTCCGGGGTTTCACAAGGTGGGAAACAAAGCTTCCTGTCTAACATGGATGACAACTATTCACCTGCTCAGAGCAGTTGAAAAATCTATCGCCCATGTGCTGTAGTGGTGACTCACAATGCTGCAGGGAAGACACAAGAGCTCAAGAGAGCAAGGAAAAGTAGCTAAAGTTACAGGTACACTTTCAATGTGTATTCTGCATGTGTGTGTGTGTGTGTGTGTGTGTGTGTGTGTGTGTGTGTGTGTGTGTGTGTGTGTGTGTGTGTGTGTGTGTGTGTGTGTGTGTGTGTGTGTGTGTGTGTGTGTGTGGGGTGGGGGGGGTGGGGGGCGATTGCACATAGACATATCACCTGCAAGTAAGCCACTTTAGGCCAAAAGTTTGGTATAAAAAGGTCAGCTTATCCATGATGGTGTACAGTAATTTAAATGCGTTTGTATTTTTGAGTTTTGGCCATTTTAACCACTTCCCGACCGCCCACTACACAGGGGCAGCGGGGAAGTGGAGCCCTGCAGGACGGCCTCACCCACAGAGGCGGCAGTCCATTTAAGGGCATGGGCGGAGCGATCGCGTCATCCGTGACGCGATCCTCCGCCCGGGATCGAAGCACGGGCATTTTGTCTCCGCTCGCCGGCCACTTAGCAGAGCCGGCGAGCGGAGGAATCCGCAGGATCAGCCAATCCCTGAGTATAAGGCACTTTGTTAGGTAAACAAAGTGCCTTATACGTGCTTCCTCCTCGCCTCGTGGTCTCATTGTTCCAGAGACCACCAGCGAGGAGGAAGCACTTGTAAGTCTCACTGCACGCAGCTTGATTTTGCCCACAGCCTCCCTGATCACCCACCCCAGGCCTCATACCCCCCCTGATCACCCCAGCAGACCCCTGCCCAGCACCCTTGCACCCCTGCAAAACCCCCACCCCCCCCACCTGCCACTAACTAGCGACGCTGCCCCTTAGTTTAGGTCCCTAACTGCCTCCTAGTCACCCCTGATCCCCCCTCCCTACCTTTAGATCACCCCCACACCCCATCCCAGACTACCCCCCTGTATACTGTATACATTTGTATACAGCTACATTACCCTCTGATCCCCCTCTGATCCCCCTCTGATCACCTGTCTATCACCTGTCCATCAGCCCTCAGCACCCCCACCCATCAGAGCAGACCCTAACTGCCCCGCGGGGGTAACCGATCACCTGCCCAGGCCCTCGATTGCCCTCGTACCCCCCTTCTGATTACATCCCCTGCTGTTTGTTTACATCTGTCCTCCCCAGCAATCACTAACTGATCTTTGATCAGTAACCCCCTGTGTCTGCCTCTCATCAGATCAGGACTCAGTCTGCCCCGTGCAGGCTCCTGATCAACCCCCCATCCCCTCAAATCGCCCTCAGACCCCCCCCCTAATCACCGTCCAAGTGCATTGTATTTGACTGTGCTGCGCTTGTATTCGATTGTGCTGCGCTTGTATTCAATTGTGGTGTAATTGTATTTGATTGTCCCGTGATCGGCTTCGATTGCCCCGTGATTGTTTGATTGCCTGAGACCCCACTTCCCGCCACACCCAACCCCACCCTCCCCCCCACCACACCCAACCCCCCCCCCCCCCCCCCCCCCCACCACCACCTCCAACCACCACCTTCCGAGTGCATCAGATTTGCTTGTGCTGTGATTGGAGTCGATTGTGCTGTAATTGTATTTGATTGTCCCGTGATCGACTTCGATTGCCCCGTGATTGTTTGATTGCCTGAGACCCCACTTCCCGCCACACCCAACCCCACCCTCCCCCCCACCACACCCAACCCCACCCCCCCCCCCCCCCCACCACCACCTCCAACCACCACCTTCCGAGTGCATCAGATTTGCTTGTGCTGTGATTGGAGTCGATTGTGCTGTAATTGTATTTGATTGTCCCGTGATCGACTTCGATTGCCCCGTGATTGTTTGATTGCCTGAGACCCCACTTCCCACCACACCCAATCCCACCCTCCCCCATCACCTTCCGAGTGCATCAGATTTGATTGGGCTGTGATTGGAGTCGATTGTGCTGTAATTGTATTTGATTGTCCCGTGATCGACTTCGATTGCCCCGTGATTGTTTGATTGCCTGAGACCCCACTTCCCGCCACACCCAATCCCACCCTCCCCCATCACCTTCCGAGTGCATCAGATTTGATTGGGCTGTGATTGGAGTCGATTGTGCTGTAATTGTATTTGATTGTCCCGTGATCGGCTTCGATTGCCCCGTGATTGTTTGATTGCCTGAGACCCCACTTCCCGCCACACCCAACCCCACCCTCCCCCCCACCACACCCAACCCCACCCCCCCACCCCCCACCACCTCCAACCACCACCTTCCGAGTGCATCAGATTTGCTTGTGCTGTGATTGGAGTCGATTGTGCTGTAATTGTATTTGATTGTCCCGTGATCGGCTTCGATTGCCCCGTGATTGTTTGATTGCCTGAGACCCCACTTCCCGCCACACCCAATCCCACCCTCCCCCCATCACCTTCCGAGTGCATCAGATCTGCTTGTGCTGTGATTGGAGTCGATTGTGCTGTAATTGGATTTGATTGTCCCGTGATTGTTTGATTGCCTCTGAGACCCCACTTCCCACCAACCCCAATACCTCTCAAATACTCCCTTTTTGCTAGGTAGGTGCTCTTTTTTTCTGGGTAGTCTCGGAGGAAAACCCCATAAATTTAGCAATCCAAAATGGCAAGAAGGGGGCTTTCCGATGACGAGGTATACAGGTACATGGACCAGTCGGATGAGTTCTTTTGGGAAGAATCATCCGTCGAATCTTCCGGGTCCGATTTTGAACCTGTAGAAAGCAGTGGTTCCCTGACCGATAGTGATGACGAGGCTATGGTCCCGGCTAGAGCCAGGCGTACCAGACCCCAAGTCGTTAGACCGCAGGTGGCGCAGGATCCGCCTCAAGGGCAGCAGGGTGGTGCTAGCGCTGTTGATAGTTTTCTTGGTGAGGCAGGCACCAGCAGCGCAGCATCTCCTGGACTTAGTGCCAGTGCTTCCGTAGACCCTGACGAAGTGGTGAGCGTCAGCATGGAAGTTGAAACTGGTACGGTGGCAAGTGCAGTAGTACCCCCGTCGCAGCCACCAACAAGAAGACGGGCCCGTAGTACCCATAGACTCCCAGAGGTGCTGGCACAACCAGATTGGCAATCCCCTGATTCCGCCGCACCCGTAGTGCCCCCTTTCACCGCCCAGTCTGGAGTCCAGGTGGCGACAGCTCATCTAGGAACGGCCCTAGACTTTTTGCAGCTGTTCATCACCCAGGTTCTCTTGGACTTAATTGTGGTTGAGACCAACCGTAAAGCCACACAATTCATCACCGAGCACCCGGAGAGCATGTATGCCCAGCCTTTCGGGTGGAAACCAGTCCAAGTTTCCGACATTAAAATCTTTTTGGCCCTTATCCTTCACTTGGGACTAATGAAACAGAATGTACTGCGGTCGTATTGGTCTACGAACCCAGTAAATCATGTTCCCTTGTACCCTGCTGCCATGTCCAGGACACGATTTGAGTCCATCCTGCGCTTCCTGCACTTCAACGACGACAAAACCTGTCATGAAAAGGGCCACCCTGCTTATGACCGGCTCCACAAAATTCGGCCCCTCATAGACCACCTGTCATCAACATTTGCAGATGCTTATATCCCTGAACAGAACATCTGCGTAGACGAGTCCCTCTTACGCTTTACCGGGCGCCTTGGCATCAAACAGTACATCCCAAGCAAGCGCGCCCGGTATGGGGTGAAACTGTATAAGCTCTGTGAAAGGGCCACAGGCTATACATGTCGTTTTAGGGTCTATGAGGGAAAAGACTCAAAATTGGAGCCGGTCGGATGCCCTGACTACCTGGGGAGCAGTGGAAAGGTTGTGTGGGACTTGGTGTCACCCTTGTTCCAGAAGGGGTACCATCTTTTTGTGGACAATTATTACACAAGTGTGGCCCTCTTTCAGCACTTAAAGTTAGAAGGAATCCGATGCTGTGGCACTGCGCGGCCTAGTCGCCAGGGCTTCCCCCAACGGCTCGTTACCACCAGACTTTTACGGGGGCAGAGGGTCGCCTTGCGTACTGAAGACCTGCTCGCGGTGAAATGGAGGGACAAGAGGGACGTTTACTTTCTGTCCACCATTCACACAGACACGACAGTCCAAATTCAACGGGCAACTGCGGTCATTGAAAAGCCCCTTGTCGTCCACGAATATAATGTCAACATGGGAGGGGTGGACTTCAATGACCAGAGGTTAGCGCCCTATTTAGTTACCCGGAAAACAAGACGCTGGTATAAGAAAGTGTCTTTTTATCTGATTCAATTGGCAGTTTACAACAGCTTTGTTCTCTACAGTAAGGCTGGGAGAACTGGATCTTTCCTCCAATTTCAGGAAGAGATCATTATGGACATCCTGTATCCAGGAGGTGCCAGGCCCCCCCCCCCCAGATGCAACTAGCCGACTGCATGGAAGGCATTACGCCTATCAGCTTCCGTGTGCCCCAGGTCAACGCATCCGAAGAAAACGTTGCCGTGTCTGCAGCAGGGCTGGAACAAGGAGTGACACCGTTTATTATTGTCCCCGCTGTCCTGACCAGCCTGGTCTATGCGTAGGGCCGTGTTTTGAGAGGTACCACGAGCAGGTACACTATTAGAACCTAGGGAACTCCAGACACAGGAGTAGGCACACACTCAGTGGTCTTTCGCACATTGTCGCAGGGAGAGGAGAGGTAAGCTTGAAGACCAAACGGGTAAGCATAAAAATGGGAAGAAGGATCGGTTTCCATGCTTGATATTGCTGATCTGTCCTGGGTTGGCGATATAAGACGGCATGTTTGAATTTCCCTTGAGTGTGGACACCCCCGGTTTATATGTGATTTGGGCCTATGATGATGCTTTAATGCCACACAGAGTCATCTCTATTGGCAGGCATATTGCTGTATCCTACAGGCATAATGCTGTATACTAAAGTTCTGAGGCCCAGTCACATAAGTTGGTGGCTCACCCTGAGTGCAGGGTGGCACGGGGTGTCTCTCTCCTGAGGTTATCACTGCCATTGATGTGGAGGAAGATCTGCCATTGATGTGGAGCAAGGTATGTTTGCCGTTCATTTTTCCTTTCAGCCCAGAGTGCATTACTTGTATACCCAATATAAGGAGTATAGCAGAAACTCCTAATACTGGCCATACATGTAATGATTGCAGAGACCCTAAAATGCCAGGACAGACTCCACAAATGACCCCATTTTGGAAAGAGGACACCCTAAAGTATTATGTGAGGTGCACGGTGAGTTCATAAAAGATTTTAGTTTTTGTCACAAGTTAGCAGAATTTTTTTTTTTATTTTTTTTTAACAAAGTGTCATTTTCCGTTAACTTGTGACAAAAAATAAAATTTTCAATGACCTCACCATTCCCCTCATGGAATACCTTGTTGTGTATTCTTTCCAAAATGGAGTCATTTGTGGGGTTTGTTAACTGTCCTGGCAAGTGGGCGGGGTGCTAAATTTTGAGCACCCCTGTAAAGCCTAAAGGTACTCATTGGACTCTGGACCCCTTAGCGCAGTTAGGGTGCAAAAAGGTGCCACACATGTGGTATCGCCGTACTCGGGAGAAGTAGTACAATGTGTTTTGGGGTGTATTTTTACACATACCCATGCTGGGTGGGAGAAATACCTCTGCAAATGACAATCTTTTGATTTTTTTACACACAATTGTCCATTTACAGAGTTATTTCTCCCACCCAGCATGGGTATGTGTAAAAATACACCCCAAAACACATTGTACTACTTCTCCCGAGTACGGCGATACCACATGTGTGGCACTTTTTTGCACCCTAACTGCGCTAAAGGGCCCAAAGTCCAATGAGTACCTTTAGGATTTCACAGGTCATTTTGCGGAATTTGATTTCCAGACTCCTTCTCACGGTTTAGGGCCCCTAAAATGCCAGGGCAGTATAGGAACCCCACAAATGACCCCATTTTAGAAAGAAGACACCCCAAGGTATTCCGTTAGGAGTATGGTGAGTTCATAGAAGATTTTATTTTTTGTCACAAGTTACCGGAAAATGACACTTTGTGAAAAAAACAATACAAATCAATTTTCCGCTAACTTTTGACAAAAAATAAAATCTTCTATGAACTCACCATACTCCTAACGGAATACCTTGGGGTGTCTTCTTTCTAAAATGGGGTCATTTGTGGGGTTCCTATACTGCCCTGGCATTTTAGGGGCCCTAAACCGTGAGGAGTAGTCTGGAAATCAAATTCCGCAAAATGACCTGTGAAAGCCTAAAGGTGCTCATTGGACTTTGGGCCCTTTAGCGCAGTTAGGGTGCAAAAAAGTGCCACACATGTGGTATTGCCGTACTCGGGAGAAGTAGTACAATGTGTTTTGGGGTGTATTTTTACACATACCCATGCTGGGTGGGAGAAATACCTCTGCAAATGACAATCTTTTGATTTTTTTACACACAATTGTCCATTTACAGAGATATTTCTCCCACCCAGCATGGGTATGTGTAAAAATACACCCCAAAACACATTGTACTACTTCTCCCGAGTACGGCGATACCACATGTGTGGCACTTTTTTGCACCCTAACTGCGCTAAAGGGCCCAAAGTCCAATGAGTACCTTTAGGATTTCACAGGTCATTTTGCGGAATTTGATTTCCAGACTCCTCCTCACGGTTTAGGGCCCCTAAAATGCCAGGGCAGTATAGGAACCCCACAAATGACCCCATTTTAGAAAGAAGACACCCCAAGGTATTCCGTTAGGAGTATGGTGAGTTCATAGAAGATTTTATTTTTTGTCAAAAGTTAGCGGAAAATTGATTTGTATTGTTTTTTTCACAAAGTGTCATTTTCCGCTAACTTGTGACAAAAAAAAAAATCTTCTATGAACTCACCATACTCCTAACGGAATACCTTGGGGTGTCTTCTTTCTAAAATGGGGTCATTTGTGGGGTTCCTATACTGCCCTGGCATTTTAGGGGCCCTAAACCGTGAGGAGTAGTCTGGAAATCAAATTCCGCAAAATGACCTGTGAAAGCCTAAAGGTGCTCATTGGACTTTGGGCCCTTTAGCGCAGTTAGGGTGCAAAAAAGTGCCACACATGTGGTATTGCCGTACTCGGGAGAAGTAGTACAATGTGTTTTGGGGTGTATTTTTACACATACCCATGCTGGGTGGGAGAAATACCTCTGCAAATGACAATCTTTTGATTTTTTTACACACAATTGTCCATTTACAGAGATATTTCTCCCACCCAGCATGTGTATGTGTAAAAATACACCCCAAAACACATTGTACTACTTCTCCCGAGTACGGCGATACCACATGTGTGGCACTTTTTTGCACCCTAACTGCGCTAAAGGGCCCAAAGTCCAATGAGCACCTTTAGGCTTTCACAGGTCATTTTGCGGAATTTGATTTCCAGACTACTCCTCACGGTTTAGGGCCCCTAAAATGCCAGGGCAGTATAGGAACCCCACAAATGACCCCATTTTAGAAAGAAGACACCCCAAGGTATTCCGTTAGGAGTATGGTGAGTTCATAGAAGATTTTATTTTTTGTCACAAGTTAGCGGAAAATGACACTTTGTGAAAAAAACAATACAAATCAATTTTCCGCTAACTTTTGACAAAAAATAAAATCTTCTATGAACTCACCATACTCCTAACGGAATACCTTGGGGTGTCTTCTTTCTAAAATGGGGTCATTTGTGGGGTTCCTATACTGCCCTGGCATTTTAGGGGCCCTAAACCGTGAGGAGTAGTCTGGAAATCAAATTCCGCAAAATGACCTGTGAAATCCTAAAGGTACTCATTGGACTTTGGGCCCTTTAGCGCAGTTAGGGTGCAAAAAAGTGCCACACATGTGGTATCGCCGTACTCAGGAGAAGTAGTACAATGTGTTTTGGGGTGTATTTTTACACATACCCATGCTGGGTGGGAGAAATAACTCTGTAAATGGACAATTGTGTGTAAAAAAAATTAACAAATTGTCATTTACAGAGATATTTCTCCCACCCAGCATGGGTATGTGTAAAAATACACCCCAAAACACATTATACTACTTCTCCTGAGTACGGCAATACCACATATGTGGCACTTTTTTGCAGCCTAACTGCGCTAAGGGGTCCAAAGTCCAATGAGCACCTTTAGGCTTTACAGGGGTGCTTACAATTTAGCACCCCCCAAAATGTCAGGACAGTAAACACACCCCACAAATGACCCCATTTTGGAAAGTAGACCCTTCAAGGTATTCAGAGAGGGGCATGGTGAGTCCGTGGCAGATTTCATTTTTTTTTGGTGCAAGTTAGAAGAAATGGAAACTTTTTTTTTTTTTTTTTTCGTGTCACAAAGTGTCATTTTCCGCTTACTTGTGACAAAAATTAATATCTTCTATGAACTCACTATGCCTCTCAGTGAATACTTTGGGATGTCTTCTTTCCAAAATGGGGTAATTTGGGGGGTATTTATACTATCCTGGAATTCTAGCCCCTCATGAAACATGACAGGGGGTCAGAAAAGTCAGAGATGCTTGAAAATGGGAAAATTCACTTTTTGCACCATAGTTTGTAAACGCTATAACTTTTACCCAAACCAATAAATATACGCTGAATGGGTTTTTTTTAATCAAAAACATGTTTGTCCACATTTTTCGCGCTGCATGTATACAGAAATTTTACTTTATTTGAAAACTGTCAGCACAGAAAGTTAAAAAAATCATTTTTTTGCCAAAATTCATGTCTTTTTTGCTGAATATAATAAAAAGTAAAAATCGCAGGAGCAATTAAATAGCACCAAAAGAAAGCTTTATTAGTGACAAGAAAAGGAGCCAAAATTCATTTAGGTGGTAGGTTGTATGAGCGAGCAATAAACCGTGAAAGCTGCAGTGGTCTGAATGGAAAAAAAGTGGCCGGTCCTTAAGGGGTAGAAAGCCCTAGGTCCTCAAGTGGTTAAAGAAGATTTAGTTAATAATTCAAAATTTTACTATGATTTTTATACGGCAAAGTTCTGTGATATTGTCATCAAATTTCTTCTATAGTTTAAAGCATTAAAAACAGCATAAAACGAACAGCTAAAACGATCTGACTTTTTTTTTTTTAACATTTCAGTACATACAGTGGGATGAGAAAGTTTGGGCAACCTTGTTATATGTCATGATTTCCCTGTATAAATCGTTGGTTGTTACAATAAAAAATGTCAGTTAACTACTTCAGCCCCCCCCCCCCGTGCGCGCCCCCTCTGCTGGCCGGTAGCCCAGCGATCAATGAAAGGGATTATAAATCCCTTTCACTGATCGGACCTATCCCCCCCCTCCCGGAGAAAAGCCGACAGCGTCTCTTCAGATGCTACAGCTTTTCTGAGATCAAAAAGTTCCCCGTCTTCATACTTCTTCCTGGGAGCGACTGTGGCCATCTTGTGGCCAAATAGCAAACTACACCAAAAAACACTTTAAATTGAATAAATTCATTTTAAAACATTTAAATTCCCCTGTTTACCTCCCACACCAAAAAATACCCACATACAAGTTTTAATTAAAAATAAAATTAAAAATTACAATAATAAAAAAAAAACAAAAACATAAATAGTTACCTAACGGTCTAACCTTTTTAAATATTCATGTCAAAAGGAGTATATCAATATGATTTATTAAATTATGGGCTTCTAAATAGTGATGGACGCAAATTGAAAAAATTCACCTTTATTTCCAAATAAAATATCGGCGCCATACATTGTGATAGGGACATAATTTAAATGGTGTAATAAGCTGGACAAATTGGTAAATAAAGTACATTGGTTTTAATTATGGTAGCATGTATTAATTTCAAACTATAATGGCCAAAAGCTGAGCAACAATGATTTTTTTTCCATTTCTTTCTTAATATTCCTGTTAAAATGGATTTAGAATAAATTAATTCTCAGTAAAATGTATCACCCACAGAAAGCCTAATAGGTGGCGGAAAAAACAAGATATAGATCAATTCATTGTGATGAGTAGTGATAAAGTTATTGGCAAATGAATGGGAGGTGAAAGTTGCTCAGATGTGTAACGATCGGTGTCAACACCCAGAGAGAATCGGATTATTGGTGATCTGCAGTATCACCAAAAATACAGATCTATACCTGATTATGGATGATCTGCAGAATCATAATACAGATATAGCACTAACCTCTGGACACCACTAGATATATATATATATATGGTGAGTGTTTGGTGTAACAGTATGACTTTGAGCAACCCACCTGATGAACAGGTGATCCTAAGCAGTACAGAAGATACTGCTATGGAGGGTACAGAAACCTTCCAGCAGCCTGAGACTCTCCAAGGGGTGGAGTCAAGCTGCAGGTAGGAAGGACCAGAGAGTGAGTGACACCTGAAGGTGGATGTCACTGACTGATCTTGGAGACTGTCTCTTAAGTGGAGAGAGATAGCTCTCGAGGTCGGGCAAGCCAGGTCGAAAACACACAGACAGATAAAGTACAAAGACAGAAGGCTGATTCGGTATCCAAGTCAGGCAGGGTTTGGCAACGTGATATCAGATATGCGTGGTACCGAATGAGAAAGCAGAGGGATAGTCAGGAAAGCAATAGGTCATAACAAATAAGAAACAATGCCTAGTCTTGGGTGTGAGGTCCGTGGTCTCTACACCCTGGAACTAGTCTGATGTATAACAGAATGATAATACAAGTTCCCTAGTCTTGGGTGTGAGGTCCGTGGTCTCTACACCCTGGAACTAGTCTGAAGCATAACAGAATGATAATGCAAGTTCCCTAGTCTTGGGTGTGAGGTCCGTGGTCTCTACACCCTGGAACTAGTCTGAAGTATAACAGAATGATAATACAAGTTCCCTAGTCTTGGGTGTGAGGTCCGTGGTCTCTACACCCTGGAACTAGTCTGAAGCATAACAGAATAATAACACAAGTAATCTGGCTCAGTGTGGTAAGGTCTGAGTGCTTCCACGTAGTGATCGCAACGACAGACAACTTGAGAGTGGCCAGCAGTATCCATATATAGCGCATAGCTCTCTGGCGCCACCCTGAAGTGATCAACCAATGGTTACCAGCTCTGAGGTCAGCTGACCGGCCTGGTCAGCTGATCCCTCCTTGGCCATCATAAAGGGTCTGCCTTTCAGCGCGCGCGCGTATTCCTAAACCTGTGTGAACTAACAGGCTCAGTCACACTAGCTGCACGCTGCTGCATGCAGACCGCCGCGTTGGACGCGGAATCAGCCGCCTTGCTGTCAGTACACACGGCGGCTTTTCTGCGTTTTCTCACAGGATGTAAAAAAATCTCAACCCTGTAGGCTGAAGTGGTTAAATATATCATAAAGGAGACACACACAGCGACATTTGAAACGTGAAATGAAGTTTATTGGATTTACAGAAAGTGTGCAATAATTGTTTAAACAAAATTAGGCAGATGCATACATTTGGGCGCTGTTGTCATTTTATTGATTCCAAAATCTTTAGAACTAATTATTGGAACTCAAATTGGCTTGGTAAGCTCAGTGACCCCTGACCTACATACACATGTGAATCCAATTGTGAGAAAGAGTATTTAAGATGGTCAATTATAAGTTTCCCTCCTCTTCTAATTTTCTCTGTAGAGTAGCAACATGGGGGTCTCAAAACAACTCTCAAATGACCTGAAGACAAAGATTGTTCACGATCATGGTTTAGGGTAAGGATACTGAAAGCTGTCTCAGAGATTTCAGCTGTCTGTTTCCACAGTTAGGAACATATTGAGGAAATGGAAGACCACAGGCTCAGTTCAAGTTAAGGCTCGAAGTGGCAGACCAAGAAAAATCTTGGATAGACAGAAGCGACCAATGGTGAGAACAGTCAGAGTCAACCCACAGACCAGAACCAAAGACCTACAACATCATCTTTTGCTGCAGATAGAGTCACTGTGCATCGTTCAACCATTCACCGTACTTTACACAAGGAGATGCTGTATGTGAGAGTGATGCAGAGGAAGTCTTTTCTCTGCCACAGACCAAGCAGAGCCGCTTGAGGTATGCTAAAGTGCATTTGGACAAGCCAGCTTCATTGGAATAAGGTGCTGTGGACTGATGAAACTAAAATTGAGTTATTTGGGCATAACAAGGGGCGTTATGCATGGAGGAAAAAGAACACAGCATTCCAAGAAAAACACCTGCTACCTACAGTAAAATATGGTGGTGGTTCCATCATGCTGTGGGGCTGTGTGGCCAGTGCAGGGACTGGGAATCTAGTCAAAGTTGAGGGACGCATGAATTCCACTCAGTATCAGCAGATTCTGGAGACCAATGTCCAGGAATCAGTGACAAAGCTGAAGCTGCGTTTGGGCTGGATCTTTCAACAAGGCAACGACCCTAAACACTGCTCAAAATCCACTAAGGCATTCATGCAGAGGAACAAGACAATGTTCTGGAATGGCCACCTCAGTCCCCAGACCTTAATATAATTGAAAATCTGTGGTGTGAGTTAAAGAGAGCTGTCCATGCTCGGAAGCCATCAAACCTGAATGAACTAGAGATGTTTTGTAAAGAGAAATAGTCCAAAATACCTTCAACCAGAATCCAGACTCTCATTGGAACCTACAGGAAGCGTTTAGAGGCTGTAAATTCTGCAAACGAGGATCTATTGAATATTGATTTCATTTATTTTTTTGTGGTGCCCAAATTTATGCACCTGCCTAATTTTGTTTAAACAATTATTGCAAACTTTCTGTAAATCCAATAAACTTCATTTCGCTTCTCAAATATCACTGTGTGTGTCTCCTATATGGTATATTTAACTGACATTTTTTATTGTAACAACCACCGATTCATACAAGGTTGCCCAAACTTTCGCATCCCACTGTAAATCAGATGTCTTTGGGATTGATTTACTACAGCAGATATAGAGTGAGGAAATGTAGTGACTTAGCCAAGATGTTTCCATTTTATATATGAGAATTGAACTATGCAAATGCTGAGCGCTCCCAGCGACAGGAGCACGATCATGAGAGGTGCACATGCATATGCCCAGAAGATCCCAACCTAGCCGCAGGTTGCGATCTTATGGAGGGGAAAGCAGAGACCTGGCTCAGAACAGAACTGCGCCATGGGACCTAACAGACTTATAGGGTTGGAAAAAGCCCAGTTGAGTGAAACTTATTTTTTAGATTGCCATGATGTCCTTTTGTAAATCATGGCTAGGTCAAATTTATTTAAAAGAAAATTATCATTTAGTTTTTTATTTTATGAACTATGGTGCAACTATTTATACATGTATAGAAATGTCATTAATTTATTCCTGTATTTTATTTATTTTTAAGCTTTCCCTCCTGGTCCAGTCACTGTGAATGTTTACAGTGGAGAATTTCTTGTATCATCCACACAGATTGAATATTACTCTGAAATACATGACTTTAAACTTCTGCTGTCAAAAGTGGTGGACCCATTAGCTTTCATCTGTCAGGTAATTATGTATATTTATTTTTTGTTATATATATAACAACATATGTGCATCAATGGTACATAAACAGAATTGTTTTATTACAAATACAGGTGTTATTACTAGAAGAGCATCCTCTATAGCTCCTGTGGTAGCCTCCAATGATGACCATGCAGAGCAAAAATGTTGTGTAATAGCTACTTGTCTTAGTGAATGCTGCAGTCCCTCTTCTCCTCCTGACTGCCTTGCTCTCCCAGAAGCTGAACAAGGTGGTGGGAGATACAACATTTTGCTGGGGTCCCTAAGATTTGTAGTTACCTCCTGCTACACCTTGTCTGGCTGGAATTAAAAAGAGAACTCAAGGATGCATAAAAAACACAAATACTAACTCTTGTTTTAGAGAATTATAAGTATAGCTGAGCAATATACTCTGCTTGTTTCGCTATACCCCGTGGTGACTACATTGTAAGACAGTCGTACTGATGCTAGAGTTTCATCACATGTGTATGAGGCCTAAGTGTCTCTGAGATAACACAGTCTACATAAGAGCAGGTAGAAAGCAGTGCAGGAAGAAATTATAAATGTTATGGCCAGATGCCAAAGTTGACCACTTCGGGAGCTAGCCAGCCATTGTGAGAAGTGGCCACCAGGTGACGTGGCAAACATGCAAAGAAACCTGTGACTAACTTATGTTTTTAAACCTTGGCAAGCCAGAATGGGAACTGGGAGACACCAGCTGGGAAAGTCCAGAAGAATAAAGCAGGTGAATTCGGCGTCGTGTGCGAGCTGCATTGGCGCCTGAGTTAGGTGACTCTATAGCAGTAATGCTATAGTGCGTGGCCCTTGCATTAGTTATTTGGAGTTTTGGGATCCCCAGACTTCGAATTACTTCTCCCTCCGAGTTGCTATGACTCGGAGGGGGAAGGGTAATTAAAGCCACCGGGAATTTAAGCGGCAGCAGGGTGAGCTGCCATTCGGCTCACCCTGCACTCTACTCAATGGAGACATTATAATACGTATGCCCGAAGAAGCCCATCATGATCAAAGCCAGCAGCGACAAAGAGCTGAAGAAGTGCAGAGTGGAGAATGGAAGGGAACAGAGACCTATCTGCTACACCAGCCCGCTGCTGTGCTAGTTTACCTTCTCTCCATTCTTCCGTGTGTGTGCCCCTGCCCCTGACTTTCTTCTGTCCCTCTCCCCGCTCTGCTTCCCGAGCTGCTGCAGTGAGGTAAATCCTGGTACTCATCAAACTAATCAAACTGATAGCCTTGCATTAAATCATTCAGTGCATTTATATTACGTTCCTTCTATTTTTATTAATCAAGAAACCCCCATCTTAGTGGCACTTTTTCAGAGGAAACAGGAAGGGCTAAATGGGGTAATGCTCTAGTGTGATCTAAAACATGCTGTAAACATTCAGACATCTTCTCTATCTCTAGCTTTCATGGGTTAATGTTGCTACCCTCATAATGGTGTTCCCTGGGCTGTTAAAAATGGTTCTGTTCTAAGAACTGCATCTGTGGAATTTAGGTAATTGCTTTTACCTGCAGTAAAGAGCTATGCACTGGGTATAGTTGCACAAGCCTTTTCAGACCCAAAGGGCATATTGTGTACTACTTTAGCTGCTATATGCATCTCACCAGCATCATTTCATTTCTACATTCGACTCCCCCACTGTAAATGTAACTATAGATTTGGGAAATAGATACTTTATATAGATTTTTCTTTGTGTTAGGTTTACTAAAGGCCAAGTAAGAAAGTGTAGGTATGGTCTGTAAAACATTTTCATTATTACTGTAAACGGAAATTACACTTCTGCTTTTCTTTATATTAGTTTGACATGTAGGGTGTCTTGTCGCATTCACAGGAATTAATACTTCCACTTAAAGCAACCTATTTGTTGTATTTGTATCTTAGTGTGTTGCTCCTCCACAAAGTCATGTCTTTGAATTATTTCACATATCCTCAGGTATAATCAACCAATACTTTTGTGAGTGTGTACATGTGTGTGTATATCCAAGCATGTTTAAGAGCAGCCTAGCACTTACTCTCTGTGGCTCTGTTATAAGCGTTAATCTCTTTATCAACTCCACACAAACATAGCCCATCTTTTCATGCAGGTGATTTTACATGGAAAACTAGTATATATTGCAGGCCGACCAGTCAGAAACTCCACCAGGCTTAACATTATATGTTGCCTGACAAAAGCTCTAAAACTCTAGGTCAGAGGTAAAGGAATCAGAAAGCCTGAGGGATAAAACCGGTTTTTTTTGGGGGGGGGGAGGGGCTCTATACGCAGTATTTATTAGGCTAGGTCCACACTAGACACAGATGCAGGACGGACACTGCAGTCCGGATCCGGGGAAGATTAGGGGAAGTACCACCGTACTGCAAACTGATGAAAGTGCATCAGTTTTGCATCAGTTTTGCATCAGTTTCCGTTCAGGTTTTTCCCTGACAGCAAACGTCTCTATCATTAGGAAGGAGTGGGAGGATTTTTTGGGCCAATCATAAAGCTCAGGCTATCCGTTTTCACATCCGTTTTTTGCCTGTGGAGCTGGAGATGCGTTTTCTCATTGCTTTCACTACCCCCTGCGTGTATCCGTGGTCCTGATCCGTTGCGTGAAAATGCAGCAGGTTCCGGACCTTCCGTTCAGGTTTTGAAAACGGATCCCCGCAAACGCAGACGGATCCGTTTTTTACTTGGGTGAGGCTGGCTGCTATTTTAAACATTAGTATCCGGGACTCCGTTTTTCATCAGGTTTGAAAAACGCAGCCACGGATACGTTTCCGGACCTAGTGTGGACGCAGCCTTACTATAAGGTGCAAAGTGTCTCACTTAATTTGATGTCCCAGGGTTTCAGAATTCCTTAAGAGTGTGTCTACCCTTGTCCTTCCACACACCCACCCTTTGTGCCGTTTGCTTGGCCCAGCATCACACTGGGGAAGCTGGGCCTAATATACATAAGAAGAAGATAGTGTATTAGCTCTGTTATCAAATAACCATACTGTGTGGGGTATGGGAAAATACTTGACTTGAATGAGGATCCAAACTAAAGTAAAGGTAAGCTAGTGAATGACTGAGTGGAGGCACTTCCACTGACAGAGCACAACAGCCTGTCCACATGGAGAAGACTTTTTGCATTACACAGACCCTGAACAATTATTTGTTACACCACTTATATTTATTCATGCCATATGATACTATATATAACTTGCTTAGCCCAGTGTTGTTGGTTTATGCATTCTGCCCATCAGGGCCGGATTTGTACTTTTTACCGCCCTAGGCCACTGTCATCAGCCTTCACCCCCCCCCCTCAGTGTAGGTAACCAGATGACCCTTCCCTCCATTATAGTTAGCTGGATATCCCCTCTTCCCTTTCCCTCCAGTATATGTAGCCCTCCTTTTACCACCCCCCCACCTTTCAGTATAGGTAGCCAGCTTGCCTTCACACTGGAGCAGCCATCAGTGTCACTAATTTCCCCACTCGTCTTCAGTGCAGAAGCTTCCTCTTCCTTTCTGTCTCCAATGCTGCCCAAGTCCATAGCCGCTGGCCACAATGCAAACGTGCACAGAGAGCAAGGTGGCTGCTGCACAGGCGGCTGGCAGCAGAGTGCCACGGTCAGGCGCTCGCCTGTTCTCCCTGCATTGCAGCATTCGCAAGCTTGCAAATGCTGCACCAGTTTAGCCTGCTGCTTTGGTGCCCTTCCTCCTGTGGTGCCCTAGGCCATGGCCTAGGCGGCCTAGGCCTAAATCCGGCCCTGCTGCCCATACAGAACAGGCAAGCCTTCCCCCTCTATTGCTCCTCTGGTAGCCTCCAATGAAGACCACAGCAAACATGTTGTGTAATAGCTACTTGTCTTAGTGAATGCTGCAGTCCCTCTTCTCCCGACTGCCAGAACAGAAGCTGAACAAGGTGGGAGATACAACATTTTGCTGGGGTCCCTAAGAGTTGTAGTTACCTCCTGCTACACCTTGTCTGGCTGGAATTAAAAAGAGAACTCAAGAACAGGGCCAGATTTACCATAAGGCACTGTAAGCACGCGCCTACAGGCGGCTGATGATGTAAAGGCGGCTCACTCCGCTCCCTGAGCACATCCCTCCCTTCCCTATGCTGAGTCACGAGCAAAGTGTATATGAGAGGTTATTCACAAAGTCTCAACATTCAACTGATGAGATCTCCCTTCAGTCAGGGGTCACCACTAGTTACGTAATACTGAGGGTACCTCTGGCTAACTAATGCTAAAGGGCACCTGTAGCCATTTATGATGGGTAAGGGAGAAGTGACAGCTGGGCCAGCCAGCACACTTGTGTTGTGGTTCAGCAGGGGTTTGTGGGATCCTGGAGGCCAAAGTTTAGGGTGGCAGGACATCTGTGCCTATAGGCTCCTGTTAGGTAAATCCAGGCCTGCTCAAGGATGCATAAAAACATAAATAGTAACTCTTGTTTTAGAGAATTATAAGTATAGCTGAGCAATACATTCTGCCTATTTAGCAAGGCTGATACTACATTTCAGAGGGCACTATTCTCAGGTGAAGCTTACCTGAAACCAAATGCTTTTATATGAACAATGTTCCTGATTCAAAAAAGTTTTTTTTAGTTTCAAATAGTTTTATTGGGTTAATAGAAACTATTTACACAATACAGCAGTTATTCTCTTGCCCCTATCGGGGCTGTGCTAAGTACAAACATAGTAAGAGGAACAGAAAAACAAGTAAACAGGTACAATACATGCATTCTGTTTTTGTGTGGAATGTGATATCTGAAAGCAAGGAGGGCGACAATGAGGTTTTATAGCCTTGAGGTTTTTACATAAGTTCATAATGTAAATGCACAGGAGCGCAATTCCAAAAGATTTATGATAGCTAATATCCTTTCGGAGATCATAATATCAAGTATTATGTTGTCAGTTAGTTGAATGGAGAGTGTTGGATGCATCCATTGCTTGGCTATGTGTGACCTAGCCACTTTTGCTACATGTTGTGCTAGTCGGTGATAAGGGTGCTTCCATTTTGGGGGCTTATCGCCAAAAAGAAGCATGCAAGGATCTGGAGCTAGGGAGGCCCCCAACACAGTGTTTATTAGTGAAGTAACTTCCCTCCAATATTTCTGCACTACCGGGCAAAACCACCATATATGTTTAATGTCCAGTGGCGTAGGCACCGGGGTCGCAACGGTTTCCATGGCGACCGGGCCCGGCTCCTAAAGAGGCGGGTGAGGGGCCCATCTCCATGTGGAGGGCCGTGCGGTCCGTGCGCGCTGGTAGGGGGGAGCCGCAGCCGCGGGGAGGGCAGCCCGACCTCTCCCTCCATTCCTCTCCCCGGGCCCCCCCCCCTCAGATGCAGAGTGACGCGCACGGAAGCGCTGTAGCCAGAACTCACCTCCCTGCGTTCCACTCGCCGCTGGTCTCCTCCCGCTCTGCATAGATGCTGTTACACACTGCTTCCGGCTAAACAGGAAGCAGTGTGTAACAGCATCTATGCAGAGCGGAAGGAGACCAGCGGAGATTGGAACCAGGGACGGAGGTGAGTTCTGCCTACAGCACTTCCGTGCGCGCTCACTCTGCATAAGAGGGGGGGGGGCCCGGGGAGAGGAAGGGAGGGAGAGGTCGGGCTGCCCTCCCCGCGGCTGCGGCTCCCCCCTCCATTATGTGGGGGCAAAGCGGGGGAAGCTACCTAATCTATCCTGGGGGGCAGCTACCTACCTAATCTATCCTAGGGGGCAGCTACCTACCTAATCTATCCTGGGGGGGCAGCTACCTAATCTATCCTGGGGGGCAGCTACCTACCTAATCTATCATGGGGGGCAGCTACCTAATCTATCCTGGGGGGCAGCTACCTACCTAATCTATCCTGGGGGGCAGCTACCTACCTAATCTATCCTGGGGGAGCAGCTACCTACCTAATCTATCCTGGGGGGGGGGCAGCTACCTACCTAATCTTTCCTGGGGGGGCAGCTACCTACCTAATCTTTCCTGGGGGGGGGCAGCTACCTACCTAATCTATCCTGGGGGGGGCAGCTGCCTACTCTACCCTATCCTGGGGGGCAGCTACCTACCTAATCTATCCTGGGGGGGGCAGCTACCTAATATATCCTGGGGGCAGCTACCTAATCTATACTGGGGGGCAGCTACCTAATCTATCCTGGGGGGAAGCTACCTAATCTAACCTATACTGGGGGCAGCTACCTAATCTAACCTATACTGGGGGGCACCTACCTATCTAACCTATACTGGGGGGCACCTACCTATCTAACCTATACTGGGGGCACTTACTTATCTAACCTGTATTGGGGGCACCTAGCTAGCCTATACAGGTGGCAACTATACTGGCTACCTATATTGGAGGCACCTACCTAACTAACCTATACTGGGGGCACCTACCTATCTAACCTATGCTGGGGGCAACTATTCTGGCTACCTATATTAGAGGCACCCACCTAGTTAACCTGTACTGGGGGCACCTGTCTAACTTATCTAACTTATACCGGCGGCGCCTGCCTATCTAACCTATACTGGGGGCAACTATACTGGCTACCTATGCTGGAGGCACCTACCTGGCTAACCTATACCGGGGGCAACTATACTGGCTTACCTATGCCTGGCTACCTATACTGGGGGGACCTATAGCTGGCTATAGGGATTCGGATATGTGTGTGCGTCGGGTGTTGCCCGGGGGAGGGGAGGCTGTTGTTGCCGGGGGGGGGGGGGGCTATTGTTGCCGGGGGGCCCACATCCAGATTCCGCATCGGGGCCCAGAGGTTTGTAGCTACGCCACTGTTAATGTCTCCTTCTCTACCACACTTTTTGAAGCATAGCTTTGATTTGGTTGGGTCCATGCCATGCAACTGAAATGGTGTAATGTATGCTCGATGGAGGACTTTATAGTTGGTTTCAATGTGGGAAAAGTAATTACTTCCCTTAGAGAGGGTGGTACAACATTTGGACCATCTTTCTGGGGTAAGTTCGACTCCCAGCTCCGATTCCCATGTTAGCATTGGTTTGAGTTTTTGAAATGCAAGGGGTTGTGAAAGGATGGAGTACAGTAGTGATATGAGGCCTCCTTCTAGTGGTCTAAGATCGCACCAGGCCTAGTAGGATGAGCGTTGTGGGATGAGAGAGTTAGTTGGGCCCATGGATTTGAGAAAATGATATATCTGCATTGCTGCAAAAAATAAAAAAGTTTTTTTAAAGTTTGAAGTAATATGAAGCTGTCTATGATTAAAGTTGTCACACTATATTAGTCATCATAGGTGTTTAGAATGCTGGTTTGTATTGATTAGAAATGAACAGTATCACATGCTGAGTTAAATAAAGTCCATGGGTTTAACAGGAGACATAAATACAGACCAGGGTCTCAAGGAAGTATAGCCTCTCTGCACTATTCACTCAGCACTCACCTTTTTGGTGTACCTGATTGCATCACTCCATGTTACATGATGCCCTAGTCAAGTCTAGCGGCAAACTTGTTCCAGGAAACTAACCAGTTAAAGCAGCATACATTTGATAAAGGTTGAAAAGAGCACAGGAAATAGCCGTTAGTGGAGTATCGGTAAACTTCTTAATATCCTATTACTTCATTCATATAGTAAAATATTGTTACTATTAACCGATATTGTACTATGACCTAACCTCTCCCTACACTCACACAGAACCCCACCTACCCAGTGGTACCTAACCTTAACCCCCTACTAGTGGTACCCAACCTACCCCCCCTCCCCCGGTGGGGGCCTAACCTTAAGCTTTCCCCCGTGGGTGCCTAAACTTAACCCTTTGCCCTTGTGGGTAACTAACCTTAACCTCCCCCGGGTGCCTAACCTTAAACCCCCTTCCCTGGGCGCCTAACACTTATCCCCCAGTGTCCTGTTGAAAAGAGTGCCCGCTATAATAGCGGGCACTGTGCCCACCCGCTATCCGATCTGCATAGCCGCCATTAGCATAGTGGCCGTCCTTTTCAACAGGATGTACCTGGGCTCTTTTCCACTTTTCCGGTTACAGCATGCGCCAAGCTCGAGGGGTTTATAATAAGGAAAAAAAATTTGCAGCATTAATGTTTAATTTTTTTTTTCAGATATCACACCTAAAATAGTGTAACACTGTATAACAATTAAAAAAAAATGATTTTTCTAAGAGGACTAAAATAAAAAAGGTCACTGAATATACTGTCAATCAAACAAAAAACGCTGCTTGCTCATAATCAAATGTGCTTGCTGTATAATCAAAAAAACGTCTTTGCAAACTAAAAAGGTGTCGCAGAACTATAAGTTAACTTGCTGGTAAAAACAGATTGTAGTTTCAGTTGTTTTGTACGTTATTCTAGTGACTGCAATGAGCTTCCAGACAGCACATACAGAGCAACCAAGTGGAGATATGAGATAACCTGATGGAAAATATTGCCCAACAGAAGAAAATTATGTCTTGAAAATGTAAAAGCTCAGTGACAGATACATAGGCAGTTCCATAGCTGATATTAACCTCGTGTCACTTTACTATACAGTTTGCAATGAAGCACAACATTCAGTCATGAACTGCCAAAGCATGGAAATGCATTTTTTAGTACTTGATAATAATGTGTAAAGAATACCACAAATTGTCAATCTCAGAGTTCAAGTAGATGTTTAAAGGACTACTATTTCGAAAAATTGTAACATTTTAAATTTGTATATATGCATATGTATACAATGTACATTTGCCCCATATTAAAATGAGCTATAAAATACTCTAAAAGGCTCTCTAATAACCCTGGTAGCACGTGGAGCGCTCCCTAAGAGGCTGCAGTCCTGAAGTGCTTTGAGTCTGCCAGGAGAAAAAGCACAATATGTGGTTTTTTTTTACTGCTTGCATTCATTTCACAGACCCTGGAGGGGGGTTTACAGAATATTACACTATTGGAGACATTGTGAATAAAGGTGGGGCTTAGTAAGAATGGAACTTTAGAACCTACATCCCAGAGGCTTAGCAAATGCTTGAAATATATTCTGGAATTTCAAATTTGCCCTGTAGGATCACTTCAAAAGTAAAGCAATGTAATAAAATGATCTGACCTTTACAGTTTATCACAACACCCATTCATGCCCACGTATGGCAAAAGTGAAAAGGATACAAACTAAATGCAAAAATAACATTGCTTGCTCTTTTCAAAATAAGTTAAAAATAAGAAAATTATAATCTACATACTGTTCTAAAAAGGAGGACATAAATATCAATATGCAAGCGTTCGTAATCATATTTTCAGATTCATCACTTTTTCACAGAAATACTTTTTTATTCAACAACACGTCTAATGCAAAATGCCCAACAGGTTTTCAGATTACCCTGCAGAATCTTAAAGCAAGAAAGCAAGAAATGTAAACAATATATATTCCCGGTAACTGCTGGAACAGAACTATTTGTCAGTATTCCCAGCATTCACCAATTTCCTTTTAGTACTTATGTCCCAATCTCCGCCATACTCTTCACCTATAGAAAAGCCCCCGCTTAAATGGGAGACGTTATTTATCTGCCCAACTTCGCTTGCTGTAAGGGCTTATGAGTGTAAGATATAAATGCTGAAGCTAGGAGAATTATTGAAGTACCAGAGAGTTCAGTAGCAAAGTCCAGAATGAGCCAGGGGTCAAAACCAGGAATCAGATGCTTGTTGTGCAGGCGAAAAGCCAAACTTGAGGTCAATAACTAGCCTAGAGTCATACACAGGAGATCAATCAGCTAAGAAGGAAGATCAGGGATTAGGCAGAATTGTCGTCACATGCTAGCAGAAGTTGGTCCAGGCAGCAATACAAATACCAGAGTTAGCAGGGCAAAGCAGGGTCACAACTGGAATAGCAAAGAGAGTGCACCCAAGTAGAAGTATCACAGTTAATTGTATCATGGGCAAAGATGAGATCAGGATCAGCATATATACTGCAGTCAGCCAACCAGCCTAGACCACACCTCCAATATCCAGTTGGGAACCATTTCCTGCAACTACTGGCTGGCCCAAGCAATGATGAGCTGGTAATCAACAGCTGTTAGAGTCGGGCATAATACATAAGGTGAGCGTGTGACCACATACACCCACCTCCTAGAGTAACACTAGGTGTCATATTCTGCACATCTATAAGTATGCTGGGGCTGTTATCTGTCTGAGATTGCCCTGCCAACCCCCCCGAGCCAGTAGCCTGTGCAGCACCCTACACTTCTAAAGGAGTGCCGAGGATGCCGTCTGCAGTCTTGGGGAAAGTCTGCCTCTCACGCTGACTTCCTGGAATGCCAGTACCACAGCAGTATCATAGAGCAGGTTAGTTCCTGACAATAATATTGCGTATTTATACAATGCTGACATTTTCCACAGCGCTTTACATAGTGTATCTAATCCCAAACAAAAACCACATACTAGACATATTCAGTTCAGGGCATCATAGCTGGCAAGCACATTCACCAGCCCTACTTTGGGCATGTTCATAATGCTATACAGTGGGATGTGGATTCATAGGCAAATAATGCCTTTTACTGGCCTGTTTTTTTCTGGTTTGGGCATAAGAAATAAAAGGTTTGTTTTTTCGCTGGTGGGCCACTCATCAGGTTACATGTGGATTTTAACTATTGTAAACTATCTTACAGCCCTCTGCTCTGATTTTAAATGTTGACTGCAGAACAAAATTTTGCAATATGAAGGAGTTTTCGGGAGTGCCCTCTAGACCAAGACATCAACCACAAACAAGGCTCAGAATTTTTGTTTAATGGAATCTAAGCAGTGGGAATCAGAAATCTACAAAATAAACTTTCCTCTAGAGCAGGGGTGCCAAACTCAAATACAAAGTGGGACAAAGCTGAACAATGGGACAGAGCCGCGGGCCAACCTCAATGTCTACTGGCCTCCTTCCTCCTTTGTAAAGTTCCCTGGTGTCTAATGGCCACCTTCCTCCTGTATACAGTTCCTTGGTGTCTTTTGGCCCTCCTCCCTTCCGTATACAGTTCCCTGGTGTCTAGTGACCCCCACCCTCTCCTATACAGTTCCCTGGTGTTTAGTGCTTTCCTCTACCTCCCTCATATGGTTTCCCAAATGTTTTAGTGTTTCACCTCGAATATAGCTTCCCTAGTAGTCTAGGGAGGGCCAAACATAATGCAAAGTGGGGAAACCACTTGGGGGCCAAATTGAATGGTTCTGAGGGCCAGATTTGGCCCACGGACCAGAATTTGACATGTATACTCTAGAGGAAGTTCATGTACTGTATTTGTATGGACTTTTTGGGGGTCAGAAAGCATCTACCTTCAGAGGGCTGCTCCCTTACCCCTAAGTCTATGCTGTGCTCTATGTTGTGGGTCTCTGCCCCACATGATACAGGCAGACTTTTCTATTTTTCTCTTTTTTTGTGCTTTGTGTAGAAAAGCCAACAGTTCAGATAGAACAAACCCTCACACAGAACAGCTGTATAGAGATAGTCAAGGTGGCAAAACATATTACAACAACATGTTCAAAAAAAACATCTTAATTTAACCTTGAATTAAACAATAGTTGATGGAGATAACACAGACCCTCCAAATACCATTGTCATGCAATATGTACATGTTTTGTCCAGTCTTCAGCTCACTGCCAGCACAATGTTTATAATAAAGTAAGATAGTACTATTAAACATTAACTATAGTATGTAAACTAAATGGAAATAACACAGTAAGTCATTGTTTGCAACATTCAAATCAATAGTTCAAGGATGAAAATCACACAATACCTAACAGTGTAATGTGAAGATGCAACTATATTTATTAGAGCTAATGCACACATTATTACAACCAATGCTACAAGAAATACATGACTAAAAACCCTACAAAGAAGCACTGATAATTTTAAAATTGTTTTATGTATCAGGCTTTATTATTCTTTTTATTTTTTTTATTTTTTTTAATTTATATAACGTCAACATCTTCTATAGCGCTGTACATAGAATAAAACAAATATTTGGGAACATGTATACATGAGAAGTTGAAGACACTGTATGATCATGACAATCCAGCAATACAAGTACAAATACATACATAGCTAATGTATGGTTTCAGATATCACTAGAATTGGTATATATATGATACATTACAACAAAAGAAAAAACAATAAGAGGTCCCTGCCCTTGCGAGCTCACAATCTAGAGGGTAGTGGAGTGGAAATAATAGGGAAGGAGTTAGCAAAGGAAGCCCTGAGCTTCCATTGTGACCTACAACAAATTGTAGATTTGTCTGAAAAGGTGTGTTTTGGGAGTACATTTAAAGGTCTCCAGTTTTAAAGCATGAAAACTAGACTGTGGGAGAGAGTTCCAGGGGAGAGGGGACACTCGTGAGAAGTCCTGGATGTGGGAGTGATAGGAGGTGACCAAGCTAGAGGACAAAAGGGTCTCTTGGGAGGAGCGAAGGCTGGGCTAAATGAGAGCTCAGAGTCCCGAATTACCCCCAGACAGTGGGCTTTAGGATTTGAGGTTATTGTGGTTATTGGGGTGTACATCAAACATATTTTTAAACATTTCTAATCAAAATGTGTGTGTATTTAAGCTACTGCTTTTGCTAAGTTATGCACATTTTTTAGTAAACAAATATCTAAGATTACAGAAGACAAATCTGCTGACTTGGTGACCAATAATAAAATCCTTTTGTTTACAAGCAGGAGAACAATAACGTGCCAGATAAACCAACAGTTGGCACTCTAAATAAGTATAGCATTATTTAAAATAATATTTCTTATTTTCCTGATAAGAAATAAAACAAATCTTTTTTTTAGTACAAAGACTAGTAAATGCATGAAACAACAATTAAACACTCACTGCTTATACATTTTCAAAATTATAATACATGGCAAGCAAATACCATTTCTCTACCGATAGAATTCAATCCCCCAGAACAGAATGATCTTGTGAGTAACAGTGGAATTAATAGATATAATCTGCTTCTGGTCTAACTGTAAAGACCCATACACATGGTGTGCAAATGTCTGTACAGACATGTGTTGAGCGACGGTTCGTGCGACAGTTCATTCATGTGGACACGGCAAGAGACAAAGGGCCATATGCAATTACATTTTTCTCCTGAGTTTTCTTCTGGGTGATATTTTTAAATTTGTCAATAAAATGCATTTTAAGCCACCAGAAAGCAAGAAAAGGTTTAAAATAATTTTGATAGTCCTTTTTCATTTACTTTTGGGTACTTTTTTAGTTGAAAAGTGCTGAAAAGTTAGTCTAATTTGAAGATGAAAAATTATCTCCTGGGAGAAAACTCAGGTGAAAAAGTGAATTACATATGGGCCAAAGACTGTCTACAGACACAGCCATGTTTGAGCGATTCAAATGGTGAATCTCTTGTGACTTTTGTCTCACGAACCATCGCTTAGTCTGTTGGTGTCCTGTCGTATGTACAAAAGTCTTCTACAGACAGCAGAGTCGCTACCATAGTACTAATACTATACGGAGTCTGTGGCAGACAGCTTCAGTTGTGTCTTTACTCTTTCTGTTGTCACGTGTGTACAACTGTCGCAAACTCAAATTGTCGCTGCCATAAACATGCTGTTCTCTCGTGCCTGTTTGTCGCTGCCTCACAACTACAGACAAATGTATGCCATGTGTATGGGCCTAAAAAGTAAATAAAGTACATGTGAAAGTGTGAATTGTATTTCACATGTGAAACTGCAGCAAAGAGTGGAAAGTCCCATATAAATGACTAATTTTTCTCATTAAAATAACTATAACAATTATCATTTCCTGTATTTTCTCATCATCAGTAGAAAAACAAACAAACTGCATTGGGGGGGGGGGGGGGGGTACTACAACAGGTAATACAAAGTTGCATGACCCTCAACTGTAGCATATATATATATATATATATATATATATATATATATATATATATATATATATATATATATATATATAGTATATATACTGTGTATATATACATATATATCATACTTATATGATATATATTTTAATAAGTATGATATATATATATATATATATATATATACATACAGGTATATGTATACTACATATGTATATCATACTTAACCATACAGTATATTGTGATTTATCCTGAAAATGCTATACACAGTACAGTATGCATGGTAGTTTCCACAGGGCACAGGCTGTTTCTTCTCTGTGCTTGTCAGATCGAGATAAGATTACATTCCATAAAGACTGCAAACTCTTATGGTGGCCATACACTTATAGATTTGCAGTAGATTAGACCATCAGATAGATTTCTGTCAGATGCCTGAATCTGACAGGAATCTGTCTGATGTGTGACATACACTAGGAACAGATTTCCAATATATTTCAGAATGAAATCTATTGGAAATCTATTGAAAATCGATCTAAATGCATTATTGCACCATTAGATCCAATGCAACTCTATGGGCCATCGAATCGACCTAGATTTTCCATCCTGTCAAATAGATCAAATTGATTGAAATCGGCTGCAAATCGATCGATTTGCTGATTTGAAAGAATCGATTTTTGTTCAATCGATTATAGAATCGATCGATCAATGGCTGAAATCGACCAGTGTATGGGTCCCTTAAGTTCTAAGAATGTTCTTTCATTTTTAATGAATCATATGTCTGGACACAAGCAATTCAAATACATATCTACAGTATATAGAAAATGATCAGAACAATATTGTTGTTATCAAGTAATGAATGGTATCACCTCAACTCAAAATCTGTAATGGTAAATTGGTTTACAGGAGTTAGCCAACTGGATCACTTTTGTGTTCTGCATCAATCTTCCAAGGTTTTTTGTTATGAATATACAGAATGTAAACAATTACTTTAAACTTGATGGCGGTGGGCAAAATCATTGTCATCTGATTATGTTCATTGTATTACTAATGATTTGGTTATCATCAAAGTGTCTTAGTGAAATATTTAGCAAAGTTAATAAAATGCTCTTCTATAACTGGTAGTCTAAATGGTTCCACTAATTGTATGATCAGCAGTATTTTCTTACATTTTTCTTAAATCTTAGGCATTTGATGTGCACAGTCTTGAAGACCTTGATAAAGTGCTAGCAAGATCATTAAAGAACAAGATTTCTCATGAAGTGAACCAACAGGCAATTAGTAAGTCTTTTCTCCCTGATGTATTCAGTTTCTTTTCCATAACTATAGAAGACATTGGTTATGATTCACAATGCTTTTTCACCTATTTTCACCTTATCTATGTTACTTTTTAAGCTCCCAGAGAGCAAGAAAAAACAAACCAAAACAATATACTGGTAACTAAGGTAAGAAAAGTAATATTGAAATGAAGTTAATCAGGAACAACTTTCTTTGAGTGATTATTTTGCTTACATAGGTGCTTAAAGGTTATTTCTATAATAATAATAATTATGACAAAAAAAAGTAATTTTTGAGAAGTTTTGTGAATTGACTCAAATGTGGTGGACTGTTACTCTACAGTATATAATTAGAATATGATACATTTATGTTACAGTACAGCTTTTCTTGGCCTCGATTCATCAACACTTAGCAAATTTGTTAACAACAGTTTGGTAAAATACCGAATTTGTTAACTTCATTTCAAGATTCATCAAAGTTATCTACAGCTGTTAGCGAACATTCGTTAACGATTCGGTAACGATTCGCTAAAACGGAAGAAAGTGCAATTCATGAAAAAAGAAGTGGGCGTGGTTTAGCGTTACATTTAGGATTAGTTATCTCCTTCACTGCTCTGTCGTTATTCCTGTCAGATCATTGCTGACAGAGAAGATGGAGCCATTTGAAGTGGTTATGTATCAGCTGAGAGTGATTCAAAGGCGCAGAAGGGCAAGAATAAGGTCTGCAACCATATAAATTTGTAAGAGAATAGATTTATTTGCTATAACACGACATCTGCATTTCTCTTGAATCATCTTGTAAGAGAACACAGGCAGTGCCAGGGTTAACTAATTTTGCTAGCTGCACTATATTTTTTTAGAAAAGGCTCCTATCAAATTGTGGGATTGTCCCAACCACTTCCAGAATCCTGGTCCAGGTGTTAAGCCCTATTCAGAATGTTGCTACTATTGTCTAAGACAATATTAACTTGGTTTCAACTTAAACGCTGACTGAATTTTGTATGAATAGTACTATTTTGTATGAATAGTACTATCAAAATTATTCAAAGTATTTTCTTGCTTGCTGGTGGCTTAAAATACATTTTATTCATAAGAGGTGAAAATATCACCTCAGGTGAAAAGGTTAATATGGGCCCTGGGCCCTGGGCCCATATGCAATTCACCTTTTCTCCTGACTTTTCTCCTGGGTGATACTTTTAAATGTGTCAATAAAATGCATTTTAAGCCATCAGAAAGCAAGGAGATTCTCAAAATAATTTTGATAGACCTTTTTCATTTACTTTTTGGTACTTTTTTAGTTGAAAAATGCTGGAAAGTTTATTTTAATTTGAAGATGAAAAATTATGTCCTAGGCAAAAAAAGAGAATTGCATATGGGCCCAGGTGTTTTTTCTGCTCACTTTCCACAGTGATATACCTTGACAACAGTAAAGCTGTTGCCACCTGTGGTAAATTTAAGAATGTAAATCAGGGTAAGGAAAGAGTTTACAACGGGCAAACACTTACTAAGATATGTATAAAGTAATATTGCAAAACATATACAATTTTATTCAGCCATATTCAGTAAAGCTACTATTTAAAGTGAACTGAGCATCTAGGTGCTAGTAATTTCAACAAACACACCTGTACCAGGTGATGTCACTACATGCAGTGGTATCACATGGTATAGGTACTTGCGGTAACAATTCAAAAAGATGCCAGACACAGGAGGCGGCACACAAATGGGACAGATGAACTGCTTCCACACTTACCACAGGCTGGGTACTTATACCCTTGAGGGGGAGTCTAGACCAGCCAGGAGTCTATTGGGTCAGTCAGACAGGAAATCAAAAGCTGTTACCACCGTGCACCCAATTGAGATTCTCCAGCATGCCTGATCAATCATTTCAGTTTATTTGGACAGAATTGATCAATTGGGTAGCCATGTTGCTGCATCAATCTCTGCCAGATTAAATGATTACGATCAAACTGGCCAGATGAACACCTTGATGCCACTCTCATGTTTGTCTGTTACAGAGATTTTCAGATACGTGTTTTGTAGCAGGAAGTGACAAATAGAGTGCTAGTACTAGAGATGGAATTGGGCCTGGAATGTACTTCCTGCTGATTTTGATTAACCCAATTCCGTGCTCCTTAATATTTAAAAAAGACAGAATGATTGGAATCTCATTGAGTTTCTCTAATTAGCACACAATTAGTTTTAAACAAAAATATAGCTTCATTTTTGGACATTGTAAAATCTAAAAGGAGTATGTTAGAAATACTACGGGGACACTGGAGACTGCAGGTCCTAGAAAACCCAGGGTCAAACATTTGACTTACTGGCCCATATGCAATTCACTTTTTCTCCTAAGTTTTCTCCTAGGTGATAATTTTTCATCTTCTCTTTAAAATAACTTTTCAGCATTTCCCAATTGAAAAACTACCAAAAGTAGTAGAAGTACTATCAAAATTATTTTGTGTATTTTTATACCTGATGGCAAACTGAAATGGAGAGGCGTTTTTAAACATTGAGGCTATGTTCTCAGTCAGGTTATACGTTGTGTTCACTGTAAAACAGGAATGCAATGGAGGGGGAAAGCTGCATAGCATGCTACAGTGCAGCATACAGTCAATGAAAAGTATGCTTCACAGCCACTGCTAACGTGTGCTTTATGTGGTAACGCACTGCATGTATTATGTTATGCCCTCCGGATCCATCACACCAACTTCTAATGCACCGATGTAAATGCACCAATACAATATCATTGCATCGCAGTGGCTTTCTGACATCTATGCACGGTACCCGGCTTGTCACATGACCCAATGTGGAAAGCTGCTGGGAGCTGCGGAAGGCATAGAAGATGGCGCCTGGATGTTGATGAGTAGTTCCTGCTGCTCCAAAAGTCCCAAAAGCTGAGCTGGGGGGCAGAGGCGGGACAAGGTCCTCCAGCACCCAAGGCTGAGACACCAAAGTGCGCCCCCCCATCCCTCCCACCCCAGCTGTCACACACTGATTGCTTTAGACTAAGAGGGCCACAGGCCCCACAACCTCCCCAACACCTTAATATCTAGTTCACTGGCCTGCAGTCACTGCTATGTATCCCCTTTTCTTATTTCTTTCTGCTTAAAACACAATTAGGAATGACAGCTGAATGAATTCTGCGCCCCCTCCTACACTGCGCCCTGAGGCTGGAGCCTCTCCAGCCTATGCCTCGGCCCAGCCCTGCTGGGGGGTTAGATGTTGCGCTATTTAACACTCGTTCAAGCAACTGGCAAGCACATGTATCTGGCATCAGGCAATGAGCTGATACCTGCCGGGGGTCTTGCTGTATATTGTTTGACGTAAAACATTGCACCACTGTGTGCATAGCCTTAAATGTGAAATGGTCTGTGTACCAATAATGCTAAGTTGTTTTTTTTCAAACCCACTGAAGTAAAACATTGTGTGTTTACAGCTGATGCTATCGAATGTTATTGTATACTATACATATACATTGTATCGTATCACTATAGCTATATAGGTTTCCATGATTTCTCCCAGACCTTGCCAAGCTGCATATTATTATACTTCTTTTGTTTGACTTCTACATTATTACTGGATGTAGTGTATGCACCTGTTACCTTGGCAGCCTTTATGTCACCTTTGTTTTCCTTCTCCATATCTTTTTGTGCTGTGGTGAGAGGTTGAAAGGATCACATTAATGAATCTGATGCTGTTTCAAGATGGTCACTTACAAATAATCCTCTCACAACACACACAGTAGCACCTGAGGCAGTAACCATACTCTGACTTTTGTGGAGTATATTTAATAAGTAGATAAATTCAAATACAGTATATGGATAAATCAAAGACACCAATAGAAATGACCTTTTATCATTATAATATCACATTTTATTAACATTATATTTTTCATTTATATTTTTTTTATTACATAGTTATTTATTATTTCCTATCTTGTTTGTTGAGGATTCTTACCGCGGTATAAAACCCTGACATAAAATTCAATAAAATCATGTTTTCCTACTTTTTATATGCCATACAGTTATCATATTGGCTTTTGTGCATAAGTATTATTATTATTCATTTAGAAATTACAAGTTACCAAAGTAATTTTTTTTTGCTCTGAGAGCTGCCTTTGCATTTTATACATAACTGGTTTTATTCATCTTGTATTGCAGGCAGACATGCTTTCTGAGTGTCTGTCTGTGTTCAGGAGAATCTGCACAGTCAGAGAATGTGTCACATTCCTCACTTGATACAATTAAGTAAACACAAAATAACATTATCTGCAGTTCGGATGTGTCCAGCTTTCTCTGCACTGAGCTTGTAACTCCTGTGTTTAACTAATTGAATGTTGTTCTAGTAAAAACAATGGTGGTAGTATATAATATGCTGTAAATAATATTTCAGAGCAAAGAAGAAATGTTGGGTTTTATTCCACTTTAAGTCTCATAGTTCCCAGTGAGTATTTTTTATATTTTGCTGGTAAACTTGTAGGTTTTTATGAAACGTTTTCATAGAAAATCTTTTTATGATTGTGTTAAAGGACCTCCTGGAGAGAGAGGGATATGGAGGCTGACATATTTATTTCCTTTTAAACAATTCAGATCGCCTGGGTGTTCTGCTGATCCTCCGCCATTAATACTTGCAGCCCTAGACCCTGAACAAGCATGCAGATCAGGTGTTCCTGAAAAGATTCTGAATGGATTAGTCATATGCTTGTTTTAAGTCTGTGATTTACACTGCTGTAGCCAAAGAGATCAGAAGGACTGCCAGGCAACTGATACTGTTTACAATGAAATAAGTATGGCAGCCTACATATGCCTCTCAGGTCAACTTGAATACTACTCAAACAATACACAGCTTTGTGTTGAGGATGTAGTAGCCTGTGGAGGAATAACACAATCTTACCGAATTGTTAAGTAACATAATTTTAACCATACTGAAAAATAGTTCATATCAATGTGTTTGATTTTATCCATATTTTTTAAACTAGCTGCTTAATTAGACAAACCTTGCTGAGTACAGCCACAATGCACTGGTAAAAATTACACAAATATGTCCAATCCTAATAGGCCATCCTGGAACAGCTTCAGTTTAATCTGTGTGATCTTTCTAACCTACTACCAAACCACAAAAACAAGGAGGAGGAAAAGAAAGTTAAGATTGTAGATATATGCAAAATAAATTTAGCAAGCTGCTCATGCGTGTCTTAAAACAGCTAAAGAAGCCATAAGGAAGTTAAAAAAACTCCAAATGAGGTCAAATTGCTGTTTGAAGATAAACTCTAAGTAATGGCTCAGTGGAAGACTGTAAAATTTTAGCTGGAGGCACAAAGTGTCTCTATCAAAATGCATTGTGTAGCAAATTGGCTGAGAACTTTGTCTGAATTAAATGGATGTAAAGCTACACTGTGAAAATCACCCTGACTATAGCGATTCAACATATGGTTCAGTTTTGCTATGCTTATACAAAATACACAGGTTTTCAGGTTCATCTGTACTAATTACATGTAATCATAGTGTTAGAATCTGACTAACCAATGTAAATATTGTCCATTCATGATGAAAGAAAAGCTAAGTGTGGAGATATTCAATTATACATACAATATGAGCAGCGTTTATATCTTCATGGGAATATCGCTCAGCAGAAATAGAAATATGGGAATGAAGCTAGGGAGAGATTTTGAATTCCATTTGCAGAACAAATACAAACCTTTTAGGATATTTTTTTATTTGTCACACTTTTTTTAAGAACATATTCTCATGGTATTTACATCATTTTACATAACACTATTATTATTACTTAGTATTCATATAGCGCTAACATGTTCTGCAGCAGCCAGAAAGGGGGAGCAGCGGGCACAGCGGTGGGGAGGTGGGTCAGACCCCCCCCCCCCCCCCCCACCTGGGGCTTGCCCATCAACGCTTCCCCTCCAGCTATTTTCCCAGCATTAGTGTCCCAGAAAGGAGCAGGGAAGCAATTACTCTCATCCTTCTGGTCCAGGCTGCATTCCATCGCTCGTGCTTCCTGCAATGCTGCCCACTAGAGTACACTGGGCAGCATTGCAGAAAGGGACATGAGTAGTGGAACGCAATGCCTGGACCGGAAGGAGGTGAGTAATTGCCTCCCTGCTTCTCTCTGGGACAGAAATGCTGGGAAAATAGCTGGAGGAGGAGCACGGACGGGGGAGCCCCAGGTGAGGGAGGGGGGTCCAACACCCCTCTCTACTGCTGTGCCCGCTGTTCCACCTTCCTGGCTGCTACCCCCTCATGTTCGGTGTCCTCTACCCACTGCAAGGCGGGCACCGCCCCCCCCACTTCTGGCGCCAGAGGAACCTGCCTCACCCCGCTTCAACGTCGGCCCGGCGGTGTCTAGGGCTGCTTTTTAGGAGGAAGCCAATTAACTTATCTGTATGTTTTGGTGATGTGGGAGGAAACCCCACACAGACATGGAGAGAACATACAAAATCCTTGCAGATAGTGCCCTGGCAAGGATTCGAACCAGGGACCAAGTGCTGTAAAGGCTTAAAGGATTAAAGCTGATATATGGGAATGTAGACCAGTTTAACCACTTTACCCCCCGCAGTACGAATTTCTCCGTCCCTTTTTTCCCCCCTAAAGTACCAAGGGACGGAGAAATCCGTACCTTCCGCGCTACCGCCGCTGTCCGCGCTCTCACTGCTCATGCGCACGCTCCAGCCACTCGTGCACGCCGCCACCCGCTCGCCCAGAGATCAATGAACGGGAAAATCCATTCCCATTCGTTGATCTAAGCCCCCGCAATGATCTGCTGCTTCTTTGAGAAACAGCGCGATCATTGGGATTTTCCCAGTCTCATACTGCTTCCTGTAAGCGACGCTTACAGGTCGCATGTAAACAAACTCACTGTTTTAAAACTACACCCTAAAGCATTTTACATATACAAATACATTAGTTTTACACATTAAATTAACTCATTACCTCCCACACTCCCCAATTTTATTTTTTTTTGTAATTAAAAAAAAAAAATACAATAAAAAAAACCCCATAAATAGTTACCTTAGGGACTGAACTTTTTAAATATTTATGTCAAGAGGGTATAACACTGTTACTTTATAAACTGTTAAACGGCTTGTAATTAGGGATGGATGCAAAACTGAAAAAATGCACCTTTATTTCCAAATAAAATATTGGTGCCAAACATTGTGATAGGGACATAATTTAAATGGTTTTATAACCGGGACAAATGGACAAATACATTTCATAGGTTTTAATTACAGTAGCATGCATTATTTAAAAACTATAATGGCCGAAAACTGAAAAATAATAATTTTTTCCCACATTTTTTCCTATTTTCCCATTAAAACACATTTACAATAAAATAATTCTTGGCATAATGTCCCACCTAAAGAAAGCCTAATTGGTGGCAAAAAAACAAGATATAGTTCATTTCATTGTGATAAGTAATAATAAAGTTACAGACAAATGAATGGAAGGAGCGCTGAAAGGTGAAAATTGCTCTGGTGTTCAAGGGGTAAAACCCCTCAGTGGTTAAGGGGTTAATCATTTTTTTTACCTTTTACTTTAAATTATCTTTATTAATTTATACATTTATATTGCTGTAGCTGATTAATATACATGACAATTTTTTAAAAATCTTATCAGTTTTAAACACTATAACAGCGAATGACTGCAATCTCATAATCACAGTGTGGGTCTGTTTTATCATAATGACATGTTAGTCATGTGACTAACGTAGCTTATCATAATATCAGACCCGTCCTTATCAATACAAGACTTTTGAATGTCAGGACACCAAGTGGCAGTGGAGGAAGATTTCCAATATGCATTGTTTAAAAAAATTGGCCTCAAAGTTATATGTTGTATTTGTAATGGCATGTATGAGTTTCAAAGCATTGATTCCAAGGAACACTGGGATATTAAAGGAAAAAATGTGTCAGGGGGCTTATTCACAGTGGAACGTTGCATTGTAATGCAACGTTAAAGTCACAAAGCAGCAGGGGCAGGGGCGGACTGACTATCCGGGCACTCGGGCACGGGCCGAGGGCCCGTGGTCGTGAGGGCCCGCCAGAGAACCCTGAGCAGGAGGGGAGGCAGCCAGTGAAAGGGAGCGGTGGGCACAGCGGGGAAGGGGGGAAGTCTTCCCCCCCATCCCTGACCTTGGGGCCCCCGTTCCTGGCTCTCCCCTCCGGAATATTTAAGTGTCGCACAGCGGCTGACAGCGGGTGGGGACTTACCGCTGTTACAGCCACCGGAGGGAGCTTTGATCTGTGTGCCGCTAGTCTGGTCTACTCAAGACCAGACTAGCAGCGCACAGATCAGAGCTCCCTCCGGTGGCTGGAAGAACAGCGGTAAGTCCCCGCCCGCTGTCAGACGCTGTGTGACACTTAAATATTCCGGAGGGGAGAGCCAAGAAGGGGAGCCCCAAGGTGAAGGAAGGGGGGGGAGACTTCCCCCTTCCCCATCGCTCTGCCCACAGCTCCCTTTCACTGGCTGCCTCCCTTCCTGGGGACACCTTCAAACCTGGCTGCATATACTGGGAAAACCTAAACGCCTGGCTACATATACTAGGGACACCTATACGCCTGGCTACATATACTGGGGACACCTATACAGCTGGCTGCATATACTGGGGACACCTATAGACCTGGCTACATATATTGGGGACACCTATCCACCTGGCTACATATACTGGGGACACCTATAGACCTGGCTATACTGGGAACACCTATACACCTGGCTACATATACTGGGGACACCTATAGACCTGACTATCTGTACAGGAGACACCTATAGACCTGGCTATCTGTACTGGTGACACATATAGGCCTGGCTACCTATTCTGGAGATACCTGTAGACCTGGCTACCTATACTGGGGACACCCATAGACCTGGCTACCTATTCTGGGAACACCTATAGTCTTGGCTACCTATTCTGGGGACACCTAGAGACCTGGCTATCTAAACTGGGGACATCTATAGACCTGGTTATCTATTCTGGGGACACCTATAGACCCAGCTACTTATACTGGGGACACCTATAGACCTGGATACCTGCACTAGGAAAACCTATAGACCTGGTTACTTCCACTGGGGATACCTTTTGACCTGGTTACCTATACTGGGGCACCTATTTTGGGGGATCTGCTGCCAGATTAACTATTTTTGGGATTTTTGGTGAAAAGCTGTCAAATTACATGTATTTTGGGGGGAAGCACTATGGCAGAGTTCAAACTTCCCCGGCAGACCTTTTATACCACTGCTAAGGTCATGTATATTTTGCCCCACCCATGACTATGCCCACATTCTGTTGTGTGACCACACCCATTTTTCGGTGTGACGGTTTTCATCAGTATAACATATCTGTTGTCAGTAAATTATTATATCTTTACAGTTCCTCTTTAAAAGCTTAAAATTCTAAAAGGGGGGGAGGGTGTCAAATGTGTCAAGCCCACACCCATGAAATGTTAATAGCAGATATTGTCTGAGCGGAATACAAAGGTCGTGACCTTACAGAACACTGGGGATTTTTAGATGTTTAAAAACTGCATTTAGCATGTCATGTTACATATAGTACATTAAACACATCATCAGCTTTCCATTCGAAACACACAGTTATGTTTGTATGACATCCATTACATATATAAATAAAATACACTTTAGCTAAAAATGACTGCCTGACTCATGTTTCACGATAGACGGGGCGGTGACGTTTAAAAAAAGGGCATTGGGAGTCAGAGATAGAATGCTGTAGACATAAACATAATAAAAAAGCATAATACATATAAACATGGGGGTATAATTAATCCACTGTATAGATATGTCTCCAGTAAAGGTCACATTATCAACTAATTTATAATTACCAGGAAATAGATATGTAGTACTAGTAACATAACCAGTACATTTAATGCTAATCTGTTAATAAGACACTATTGTAAAATGATTATGTTTCACAAGAAGTAAAAATAGGCAGCCAAAGATAACGGGGGAGGGGCTAGGAGTAGAAAAACTCGTGTGAAGTAAGAAAAGGGGGAGGGGAGAAGGAAAACAGCAAAACAGAGAGAAAGAAAATAAAGGAGTGTAAAAATATATCTGAAACATATCTGACATTAAAACCAGGATAATTAAAATAAAAATGGGTATCCTGAACAATGTATTAAAATGTTTTACTATATGTCATCACAGTTTCCCTTTGAATTTAAAAATGTATACCAGGGAACTTATACAATGCAAATTAAAGGACCACTACAGCGAAAAATGTCCTCCTCCTCATGTTTACTGTTTTTGTCACAATATTTGCGCTGCTTGGAACTCTGTTTTACAATTTGTTAGTATATCTATGTTCCCCTTGCCGTCTTATTGTGCTTTGTAAAGCGCTGCGGAATATGTTGGCGCTATATAAATAAAACATAATAATAATTATAATAATAATAATAAGCAGTTAAAATCTGACAGAACTGATAGATTTTGGACTAGTCCATCTCCTTAATGGGAGATTCTGAGGGTTTTCTTGGTATTCAAAAGCATTTCCTGCATGGCAGTATCTAAGTCTAACTGCCAAAATAGTACACTATCAGCATCTCTACTCGCTTGCACAGTATTTTGGCAGTTAAACTTAGCAACTGCCATTCAGGGAATCATTTTAAAAACAAAGAAAACCCTGAGAATCCCCCATAAGGAGATGGACAAGCACTAAACCTGTTAGTACTGTCAGATTTTAACTGCTTACTTTTTTGGCTGTAGTGGTCCTTTAATGTCTCTGCTTAATCCATATTTCTCTTACTAAGTCATCTTCCACTTTTCTTCCCTCCTATCTTTACCAGTAATTACTATAGACTCACTTACTGGTATCTGTTATATAATCTCGGTAAGGGCTGCAGTAAACAGAAGAATAAAATTCCACAACAAAATACTTAGTATTTGGCTTATAAATATGCAATGGTTCTATTGCCTATATTATTTTAGTTTTAGATTTTTTTTTCACCTAAGTCACCTATAAAATAGCAAGGTATATCATCATCATTACATAATTCATTTTAGATTCTGTAAAAAAAAATAATCATCAAGCTTCAACAATTAGAATAGGTATTGATTATTCTAGAAAAAAGAAATGCTGAAATATAGTCATTCTTAATCTGTCAAGCAGTGATCGTCCTAAGAGCTTTTGGCCTTATTGCTTTTGTTTAATTAACATTCCCTGTGTTATTGATCACTCATTTAGATGTTTCTTGCTAGGAAATAGCATTGAATAAATTGTAACTGTAATGGTGTATTTTCTTTGAGGTGTCCTAGATTGCTTATTTTGAGGGTAGTTACATGTTTTACATAAGAATTAGATTCTTTTTTTCCTTCTATAAGCCCCAACTATGGCTTAGGTATATGGAGGCTGCCATATTTATTTCCTTTAACCACTTCACCAGGTTTTACCCCTTGAGCACCAGAGCAATTGTCACCTTTCAGAGCGCCTTTCATTCATTCGCCAATAATTTTATCACAATTAGGGATTCTCTCTCATTCTCTCTCTCTCTCTCTCTCTCTCTCTCTCTCATCCAGTAGGGGATTGCAGATTTTCAAAACAGCTTATATACCATAGCTGGGATTTGAACCCAGGATACAGTGTGTAGTAGGTACTAGGTATCTGTCTTACCCTCTAGACCATGAACCACACTACATGGTAAAGCTTGCCTAGCGTAAACCATACTACCATTATAATCAATAAAATAGAAAAAGTAGCATGATTAAGGATTTTTACTTTTTGAAAAGCATGCTTATATACCATAGCTGGGATTTGAACCCAGGACGCAGTAGGTATCTGTCTTACCCTCTAGACCAGGAACCACACTACATGGTAAAGCTTGCCTAGCATAAACCATACTACCATTATGATCAATGCAATAGAAAAAGTAGCATGATTAAGGATTTGTACTTTTTGAAAAGCATGCTTATATACCATAGCTGGGATTTGAACCCAGGACAGAGTGTGTAGTAGGTATCTGTCTTACCCTCTAGACCATGAACCACACTACATGGTAAAGCTTGCCTAGCATAAACCATACTACCATTATGATCAATTCAATAGAAAAAGTAGCATGATCAAGGATTTGTACTTTTTGAAAAGCATGCTTATATACCATAGCTGGGATTTGAACACAGGATGCAGCATGTAGTAGGTACTAGGTATCTGTCTTACCCTCTAGACCATGAACCACACTACATGGTAAAGCTTGCCTAGCATAAACCATACTACCATTATGATCAATTCAATAGAAAAAGTAGCATGATTAAGGATTTGTACTTTTTGAAAAGCATGCTTATATACCATAGCTGGGATTTGAACCCAGGATGCAGTGTGTGGTAGATACTAGGTATCTGTCTTACCCTCTAGACCATGAACCACACTACATGGTAAATCTTGCCTAGCATAAACCATACTACCATTATGATCAATTCAATAGAAAAAGTAGCATGATTAAGGATTTTTACTTTTTGAAAAGCATGCTGTTATACCATAGCTGGGATTTGAACCCAGGACGCAGTGTGTAGTAGGTATCTGTCTTACCCTCTAGACCATGAACCACACTACATGGTAAAGCTTGCCTAGCATAAACCATACTACCATTATGATCAATGCAATAGAAAAAGTAGCATGATTAAGGATTTGTACTTTTTGAAAAGCATGCTTATATACCATAGCTGGGATTTGAACCCAGGACACAGTGTGTAGTAGGTATCTGTCTTACCCTCTAGACCATGAACCACACTACATGGTAAAGCTTGCCTAGCATAAACCATACTACCATTATGATCAATTCAATAGAAACAGTAGCATGATTAAGGATTTGTACTTTTTGAAAAGCATGCTTATATACCAAAGCTGGGATTTGAACCCAGGATGCAGTGTGTAGTAGGTACTAGGTATCTGTCTTACCCTCTAGACCATGAACCACACTACATGGTAAAGCTTGCCTAGCATAAACCATACTACCATTATGATCAATTCAATAGAAAAAGTAGCATGATTAAGGATTTGTACTTTTTGAAAAGCATGCTTATATACCATAGCTGGGATTTGAACCCAGGACACAGTGTGTAGTAGGTATTTGTCTTACCCTCTAGACCATGAACCACACTACATGGTAAAGCTTGCCTAGCATAAACCATACTACCATTATGATCAATTCAATAGAAAAAGTAGCATGATTAAGGATTTGTACTTTTTGAAAAGCATGCTTATATACCATAGCTGGGATTTGAACCCAGGACACAGTGTGTAGTAGGTATTTGTCTTACCCTCTAGACCATGAACCACACTACATGGTAAATCTTGCCTAGCATAAACCATACTACCATTATGATCAATTCAATAGAAAAAGTAGCATGATTAAGGATTGGTACTTTTTGAAAAGCATGCTTATATACCATAGCATATCTATTGATTTGATCATAATGGTAGTATGGTACATGCTAGGCCAGCTTTAGCATGTAGAGGTGGGACAAGGTCCTTCAGCACCCAAGGCTGAGACAGCAAAGTGTGCCCCCCCATCCCTCCCACCCCAGCCATCACCCACTGATTGCTATTACACTAAGAGGTGCCCCAGGGCCCCCAACACCTTAATCGCTACTTATCTGGCTTGCAGTCGCTGCCATGTATCACCTTTTCTTATTTCTTTCTGCTTCAAACACAATTGGGAATGACAGCTGAATGAATTGTGCACCCCCTCCTACACTGCGCCCTGAGGCTGGAGCCTCTCCAGCCTCTGCCTCGGCCCGGCCCTGAGTGTGGTTGATGGTCTAGGGGGTAAGACAGATACCTACTACACACTGCGTCCTGGGTTCAAATCCCAGCTATGGTATATAAGCATGCTTTTCAAAAAGTACCAATCCTTAATCATGCCACTTTTTCTATTGAATTGATCATAATGGTAGTATGGTTTATGCTAGGCAAGCTTTACCATGTAGTGTGGATCATGGTCTAGAGGGTAAGACAGATACCTAGTACCTACTACACACTGCATCCTGGGTTCAAAACCCAGCTATGGTATATAAGCATGCTTTTCAAAAAGTACAAATCCTTAATCATGCTACTTTTTCTATTGAATTGATCATAATGGTAGGATGGTTTATCAGTAATATACCCTCTTGAAATATATATAAAAAAAGTTTAGTCCCTAATGTAACGATTATGTATTTTTTTATTGTCATTTTTTTATGCAAATTTTTTTATTGGGTACTATGGGAGAGTGTGGGAAGGAAGGAATTAGTTTAAAATGGAATTGTGGGTCTTTTATTAACCATTTCAGCCCGCGGGGATTTTTCGACTTATGCATCAGAGCAATTTTCACCTCCCATTCATTCGCTAATAACTTTATCACTACTTATCACAATTTATTGATCTATATCTTGTTTTTTCCGCCACTAATTAGGCTTTCTGTGGGTGGTACATTTTGCTAAGAGCCACTTTACCGTAAATGCATTTTAACAAGATTAATAAGAAAAAAATGGAAAAAATTCATTAATTCTCAGTTTTCGGCCATTATAGCTTTAAAATAATCCACGCTACCATAATTAAAACCTATGTATTTTATTTGCCCGTATGTCTCGATTATTATACCATTTAAATTTTGTCCCTATCACAATGTATGGCGCCAATATTTTATTTGTAAATAAAGGTGCATCGTTTCCGTTTTGCGTCCATCACTATTTACAAGCTTATAATTTTAAAAATGTTTGTAGTATACCCCCTTCAAATGCATATTTTAAAAGTTCAGACCCTTAGGTAACTATTTATGTCTTTTTTTTTTTTTTTCTAATTGTAATTTTTTTTTTTTTACTATTAAAACTTTTATTTGTCGAATATTTTGGTGTGGGACATAAACTGTTAATTTTTAATGTTGTTTTCTGTGTAAATTGTTATGTTTAATATGTGTAGCTGTAGTTTACTATTTGGCCACAAGATGGCCACCTTCGTTTTTAGTTTCCCTCCTTGTACTTCCTGCTACGCGGAAGTACAAGGGGGATGCGGAAATCTGGCCGGGCAGAAGAGCCGGAGCCTCACAGGTGAGCGCTTCGGTTTTTCTGCGGGGGAAAGGGATCGGTGATCGAGAACCATGTTCCCTTTCACTGATCCCAGGGCTACCGGGCGGCACAGCGGGGATGCGGGGGCGCGCCCGCGATCGCGGGCGGGAGCGCGCCCAAGCGCGGGAGCGCTGCTGAGCTGCCGCCCAGACGTGAGCTTCACGTCCGGGCGGCGGAAATGGTTAAAATAAATGGTATGTAGGAGTAATTTTACTATTTGGCCACAAGATGTCTTTTTTTTCAATGAATCCTGTGAGCGTACTATGTACGCTTACAGGAACTGAACCGTGGATGTGTAACTTTTTCTTTTTCAGAATGATTGCGGCTTCACATAGAAGCCAGTGATCATTGCAGTGGGGACTTAGATCAATGAATGGATCAAGGGGTTAAGTCACTTTATGAGTATGTGCCCTGCATTGTCTTGCAACCCCCACGATTCAGAAAAGATAACGCCTGTGTGTAGCTGGGAAGGAGGTGGGTCTAGGCAGCTCAGGGCACACACAGGAGGAGTTTATGTATAAAGTGAATGACGTGCACTGTGATATTGAAGTTAGTTAAGATGAGACGCATGAAATTTAGTGACCTGAATAAATAGCAGGTATGTAATATGTTTTGTGGCTACATGTTTATAGTGTACTGTATTACAGTGTATGGTGATTTGTGCCATGTATTGTGTAACTATTAAGGTAAAGGTGGCCATACGCAATTCTACCAAAACAATAGTGATGATCGTCATCAGTGTACATTTTTGCAATTATGCCCATTCAGTTGATTTCGGGGAATCATCCATAATTTCGCATAATTGTTGTGTAATTTTTGCAAAATTTTGTGCCGACTTTATCGGTAAATAGCAAAGCCCCATCCATGCTATTGTCACCAAAATTGCACATAAAGATACATAAAGGGTGTAAGTCCAAGGCAGGGGGATGGAGCTATGAAGATGAACACTTTTCATTCCCTTTAACAAAGTAATTTTAATATTCACATATTCCAAACAACTTAGTAGGCTTCACATTGGTTAAGGGCTCTGCCTTTGACTCAGGAGACCAGGGTTCGAATTTAGGCTCTTCCTGTTCAATAAGCTAGCCCATATTCAGTAAGGAGACCTTGGGCAATACTCCCTATCACTGCTACTGCCTATTAAGCGTGCCCTGGTGGTTGCAGCTCTGGCACTTTGAATCCGCCAGGAGAAAAGTGCAATATAAATGTACTGTGTCTGTGTCTACACTTTGTCAGATACTTTTTCTGCTTTAGAAACAAGCCCTTTGAGATGAATGGGGGGGGGGGGGTATGACTCGATTGAGCACAAATACAAAAAATATATGAAAAATACAAAACTTTATTTAACACTTGCAAAAAGAATATAAATATAAAAATCACACGGCAGGAACCCACCAACCCTTCCCCCCACTGAAGCCAGCAATCCCCTCAAGAATCCCCTCAAAAAATCTCCTATGAAGCTTCATAATACCTAAATAGACTCAAGTGCATATAAATGTCTCTAAGGCTGCGCAGCCATACGTGTTTCATAGAAAAAGATTTCAAAAATTGTATGAGAATTCATTTACTATTGCACTGAATTGCATGTTCATAATTTAGTTACAAGGATGTTGAAGTTGTTGAGCATAGTGTGATCTCAACCCGCAGCCATAAATAGACTTCTCGGTATATCAAAACTTTTTCTTTACAACCAAGTTCTGGCAGGTGGTGCAAGACAAGCACAGATGAGATAAATGCATGCAGGCACTGATAGGAGCTGACACAGAAAATGCGAAACATAGCAAGCAGATCACCACCTAAGTAGGCGTACTCAGCAAATATTCATAGTGTCAGTCATTTTGGCAACCAGCAGCAAAGCTTTGTGTTTATGACTTCAGTCCAGTGTCTTATATGAGAAGTAGCTGTTAGCCAAACAGTCAGCAGGCACAAAGCAAAGACACAAGCAGGTATAGCAGAGTTTACCAGGTAGATATCAGCTTATCAAGCATGCAGTGCAAGCAGTTGTCAATGGTAGAAAAAGTTTGTGCATAAACAAGCACCTTGGTTTGAAGTGTTGTTGCCCATTCGGGCTCTTACTGTCTCCGGATGGCAGATGCCAGATCTTCCAATATCTGGGGGAAGATGAGGAGATGTAAGCGACTCCAGGGTCATGTGGAGCAGAGCGGGCGAGCGGGTGCCACCATGAAGGAGGACGGCATCCTCGATCGATTTAGCCAGCTCTACCGGCTTCTTCAGGAGGCATGTCTTGTCCTCTGTGACACGCCGCCTATGTGCCCGTCACCACCCAATCACGATGCACCACACCGCCACGCCCACCCCCACCCACGGGCCAATCAAGCTGGGGGGCAGGTCGGACAGACTCGATGGGCACGCCAGCCAATAGCGCGCCCAGCGCATCCTCCAAGCCCCACCCCCCGCATGCCGGCCCAAGGGAGGGGGCGGGCAGAGCCGAGACCACACAGAGCAGCACGATCCAATGACGGGGAGCACAGGGCAGTTGTACAGCCTACCAACCACATACGTATACCAACCAAATTGCACACAAAATGAAAATCAAAAGATAAATATATATGTATAGAAAATATATGCAGCAGCCCAAATAACACAATAACATATCAATGTTAACTCCCCCCACTATCATGGAATGACAGCGGGCCAAGGCCAGGAGTCAGATCCATGGGGAGAGTCCATAAAGATGGAATACATTATTTGCAATAAATGCAATTAGATATAAGATAATAGTTATGCCTACTATAGTGCGCAGAATGCTCCAGTGCGACAAACCTCTTCCCCGGGCAACAAGTCAAACAAACGAGGCAGCAATAATGAGCAGCAAACAAGAGAAGCACATACTACGGTGGCAGAAAAGGGACATAACTGGTATTTTCATTCAAACCAGGATATCTGGTTGCATTTACATCAAAGATCCACCTGGCTTCTCTCTGCAGGAGCAAGCGGTCCATATTGCCCCCTTGTAAGGAGCCATGGATTCTATCCAACCCAACAAATCGTAAAAGATTGAGTTTGCCGCCATGAGCAGTTTTAAAATGTCTAGCTACCGGAGTGGGATTGGTCATACTGGAACTTTTGATACTTGTAACATGTTGTGAAATTCTAGTACGAAATTAATTTTTGGTTTTACCCACACAGAACACCCCACACGGGGATAAGATTAAGTAAACCACCAGTGATGTATTACAATTCACATAGTGTGGTAAAGACCAATCCCTACCATCCGGTAGCAAGACCGAATTGCCCACCTGAATATAGCGGCACATTGAACAGCCACCACAGGTGTAGGTACCCGTGGTCCTGCAATGTTTAGTTGCATTTTTTGGATCCACAAAGTGACTGTCGACCAATAGGTCACATAAAGAGGGTGCTCTTCGAAATGAGAAAAGGGGGACCCGAGGGACTATGGTGCCAATTCTGGCATCATTCACAAGAATATGCCAGTGCTTTTGTATAATGTGTGAAATCTCTTGTGATTGTGCCGAGAACTTTGTACAAAATCTCAATGTTTGCTCCTTATCATCCTTGGCCTGTCCCTTATTGGAGAAGAGGGAAGTCCTCACACTCGTATCTGCCCTTTTATAGGCCTTAATCAGAGTTTTGTCACTGTATCCTCTCTCCCTGAACCTCGACCTTAGTCAGCCTGCATCCTGACGAAATGTAGTATCATCTGAACAGTTGCGAATACGCAAATATTGTCCAGTTGGGATACCCCTAATGGTATGTGAGGGGTGGAAGCTTTCAGCCCTCAATAAGGAGTTTGTGGCGGTATCCTTTCTGTATAACCGCGTTGAAATGAAAACATCATGAGAGATTGAGATTAAGAGGTCAAGGAAAGGAATCCCAGAAAAACTCGCTTGCATAGTAAATTTGAGGATACGAGTGTTAACATTGATAATTCCCACAAACTCATCCAAAAGGTCAGGCCACCTGTCCAAAAGACGAGGATGTCATCGATGTACCTGTGCCAAGCTAAAACGTGGCACAGGTACATCGAGAGGCCATCATCTGCAAACAGTTCTCTTTCCCACTCCCCCAGGTACAGGTTAGCATACGAAGGGGCACATGTTATGCCCATCGCCGCCCCCTGCACCTGGAGGTAGAAGTTCCCTTCAAACAAAAAAATATTATTGTTCAAAATGAAATTCAACAGAGATAACAAAAATGCATTATGGGCCGTATGTTTAATCCCTAACTCCCCCAAAAAATACCAGCAGCTTCAACTCCCAATTTGTGTGGTATACTCGAATAGAGGGCCTCCACATCCAGAGCCACTAGCAGAGTACCCAACGGAAGTTGCAGTCCCTCGAGCACCTGCAAAAGATGTGAAGAATCTCGCACGTAAGAAGGTAATGACTGTACATGAGATTGGAGGTGTCTGTCAACGTAATTACTAGCCCGTTCAGGGAGTGCACCTCGACCCGAAACTATTGGACATCCTGGTGGTTTATTCATGTTCTTGTGAACTTCGGGCAATGCATAAAACGTCAGTAGGATGGGATTTGTTCTGATCACTTTTGCAGCATGTACTGCTCGCTGCAGTTTTACTGAAGACAAGCAGTTTTTGATTTCTTTGCGTGCATTTGCTCGCATAGTTTTGCGTGCGCTTACACTGAGCATTGATTCCATCTGCAGTCGCTCTGAAGTTAATGGCAGATTATTATGCTTTTGTGAAAACAAACATTGTCTGCTGCAATGGAGCTGCAATCCCTTTTTTGCAGGCTGCATATCATTGTCTGCCCTTTCCTGCTGTCAGTCTGTGATTAATTACCATTCACCTGTGTGGGAATCTGCATGTCTGCTCCCATTGGATGACCTCAGTATAAAGGACTGCTTCCTGCAGTGCTCCATGGGCTATCATAGTCTCAGATTCTGTCTGTTACTCTGTGCGGCTCCCACCTCGTTCGTAGTCCGTGTGGACTGCGCTGACTCCTGCGAAGGGGTCAGCGAGTCCTCCTAGTTCTGCTCTTGTTACCAGAAGTTGTTACTTTGCTGGTCTTGCGTCATATATCATTATCGCCAGTTCATCGCCAATATATACGCATACTATCACGTTTGTTATTTTCTTTGTATTCGTGTTACGTTAATGCATCAGTGTCGCTGATATATACGTACTCAAACTGTTTATATCCTGTGTTCAGTCAGTTAGTTCCAGCACGTTTTGGTAGGTTGCGCGTATCGTGATCACCCGTGCTTAGCTAGTTCAGTCCTGTTACTAGTCCTGCTCCAGTTCTTAGTTAGTGTTCCTTGCTTATGTCATATATCGGTTTATTGCCGATATATACATATGTCAGTTAGTCGTTTGTAGTTCATTGATAGCTGTAACCGTAATACGCTAGGAAATCATACCTATTGTATATTTGTGTGAATTACGTCTGCCTTCTTTGAACTCTATTTCCAGACTATTCTGTCCTGTACTTGTGAGGCACGCCACCGCTGCAATCGCATTGGCTGCCTCATTCCAGTCTGTCTTGTCTTGGACGTTTGCTGTCACTTAAGCAGTGACTAGTTTAGCAAACGTTCATTCTGTTACCTGTCCTGACCTTCTGAGTTCTGGTTTATGCGCTCAGCGCTACCTTGTGCTGAGCCACTACAGTGGAAGGATTGTTTGTGGCTGTTCGAATCTACGCCTGCTCTGTGGGCCACATCTCCTGTTGGAGTCAGTCCTCTCCTCCACTAAACTGGGGATATCCTGGTTCCTTGTGCTAGCGTGTGTACCTCCTTCGTGTCGGAATCCGCATTGTGTGCTGACCGTGGAGGATATACCACCAAGCGTAACAGGATTGGAAATCTTCAAATATGTAGCCGTATTATCATCAGTGACTGTGCGAGATACTGCATCATCAATGAGGTCAAATAATGCCTTCTGGCATCGTGTGGCTTTGGATTGGGGGACCCTCAAATAGCAATCACGTTGGTTCAGAATCTCTAAACACATATTCCTGTACATTTCTGCCTTCATGAGCACCACATTACCCCCCTTATCTGAGGGTTTAATCACCCATTTTTTTATTTGTCTTCAAATCATCCAAAATGTCACGCTCGGCCCTGCTAAGATTGTCCAGGTCGGTCTTGTGTCCTTTGAGTTTTACGAGATCCCTCTCTACCACCTCTTCAAAGGTCTTAAGATTCGGATACAACGAGAAGGGTGGAAACTTCTTTGACTTGATCCAGGCATGGGACATGATAAGATGCACATGTCCCCGTCTGTGCCACCTTGTCATTGTCTGTGGAGTCGTTTTCTAACTCCATTAAAATCTGGAGAGCAGTCAAATCTTCCTCTGACCATGGCTTGTCAAACTTATTTGTGGGAACCTTCCGGGCTTTATTACCATAAAGGGCCTGTAATAATATTCTTCTTCCGAACAAATGCAAGTCTACTACAGTGTCAAATACATTGACATTGTATGTGGGACAGAATCCTAAATCTTTTGATAATAGTGTACGATATCCATCGGGGATATTTTCCCCTGTTAAATTAATGATCTCTAGGTGAGTTGTAAAGGATTCACTGTCCCTACGTCTTTCTTTTATAACCTCACCCCCTTCCTCTGCTCATTGGCTAAAAAAGCCGAGGCTGATGACAAGGAGGGTAAGGCTCCAAGATCTCCAGAGACACCACGACCGACCTGTGCAGTGTTGGTGCCCCCATCTGAGTCCTCTTGACATGATGAACCCGATTCTACCTGAACGGGTTCCCTGTCTTGCCCCTTCTTCTTTAAAGGTTTAGACGAATTGTTTTTAACTTGTTTGTGTCTAAGGTTGTATTGATGAGGATTATCGTTACCTGAAACAGAAGTTGCAGAGAGCACTGCACTGCACTACCACCAGTAGAGGAATCAGATTCCTCTGTTGCTGACGGTTGTTTGTGGGATTGTTTTTAGGAGTTTTAGGTTTACATGGAAGTCTCCTTCTCGGATTGCTCCACCTGTAGGGGGAGCCTATCTTATATGCTGTTCTATCTCTCAGAACGTTCTGGTCTCTATTGCTAGATTCTTATTGAACTGGTTAATATATTTCTCCAGCTCGGCGTTGCGTGTTGCGTGTATAGAGGGTTTTCACTGTAAATACTAATTGATTCAGTGAATTTCGTTATCTCCTCCTCTAGAGTTTTTAAGTCTTCTGTCTCAAGTTCGCTCATAAGAGTTTTAGCACAACACTCAAAATTCTTTTCCCAACGTTTTTTGAAATCTTCTACGGTGCAGGAAAATTTGAAACTGTAGCCAGAGGGGGGTAAACTGATCATCCAGATAGATCTTATTATATTTAAGATTCCACCACAACTTAGATTTCCCCTCATAAAGTTTAGTAATTTTTCTAAAACCACCATTTATCAACTGTTGCACATCTCTTGTTCCCTGTGTTTGCGTACACTCGTGCTCGACCCGTGTCAGGAGGCTGTCCCACCGAAGCATTTCAGTGCACCTCGGCTGCTAATCACAACGCCGTAACACCCCAGACTCTAATAGTCCACTTAGCCAGCAAAATGCAGGTATTAATCTCTTAGGGTGTATAGGGAAGTGGGAAAAATGTAAAGTCGCCCGAGTCACCCCCTCCACAAACAAATTAGAAACAAACCCTTTGAGATAAAAAATAGGGGGTTATGACTCGATTGAGCACACTCCAGGGTCAGGAGGAGTAGAGCGGGCGAGTGGGTGCCCCCATGAAGGAGGACGGCGTCCGCATAAACTAGCAGCTTGGTTTGCAGTGTTTTTGCCCATTTGGGCTCTTACTGTCTCCGGATGGCAGCTTTTTCTGCTTTAGGTGGCATATGTAAATTCTGGATAAAGTCTAAGCAACTTTATCAGATGTATATTATAAATTTGTATGCTTCACGCAACACTGTTTATCAGTCACATGGTTTCATGAAAAATACGGTAACTGCACCTTTCCCTGATTACTTAAAAAGTAGATCTGATATGACCAATGGCATACTGTGGTGAAATTCAGAAAATTGCAGTACGTTGCTTAGGTAATATTCATACTACATGTAAGAAATATGGCCAGATGATGGCAATTTAAATGTGCACTTTATGTGGGAGAAATGTGTCACTCTGGAGCTTCTATATGGCTCTGTGTTCCTCTAACCAGAGCCGGGACAAGGTCTTCCAGCACGCAAGGCTGAGACACCAAACTGCGCCCCCCCTCATCCTTCCCACCCCAGCCATCACACACTGATTGCTATTAGACTAAGAGGTGTCCCAGGGTCTCCTACCCCCTAGTTATCTGGCTTGGAGTCACTGCCATGTATCCCAGCCTGACCAAGTGTCACAGTTTCTCCGTGGCACTAACGATTTGCAGCCTCTATCACGGCATCACGGGGCACTGGTCAAATGTCCCGACCTCTTCACAGAGCAGGAGAGTTTGCAGTTAACTGTTTCACTGCCCAGAGTCTTTGCAGAGAACACTAAAATACATGCATCACATCACACTCTGCAGCTCTGCCTCACGCTGAACTTCATCAGCAGCACAACAAAATAAAACGCCAGGCTTAGCAAGGAATGTCTTTGAAGTTGAGAGAGAGTGGGAGGGGCGTGGTTTAAAAAAATGGGTGTGGTTAAATGTGTGGCAGAGGCGTGTCTTAGTGTCCCTTTTTCCTGTGTTCCAAAAGTTCGGCGGCATGGTATCCCCTTTTTTTATCTCTCTCTGCTTCAAACACAATAGGGGAATGATAGCTGAGTGAATTGTGCGCCCCCTCCTACACTGCGCCCTGAGGCTGGAGCCTCTCTTGCCTCTGCCCTTGGCCTGGCTCTGCCTCTAACCATTGGTCTCTAACATTACCAGCTAGAGTGAGCAAAGCCATCACATCCCTCATTGCCCTATTAGAAATAATGGTATAGTACATCACTGGCCAGTACACAGCAGAGGACAAATGTAGGTGACAGAAGTAGCCCACCAACTAATCCTGTAATGCGTTTGGTATAGAATTATTTCGTTAATTTCAATATACAACTGGCAAAAGTAGAACTTTGTTCCTGCAGTGTTAGTTTCAGTGGTAGAGGTCATCTTCATAGATGCAGAGGGAATCAAGAAAGTCCATTGACACCATAGAAGAGCAGCACTATCATCGGTGCCTCATTTGTAGCACATCGAAGCAACTTCTTTACTTAACCAGTGTGACCCAGAATGCACAGCTAAACCAATAAATTCCATGTGTAGCAGCACCAATATTTCAGGTGCCCTCAAGGTTTTTGAGTCACGCATCCAGTGTATTAAAATCATGGGAATTACATATAAAGGAACTTGCTGTAGTTGCAGGCAAGAAAATATGATTTCATGACAGGTGGATGTTAATAATTTAGGGGTGTTACCAGAAGTGCTAATAGGCTACAGGCAGCCACCATGCTACAGGCCAGCTTCAGGAGCAGCAAAGGAGAGACGCAAAATATGACATGCTGGCTGCTGGGCTTGCTAAATAACAGGATATTTCTAATATTAGTCTTGATATCTTGCACATCTTACTGCCAGAATAAAAGTAAATTACTTAGTCTTTCCTATTGAAAGCAAGTAGATGCTTGACTTGACAGAGATTGTTCTAGCCCAAATCTTTTCATCTCATACGCACATCTGGGAGTCCCTCTGTTTCAAGAATGGATAATAAAAATATGCAACAGAAAGCAGGCTTCCAAACAATGACAAGAGTGAAGAACACAGCTATATAAAACTATCATTTCAACAGCAAATAAAGGGCTTTGGATAGCACATCTGCGTATTCAATTGCAGATGATGCAAATGGAATGAACCAGCTGATTCTTCAGCTGGTAATCAATCCAAACAAACAACTTTAAGTGTTAATCTAGTATACAGTCATGACCTGGTCAAAATGCAGTCAAATTAGGTTTTAATTAAAAAAAATAGATTAAACTGAATTGCTAAAATATGAATTTTTATCACAGGTTGTAAAGCCTCGTAAACACAAGCCATGTCGCAGGACAGGGATTGGGACTTGATCCCTTGGACAACATTACAGGGACAACACTGCATAGACGTGTCATTAACCTGCAGGTTAATGATTGATACTGTTGCTATGCATGGGGGAGGAGGTCAGATGGAGTGGAGCGCAAAGATACATCATGCGGTGGGTGAAGCAAGTACAATGTTCTTGGGCAGTATTTGGCCAGGTTGATCGCCCGATTGCTGGCTGAAGCCTCAAGTGGAATTGGGGGCCACTGCACACACACACACACTAGATTTGCAGCAGATGCAGTTTCATCTAGGTAGCACAAGCCAGTTTTACTGGTCCAGGGGCGCAACGGCCATTACACTTAGCGCCACATGATTTAGAGGAATACACATTTGTTTTGTATAATGGCTTAACCTTACTCTACGTGACCCATCAGGGAGCACTGAATTGGGAAATAGAAAGCAAAATGGGCTGACTGTAATTTAAACTTGCATATGAAAGAGATTTAATGTAAAAAGTGCATTTGTATACATTTAATTAACTTGGGATGGGTGTGTTTACTAGCAGTGAACAGTATTAAGCCTTGTACACATCTATGAAGACTGTCCCCTGGTAAGAACTGGGATTTGATCCTTTGGGCAAGAGTTCAGAGCTAAGGCTGTGCACACCCGTCACTAGCCTAGAGTGACAGATGAGACATAATGCACAGGGCACTGAAGCATAGTTATGGCAGAGCAGGTTGATATAGGAGTCAGCAGAGGTCAGTGGCTCTGGAGAGGGATGAGTTAGTCCATAGTGGGGATAAGTGACACTAGTGCATGTCAGAACAGAAGACTGCAAGGATTCTTGTTAGCTAATGGGATGAGAGAGGAGAAAGTGGTGATCACTTCAGTTGAAATGACATGAGGCAAGCAGCAATAGGTATAAATTACAGTGATGGTGATGGGCCATGAGACAGAAGAGATTATTGACGGCTGACTGGAATAAGGAAAAAATACACGAGGGATTTATGACGGTGGAGTGGTGCATTACATTACAGCAGGCAACAAAGGTCTGTAATGGAATAGATTGGAGGAACATATCTCCAGTGGCAGTGAAGAAGAGAAGGGGGGTTAGATGGATTTAAGAAGCATACATCAGTCCTGTTGCATCAATAGGGAAAAGACAGGGGAGTAACTGATGGGAAAGAAGAGAAAAGAAGGTAATGCTGAAAAGTTAATTCTAAAGATGATGATGGTGAGAGTGGCAAAGGAGATCTGTGAGGCAGGTGAGAAAAACTGGACAGAAGGTAACAAGGATTAGTGGCGGTGGGCTAGAACACAATAGGGAATAATGACAGCGGTACAGATGGCAGAGGAATGAAGGATTTTCTGGAGATCACATGGGGCTTCAGAATGAGTGAGCAGTGCAATGAGGAGAGGTCCTGAAAATGCTGAGGGGATTGTAGAATGGTTGATCAGGTGCATTTAGGCATATAGTAAAAATGGGTAGGACAGTCAAATGCACACAGTGTGAGAATGGGAAGGACAAGAGAGCAGAGTTGAAAGCATACCGTTTGGAAGGGGCTGAGTTTCGACTGAAGAGAAACTGTCACTTGCAGGAGCGTAACTAGAGTGGAGAAGTCTCTGCAACTGCAGGGGGCCCCAGAGCTGTAAGGGGGCCCCAACAACGACTTCACTTCCTCTTATAAATGGGTCCATCCTTCAGATCAGGTGTTTTTGTGGCTACACTTGGTATGGGTGTGAAAATCATGATGGCCACACTTGTTTTTTGACCCTTGTAAGATAGGCACCAGGCTCTGAGGGTCACAAGGGGTTGGCAAGTGAAAGTGTGTAAACATGGGGGGGGGGCTTCAAAATTTTGCTGGGGGGCCCCATGATTTATAGTTATGTCCCTGGTCACTTACATACCTGAATGTTCTCTTTCAGGCAGAAAAATAAAAAAAAAGGAACACAGCCTAGTTACTATATGCTTGCCATTGTACCTACACATGTCTATCTTATCATGTCAGCTCAGGTATGCTTTAATACTTTAAGGGAGATCTTAGAAGGGAAAAGGGCAAATGTGATCTCAGTTAAATTACATCTGTAAGTTGTCAACAGGTGCTATAAAATCAGCCTGAAACTTGCAATGTGATTATTGCATGAAGTAAACCTGGTACTTCCTGCATAAACATAATCCAAGGTCTGTGCCACAGAATGTGTACTTTATTACACGATATACGTGTAATGTGGTCAGTTCAAACTGGCCCCCTTCCAAATTCTCACCCTGCCAACTGGCCTAAAATTGTGGTGGGCAATATGGGAAGTCCCCCACCCTCGCCAAGTTGCCTCCCCTCACAGAGAGCCCCAACCGCAGCTGTGCAGTGTAGGGCGCAGCAGAGCTGACATACCAAGTCAAAGAGTACCTGAGATGATGCTACTAACAAGGGGCACTTGGTAAATACCATATAAAGGGGTGCACGCTACATTACCTTTAAGAAACATGTTCAGATGAAACTACCTCACTTTTCTTTGTGTATAACATGTCCTGAAAGAGAGACCGTCCACAGACTTTATTTGTAGAAGTTGTATTCATTTTTTTAAATCATTTTAGACTTTATCTTCCTAATTCTATTTCAGATGCTAGTTCTGTTGAAATCCCCACTCTTCTACACTGTGCTGCTAAACTTGGACTGAAAGAAGTTGCATGTATTTTGCTGCAAAGTCCCACAGCAGGAGACATTTGCCAAATCACAAATAAATATGGAGATGATGCAGCTAAAATAGCTGAGAAACATGGGCATAAAGATATTCAAGAAATCTTCCTTCAACTTGCAGTAAGTCTGAAAACACTTTAAAATTCACATATTATTTATTTTATCAGATAGGCACAATTGATCTTTTGCATCACAGAAAATTGTTTACAATGTATAAATAAAATGCTAATTTGTACATTCACCGATCTTCACTACATGTTTCACCTCAATTACAAATTGGTGAAATGCAAATGCTGCATCCTTATGTTTTGAAAAAAAAAAAAAGCCAAAAAAATCCAACCTAAAGCAGTAGAGTAGCTTGCAAATGGTGAAAAATATATTTTTTTAAAGTGGCGGTGTTTAGTAGAGGAAATCCAAGACTTGTTGCTGCTTTATAAACAGCGGAAATTATTGCTAAATAATAAATTACTTTTCTCCTATGCTGCTGTCACTTATAGTAGGTCCATCTCTTCATGAGGGATTCTCAGCATGGCCTTTATTCTTTATAAAGACACTCCCTGAAAAGGATTTATACAAAGATGCTGACCAGTCTCCCTGCTCACTGCACTCTTTTCTGACAGTTGAACAGAGCAACTGCCATTCACAAAGTGCTTTTAAAAATAAAGAACTTACTGTAAAGTGACAGCAACATAGGGGAAAAGTAATTTATGGCTCATTTTACTCTGGAAAAAACACCGTATTTTTTGGCATATAAGACGCACTTTTTCTTACCCAAAAGGGGGGGGGGGGGGGAGTTGGTGCGTCTTATATGCCAAAGATACAGAAAAATGGATGCAGAGTGCGCAGGGAAGCTTTTACCCGTCCTGCCGCCCTGCTCCTCTGCCCCTCGTTCCAGCTGCGATCCTCTTCTCCCGCTGCAGGTGATGTTGAGTGACGGTGTCACCGCCGCTGGGTCCTCTGTTCCTCCTGGCAATAAAAGTAAACATACTTTAGTGGCTTGTTTCACTGCAGCTGCGATCCCCTTCCTGAATGCCACTCATGGAAAGCCGCCGCCTCTGCCGTTGTCGTTGCATGCAGGGTCCTTCGTGCTGGCCTCCTTTCTTCTTCCTCTTCAGTGCATGTGCGCCACGTCAAGCGTGATGTCACGCATTACACGGCGCACGTGCACTGAAGCGGAAGAAGAAGGAGGTTTGCGCGAAGGAGCCAGCGTGTAGAGGCAGCGGCTTTCCGTGAGTGGCATTCAGGAAGGGGATCGTGGCTGCAGTGTAACATGCCACTAACGTATTTTTTTTATTGCCACTCAACATCACCTGCAGAGAGAGAAGAGGATCGCAGCTGGAACGGCAGAGGAGCGTGGTGGCAGGACGGATAAGAGCTTCCCTGTGCACTCTGCACCCAGTAGTAGTAATGATGTTATTGTAGTGCAGGTTAGTGTTAGCTTAGTGTAGTGTAGAGAGTGGAGTTTTGTGTCAGTCTAGTGAAGTGTATTAAAGTGGTGTGTTGTCAGTGATGTGTAGTGTAGTGTAGTGAAGCATATTGAATTTGTGTGTTTTGTTAGTGTAGTGTAGTGTAGTTAATTGCTGTGTAGCTTAGTTGGTAGGGAAGCAGAAAATAGTGTAGTGTAGCTGGGCAGTGTAGTGTAGATAGAGTAGCTTAGGGACAGTTTTAGGGGGTTAAAGGTCCATACGATGCCCCTGCATTATAGAGGCACTTAGGTTTAGTTATATTTTTTCCCAGATTTTTGCCCTCTAAACCTAGGTGCGTCTTTTATGCTGGAGGATCTTATATGCTGAAAAATACGGTACTTCTTATTTGTATGTGCTTACATGTATTTTAAATTTTATGATTTTTGCGGTAGTGGTTCAGAACACAGTTGATATTATTAACTATTTTTCTGGAGCATCGGCACAACAATTTTTGGTAGGGGTTATATAGAAAAAAAATACACGTTACAAATGCATAGAAAAAACATTGAATATATGAACATTTGACTTAAAAATGCTAGCAGGAACTGACCGTTTCAGCTAAGCTGCACGTTACTTAATTTAAAAAAAACATTCAGTTACATTACTTCATGGATCATATGAGAATATAGCATAAAAATTGTTTGTAAGGCTTCCATACATTGTGCTAAGGCCCTCAGGTCACAATTCAAAATATAGTTTCATAACATTTATTCAAAACACTCAAGTTTACTATTAATATTATAGCGCCCAGTTTATGCCCCATGTATGCAAGATGTACAATTGTTAATGTGGAAAAGGAAGGTGTATTAACTATGTAACCTGACCATGAATTGGTCCCAGGTCCTGCAATATCTTAATACATATTGTACTACATTCATCATTGTATCTGCATAGAAATTTGTACAGCATTGTTATGCAGCAATTGTAAACTGTCCCGTTTAAATTGGATGGAAAGGAATTACTATGGAAAAAAACTTTAATTTCTCATCAGGATCCTTTTAGGCAGGGGCACACCTAATAGTACTATATGGGTCTATGTGCAGTTTTGGGACAGATACTCTCTAAGGACCTTCTGTGTTTGGTGTATGGCCTGGCTTTTTAAAAAAAAAAATATATATGTATATATATATATATATATATATATATATATATATATATATATATATATACAGGATCTTCTAAAAAAAATTAGCATATTGTGTTAAAGTTCATTTTTTTTTGTAATGTACTGATAAACATTGGACTTTCATACATTTTAGATTCATTACACACAACTGAAGTAGTTCAAGCCTTGTATTGTTTTAATATTGATGATTTTGGCATACAGCTCATGAAAACCCAAATGTCCTATCTCAAAAAATTAGCATATTTCATCCGACCAGTAAAAGAAAAGTGTTTTTAAAACAAAAAAAGTCAACCTTCAAATAATTATGTTCAGTTATGCACTCAATACTTGGTTGGGAACACAGTACTACCATGGTCAGTAAACCATTTTCCAGTGGTTTTGGCACTGTGAGCAGGTGCCAGGTCGTGCTGAAAAATGAAATCTTCATCTCCATAAAGCTTTTCAGCAGATGGAAGCATGAACCCACTTTTGAACCAGAAACAGTGGCAAAAGCGCCTGACCTGGGCTACAGAGAAGCAGCACTGGACTGTTGCTCAGTGGTCCAAAGTACTTTTTTCGGATGAAAGCAACTTTTACATGTCATTCGGAAATCAAGGTGCCGGAGTCTGGAGGAAGACTGGGGAGAGGGAAATGCCAAGATGCCTGAAGTGCACTGTCAAGTACCCACAGTCAGTGATGGTCCGGGGTGCCATGCTGCTGGAGTTGGTCCACTGTGTTTTATCAAGGGCAGGGTCAATGCAGCTAGCTATCAGGAGATTTTGGAGCACTTCATGCTTCCATCTGCTGAAAAGCTTTATGGAGATGAAGATTTCATTTTTCAGCACGACCTGGCACCTGCTCACAGTGCCAAAACCACTGGTAAATGGTTTACTGACCATGGTATTACTGTGCTCAATTGGCGTGCCAACTCTCCTGACCTGAACCCCATAGAGAATCTGTGGGATAGTGTGAAGAGAAAGTTGAGAAACGCAAGACCCAACACTCTGGATGAGCTTAAGGCCGCTATCGAAGCATCCTGGGCCTCCATAACACCTAAGCAGTGCCACAGGCTGATTGCCTCCATGCCACGCCGCATTGAAGCAGTCATTTCTGCAAAAGGATTACCGACCAAGTATTGAGTGCATAACTGAACATAATTATTTGAAGGTTGACTTTTTTTTTTATTTAAAAACACTTTTCTTTTATTGGTCGGATGAAATATGCTATTTTTTTTAGATAGGAATTTTGGGTTTTCATGAGCTGTATGCCAAAATCATCAATATTAAAACAATAAAAGGCTTGAACTACTTCAGTTGTGTGTATTTGAATCTAAAATATATGAAAGTCTAATGTTTATCAGTACATTACAGAAAATAATGAACTTTATCATAATATGCTAATTTTTTGAAAAGATCCTGTATATATTTTTAGGAAAACACTTTTAAGGGCCTTTTTACAATTAATAAGGAAACAACCTTTTTTCGGCACTTTCTGACATTTTTGGGGAGAAGACAAATTTACAACTAAAATCAAATTATAAAACAAATAAACTAATAAAACTACCGTAACTAATGTCTAATCAATTAAACATCTAAGGGCCCGTTTCCACTTGTGCGGTGGGAATCGCCACGGTAAAAATTTGCATGCGGATGCGAATTTCGCATGTGGTTATATGCAAATTTTCATGCAAATTCGCATACGATTTCGCATGGATGACGATGTACGCGAATTTAACCATGGCAGTGCCTGTGTGCTTTTTCATTGATTCCATGAAATCGTATGCGAATTTGCATGAAAATTTGCATACCAATACTGCATGCGAATTCCCTATTAAATACATTGTATGCAAATCGCATAGCGGTATGCGGTATGTGAATTCTGATGGCTCTGCTGTGCAGATTTTTTCTGCCCAGAGAAACGCAAAGGAATCCTGACAAGTGGAAATAGTCTCATCCACTTGTATTGGCTATGCGAATTCCCATGCGGCAAACGCATGCGAATTCGCGATAGTGGAAACGGGCCCTAAGGGTGTATGCTTAATTTTTTCCAAGTATCATATCCCAGTAAGGATCTACTGTAAGCTGCTATTTTCTTTTAACTTAAAGTCACAGATGTTTCTCGTTTTTAGATTGTGTCAAAAAATTAAAAAGTAAACTATCCTATTGCATGAAATGTTTTCAAATAATACATGATAGATAGATTGATTTCAAGTGTGATTTTTGCCTTGCTTGTTTGTATATGTTTGAAGATGGTTCACATTAATAGATTGCAGCGAACAATGTATGTGTATTGATGGTTAGCTTATTGTGTATTGATGGTTATGCATTCAATCCATGCATTTAATTACGCAGAGGTCATAAACTGCATTTGCAAACAGTGATTAACAAGTGCATGAGCATGCAGGCTTAAAAATACTTTATCAACCGCTATGTTAAAGAAGACTCCTAATGTTGCCTTGCGTGTGGCCAGCTTCCTAAGCAATTCAGTATGGATATGTGCTCTAGAGGTTCATTAAGGAACCTTTTACTGAAGCTTTTTTTTTTTTTGTATAAAATTTACAGAAATGGCAAATAGAAATGTAATTTTATATAGCCAAAAAGATGTATGTTTTCCCATTACAGCAGTAATGAAAAAAAACAAAACAGTTTGCTAACTTGGCCTTTTCTGCATGTACTTACTACAGTATATTGTACTCCACTGAGATCAACTAGTGCACTGACTGCACTATACAATAAAGGGAAGCAGCAACATATTACGTGTGTTGCTAAGTAATGGGTACTGCATGACAATATGCACAGTATGGACGATCCCTAAGCTTACCTGCAGGGGTTCCAGTCCCTGCAGGTGAAGTAGGGTTGTCCCTTTCGGATCTGGACATTGTGCACATGTATACCAGACTCTAGATGATTAAAATCCATGTTCATTTAGGCTGATTATTTATCTTCATGCTTAGAGGTTCTCACTCCAGAGTGTACATCCATTTATTGTGCAGTGGCTGACAAAGCCAATGAAGTGAAAAAACAAACTTTTTTTTTTCACACAATCTCCACTCTGTCTCCACTGCTAACATGAAACTCTTTCCTCTGTCAGGACTCAGTTATATTACAGCCGAACCATGTTCATCACACTTATTGTAACACCTACTGCTACCTCAATGCAGCTATGGTGTAGCCAAACTCATTACCAATCCTTGTGCCCTTTCCGACACTATCTGAATTTGGCTACCCCAGCTCAGCACCAATCTGTGAACCATCCCCACCACTGCTCTATGTCCATAGCTTTGTCATAACCATACCCCCACATCAAGCCTTTGAATGGCTATTGCCAGCTTCAGAATTATGCACCCCAGTGCCCCATAGCTGCAAATTTACATTGGCATGTATGAGGGAAGAATAAAATTACTGGCACACTTGTGCCAGAAACAACTGTTCTGCCAGGATAAAGCAACTATACATTTTCTGTTGGGTTTCTCTTTGGTCAACTGAGCCAACGTATTAGAATCCTCGGGGAAGATTACTGTTGATCACTGGACTACTTGGAATCCCCAGTAGAACATTTAAAGATTTTTTTGTATGGGGTCCCTCTTAGTATGTGTGGTAGTGCAGACAGGTCATCAGGCAGTCTTCAAGATCTTGAGAAGACTATAGAGGATGACAACAACTGGGATAGCCCATTACACTTCAGCCACAGTGTAAGGAAAATCAGAAAAAAATTTGTTATTAAAGGCAATGTCATCCAATCAGTTTTTTTGTATTATATTTTTTTTGCTTTTAGCAGTTTGTAGGCAGTGATATAGCTATAAATGGGCAAGGGTTTACAAAAAAAGGACAAGCTTAAAAGAAAAGAAGATTATAAGAAAATAAATTAAATTGTTATAAAATATTTAGCAAAATTACAAATGAATAAAATTATTTTCAAAAAAACTGATATCGCACTAATAAGGCAGTAGGCAATAAAAAATGCATGGTGTAGACTGAAAGCTCCACAAGTCCAATATCATCTATCCGTAAGCTTTAACAATTGCATCCTAACATTCCAGCAAAATGTGTTCCTGTTCAAGTGAATAGTGTTAATGCACCAGGTGAAGTAGCATTCACTCTCATAGCACAAGCATTACAATGGTAACTGAACCAGCTGCAAAGATGTATGGGATCATTTTACACGCGCAGGTGATTTTTTTTTATTGTGCAGTTTAATCAAGCTTATTGTCAGTGACTATGCTAGCATTTTGGGAGTAAATCTGGTGAATTGGGAACATTTCATTATTTATAAATATATCTCTTTATATAATTCCTATGCTCCTAATGAAGCCAGCAAAATCATTCAAAATATATGAATTATTTTAACTGCTTTTCAGATCCTCATTAAAGATAGTGTTCTAAACTCATTCACTTTCTTACTGCATCCCTCACCGGAGTGCATAAAAATCTATTTTGTTTTCCTCTGTTCCTTTCTCTCCAAGGATTTAACTGATATAACATCACCAACACAACAGTTCTAAAACTGCGCTCTTCAGCAAATTTGCCTAAATTATTGATGTTGTCCTGTGCATAGCGTCCTGTGCAGCCCTGATCACCGGGGGGAAGCAGGTAGGAGAGGGAGGGGGGAATTTCGCCGTGGAGGGGGGCTTTGAGGTGCCCCCCCCCCCCGCAACACCCAGGCAGGCAGAAGAGATCAGACCCCCCTGCACATCATTCCCATAGGGGGGAAAAAAGGGGGGCAATCTGATCTCTCTGCCTGCTACCTGATCGGTGCTGGGGGCTGCAGAGCCCACCCAGCACAGATCACTAAAAACAGCGCTGGTCCTTAAGGGGGGGTAAAGGGTAGGTCATCAAGTGGTTAAGATGCAAATAAATTATCTATTGAATGGAGCTCCTGTATGTATGCGGAATAGACTGTCAGGGCTGGAACCCACAGGAGCGCTTTTGGCAGCGTTTTGGCAGCACTGCGATACGCTAGCAGTTTGCCAAAACGCTGGGCTAATGTTAATGGATGGGGCAACTTCCACAGGAGCGTTTGCGTTTCTCAGAAACGCAAACGCAGGACATGCAGCATTTTGGGAGCGTTAGCGCTTCAATGTAAAGTATTGAACCGCTAGCGGAAATGCTCAGCAAAACCTAAACTGAGCGGTTTTGCTAGCGTTTTGCGGTTCAGCACACTGTAACAAAATGAAAAATAATTCACAGGACCAATCAGGATAAAAACGCAAAACGCAAAACGCTAGGCACCCGAAAAAAATACAATGTTGCAAAACACGACCAAAAACGCGCATGAATCCGCTTGCAAACCGCTCAGACAAAACGCTAGCGTTTGCGTTTTGCGTTTGCGTTTTTCAGTGGGTTCCAGGCCTCACTGCTCACCTGCATTAAACAATTATCTAATATTTTCAAAAACAAATGACATTCAGTTATACACAGGGCTGTCTAATCTTTACTATGTTGCAGTGAAATGAGGCCCTTCTTAAGCTTAAGCAGAACTGCCAGGAAACTGGAATTGTTTAAAAATAGATAAACATGGCAGCCCCCATATCTCTTTAGATTATAAACTCCCAGGTGCAGGGCTCTCACCCTTTTGTGTCTTGAAATTTGTTATACATTTTATTCATCATGTAACTTTTGTCACTCTTTTTACCAATTCTGTATTTTGTACCAATTCTGTATTTTGTACTAATTCTGTATTTGGTATATTGGTATATACCGTTGTCTGTATTGTTTTATACCCCATGTTTGTTTCTTACTGTGTACAGCACCACGGAATATATTGATGCTTCATAAATCAATAATAATAATATCCTTCACACTTCAGCATACCAGGCAGCTCAGGGTGACACTTCAGATGTCCTTTAAATATAAAATAAAAGTCACATACATTCACAAAACCGCTAATAGCAACATTCAGTATTATATATTTTTAAGAGACCACAATGTTCATAAATTTGAACATACTTTGGACATTTGTGATTGTTAGTTGCAAAACTAAAAGTATTTTTTAGACTAGAATAATTTTTTTAAAGACTGCCAACAATAAACTATTTACAGTTCTGAAGTGCTGCTGAGAGTGTTTATGCACTGTACATTTATTGTCCCTGGATACAAATGGTTGTAATTTGAGGCTATCTCCATCCAAAATGTTTATTTTTAGTTCTGTGTAGAGAGGAAAAGGGTTACTACAACCTGTGATTGTCTATTTCTTTCAGCCTCTTGGAGATAATTTCCCTCACAGACAGGAACAGGAAGTACTGTATATACATTCCTTCAAAAGAAGACAAAATAAAAAAATGTTTGGGGTTTTTTTTGGGCTAGGTTTTTATAAGTCAGGTTTTTATAACTGTCACTCAGTGCTTTCCCTTGCTATCCCAAAGCCTCATTATTGAGCCTTCTGTGCAACAGTGACAGAAAGTAGTCCTCACAAGTCAGGGCTCATACTGCAGTAACACAGTCAGATGTCCAAAGTTTTCCAAATTCTAATCAAATATAAACAAATGTTCTCCTGGACAATCCTCATCAAACTGAGGAGTCCTATGGGAGAAAAGTGCTTTACAAATGTTATTGTATATTGTATTGTAATCTCCAAGCAAAATATTATTTTGCTTTGTAATGCTGGACATACACGGGTCGAAACATACAGAAACATACCGTGTATCTCCGGCATAAAAGTGACAAAGCCTTGTTTAACGCATTGAGTTTATTCAGAACCAGGAAACTCCTGCTACATAAGTCGCCACCCACACTAAGCCACTGCCCACATCTGCGCCCACCACACTTATCCACCGACCACAGGTGTGTCTGCATGAATCCACCTTTAAGGGACACTTAAGGCAACCTAAAAAAAATGAGCTTTACTCACCTGGGGCTTCCACCAGCCCCCAGCAGCTGTCCAGTGCCCACGCAGTCTCGCTCGGATCCTCCTGGCCCCGCCGGCAGCCACTTCCGTTTTCAGCAAAAGGCGTTCCTGGACGCAATAGCGCCCTCTATACTGCTATTGCAGCCAGGAACGCAAAGAATCACAGGCCTGTCAGTGCCTGCCGCCGAACACAGAAGTGGCTGCCGGCGGGTGACAGGAGCATAGGAGCGAGACTACGTGGGCACCGGACAGCTGCAGGGGGCTGGTAGAAGCCACAGATGAGTAAAACTCATTCTTTTAGGTTGCCTTAAGTGTCCCTTTAAGCTGTGCGCACACACCACAACCGCACCACTAAGGCACCACCACTCACAACTAAGCCTTCGCCCACAACTGCGCTGCATACTAAGCAGCCGCCCACAGGTACCATTAGTGATGCTCAAATACCCCTTTTTAAAATTCGAGTTTGGTCGAATTCGAATAGTAAATTATTCGAGGTCAGTCGAATATTCGAGTCGAATAATTTTTACTATTCGATTCGACCTCGGACTTCGAGCTCACTATTCGAGTCGGTATTCGAGCTAACTATTCGAGCTGACTATTCGAATTGGCCTTAAATAGCTTCCAACACCTGGGTGAATGATGCAAGAAACCTCTTTTTTTCCAAGTAACAACAGCAAGTGATTATGTGGGGATGTTCCTTTAAAAAAAAATGTGGAAAGAGAAGTTGTGTCCTTAATTTTGTTCAGTAGTGTTACTGTATATACTTGTTCTTCTTCTTCTTTATCTTTCTTCTTCTTCTTCTCGATCTTCTTCTTCTATATCTTCTTCTTCTTCTTCTATATTGTCTTCTTCTTCTTCTTCTTCTTCTTCTTCTTCTTCTTCTTCTTCTTCTTCTTCTTCATCTTCTTCTTCTTCTTCTTCTTCTTCTTCTTCTTCTTCTTCTTCTTCTTCTTCTTCTTCTTCTTCTTCTTCTTCTTCTTCTTCTTCATCATCATCATCATCATCATCATCATCTTCTTCTTCTTCTTCTTCTTCTTCTTCTTCTTCTTCTTCTTCTTCTTCTTCTTCTTCTTCTTCTTCTTCTTCTTCTTCTTCTTCTTCTTCTTCTTCTTCTTCTTCTTCTTCATCTTCTTCATCATCTTCTTCATCTTCTTCTTCTTCTTCTTCATCTTCTTCTTCATCTTCTTCTTCTTCTTCATCTTCTTCTTCTTCCTCTTCTTTTTCATCTTCTTCTTCATCATCTTCTTCATCTTCTTCTTCATCTTCTTCTTCTTCTTCATCTTCATCTTCTCCTTCCTTTTCAATATCGTCTTCTTCTTCTTCACGTATTTCTCTTTTCAAATTTTTTTTTTAAGAAATGCAGCTATTTTTGAGCGTAACAAATAGCTGGTGGGCGCACGCATGTTGGAAGCGCCATTGTATGTGCTCCCTGGCAGTGGAAACACAAAGACAGCAGGAGGTAAATTCAGCAGCAGGAGGAGGAGGATGAGTGTGTGGCAGCAGGCAGTCAATGAGGCAGGCAGCTCGCCGTGACATAATAGCCCTGGTACCTAGCGGTGATACCAGGGCTGTAAATAAACACAACAGGAGGTCCCAGACAGCGGTCGTGCAGCCCACATTGTGTCCAATACACAACTTGGACAACACAGTTTTCAACCCGGGCACCTCAGAAAAATTAAACCTTTTTTTTTTTTTTTATGGTTTTTTGGTTTTTGGTTTTGCAACCAATATAGCTATTGTTTGACGTAATAGCTGGTGGCAGAGTGGCAGCAGAAGTTAATTCTGTGTACCCTGGCAGTGGGAAACACAGACAGACAGCAGCAGCAGGAGGAGGAATGGAGGAGTAGGCGAGCAGCTATTGTTTGACGTAATAGCTGGTGGCAGAGTGGCAGCAGAAGGTAAATCATCTGTGTACCCTGGCAGTGGGAAACACAGACAGACAGCAGCAGCAGGAGGAGGAATGGAGGAGTAGGCGAGCAGCTATTGTTTGACGTAATAGCTGGTGGCAGAGTGGCAGCAGAAGGTAAATCATCTGTGTACCCTGGCAGTGGGAAACACAGACAGACAGACAGCAGCAGCAGCAGCAGGAGGAGGTATGGAGGAGCAGTGTGAGTGTGGCAGCAGGTAGGCAGCGTGACATAATAGCCCTGGTACCTAGCGGTGATACCAGGGCTGTAAATAAACACAACAGGAGGTCCCAGACAGCGGTCGTGCAGCCCACATTGTGTCCAATACACAACTGGGACAACACAGTTTTCAACCCGGGCACCTCAGAAAAATTAAACCTTTTTTTTTTTTTAATGGTTTGTTTGGTTTTGGTTTTGCAACCAATATAGCTATTGTTTGACGTAATAGCTGGTGGCAGAGTGGCAGCAGAAGGTAATTCTGTGTACCCTGGCAGTGGGAAACACAGACAGACAGCAGCAGCAGGAGGAGGAATGGAGGAGTAGGCGAGCAGCTATTGTTTGACGTAATAGCTGGTGGCAGAGTGGCAGCAGAAGGTAAATCATCTGTGTACCCTGGCAGTGGGAAACACAGACAGACAGCAGCAGCAGGAGGAGGAATGGAGGAGTAGGCGAGCAGCTATTGTTTGACGTAATAGCTGGTGGCAGAGTGGCAGCAGAAGGTAAATCATCTGTGTACCCTGGCAGTGGGAAACACAGACAGACAGCAGCAGCAGGAGGAGGAATGGAGGAGTAGGCGAGCAGCTATTGTTTGACGTAATAGCTGGTGGCAGAGTGGCAGCAGAAGGTAAATCATCTGTGTACCCTGGCAGTGGGAAACACAGACAGACAGCAGCAGCAGCAGCAGGAGGAGGTATGGAGGAGCAGTGTGAGTGTGGCAGCAGGTAGGCAGCGTGACATAATAGCCCTGGTACCTAGCGGTGATACCAGGGCTGTAAATAAACACAACAGGAGGTCCCAGACAGCGGTCGTGCAGCCCACATTGTGTCCAATACACAACTTGGACAACACAGTTTTCAACCCGGGCACCTCAGAAAAATTAAACCTTTTTTTTTTTTTTATGGTTTTTTGGTTTTTGGTTTTGCAACCAATATAGCTATTGTTTGACGTAATAGCTGGTGGCAGAGTGGCAGCAGAAGTTAATTCTGTGTACCCTGGCAGTGGGAAACACAGACAGACAGCAGCAGCAGGAGGAGGAATGGAGGAGTAGGCGAGCAGCTATTGTTTGACGTAATAGCTGGTGGCAGAGTGGCAGCAGAAGGTAAATCATCTGTGTACCCTGGCAGTGGGAAACACAGACAGACAGCAGCAGCAGCAGCAGGAGGAGGTATGGAGGAGCAGTGTGAGTGTGGCAGCAGGTAGGCAGCGTGACATAATAGCCCTGGTACCTAGCGGTGATACCAGGGCTGTAAATAAACACAACAGGAGGTCCCAGACAGCGGTGGTGCAGCCCACATTGTGTCCAATACACAACTGGGACAACACAGTTTTCAACCCGGGCACCTCAGAAAAATTAAACCTTTTTTTTTTTTTATGGTTTTTTGGTTTTTGGTTTTGCAACCAATATAGCTATTGTTTGACGTAATCGCTGGTGGCAGAGTGGCAGCAGAAGGTAATTCTGTGTACCCTGGCAGTGGGAAACACAGACAGACAGCAGAAGGGCAGTACACAGCAGCCCACTGTAGGTGTAAAATGTGTGGCTGCAGGCGACGTAATAGTCAAAGTGAACCAGGCTGGCTTAGTGAGCAGGAGCCAGGAGGTGGTAAAGGGTGGTAAGGCACATTAACGATGGTTCCGGCAGCCAGTTCATGTCCCCCTCTCGCCGACAACAGGGGCCAGGAACTCGCCTTCCACCCACGCCTGGTTCATCTTGAGAAACGTCAGTCTGTCCACAGACTTGTGAGACAGACGTGAGCGTTTCTCGGTGACCACGCCACCAGCTGCACTGAAGCAGCGCTCGGACAGCACGCTGGAAGGGGGGCAGGACAGCACTTCCAGGGCGTACTGCGCCAGCTCGCTCCAGATCTCCATGCGCTTGACCCAATACTCCATGGGATCAACAGGGGCATCGCTGTCAAGCCCGCTGTACGACCCCATGTAGTCAGCCACCATGCGGGTCAGGCGCTGGCTGGGACCGGAGGAGGATGCTGCTGCATGCATCTCCTCTCTAGTCACTGCTGCCGGAGCCTCTACAGTCCTGTAGAGCTCGTGGCTGAGAGACAGCAGGTCTGTGGGGCGCTTGCTGCTGCTGGATGCAGGCACCTGCTGCTGCCTCTGTGCTGGCTGCTGGACAGTGGGGGTGGAAGGCTGGGGGAAGGCTTCCTCCAAGCGCTCAACAAGGGCCTGCTGCAAGCTCCTTATTTGTTGCGCTGGGTCTCCTCCTGCAGGCGGCAGGAACTGGCTCAACTTCCCCTTGAGGCGTGGGTCCAACATCATGCTGATCCAGATGTCCTCCCTCTGCTTCATCTGGATCACCCTGGGGTCCCTGCGCAGGCACGTCAGCATGTGCGCTGCCATTGGGAAGAGGCGGGCCACGTCTGCTGGCACATCGACGTCAGTGCTGTCCTCATCCTCCTCCTCTGCCGCCTCATCCTCTCTCCACCCCCGCACCAACTCAGCTGCGCTGTGCTGATCCCCCTCATCAGCAGCCAGGTCAGGGACCTCCACCAAGTCCTCCTCCTCCTCCCCCTCAGAGGTGGACTGCGCAGCTGGTTGCCGCTCCTGCTGGTCCAAGGCTGCCGCTCCCTGTTCCAGCAAAGCATCGAGGGCCCTGTTCAGCAGAGAAACCAGGGGCACCCACTCGCAGACCATAGCATGGTCCCTGCTCACCATGTTTGTGGCCTGCAGGAAGGGAGCCAGCACTAAGCACACCTGCTGCATGTGCCTCCAGTCATCATCGGGGACGATGGACGGGATGTTGCTGGTCTTGTCCCTTCTCTGAGCTGCGGAAACAGTGGCCAGGGCAAGGTACTGTTTGACAGCGCGCCTCTGTTCAACCAGACGCTCCAACATCGCCAGGGTGGAGTTCCAGCGAGTCGGAACGTCAAGGATCAGCCGATGGCGTGGCAGATCCAGCTCCTTTTGCACGTCTTCCAGGCTCGCACAGGCTGCAGCCGAGCGCCGGAAGTGACGCACAACATTCCTTGCCGTTTCCAGCAGTTCGCCCATCCCCTGGTAGGTGCGCAGGAACTTCTGCACCACCAGGTTCAGCACGTGGGCAAGACAGGGGATGTGGGTCAGGTTTCCCCTGTCTATTGCGGCAACCAGATTGGCCCCATTGTCGGCCACCACCTCTCCGACTCTGAGGCCTCTGGGGGTCAGCCAAATCCTCTCCTGCTCCTGGAGTTTGGCCAACACATGGGTTGCCGTCAGCTTGGTCTTCCCAAGGCTGACCAAGTGCAGCAGCGCTTGGCAGTGGCGGGCCTTCACGCTGCTGCTGAGGCGGGGGGTTTGGCCAGGTGTGCCGGAGGATGGCAGAGGATCGGAGGAACCTGCTGCAGTTCCCCTGAGCCTGCGGGGTGGCACCACCCACTGTGTTGCTGCTGCTGCTGTGCCCGCTGCTGCTCTCCCATCCTCACCCCCTTCCACCAAGCTGACCCAGTGGACAGTGAAGGACAGGTAGCGGCCTGTCCCGAAGCGGCTGCTCCAGGAGTCCATGGTGACGTGGACCCTTTCACCAACCGCGTGCTCCAGCCCTCGCACCACATTGGCCATCACAAAGCGGTGCAGTGCAGGAATGGCCTTGCGGGCAAAGAAGTGTCTGCTGGGGAGCTGCCAGTCTGGGGCTGCGCAAGCAAGCAGCGCACGAATGTCGCTCCCCTCCTGCACGAGCGTGTACGGCAGGAGTTGGGAGCACATGGCCCGTGCCAGCAAGCCGTTCAGCTGCCGCACGCGACGGCTGCTGGGAGGCAGAGCCCTAACCACCCCCTGGAAGGACTCGCTCAAAAGGCTCTGGCGTGGCCTTTTGCTGACACGGGAATCAGCAGACACAGCAGAGGAGGCCACTGAGGACTGGCTGCCAGAACAGGCCTCAGTGTCGGCGGCAGGAGTTGCAGAGGGGGGAGGAGCAGTGCGTTTCCGCACTCCTGCTGGTGCTGCTGGAGGAGCAGGAGGGCGGGTGGCTGCTGTTGCTGCTGCTGCTGCTGAAGGCTGTGCAGTGATGGGTGTGGTGCCACTGCCAGCACCAGATGCCTTCAGCCTCTGGAACTCCTCATGCTGGTGGAAATGTTTAGCCGCAAGGTGGTTGATGAGCGAGCTGGTGCAGAACTTTAAGGGGTCTGCACCTCTGCTCAACTTCCGCTGACAGTGGTTGCAAGTGGCGTACTTGCTGTACACAGTGGGCATGGTGAAATATCGCCAGATTGGTGACTTAAACATCCCCCTACCGCATGGAAGCGCTGCTGCCTGTCTCCCTGTGGTGGTTGGGGAGGGGGGCTTGGGGGGGCTTGGGTGCGGCTGGTGGTGGTACTGGCAGATGCTGCTGCTGCTGCTGCTGAGCCTGAGACACCAGCAGGCTGTGGGACCTGCCTACTGCTGCTGCCAATGCTTGCAATGATGCGCCTCCTTGCAAGGCCCACAAGAGCATCCTCCTCCTCCTCCTCAGAGCTGCTGAGGACGACATCCCCTGGAGGTGGTGGCACCCAGTCTCTGTCTGTCACCGGGTCATCATCATCCTCCCCCTCCTGAAACATGTCCTGCTGGGATGAGGACCCCCCAAACTCCTCTCCTGATGCATGGATGGGCTGCTTGACTGTCGCCACAGTCTTGCTGTCCAATCCCTCATCCCCCAAAGTGCCCATCAGCATCTCCTCCTCAAGATCGCCAACAACAGCAGACAATTTACTCATGATGCCTGGGGTCAAAAGACTGCTGAATGACAGGTCGGCGAGTGACGGTGAACTGGCCTCCTCCCCAGACCCTGCTGGGCGGCTGCTGCGAACAGGGGTGGTGGTGGTGGTGAGGGTGGAGGCCTCGGATGCAGAGCTGATGGCGGGCTGCTCATCCTCCGTCATGAGTTGCACCACAGTGTCTGCATCCTTTTCCTCAATGGGACGTTTCCGACCCGGCTGGAGGAAAATGGGAGCAGGTGCTACACGCTGCTGCTGCTGTGTCTCTGCAGCGTGAGTTGCAGATGCTCCTGCTGGGCGGCGCCCAAGGCGTCCACGGCCAGTGGCTATGGGAGGAATGTTAGCCACTGACGCTGCTGCTGCTGCTGCAGAACTGTGCATGGTGGCGCGCCCGCGGCCGCGGCTTGCCACAATGCTGCTCCCTCTCCTCCTGATTCCCTTGCTGCCCTTCCCCTTGCCCAAACCGCGCTGGCTGCCACTTCCAGACATCTTAAATGTTTTGGGCGTATAGACAAAAGTTTTGTAAAAGGGCGGGTGAAAAGTGGGGTACTTTAATGGAGTGGGTTGGTTGGTGAGGTGACTGAGTGAGTGTCCCCTAGTACAGTAAGTAAGTAGTAACAGTCAGGAAGTACAACTAGCAGTTACAATAATCAGTAGTAATCACAAGTAAATTTAGTGTGTGTACACTCAGACAGTGAGTGCACGCACGCAGGAGCTAGTAGCCTATGAACACAGTGACTGAGTGTCCTAGACTCCTAGTACAGTAAGAGTAAGTAGTAACAGTAAGTAGAACTAACTAATTACAATAATCAATCAGCGATCAGAAGGAAATGGAGTGTGGGTGTGTGTACACTCAGACAGTGAGTGCACGCACGCAGGAGCTAGTAGCCTATGAACACAGTGACTGAGTGTCCTAGACTCCTAGTACAGTAAGAGTAAGTAGTAACAGTAAGTAGAACTAACTAATTACAATAATCAATCAGCGATCAGAAGGAAATGGAGTGTGGGTGTGTGTACACTCAGACAGTGAGTGCACGCACGCAGGAGCTAGTAGCCTATGAACACAGTGACTGAGTGTCCTAGACTCCTAGTACAGTAAGAGTAAGTAGTAACAGTAAGTAGAACTAACTAATTACAATAATCAATCAGTGATCAGAAGGAAATGGAGTGTGGGTGTGTGTACACTCAGACAGTGAGTGCACGCACGCAGGAGCTAGTAGCCTATGAACACAGTGACTGAGTGTCCTAGACTCCTAGTACAGTAAGAGTAAGTAGTAACAGTAAGTACAACTAACTAATTACGATAATCAATCAGCGATCAGAAGGAAATGGAGTGTGGGTGTGTGTACACTCAGACAGTGAGTGCACGCACGCAGGAGCTAGTAGCCTATGAACACAGTGACTGAGTGTCCTAGACTCCTAGTACAGTAAGAGTAAGTAGTAACAGTAAGTAGAACTAACTAATTACAATAATCAATCAGCGATCAGAAGGAAATGGAGTGTGGGTGTGTGTACACTCAGACAGTGAGTGCACGCACGCAGGAGCTAGTAGCCTATGAACACAGTGACTGAGTGTCCTAGACTCCTAGTACAGTAAGAGTAAGTAGTAACAGTAAGTAGAACTAACTAATTACAATAATCAATCAGCGATCAGAAGGAAATGGAGTGTGGGTGTGTGTACACTCAGACAGTGAGTGCACGCACGCAGGAGCTAGTAGCCTATGAACACAGTGACTGAGTGTCCTAGACTCCTAGTACAGTAAGAGTAAGTAGTAACAGTAAGTAGAACTAACTAATTACAATAATCAATCAGCGATCAGAAGGAAATGGAGTGTGGGTGTGTGTACACTCAGACAGTGAGTGCACGCACGCAGGAGCTAGTAGCCTATGAACACAGTGACTGAGTGTCCTAGACTCCTAGTACAGTAAGAGTAAGTAGTAACAGTAAGTAGAACTAACTAATTACAATAATCAATCAGCGATCAGAAGGAAATGGAGTGTGGGTGTGTGTACACTCAGACAGTGAGTGCACGCACGCAGGAGCTAGTAGCCTATGAACACAGTGACTGAGTGTCCTAGACTCCTAGTACAGTAAGAGTAAGTAGTAACAGTAAGTAGAACTAACTAATTACAATAATCAATCAGCGATTAGAAGGAAATGGAGTGTGGGTGTGTGTACACTCAGACAGTGAGTGCACGCACGCAGGAGCTAGTAGCCTATGAACACAGTGACTGAGTGTCCTAGACTCCTAGTACAGTAAGAGTAAGTAGTAACAGTAAGTACAACTAACTAATTACAATAATCAATCAGCGATCAGAAGGAAATGGAGTGTGGGTGTGTGTACACTCAGACAGTGAGTGCACGCACGCAGGAGCTAGTAGCCTATGAACACAGTGACTGAGTGTCCTAGACTCCTAGTACAGTAAGAGTAAGTAGTAACAGTAAGTAGAACTAACTAATTACAATAATCAATCAGCGATCAGAAGGAAATGGAGTGTGGGTGTGTGTACACTCAGACAGTGAGTGCACGCACGCAGGAGCTAGTAGCCTATGAACACAGTGACTGAGTGTCCTAGACTCCTAGTACAGTAAGAGTAAGTAGTAACAGTAAGTAGAACTAACTAATTACAATAATCAATCAGCGATCAGAAGGAAATGGAGTGTGGGTGTGTGTACACTCAGACAGTGAGTGCACGCACGCAGGAGCTAGTAGCCTATGAACACAGTGACTGAGTGTCCTAGACTCCTAGTACAGTAAGAGTAAGTAGTAACAGTAAGTAGAACTAACTAATTACAATAATCAATCAGCGATCAGAAGGAAATGGAGTGTGGGTGTGTGTACACTCAGACAGTGAGTGCACGCACGCAGGAGCTAGTAGCCTATGAACACAGTGACTGAGTGTCCTAGACTCCTAGTACAGTAAGAGTAAGTAGTAACAGTAAGTAGAACTAACTAATTACAATAATCAATCAGCGATCAGAAGGAAATGGAGTGTGGGTGTGTGTACACTCAGACAGTGAGTGCACGCACGCAGGAGCTAGTAGCCTATGAACACAGTGACTGAGTGTCCTAGACTCCTAGTACAGTAAGAGTAAGTAGTAACAGTAAGTAGAACTAACTAATTACAATAATCAATCAGCGATCAGAAGGAAATGGAGTGTGGGTGTGTGTACACTCAGACAGTGAGTGCACGCACGCAGGAGCTAGTAGCCTATGAACACAGTGACTGAGTGTCCTAGACTCCTAGTACAGTAAGAGTAAGTAGTAACAGTAAGTAGAACTAACTAATTACAATAATCAATCAGCGATCAGAAGGAAATGGAGTGTGGGTGTGTGTACACTCAGACAGTGAGTGCACGCACGCAGGAGCTAGTAGCCTATGAACACAGTGACTGAGTGTCCTAGACTCCTAGTACAGTAAGAGTAAGTAGTAACAGTAAGTAGAACTAACTAATTACAATAATCAATCAGCGATCAGAAGGAAATGGAGTGTGGGTGTGTGTACACTCAGACAGTGAGTGCACGCACGCAGGAGCTAGTAGCCTATGAACACAGTGACTGAGTGTCCTAGACTCCTAGTACAGTAAGAGTAAGTAGTAACAGTAAGTAGAACTAACTAATTACGATAATCAATCAGCGATCAGAAGGAAATGGAGTGTGGGTGTGTGTACACTCAGACAGTGAGTGCACGCACGCAGGAGCTAGTAGCCTATGAACACAGTGACTGAGTGTCCTAGACTCCTAGTACAGTAAGAGTAAGTAGTAACAGTAAGTAGAACTAACTAATTACAATAATCAATCAGCGATCAGAAGGAAATGGAGTGTGGGTGTGTGTACACTCAGACAGTGAGTGCACGCACGCAGGAGCTAGTAGCCTATGAACACAGTGACTGAGTGTCCTAGACTCCTAGTACAGTAAGAGTAAGTAGTAACAGTAAGTACAACTAACTAATTACGATAATCAATCAGCGATCAGAAGGAAATGGAGTGTGGGTGTGTGTACACTCAGACAGTGAGTGCACGCACGCAGGAGCTAGTAGCCTATGGACAGTGACTGAGTGTCCTAGACTCCTAGTACAGTAAGAGTAAGTAGTAACAGTAAGTAGAACTAACTAATTACGATAATCAATCAGCGATCAGAAGGAAATAGAGTGTGTGTTGTGTGTGTACACTCAGACAGTGAGTGCAGTGCGCACACGCAGGAGCTAGTAGCCTATATGAACAGTGACAGTGAGTGTCCCTACGGGTACAGTAAGAGTAAGTAGTAAGTAAGTACAACTAACTAACAATAATCTATCAGTAATCAGAAGGAAATAGAGTGTGTGTACACACAGACAGTGAGTGAGTGCACACACGCAGGAGCTAGCTAGTAGCCTATAAACAGTGACAGTCAGTGAGTGTCCTACTCCTAGTACAGTATAACTACAATACTATTAGTAAAGGACAGCAGAAATACTGGTATAGATGAGAGAAATAAACAGAGGACAGCTGCCCACAGAGGCAAGGCCCCCCTGAGGCCTAAACCTGTAAGCTTGCAGCAGCTGCCTGTCTCTAATGTAACACACAAGCTACTAACTAAAATACAATGTCTATCTAACTAACAACAATATAGGTGTATATGGCAGGTGTAGGTGAGCAAAAACGCTAGGTAAATGATCACAATAGAGCACTTGCTAAGCCAAAGCACAAAGGAGCAACTCTCTCTCTGTACAAGTCTCAGGCAAGCATGGAGAAACGGAACATGGCGGCCGCTATTTATAGGGTAGGGGCTGGCCAGGGTCCCCCTCTGTGATTGGCTGCCGTCAGAGGGCCTGGGAGCCCTCTGATTGGCTCTAAGGACATCAATCTGGGCTATGACGCTATTCGAGCTCGGTACCGAGCTCGAATAGCGCCGAGTTGCTCGAATAGCTCGAATAGTGAATGGGCTATTCGAGTGTACTCGGATAGCCCATTCGAATAGCTCCAGCTATTCGGAGCTCGAATACCGAGCTCGAATAGCTGAAAAAGAGCTCGAATATTCGAGCTACTCGAATATTCGAGCTCTGCTGAGCACCACTGGGTACCATGCATACTTACAACCTTCGGTTAATATATAGGATTAATTATTGTTAGGTAGTAAGGTTTCACTGTGGGTTTGTACAAAGGGATTCAGTTCCCCTGCTAGTGAATTATAAGCTTTTAGGAACCCTCTGTTGCCTGATTAGACCCAGGTGAGAGTTGCAAACATTTGCTACCTAATTGAAGATTTGTTAAATAAATACAGACCGGTTTTGCAGAATAAGCTATGCAGTTACTTAATTGGTGATTTTGAAAATGAAACTAGAGTTTCATTACACATCTCTTTGCAGTGTGTCTCCTTTAGTAAATCATTCCCCAAGAATCTGCTGTTAACTGCCAGGCAGCACTTCTCATTACAGCAAATACTGACGTTTAATTTCCCTAAATGCATCAATGAATTAACTAATGCACAGAGTACAAACTCTTGCCTGGTAAAATGCTGAATAGTACAAGAAGCAGACCATAGACACATTTACTGGATCCATTTTATTGGAAATGTTTAACCAACGTGAAAGGTGAATTATACCAGATCTATAACTCACAGTCCTTTTATTTAGATAAAATGTAATATGTTAAATCCTATTCCATGATTTTCCCAGATTATCAGGGAAGCACGTGGCGTCTGCTCTTTACCAGAAATATATTTGGTATCAGGGATGAATAGTACAATTCCAGGGAATCCCTTTCATGGCAAAAAAAAAAGGTTATTAAGTCAGTTAATTCCATTATGTGGCATTTTTCCATGGGCATGCATCTAGATTAGGACACCATGCTTTCCACTTTAATCAGTTCCCTCAATCTCCTAGTATTCATAAACCTCAACAGCAGGTATAAGTCTTCTTCCATGGCATGTATGTAAAGTCACTAGCTGAATTAAGAGCAAAGAACAATTAAAAGTTTCTCATCATTTAGGCTACATTTACAGTGGCGCATTGTGTTGCATATCTTGCGAAAGCAAAATTGCAATGCAACAGGGGTGAAAAGTCATATTGCATGTTAGTTGTGCCTTGCAACACAAATAGTGAAGCATACAGTACACACACAGTATGCTTCACTGCCCCTATTATTATTTGGTACTGCATTACATAAACAGGGTTATACTGATGGATTCCACTGCACCATTCTGCTAATGCACCGCTGTGAACGTACCATTACATTAGCAATTATATTGTCCATGAAACACATCATGATACCCCATTGCGAGTGCAGCCTTTGGCCTGGGACCCACTAGCAATTGTTTTCTAAGTGCTAATGATTTGAAAAGCTCTTGCTATGGGTCATTTTTTTTATCACATCCCTCAAGTGGGATGAAGTGGGATCACTGTGCAACAAGAAAGCTTGATGCACAGGACTAAGACCTTGTTCTTCATATATAGAGTGCACAGTGCAGCTTACTAAAGCCAAGTTGCACATTCAGCAAGTTATAGTGAAAACGCCCATCCATTAGACAATAACCTTTTATTACAAATTCAGGGTAAAAGACTTACAGTAGATACCAGGCAACAACATTGCTATGGAGAGAAGAAGTCGCAAGGCAGTAAGAGGGTCAACAGTCGTTTTGCACCATCAGCATGCGGCACTTCTTTAGGATAACCAACACCCCCCAGGGTACCCCTTATAGACACCTTAAAGTGGACCTGAACTCAGAACTTCCTCTCTGCTCTAAAAGATACGCAACAGCATAATAATATTTACAGAAAAACATTTCTTTGTTACAGCTGATTCAAATCCTGCAATAAATCTGCAATTTTTCTACCTCTTGATTTCATAGAAGCAGACATATTGTTAACAGCCTGTGCTTTCAAATGAGATTATCTACCTTATCTGCCATGGCAGTCGTGACACAGGGGAGATATCAAATTACAACTTGTGATTAGACTCAAATGAGGGGGATTTAGACAGGCTAAACTCTCGAAATACATCCAGGGTGCATTTGTCTATGTTTTCCTTCTGTCCTGTGCAAGAGTTCAGGTCCACTTTAACACCCAATTAACTGTCCGCCACAGCTGCACTATGCATGGTGTTGGAACCCACGGCAGTCCACTCACGTCTAGCAAGCCTCCGGTCTGTTTCCGCATCCCGGAAAGCAGAATGTCATTTACTGATCATGTGACCAGGGGTGAGTTCTTTGACCAGTAAGCCAACTACTCACACCCGAGGAGTGACATCTTATGTGCAAACCCCACCTGCCTCAAGTGGGATATCACAAATAGCATTACATTAGCAAGAACTTTCCACATCACAAGCACTCAGATAAGTGATTCTAGTGGGTTCCAGGCCTTAATGTTAGTGTTTGTTGTAACTGAAACATACCTACAGTAAGAAGGCATGCCTTTAGAGAAAACTCTATATAAATGTTTAATGAATCAAGGTCCATGTTTTAAATGCTTATTTTACACTACTTGAGCTGTATTCTTTCAACATCAGTTATCTTAAAGAGGATCTATAAGAAAAAAAAGTGCCCCTATGAGGTACTGCATCTTTCCAAGGCTCACAAAGGATTGTGATCCTGGAGCCTCCGACAGATCTTCGTTGGCTGACAATGCTGGAACGGAGGGACAGAGGAGGATGGGGAAGCCTCATTAGGATCCAGAGGCTTCCTCCTCCCAAGGTAAGTAAGTACCCAATAGGGGCACTTTTTTCTTTCAGATCCTCTTTAACCATATCTAAACCACAGTTTTTTCCCCTTCAAAACCAGAGCAATTTTAATATCACGCTCCACCCATTTATTCTCCAATAACTTTATGTAACGATTGGTATCAGCACACAGAGAGAATCTGATTATTGATGATCTGCAGAATCATCAACAATACATATATATACTTGATTAAGGATGATCTGCAGAATCACCAATAATCCAAGTATGACTAACCTCTGGACACCTAATGAAGTGTAAGTGTTTGGTGTAACTGTAGGCTCCCGTGAGGCGGAAGACACAGGCAGCTCGGCCAGGAACCACCTGAGGGGCAGCTGGCCCTCGGCTGTGCAGGGACTATATCCTTGAGAGAGGGAATAGAGAGAACCTGGCAACCAGTGATACTTGGTGATCAGATAATAGACTGTACTGCAGCCAGGGGACTCCAGAGGAGTGGAGGCCACTGGCTGCTAGCAGGCCGGACTCTCTGAGGAGCAGGAGTCCTAATAGCTAACTGACACTTGGTGGAATAGTGTCACAGCTAGTACAGATAGACTGAGCACTCAAGGGATGAGTGACAGCCTGGAGGGTTGGGCAGGCCAGGTCGGCAACACACGAGCAGATGAGGTACAGAGACAGAAGGCTGATTCGGTAACCGAGTACAGGCAGGGTTTGGCAACAGGTAGGCAGATATGCAGAGGTACCGAATCAGAAGGCAAGAGAGAGGTCGACAGAGCAAATGGTCATAACAGATATAAAGCACAGTCCTAGTCTGAGGTGTGAGGTCCTTGGTCTCGACACCCAGGAACTAGTCTAGAGAATAACTCAGCAATGACACAGTAATCCTAAGCTTGGGTGTGAGGTCCTTGGTCTCAACACCCCCGAACTGGTCTAAAGTATAACACAGCAGTCATCTGGCTAAGTGTGAATTCCCAGGTCCACCTGGTTCTAACACACTGTGGGATCTAACTGAGGTCTGAGTGCTCACACGTAAGTATTCGCAATGGCAGACAACCCGAGACTGACCAGCAAGATCCATATATACTGCAGCGCTCCTCAGCGCCGCCCAGCGCCACTCAGCCAATCAGTAACTGCGCTGGGATCAGCTGATTGACCTGATCAGCTGATCCCTCTCCTACTGGCATAAAGGTCCTGCCTTCCAGCTCGCGCGCGCATAGCTCTCCATCTGTGTGCACTAGAAGGCCCAGGCAAACCAGACACATGCTGCTGTGCGGAAACCGCCGGTCTGAATGCGGACACAGCCGCCCCGCTGCCAGACCGCGCGGCGGCATCTCCGCAATCCATTACACTTTATTGCTACTTATTACACTGAAATGATCTATATATTATTTTTTGCCTTACAAACTAGGCTTTCTTTTTGGAAGTACTTTTTGGTAAGAATTATTCTACTTTATATGCATTTTACAGGGAAGAAGAAGAAAAAAATTGAAAATAGAGACATAATTTCTCAGCTTTCAGCCATTATACTATATAAAGTGTGCTTTTGTAGATAAAACGCACACATTTTATTTGGCCATTTGTCCCGGTTATTACAACATTTAAATTGTGCTCCTAGTACGATGTATGGCGATAATATTTTTTGGGGAAATAAAGGTGTATTTTTTTTCCATTTAGATTTTTTTTTTTATTCCATAACACATATACATAATATACATATTTAAAAAAGTCCCTAAGGTAACTTAATTTATGTATGTAATTTATGTATTTTTTTGAATGGTATAATTTTTTTTACAAGTGTTTTATTTTGGTAACTATGGGTAGGGGTTAAAGAATAATAAATATGTATTTCATTTTTCTACTTAATAGTGTATAATAGTGTATTTGGGTGTATTTTTACTTTTTGGCCATAAGATGGCTCCACACGTAGTTCCTGAGTAGATGGGAAGTAGTGAATTTAACCGTTTACTTTATCTTTTTTTGAATAAAAGCCTGCATCTTGCTGATGCCGTTTTTATTCATCATAGGAACTGTGATTGGGTTTGGGAACAACTGTTTCCCATTCACTGATCATGAAAAAGCGGGATTGCGACAAAGACGAACGGAAACAGCATGGTGAATGCGAATGGCGGCGGTAAATAAACAATGCGTATATCTATGCCCCTGATCTGCTAGTGAAATATACAGGGGTGTATATATATTTATATACATAGCAACGGTCTGGAACTGTTAAATAAAGCTCGTAGATCCTTCCCTTTCTTCCCTGTCTTTGCACTGGTGCCTGTTTTTGGAACAAGAATATATCCAGCATAATTGTAAGGATCTTCCCTAATTATTAGAGGCATCAAGCAAAATTACTTCCTAAAAACCTTGCTTTGCACTAGTGCCTACTTTCAGCACTGAAGTATTGATTAAAAATAGCAGTAAGAAGTATTTTTATTTGTTACAAGCAATTTCACCCCATTGTATACCTAAAAACCAATTAAAAGCATCCTTACTTCTCCTTCTCCATGAAGTATAATGTATTCCCTCTTATTTCCATGTTTCCATGGAAACTGCAATTTTCTCAGAAATTCTGGCAAGGCAGGATTGGGTAATTCTGCTTATTACTATTAAGTATTATGAGTGGTGTGGTGTAGTCACAGAGCCATATGCCCAGTGCAAGTTTTCAGCTTAGCTTCCCCAGCACAGAATTTATGAGTGATACTGAAAATCTGTTCTTCAAGACAGCAATAAAGCATTGTGAGAAATGTAAACAGAGGGAAGAGAACAGTTCAATTTGTGTGCCTGCAGCTTTTTTCAGGTCTCTTAAATCTGTCCTTATTAGGATTGTTTGGCAGAAGAAGCCCCCAAGATTAGCGTATGAGGTTTTGGTACGCCCTAAAGAAAAGGAGGGGGGGGGTTAGGGCTTCCGGATATGAAACTGTATTATAGAGCTTGTGTAGTGGTAAGACTTTTCGGTTGGACGTATGGAGGTGGAGGAAAGGTGGGTAGATATTAAAAAGGAATTGGTTGGATTGGATGTGGCAAAAGTTTTTTGGCTCCCGGGGAGATTTAGAGATCTACCAAGATTGACACCCGTATTGATTAGAAATGTATTAAAAGTGTGGGATGTTGTTAATAATGCGGGGGGGGGGGGGTTGTCTGTGGTAATTTCCTTGATGACTCCTTTGGGGGGTCTCTGCTTTTTTCTGCCAGGGAAAGAAAGCATTTTTTTTTTTGGAATATGGCGTGAGAGGGGAGGGGTAATCTTAAGAGATAATATGAATTATGGAGAAATTAAAACTTTAATCCTGTTGCGTGAGGAATATGGTCAATTTCCATTTGATTTTTGGAGGCTTAATTAAAACACATTTTGGCGGAGAGGGGGAGAAATCTTTCCATTTATACTGAATTATCAGAATTTGAGAAATTGTTTGTGAAGGAGGCTCCTCCCATGCATCTGATATCATTTTTATACAAAGAGTTGAATAAATTAAGGGAGGGAGAATTTCCTAGATATTTGAGTAGATGGGAGGAGGATGCTGGCATCTCTTTAGACGATGGGTTGAAAAGGAAAATATGTATTTTGGCCCATGTTACATCAATTCAAGAGTTCTAGAATAAAGGAAATTAACCTCCCTGGCGGTTTATTTATTTTGCCAGGGAGGCTGCAATGTGGTTTTTTTTAAATTAAAAAAAAAATATTTCATGCAGCCAACTGAAAGTTGGCTGCATGAACGCCCACTAGAGGGCGCTCCGGAAGCGTACTTTCGATCGCCTCCGGCAATCGAAAGTAACAAGATAGGCCGCAATGAGCGGCTGGGGGGACCCTCTTTCGCCGCTGCACGCGGCGGATCGCCGCGGAGCGGCGGCGATCGGGCAGCACACGCGGCTGGCAAAGTGCCGGCTGCGTGTGCTGCTTTTTTCAGAACGAAAATCGGCCCAGCAGGGCCTGAGCGGCGACCTCCGGCGGCATACCCCAAGCTCAGCTCAGGATTACCGCCAAGGAGGTTAACTTTAAATTATTGACAAGATGGTATAGAACATCGGATAGGTTGGTATTAATGTTTCAGGGAGTGAGTGATAGATGTTGAAGGAGGTGTGGAGCAAAAGGGACTCTAATGCATTCAGTGTGGGAGTGCCCAATAATATCGGGTTTTTGGAAGGATGTGTTGGATTGTATTGAGAAATTATGGGAAGAGCGTGGAGATTGGGACCCAGTAAAGGTATTGCTGCATGGAACATCTATGTCTATTGGTAAATATAAGAGATCTTTTATTCCTCAGCTCCTGATTGCGGCTAAAAGTTTAATCCCAGTTAAGTGGAGATGCCAGAGTTCTCCAACCCTGAAAGAATGGGTGGAAAGGGTTAATATTGTGAAGAGCATGGAGAATCAGATTGCTTTGCAGCAGGATAGAGTGGAAGCATTTCATGTTAAATGGGGGAAATGGTGTGAATTTCAAGATACTAAGGAGTATGGAGATATGGTGGAGATGTAGGGGAGGGAGCCTCCTGTAAATATAATTTTGTACTTGTGAAGTAATTTGGAGGGTAATTGGTGGAGGGGATCTTTAGAGAAGAAGTACTAATCGTGGATGAGAAGATTGGGGAGATTAGAGGGGGGGTCTTTATGGGTTTTGTATATTGTGTATTGTATAATTTTGAAAAACGGAGAAGAGAATATGATGATATTCAGCGCTGCGTAATATGTTGGCGCTTTATAGATACAACAAATAATAATACATAATAATAATGATATGCTGTACTGGAATTGATATGAGAGCTGGAAATATTCTTAATTCTTCAATAATTTATATTAAAAACTCAGGAGAAAAAGTGAATTGCATATGGGCCCTTGTCATAAAATGCCTTTTAACCACTTCGCCATATCTGGACGCATATATCCGTCCAAATAGGCAGTGGTGCTGCAGCCGTGTGGTGCGCGCGATCGGGCGCGCGCCCGCGCGAGCTCCCGCTGCCTCCCGCTGCCCCCCCGATCAGTGAATGGGAATATAATTCCCATTCACCGATCTAAGTCCCCGGCAGAAATACCGACGCTTTCTCATCAGAGAGCGTGGTATTTCTGCCCCCAGGAAACTTCTTCTCTTCTTTTTAGTTCCTAGATGCGACATCGTTCGCATCTAGGAATTTTTTGAATGTGGCCATCTTGTGGCCAAATAGTAAACTGCACCCACATACCTGTATTGAATAAAAAAATACATTATATTACATCTAAAATTGGCTATTTACCTCCCAAACTAAAATTACCCAAATACATTTTTGTATTAAAAAAAAAAATGAAAAAAATTACAATTAAAAAAAAAAACTACATAAATAGTTACCTAAGGGTCTGAACTTTTTAAATATACATGTCAAGAGAGTATCTTATTAAATTTTTTAAAATTATAAGCTTGTAAATAGTGATGGACGCAAATTGAAAAAATGCACCTTTATTTCTAAATAAAATATCGGCGCCATAAATTGTGATAGGGATGTAATTTAAATGGTGTAATAAGCAGGACAAATGGGCACATAAAATGCATGGGTTTTAATTACTGTAGCATGTATTAATTTTAAACTATAATGGCCAAAAACTGAGAAATAATGATTTTTTTCCATTTCTATCTTAATCTTCCTGTTAAAATGTATTTACAGTAAAGTGGCTCTTAGCAAAATGTACTACCTAAAGAAAGCCTAATTAGTGGCGGAAAAAACGAGATATAGATCAATTAATTTTGATAAGTAGTGATAAAGTTATTAGCGAATGAATGGGAGGTGAACATTGCTCGGATGCATAAGATTTTCGAAGCTGTAGGCTGAAGTGGTTAAACCCCCAGCAAGCAAGAAAATATTCAAAATAATTTTTATAGTACATTTTCACCAACTTTTGGGCACTGTTTCAATGATAAAATGTTGAAAATTATATTTAAAAAGAAAATTATCACCTAGGAGATAACTCAGGAGAAAAAGTTAACTGTTTATGGGCCATTATCTCATAAGTGCACATTTACTTATTAGGACACACTCACAAGCCCTTTGCTGGCATGTGTGTGCAGCATGGGGTATTGTGTCTAATAATAGTCAAACGTTGCACTTTTATGTGTGCATCAAAGCTGCATGGTACAAGTGTACTTACCTGTTTTCACTTTGTAGTGTTGGTTATTGTACAGCTGCTGAGTTGAACTGTCATGTATGCATAAAAGGTGAATGTGACTTTCACTAATCAATACTAATGTGATGATATTGTTGGCTTTGGTGTTTATTACAGAAATATACTGAGCATATAGAATCCTCACATGTGACTTTGAGCAGTCTGAAATAATGAGGCACATTTATCAAGGCTGATGCAAGGTGAACTGAAGCGTAAATGTAGCACTTGTCCAGAATAATCATCTGTCATCTGGGCAAGATCTCATTTTTCTCTAGTTGTTTTCCCTCCCATCTTGGTAAATCTGTCTTTCTGCCATGTGTGGGCGATTTTATAACTTCCATTTGGACTATTTTCCCCAAAAATCATTTACTAGTGTGAGCTTTTTAGGGATGGTCAGAAATGTCGATTTCCGATTCTGCAGAAAATCCGATTTCCGCCAATGGCGATTACCAATTTCACGGATTTTCGATCGGTTTCCGATTTCCGAGTTCGGATTTCTGAGTAGTGGTTTTCTGGTCACTTTTTGCATTCTCTGATTGGCCAAATACTTCCGGGTTGACTCTGCATTCTCTGGTTGGTCCAATGCTTCCGAGTTCTGTGATTGGGGTAAAATTACTGAGTTGTGGTAATGCAGTATTTCTACAGAAATCCAAGTTCCGAGTAGTGTTTTTATGTCATTTTTTGCATTCTCTGATTGGCCAAATACTTGCGAGTTGTTTCTGCATTCTCTGATTGGTCCATAGATTTCGAGTTCTATGATTGGGCTAAAATTACCCAATTGCAGTAATCTGATTTCCGAGTTCAGTTTTCCGATTTCCGAGTTCCAATCGGAAATTCAGATTTCCGATCGGAAATTCGGAAGTTTCAATTCCGTGAAATCCGAATGAGCTGTTTACCTGAACCTTACCAATTCTGCTTCCTGTCCATCCCAACAACGTTTTTATATTCGTTGGCTGAATTCACATTGTGTGCGTTGCATAATGCACACGTTATAATGTGTTTAAACTGGACAACTGCATGCATTTTACCTTAGACGTTAATTCAAAGCCTGTGTGCAGAGCGTTAGAGTAATGTGATGCGTTACAGTGCAGAGATGTGAACAACCCCATAGAATTGTATGGCATTGGTCAGTGAGTTGACATGCAGAATTGTTGTCCAGTGCTATGGACAGGGCCGGATTTGTACTTTTTACCGCCCAAGGCCCAGCATCACCAGCATCCTAAGCCCTCCCCCCACCCCCAACATAACACAGATTGTAGTGAAGTGATGGCAGGCATTACATTATAAACTCCTCTGAGGACAGTTAGTGACATGATGGCAGGGATTAGATTGTAGGCTCCTTAGCGAGTGGCACATTTGGTGAGTGACGGGCAGCTCAGAGATCACTGTAAGTGTCTGTTCACAGCCCCTTCCTCCCCCAAGTGCCAGATCCGGCTGTTGGTAGCCACCCACCGCTATCCGCAAACTCTGTGCAGCAGGACGACTGCTGCCCACAACCTACCCCTTGCTTTCCTGGTGCCTTTGTGGCCTTGCCTGCCATGGCTATGGACGTATTGTGAAAGGAATCTTTGTGTCAGTTTAATATATCCTGCAGACCCGGATGCTAGGGGAAAGTTGGGGTGGGGTAATTCAACATTATTGAAATTAGGAGAAATCATAATAAACTGCTAATTACAATTGTGACCATGGAAAATGCATAAAACAAAGAATAGAGCGGTGGAAAATGAAGCCGTGTGACAGCATTTTATGAAGCCCAGGCAGTAACACTTCTAGACCTTTCAATAATAGAATGCGTTTGGAGAGAAAGTTTATGTTAATATATGCTTTTTAATACAGTGCTGGGCTTTATAGCTGTAGTTACTATAGTAACCTTTGTAGTAATTACTTTGACTCAGTAAGCTACTCAGTTTAACAGAATTTTACCAATTACAAAGGAATATGAAAAAAGCAGGTCAGTTAGGCTATTCGCGATGCTGCTGAAAATGTACTTGTCATTTTAACTGATATAAAAGGATAGACACAGTTAAAGAGGAACGGTAGTGAAAATAACGTAATGAATAAAATTGCCCATTGTAAAATCTTAACTCACCCAATTTACATTCTGAAACTAAGTGGCACGCAGGTGGTGATTTCTGCAGAATGTTTGGGTACTGAGAGTTCCAAAGCCAATGCAAAATATACCTGATCTCCCAGAATGCTCCGGGGAGGAATTCCACATAGCTAATCAGCCTAGTAGGCTAAGCATCATTCGGAGGGCAGGACTACTTTCAATTTAATATATATATATGTGTGTGTGTGTGTGTTTTTGATGCTGAAACCAGGAAAATTGCCATAAAAGTGGTTATCCTGAAAATGTACTACATTTTACTTTATATGTCGTTACAGTGCCTCTTTAACTACAATACGACAGTGCCTCTGTAACTAAAACACTGCCTTAGTGACATTTTTCTCTAGAAAACATTCCTTTTGCATCACTTTCCTTAGTAGTTGAGTTGAGTATTGTTTTTCTGTTTTGCTTTTATTGTGTTAGTCATTTTCATTTATTCTGTTATTCCTATGCCTACATTAAAATGACCACTTGGAATCCTAGCAAACTCTAAGGCAAACCGTACAGTCCATTGCATCTGCTGAATTGGTTTAATATCTTTTTTGTCTTTCTTTGTTAATGGTCCAACATTGTGTTGTGGCAACCTGTCTAATTGGAATGGCTAATTTGAGGCTTGGCTATTATATAGCTAAACATCTTTCTCAGTAGCAGAAGCTGATTTTGGTGAATGTGTGGTATGGTTTTTGGTAATTTTGGCATCAGGCCTTGACAAAAATGCTTGGAATATTGAGAGTTTTTAATCGCTTTTCCCTGCGCTTATCTAAGCGCTTTATCAGAGTGATTCGTGAGTCAGGAAGTGAACTCTTTCACCTGGAAATGAATAAATACAATGTATTTATTCATAAAAGCACTCTAGAAATTGCTATACAAAGCGCTTTTTTAAGCGCTTTGCGATTTCCCTATACCTTCCATTGAGCCAAAGCGCTCAGAAAATGGTACATGTAGCACTTTTGCGAATGGAAAGCAATTGAAACACTCATATGTGAACACTCTCATAGGGAATCATTGCACAAGCGCTTTTGGGGCGATTTCTAAAATCGATTTTTCTGTTCTTTTTGATTAATAACTCATATAGAAAATTAAAAAACTGAGTTTTATTCGATTGTTTGTTGGATATTTTCAGAAAAATCAATTATAAGTGTATGGTAAATTGGTATGGTTTTTCTGATTTTTTGATCAAGTGGAAAAATCTATCAGCTTTTTCTAGTAGATAATAAAAACCTAAAAGATTGAATGGAGTATGCCCAGCTCAAACCATTCATTTAAGTCATGCAGGGCTCATCAGGGTTTTAGCATCACATAGTATTGTGCATGTAACTGCAGAAGATAAATCACTTCTGTGTTTTCTTCCTTATAAATGTACCACTTAGGTTATACATGTACAAAAGTAAAACATCGAGTCTAGCTTCTTTATTTACTTTGGTTAAGTTATAAATACCACCACCATCCTAAGATACCATTCACATTAATGTCAGTTCTAAAGCACACATTTAGTATGATGTCCTTACTGATTTTGAATTATACAATCCAAGCTCAAGAGCATTTTGCCATCTTATTTGTTCCATGTGTTTTTAATATGTTTTCTACTAAAAACATTATAATAATGGTGGCTAATTTTGTTGTAGAACAAACGACTCAAGCAAAAAAAGTAAAACAGGCTATTTAAGCATGTACAAGTTGTTGTTACTAAGCAACAGAAAATTAAGAGTATCGCCAGGACTGGAAGGGATGATGGCTAATACCGATGTAAATAGGTGTATTAGTGCTGGTTAGGGAACAAGTATTACCACAGCCATCACCGCAGTCTTGAAAATCAATCACAGTTCATTTAAAATTTATAAATGCCATTTAGTAAGTAGAGAGGCCTTGAATAGCTCATCCAAGTGTATTCAAATTTCACCCTTGCCTTTTGCACCTGTTTATTGTTTTGATGATGTTGTTGTCTTCATTGGTGTTTCTCTCTCACCAGCCCTCTCTAGCCATCTCTTTGCCCACCCTCTCTCTCACTTTCTTAGCCTATATTCTCTGTCACTTCCTCTGCTCACCCTCTCTCTTGATGTCTCTCACAACCTCTCTCTCTTACCACCTCTTTGCTTAGCAGTTCTGTCTTGCTTTCCTTACCCACCCTCTCTATGTTGCTTTCTCTGTCCACTTTCTCTGACTTGCCTTCTCTGTCCATTCTCTCTCTCTCTTTCTCTCTCTCTTTCTCACCCTCTCTCGTGTGCTTTTTTTTGTCTCTGCCCACCCCCACTTTTTCTAGGAGGGCTTCTTTCTTTACCTACATTCACTTTCTCCTTCTATTACAGCATGTATATAAGCTGTCTGTACCACCAGCTTTCAAACTAACAGGATGTAAACCTGACGAAGGCTGCAAGACCGAAAGCTTGTTTATTCTTATTCATTTGTAGTTAGCCAATAAATGGTATCATCCTGATTTAAAACTTCTTCCTTCTATTACGGTAGTTAGTCACAGTCATAGTTAGGAAAATAAAACTTGCCACACATTATCAGGTTGTTGATTGCACCCCCCCCCCCCCAAAAAAAAAAATCAGCAACAGTGTGCATAGTTTGACAAGATGCATGATTTCTAAGGACTAGGGTTTTTTTTTTTTGGGGGGGGGGGGGGGGGGAGTGACAGACTACGGAACAGCAGATTTTTGTTTGCTTTCTGTCTGTTAAAAAAAAATGAAAAATCAGGTTGGTCAACCAGCTGGTTGGGAAACACAATAGGGGAGTATGGGAGCATAGTAACTGGGGAGCACTATAGGGGAGCACACTAGCCTGGGGGCACAGTCACAGGGAGCAAATTAATCTGGAAGCATAGTAGCTGGGGAGCACAATAGGGGAGCACACTAGCCTGGGAGCGCAGTCACGGGGAGCAAATTAATCTGGAAGCATAGTAGCTGGGGAGTGCTATAGGGGAGCACACTAGCTTGGGAGCGCAGTCACTGGGAGCAAATTAATCTGGAAGCATAGTAGCTGGGGAGCACTATAGGGGAGCACGCTAGCCTGGGAGCGCAGTCATCATGGGGAGCAAATTAATCTGGAAGCATAGTAGCTGGGGAGCACTATAGGGGAGCACACTAGCCTGGGAGCGCAGTCATCATGGGGAGCAAATTAATCTGGAAGCATAGTAGCTGGGGAGCACTATAGGGGAGCACACTAGCCTGGGAGCGCAGTCAGAGGGAGCAAATTCATCTGGAAGCATAGTAGCTGGGGAGCACTATAGGGGAGCACGCTAGCCTGGGAGCGCAGTCATCATGGGGAGCAAATTAATCTGGAAGCATAGTAGCTGGGGAGCACTATAGGGGAGCACACTAGCCTGGGAGCGCAGTCATCATGGGGAGCAAATTAATCTGGAAGCATAGTAGCTGGGGAGCACTATAGGGGAGCACACTAGCCTGGGAGCGCAGTCATCATGGGGAGCAAATTCATCTGGAAGCATAGTAGCTGGGGAGCACTATAGGGGAGCACGCTAGCCTGGGAGCGCAGTCATCATGGGGAGCAAATTAATCTGGAAGCATAGTAGCTGGGGAGCACTATAGGGGAGCACACTAGCCTGGGAGCGCAGTCATCATGGGGAGCAAATTAATCTGGAAGCATAGTAGCTGGGGAGCACTATAGGGGAGCACACTAGCCTCGGAGCGCAGTCAGAGGGAGCAAATTCATCTGGAAGCATAGTAGCTGGGGAGCACTATAGGGGAGCACGCTAGCCTGGGAGCGCAGTCATCATGGGGAGCAAATTAATCTGGAAGCATAGTAGCTGGGGAGCACTATAGGGGAGCACACTAGCCTGGGAGCGCAGTCATCATGGGGAGCAAATTAATCTGGAAGCATAGTAGCTGGGGAGCACTATAGGGGAGCACACTAGCCTGGGAGCGCAGTCAGAGGGAGCAAATTCATCTGGAAGCATAGTAGCTGGGGAGCACTATAGGGGAGCACACTAGCTTGGGAGCGCAGTCATAGAGATAGAGAAGCAAAGTAGCCTGGAAGCGCAGAAGCTGGGCAGCACTATAAGGGAGCACACTAGCCTGGGAGCGCAGTCATGGGGAACAAATTAGTTTGGAAGCATAGCAGCTTTGGAGCACTATAGGGGAGCACACTAGCCTAAGAGCACATTAAAAGGGGACACACTAGCCTGGGAGCACAGTGGCAGCGGAGCACACTAGCCTGGAAGCACACTTGCCGAAGAGCACTATAGAGGAGTGCACTAATGAAGGAGCACTATAAGGGTGCAATTATACCCTGGGGACAATATAAGGGGAGAGCGATAACTTGGGGTGCTATAAGGAGAGCACTATTACTGGAGACACTGCAGGTGAGCTAGAAGCAGTGTTATTATTATCATCATTATTATTATGTACTGTTTACATGCACTGTACATGGTCATGCCACTGACTGTGCTCAGAGGATTTTACAATCAAATCCTACCATAGTCATAGTCAAATGGCCTAATTTATTATTGTTATTATTATTGTCAGTATTATTATGTTATGCAGCACTTGGCAGAGTTCACATTCATGTCACTGACTGTCCTCAGTAGACCTCACAATCTAATCCCTACAATCATAGATTATTATGTATTTGTAGAACTGACACCTTCTGCACTTCTGCACTTTACAGATGACATACTCATGCCACTAATCATTCCTCAGAGGGGCTTTCAATCTAAGTCATAGTCTAAAGGCTGCCATACATACACTAGTCGATTGCCACCAGATCGACCAGCAGATAGATCCCTCTGTGATCAAATCTGATCAAAGAGGGATCTACTGGCTGCCTACACTGCGAACAGATTTTGAATCAATTTCACTATGAAACTGATTCACAATCTGTGGAGCTGCCGCTGCCCCCCCCCCCCCCCCCCCCCGCATACATTACCTGATCTGGCCAGCGCGAGTCCCCCAGTCTTCGCTGTCTCTTCTCGCTGCTCGGCTCCAGGGCTCCAGCTTCACTTTACTTCCTGTCGGGGGAAGTTTAAACAGTAGAGGGCGCTCTACTATTTAAACTTCCTGTCGGGACAGGAAGTAAGTGAAGCCAGCCGGAGCCCAGCACGGAGAAGGGATAGCGGGGACATGCACCGGCGGAAAAGGTAATGTATTGCCGCTAGCATCGGACGTCGGACATTTGAACACCGCTATCGACGCACTCCCGACCTACCGGCAATCAAGCAAAATCTTTCGCGTGGACAGATCGACGGGAACGATCGATTTCGGATGAAAATCGATTGTTCGGTCAGCGTTTGCGCAACGATTTCACAGCAGATTCGATCACAGTGATCGAATCTGCTGTATATCGGTGGAAAATCGTGTAAGTGTATGGGCCCCTTAAAGACAAGTTTGAGAGGAAACCAATTACCTTATCAGTTAGTTTTTTGGATAAAGGACAAAAATACAATTAGCACAGCCCGTCATCTCCACAGCTCATGTTATAATCAGTCGTATGTAAAGGCTTCATTTGGACTCATTTAGCTGGGGGTGGGGAGAAACATATAAATCCAGCCCTGATTATCTATACTACACTCCAAACACCAAAATTAGAGATGATAGTGCCATAACATCAAAAACAAAAAGGGCAATAGTGATAATAACTCTCTAAACTCTCTTATTTCTTAGTGCTAAAAGAAAAGTTAATTTACATTTTAATTGGCAACTTTACTTCTGACATCTCATACCATTTAGAGCCACCATTTTTGATATAAAGATTATGCACCAGTTCTTGCCAATCATGTGATGCTCTGCAATTTTAAAGCTGTGTTGTGGCATGTTTTAAAGCCCATCTCTTTCAGTATTCTGTAGCAGAATTCATTGACATGTCAGAATGGTATGATGTTTACAAATATTATTATTATTATTGATGATTTATATAGTAACATCATCTTCGATGGCACTATATACAATGAAAGAAACAAACGGCAGTATGTAAAATGCAGACATTGGTATAAATGACTATATACACATTAGTACATAATATAGTGGAAGAGTGGTAGACAATATAGTAGCCAATAGACAATATAGTTAAATACCGGCCAGCCTCCCTCCCACTTGCGCTCTATTTTGGCAATTAGACTTAGCAAATGCTGAACAGGAATTACTTTTGAAACAAAAAAACCCTGAGAACCCTCCATGGGGAGATGGACTAGTCCAAAATCTATCGGTTCTGTCAGATTTTAACTGCTTACTTTTTTAGCTGGAGTGGTCCTTTAACAAAACATACATTGGTATAAATGACTATACACACATTAGTACATAATATAGTGGTAGAGTGGTAGACAATATAGTAGCCAATAGACAATATATTTAAAAACGGGCTCTAGGTCTTTTTTCTACAGCCACCAGTGCACATGCGCGCACGCACCCGCCACGAGCGCGCACGCACCCGCCCGCCTCGCTCGCCCACCTCGCTCCCTGGTCCCGTCCAGCTGTCCGTACTACGCACATGCGCAGTAGCAAATAACAGGGACACAGGGACAGCTGGACGCAGCGACACTGGAAGATTATTATAGAGGATACCGGCCAGCCTTCCTCCCACTTGCGCTCTATTTTGGCAATCAGACTTAGCAACTGCTAAACAAGAATTACTTTTGAAACAAAAAAACCCTGAGAACCACCCATGTGGAGATGGACTAGTCCAAAACCTATCGGTTCTGTCAGATTTTAACTGCTTACTTTTTTTAGCTGGAGTGGGCATTTAACAAAACATACAGCATTAGAGGCATTAGAGTTTGTATGGTCTTCCTGTGTTCACTTAGTCTTACTCCAATCATTCTTCTTTCTTACCACATCCCAAAAATATACTGATAAGCTAATTGATCTCACTCCCCCCTCCCCCTCTACCTGAAAAATGTGATTGATAGACTGTTATAGGGCACAAGACAATGACAGTGGTAGGGATTGTGTGTGTAGATTGTGACCCCCTTGAGAAACAGCTAGCAATATAACTACTCTGGGAAGCCCTGCAGAAGATGCCAGTGCTGTATAAATTCATCATACTAATAGTTGGTTGCTCTAGGAATCTGCTTAGCTTTTGCTACAGCTTTCTTTGCACTGACCTTGATCCTCCGTGCTACTTGATAAAACTGACTAATAACAGAGAATAAATCATTTTGCTCTGCTTGAAGAATACCTATTAGCTGCAAATACCACTTCTCTCTATATTATAGCTATATGTTTTACGAGAAGGAAATTGACATTTTACAAATAACTTTCTAATTGTGGGCAATGTGTAAAACAACATTTTATTGCTGTTTTTTAGAGTTACTAATTACAAATATTTTGCATACATTTAAATATAACAATAAACAGAGACTGTTTATTCTTCCTGCTTTGCGTCAATAAGTTTATTTTAATGTCCAATAAAGAGTTGCAATCCCTCTTACACGTTTCCTCAAGTCCAGCATTTTCTATCAGTTTTGGGGATGACATAGTCAACCACTTCACCACTGAGGAGTTGTGATGGACCAGAGCAATTTTCACCTTTTAGCGCTCCTCCTAATAATTTGCTAATAACTTTATCACTACTTATCACAACAAAATGATCTATATCTTGGTTTTTGCCACTAAATAGTTTTTCTTTGGGTGGTACATTTTGCTAATTTTATTCTACTATATATGCATATTAAAGGGAATAATAAGAAAAACATGGAAAAAAAAAATAATTATTTTCAGCCATATAGTTTTGATATAAGACCTGCTACTGTGGATAAAACCCACACATTTTATTTTGTTCATTTGTCCCAGTAATTATAATGTTTAAATTAAGTCCCTAGCACAATGTATGGTGACAATATTTTATTCGGAAATATAGGTGTATTTGTTTTATTTTTGCATCTGTCACTAATCACAAGCCCTTATTTGCAAAAAATACCAGTAATATCCCCTAATGACATACATATTAAAAAATGTTGAGTTCCCAAGGTGTATATGTATTTTTAAGGTCATTTTTTTATATATACAAACAATTTATTTTGGTAACTATGGGAGAGTGGGGAGGTAAGGAGCTAGTTTTAATGGGGGATTTATGTATTTTTAGTTAATTCAGTGTATTAGGGTGTAATTTTAATATTTGGCCACTAGATGCCCACCCCTCAGTTTATTCTTGTGTACTGTGAACAAAAACGATAAGTGGTTAAAGGGATCTACGAAAGAATTCATGCTATGAGTCACAGGTAACCTGGGATTAGGATTTTCAAGCCATGGATCTTAGAACTGAAATAAGGAAAGATATCTGCACCTACTCCAGCCATTAGGGCATGAGTATGCTGAGACAATGTAACGTACACTATGCAGAAAAAGAGGTTGGCTCATAGGAAATAGCACCACTCATTGATGTGATCAGAGATATGATACTTTACAATGAAAATTGCAGGTATAATATACTGTATCTCCAAACTAAAACATGTTAAAATGCCCCTAAAAGGCTGTCACAGCTGTCACCAAGGAAATGTGTAACATAACCATTATAATATAGAAATAAAAATGATCAAACAGCTGCCTATCAGAAATAATTGTGCAGTGAAGGTTTTAGGATTGAGCCCCCACACAGATGAACCCGGGTTCAGGATAAAAGTACATGGTCAATTCCATTACTATACTGTATTATGAAGATTATGTTATTCATTTCATTGGTGACAGCTGTGACAGCCTTTTGGGGGGTTAATATGGTTTGGATATATATTATTCCTGCAATTTTCATATTAAAGTATCATTATATCTTTGACCTTACCAATGCTATTTTCTATGGTGCAAGCTCTTTTTCTTGTCTTGCATAATGGATCTCACTACCTGGGAACATGAATTTAAATCCAATTTACAAGTTCTACTCACCTAGCACCATATACTGACAAAATGCATTGTCTAAATTTAATGCACCTATTCAGTAAGGAGTCCTTGGGCTAGGCTCCCTGACTCTGCTACTGCCTACTGAGCCCGCATTGTGTTTGCAGCTCTGGTGCTTTGAGTCTACCAGGAGAAAAGTGCAATACAAATGTTATTTTTCTTGTCTATTTGTCACATTTTCCACCAAAAGCAGATACCTCATGAGGCATTGTTAAATAATTTATTCTTAAGAAATGTACATTTCTTCTTGGGGGGAAGGAATTAAAATGCACTGCAGGTGGATGGAAGTGATACAGTTACACATGGCTCCCAGACAATGCAAGGCTTTGGCAATGAAAATCAGCTGAGCAAAGTTTGGAAAACTGAATTTATTCTCTGTAGTATAAAATACCATAAAATACAATTTCACAATTTCGTTTGTTTATATGTACAGTGAAATAAGGATGAAAAGACACTTAATAGTGCTCACAAAGTGTTATAGTAAAACATTTCATATAACTGGTCATCCATCTACATAACCAATAATATAGAAAATAACAAAGATGAGACCTGGAATCTTTGACAGCAGACGTCAAATTTAATTTGAAGCTCTGAAACAGTTGAACAATTATTAATGTTCAAAGCACAGGCATTACCATGTAACTGTCAGATAAACCTTCAGTTTTCTGCTGAGCAGCTCAAATGTAACATGCCTATATAGGGCATTGCTATTGAATACCCACACATTCCTTTTCTCAGGGTCAAACCAGGCGACTTTTAGATTAAACTTTAATAGATAAAGTTTACGTTTTTCTGAGTATTTCATGGACGTGTTCAGTTTTTTTCTTTGGGAAGAACAGTTAGTAGTGCTACATTTAGTAAGTTGGAGTAGATGACACATGTGGATAGCTGAAGTCTTATGTTATTTGGAAATATTAAAGAAAATATATTTTGATACTGAACTTACTGATTTGTTTTCATGCCTAGTTGGCAAATAGAGCTTTTTGTGTAATTTGTCACTATCTGCTGATAGTGTTCTAAGTCGCACCAAAATTCTCAGATCTTTATTTAATTCCCCTTTTCTCACTTGCTGGTGGCTTTACAGGCAGTTTATTGATAATGTGTGAAAATATCACCTAGGAGAAAACTTAGGAGAAAAAGTGTATTGCATATGGCCCTCAGGGCCATATCCTATTCAAGATGATAAGTAGCTTGCAGATGCGAGCTACTTGTCACCTTGCCATCGCGCGAGGATTACCGGCAAATCCTATTGCCCATATCCTTCGCGCGATGGCCGATCGTTAGGGAGCATTACTCAGGCGAAAGCTCCCTTTTACTGAGCGATGGGGAGTGAGGTTTACGCTGTGATGCTGTCCATCAGCACCACGGCCTCACTCCCCACACATGCGCACTCGCCCGCCGAACATCGCCGACATCTTCCGCCGCAGCATCTGGGTGCCTCCTTTAATAGGGAGACCCCCAGAGCTCCCCGTCGGGTCGCCGCACAGTTTAGAAGCCCCCGCGCAGCTCTGCAAAGGCTCCCCGTCATACGTACCGCCGCCGATCACCCGCCGCCTCTCGCCGCAAAATCTGTCACGTAATTACAGTGTATCTAACACTGTAATTACTGTCCGCATAGAAGGAGCCCGGGCAAAGCATCTTTGAATCTGCAGCCGGGCTCCCCATTGGTCTGCTGTCTGAGCCATTTTATTGGTTCAGACAGCAGACCAATGGGGAGCCCGGCTGCAGATTCAAAGATGCTTTGCCCGGGCTCCTTCTATGCGGACAGTAATTACAGTGTTAGATACAATGTAATTACGTGATGGATTTTGCGGCGAGAGGTGGCGAGTGATCGGCGGCGGTACGTATGACAGGGGAGCCTTTGCAGAGCTGCGCCTGGGCTTCTAAACTGTGCGGCGACCCGACGCGGAGCTCTGGGGGTCTCCTTATTAAAGGAGACCCCCAGATGCTGCTGCGACGACGTGCGTTAGCTAGTTTAGACCTGCTTTTTGCAGGTCTAAGCTAACGCTGATGTCTGCCGGGAAGCATCGCTTCACGGAGACATGATAAGGGTAATTGAATTCCGTGGTAAGAACTCGCTGGGCGATTATATCGCCCAAGCGAGTTCTTTTCCGCCTGGGGGGGTCTAAAGTTTAATTAGATTAGGCCATGCCCCCCATCGCCTAAGTTAAGAACTCGCCAGTGCTTAGCGCTGGCGAGTTCAGCAATAGAATATGGCCCTCAGTCTCTTTCGCGGTTGACCTTCACCTTGTTTAGCTGCCCATATCTTCTATTCCCATCTGCAGTTAACCAAAGAGCTATTTTATGTGGTGTCCCTAAATGCTTTTTACAGACACGTTTTCACCATTTTCATCACATCTTCCTTATCACAGTAACCAGACTTGCACTTTACATCAGCTGAGAAAATGTTGTAAATTAGCTATTTTGGTTAATAAGAACCTTATACAGATTCCCTGTATAATGTAGCTGTTGTTTTCTGTATTTTATCAATCTATTTATCCATATCATTGTGCATTTGGGTATGACTTTCTATATACTGTAGTTTTCTCCATAACAAAAACATAGTTTGCTTTGTTAATTTTATCCCTGGCATTTTTTCTGTATCACAAGGTAGACAAATACTTAAACTTGTTTGCCTTTTTTATTTTCAATTATGATAGATTTAATTGAGTTCTTGTTTAGTCAGTTTACGTCTGTTTCGCCTGTATTTTTGTTGTGTATTAGGTTGTTGTTGTTTTTTTGTTTGTTTTGGTTTTTTTGCTGCTTCTTTTTGTTATGGAAGCAGAATAATGGATGGTAGGAATCATATTTTCTGTGTATAGATGTTGAAATGTTTGAAAACTGTTCTAGGACCTTGAAGACAAATCTTATTTGCCACGATTCGTTAGTAAACTGAATATTATGCTTAAGTATCTAGCCGTACAAGCAGTACTGCTGTATGGGGCCCATTGAAATGTCTGAAGCACCAACAGCTAGAAATCAATGTACCTCCTGCATACAAAGCTCCTGCAGCACACCCCCTTTATGTCTCAGGAGTTCAGCAACCAGACCGCACTGACATCTCTTTTTCTCTTCCCAACCTGCCCCTCCCCCCTTCCAGCCCTATACATAAAGCAGCCAAGTGTGTGTGTGTGGGGGGAGGGGAGGGGGGGGGGCAGAGGGAGAAGGAAGATATTATAGCTTTATAGGTCCACCCCCACCCCTTACATAACTATGGAGGAGAGGGGTGCACTCAGGACCAGAGAAAAAAGCTTGGAGTTTTCCACCACACAGCGGAGAGGCCCTGCCCCCACTTGAGGATGGTGGAGAGTGATGCAGGTGAGTCAGTATGTGCTTTGTAAATATACATAGGGCAGTTTTTTGCCATTCAAAACTTTCCTCATTTAGTGAATCATCTTCCCCAGGTTCCAAAACTTTTAGTTTAGTTCTCCACATCCTTCACTCCCTGCCTTGTCTCTCTGCATTAGAATTGTCAGCCACATTGTCTCATCCTTAAGCTTATTTCACATCTATTTTTTTAACTTCCTTTCTATAAGGGGTATTTCTAGCTAGATCATCCACTTATAGATTTGAATCTTTCCTATTCACCTCCTTGCTGCTCCTAAATCTTGTATATATTAGGATACCTCCATTAGTGTATTGATGCCCATATATATTGCTAAATGAATGAAACTGAATACACTTCTTCCATATTGTGAAAAGTCTTTTGTCTTTCCTGTTTCCTTTTGCTTGTAGTGTGTCCAACCTTTCCATTAAGAACAGGAATTGTAATTCTTTTTTCAAAATTGATATTGATGGGGAATGGCTCTAATCCAACAATTAAATATTGTCTTCCCTGCGGCAATGAGGATAATACAATACAGTAGATCTTCAAACTCAGTTCACTTTAACTCTCTTCACTAAAGTTAAAGGGACCCTGTGGTGAGAGGAATATGGGGGCTGACATATTTATTTCACTTAAAACAATACAAATTTCCTGGCATTTTCTCTTCAAAAAAAATCATACAGATTTGTGCATTGTGAAAACACAAAGGACACACTAGGACACTTTGGAGATGAACATGTGTAAATACAGTACTGCCCATAATTATTCATACCCCTGGCAAATTTTGAGTTAAAGTTACTCTTATTCAACCAACAAGTAATTTTTTTGACGGGAAATGACATAAGTGTCTCACAAACACATAAGACAAAGTACAAGAGGCATTATTGTGGGAAAAAAATTCTCAGCTTTTATTTACATTTGAGCAAAAAGCATCCATTGCAAAATTATTCATACCCTTCTCAATCTGCCACAGTCTGTGGGAAAATCTAACGTTCTATACCGTTCCAAATAGTCCAAGCTGTTCTAAAGCATCCTAATTACCCTGATTAATTTGGAACAACTGTTTTAAACAACTCAACAGGTGAAAAACAGCAGCTCTCTGCAGTTGATTTGTGGACAGTCATGGCTAAGACAAAGGAGCTCCGCGGTTGCACATTGTGGCTGCTCACAAGTCCGGAAAGGGCTACAAGGCTATTTCTAAATGTTTTCAAGTTCCAGTGGCTACAGTACAAAGCATTATTAAAAAATACAAGATGTTCCACACTGTAAAAAATCTCAGAGGAAGTAGTCTGAAGCCAAAAGTGACACCTGCGCTGGCCAGGTGGATAGTGAGAGAGGTGAAAAAGAATCTGAGGATCACCACAAGGCCATCTTTGTGAATCTGGGGTCTGCTGGTGGCAATGTCTCAAGGCAGACAATCCAACAGACGCTGCACACTGCTGCGATCCACGGATGCAGACCAAGGAGGACACCATTTCTCCAGATAAGGAACACAAAAGCTTGTTTGGCCTTTGCAAATGCTCATCTGGACAAAGAAAAAGACTTCTGGTCTTCTGTGTTATGGTCAGATGAAACGAAAATGTAATTGTTTGGTCACATTGATCTTTTCTTCATTTGGTGTAAAAAACAGAGAAGCCTTCAACCCAAAGAAAACCCCCCTACTGTAAAACATAGTGGTGGGAACCTAATGCTTTGGGGATGTTTTTTCAGGCAATGGACCAGAGAACCTTCTCACAGTAAATGGCACCATGAAAAAAGAGCAATACATGAGGATTCTCAATGACAACATCAGGCAGTCTGCAGAGAAACTTGGCCTTGGGCACCAGTGGACATTTCAGCATGACAATTACCCAAAAACACACAGCAAAAGTGGTGAAAAAAATGGTTAGCAGACAACAACATTAACGTTTTGGATTGGCCCAGCCAGAGTCCTGACTTGAATTCAATTAAGAATCTGTGGAGGCAGCTAAAGATCAGGGTGATGGTAAGAAGATACTCTATCCTATAAGATTTGGAGCTCATTGTTAAAGATGAATGGGCAAAAATACATGTAGAGACATGCAAAAAGCTGGTCTGCGATTATAGGAAGTGTTTTATTGCTGCAATCGCCAATAAAGGCTTTTTTTTATTGATTATTGAGAAGGGTATGAATGATTTTGGAATGGACACTTTTTGCTCAAATATAAATACAAGCTGAGATTTTTTTTCCCACAATAATGCCTCTTGTACATTGTCTTATTATCTTTTGTGAGACATCTATGTCACTTCCCATCAAAAAATGACTTGCTGGTTGAATAAAAGTAACTTTAGGTCAAAATTTGCAAGGGGTATGAATAATTATGGGCAGCACTGTAAGTCCATACTTTTCCATAGGAAAGCATTGTTGGTCCATTTTGCATGTTTGTTGGTCTGCTGCTGTCTGCTCTGGGAAAGCAGTCCGGCTGTGGACCTAGTGTGAAATCCTTTTGCCAGCTCTTCATATAATTCCAGAGTCCTTTTTCTAGCACTTGATCTCTGAGTTCTTTATATAATTCAGATATAGATTTACTGCTGTGCCCAAGGCTTAGAAAGTTATCAAAAGGGCTTCATTGAGCCATCTCTTTTAGTTGCGAGCATCAAAGGGATTAAAGCTGTACTTAAAGGGAATCTGAAGTGAAAATAAACTTATGATATAATGATTTGTATGTGTAGTACAGCTAACAAATAGAACATTAGTAGCACAGATATGAGTCTTATATTGTTTCCAATACAGGACGAGTTAAGAAACTTCAGTTGTTATCTATGTAAAACAGCTTCTCTTGGCTCTCTGACTAATTTAGTCAGTGCTCTTTTCTGATGCACTTATCTCAACCTGTCTCTCACTGTGTCCTGTTTGTTTACGGTTTTTCTGCAGAGCTAATGACTCTTTGAACTTTCCTGCTCTGTTTCATAGTTTAAAATACAGAGTATATTTTGGAATCTACAAATATTAGAGAATAATGCAATGTTATAAAAAAAAAACTATAATTAAAAATAAAAATATGAGACACTTTTCTTTGCTACTAATGTTCTATGATTTACCCGTACTACAACCTACAATTCATTATATCATACTTTTTTTTGCTTCAGTGTCAGTAAAAAAAATCCTTCCTGGACAGGTTATATTTTCTCATTATATCTTTAAACTTTGACTATCTTCCCTTAGTTATTTCAAAAAGTCCACCCAATAATAATATAACAATCTCGCTCTTAGTCTTTGAAACCTTTTTGGAGCATGTTAAGTGGATAGCTGGTGTTATCCCAAATGAGTATGTGCTATGAAATAAAACACGGATGCCTAGTGTAATGATCTGCGCTGCTGTCTGCACAGGCAGACAGCTGTTTGACCATTTTTTAGGTCTGAGTGCTGCAGGTCTCTGGAAAAGAGACCTGTCTTCACACTGCAAGTTTCAGAGTTGCTCTACTGGTGAGAAATTTGCGTCCACTTGTCATGCAAATTGCTTAGCTGCTTCATTTGATGGCTTGCAGTATAAATACCTTTTGCTCCCAGAATTCCCTGCTGGTCATGATGGTTTGTTCCTGTTAACTTGCCTGGAGTCTCAGCCCTCTGCTCATTGTTGGCTATTATTGCTAGTTTAGAGTAGATACCCCTTGGGAGTGCTCCTTGCATTCGTGTTTAGTGCAGTCAGGATTGTGTATATTTGTACTGCCTATTCTGTCGTGTTTTGTTCTTGCGATTGCGCTGTCGCCAGCGGTTGGCGGTAGCGAATCGTTCTGTCTTTCCTTGCGATTGTCTTGTCGCCAGTGGTGGTTGACAGGAAATCGTTTTGTCTGTTGGGATTGCATTCGCACTAGCAGTAGTGGCGGTGGTTCCTTCTGTACTCTGTCTGGGAGTGTAGGCCAGAGCTGCGGTTGCTACTGGTTACTCTTTCTGTCTGTCTTGTCTGGAACGAACGCTTGCTTTAGGCTCGGTGAGGTAACCGTTTAGCAAGCGTTCGCGTTCTCTATTCATTTTCGTGTTTCATTGGTTAGTTAGGGTTGGCGCGTTTTGTCTCTGTTGCGCTTTTCGTGCGGAGACCATGCCATTAGCGTGCTTTTTCGCTGTTGTGCTTTTCGTGCGGTGACCGCGCTTATCGAGTGCGTTTGTTATTTTCCTTGGTGTTTTCATCATTGTTGTTTGCTGTGTCTTTCTCGCTACACTTGTGCTCTGTCTCTACTCGGTCTTGTGTCACTGTTGGCAATCGCCACTCTTGCGATTGCATTCCCACTTGCTTTCCGCTGTTGTGTGTTCACTGTCGCCGGGTGGCGACTAGATTGGTAGACACACATACATTCTGTCTCTGTGTTCATTTTCTTTCACTGGGGGCTATCTTGCCCTGTATTGCTTCCCCTCGTGCAATTCATATCTGGCATCTATGGCAGTGCAGAGGCTTTGTTCCTCTGCACTCCACAGCTCCATCTGCCGGTGGGAATTCCCCTCTACAGGTGCATTGCACCAAAGCTGGGTTCTGTTATTCAGACGTTTGTGGAGGATTTCCGTAGTGTCGCCGCGCAACTTGTGCGCTGACCACGGAAATAATTCCACAATCGTTACGCCTAGACTTCTTGCACACTTCCATTAATGTCAGCACTGTCTCTAAACACTCAATTATTTCTGAGTCACAGTAATAATGAATACATAATACATTTTATCAAATAGGAATTTCCACTACAGCACTTAATAATTTATAGCTTAAGCACCTACTACTTTTCTCTATTTTGGACATATTTCACCAGTCCTTTTGCCTGTTTTGATGACTGCAATTTCATTTGTACCAACTTTGGTTTCTATCCATGGTCTCCTCCTGGTCTCCTTGTTCCCCTGCAGGCTTTACGGTTTAAATCTTCCACCGTGGGAGACTTCAGCAGTCTTTGTAAGCACTTGGGCTTTCAGGCAGCACGCTCACGCATGCGCAGTACACATAATTATGTAAAGTGACCCCAAACATTAAATATTTGGCATAATATTGCCCAGAACAACCTAGATAGGCAGTGTGCCCCAAAATGTAATCATGCAATGTGTCTCAAAGACTTGCCCAAAATCATAATTAGGCTAGCAGTGTGCAACCCTAAACATATTTAGGGAGTGTGGCCCAAAGCATGATAAGGCTAGTAATGTGGTGCTCACCATAATTAGTCTGGCAATGTGCCTTTTAAAAAAATAACTTGACTAGCAATTTGCCACAAAACATCATTTGGCAGTGTGCCCCCAAATTATTGGTTGTCAGTAGTGCCCATAACTACCTTCCTGCTCACAACTATCTGCCAGCTTTCTGCATGCCAGGGCCACACCGACAGATTTAAAGGATGTGGCACATATTCTGTGGCACCATACAGGGCAGGGGAGGACTGGCCAGGGGGGAAGGGGGGAGATTTCCCCCCAGGCTGCCTCTCCTTAAATGATTTAGGGCTGGCCGATCCACCTACTGCTTCGATAATTATCCAATTGGATGAAAATCTGTGCCGCCACAAGCATGCCCAATCAACAATTTGACTTATTTTGGGTGGAAAGTAGTTGAATGTATCAATCTGAGATGCTGGGAAATCTCGTTAAGTGCGATAATAACAAACTATGTACGCAATGGAAACCCCAGCGTTTTCCCTCAAAATCTATTCTGTACCCCACGATGCCTGTGCATTTATGCTTTACCTGTTATGCTGTCCCTCGAGTATCCTTGCTGTATTTCTGCATTGGCATGACCATATGACTACTGGTATATAGCACGTGGGGCGCATGTGACGTCATTTGGGCTGGGGCTGCCGTGAAGCCGGGCCTCTAGTTTGTGTTTTCCCTCCAGGCCAAAAGGTCCCAGTCCTCCCCTGATACAGGGTAAGAACAAAACATGGAGTACATAGAAATACAGGCAGTGCTGTACACAAAATATAGACACTAGTCTTTCTGCCTTGTTTCCATATTTAAATTATTCGAGCTTTGAATGTTTTTCTTAGTTCCTGTTTCACTGTAAACCATAGTTCTTCTCTTGTCTTCTCTTTTATCTAGTTATCCCTATCCAAATCAGTATGGTAATTTTATATTTACTGTAAAGCGTCTCTATCTTTTACTAGCTTTTAGCTAGTTGTTCCTCTATTTACATTTTTGGCTGCAGTATACATAGTGTTATTTTCCTGCTGAAAACCAATTTCTCAGCTTCCCAAAATAACACATGGTTATTTCTGTGTTACATGTTGGCCATACGCATATTTTTTCCAGAAACTTATGAGGAGATTATCACAGTTCTTATTCCCAAAGTATTTAACTGGGTTCTCAATGGTATGTCTGAAGCTTTAGGGTCTAAGTTGGAGATATCAGTGGTTATTGGGTTCTGGGTTCCAATTTTGATCAAAACACTATTTGTATGGCATTTGCATGTATTCACCGTGTTTGTGTTTTCTTCCTGACACTCAGGTTTATTACCATAACCCCAAAATATACTGACAGGCTTTGTGTTTGACAAAAAAAGACAAGACAAAAGAAAAATTCCCAGTCACCCTCAGTAGGCTTGAAACGTACACTGTGTTTATTTGTTATTAAAGTAAAGGCATTAGTTACACATACTTGCAAATATACAAAAAGCAATGGGGGTATGACAAAATTTCGGCATAGTTTGTGGTCCAACTACTGCAGGAAGCAGGAAGTGTACTCAAGCAGGAAGTATATTGCATGTGATACATATGCAATAAATGCACAAGTAGGCTGCTATGCATCTCCACAGTAAACGGCAGGCCTTCCTCCAGAGTCCAAACCAATGAGCAAAAAACACATGCTAATTTTCTGAGCATGCTTACAAGGACATAATATAGATCTCTGTATTTCACTAGTAACATTGCTTTCAACCACTCTTTTCTTAAAGCGGTATAAAACCCTGACATAATATTCAATAAAAACATGTTTTCCTACTTTTTATATGCCATATGGTTATCATATTTGCATTTATACATAGGTATTTAATATTCATTTAGAAATTACAAGTTCCCAAAAGTACATGTTTTTGCTTTGAGAGCTGACTTTGCATTTTATTCATAACTGGTTTTATTCATTACCGTATTTTTCGGACCATAAGACGCACTTTTTCTCCCCCAAATATGGGGGGAAAAAGTGCCTGCGTCTTATGGTCCAAATGCTGCAATTTTTGCCCGGCCTCAGTCGGCACCAGTTGTCCCCCCAGCCTTAAAATCAAGTGACCGCGGCTGCCCCGTCTGCCTAAAGTGTGTGTGTGGCCTGCAGTATGGTAATGCACAGTGTGTGTCCCCCAAGGCTGCCGCGACCCTCCATACATTGTTTCCGCCCGCCCCCCGTCCTCCTCTGCCTCCCTTCCCTGGCTCTCTAATGTGGGGATATGCGGGGAGTGCGAAGGCTGCTGCGGCTTACCGAGTGATTATCGCGCTGAGCATCGGTAAATCCGCCGAGTTAGCAGCCGCTGGGTTGTCCGTGCACGTTGCCGTAGCCTCTCTGCCTTCACTTCCGCATTGGTGATGTAAGCGGAAGTGAAGGCAGAGAGGCTACAGCAACGTGCACGGACAACCCAGCGGCTGCTAACTCGGCGGATTTACCGATGCTCAGCGCGATAATCACTCGGTAAGCCGCAGCAGCCTTCGCACTCCCCGCATATCCCCACATTAGAGAGCCAGGGAAGGGAGGCAGAGGAGGGGCAGAGGAGGACGGGGGGGCGGGCGGAAACAATGTATGGAGGGTCGCGGCAGCCTCGGGGGACACACACTGTGCATTAGCATACTGCAGGCCACACACACACTTTAGGCAGACAGGTTGTCACAGGGGACAGAAAAGTACAGGGTGCACAAGAACACGGGGCATTTTAGAGGAGGGGGGAACTTTGGAGGACCCACTGGGGCACTTTGGAGGACCCAGGGGGGAACTTTGGAGGACCCAGGAGGGAACTTTGGAGGACCCAGGAGGAACGTTGGAGGACCCAGGGGGCACATTGGAGGACCCAGGGGGAACTTTGGAGGACCCAGGGGGAACTTTGGAGGACCCAGGGGGCACTTTGGAGAACCCAGGGGGCACTTTGGAGAACCCAGGGGGCACTTTGGAGGACTCAGGAGGGAACTTTGGAGGACCCAGGAGGAACGTTGGAGGACCCAGGGGGCACGTTGGAGGACCCAGGGGGAACTTTGGAGGACCCAGGGGGAACTTTGGAGGACCCAGGGGGCACTTTGGAGAACCCAGGGGGCACTTTGGAGAACCCAGGGGGCACTTTGGAGGACCCAGGGGGCACTTTGGAGGACCCAGGGGGCACTTTGGAGAACCCAGGGGGCACTTTGTAGGACCCAGGGGGCACTTTGGAGGACCCAGGGGGCACTTTGGAGGACCTAGGGGGGCACTTTGGAGGACACAGGGGACACCTTAGAGGACATAAGGGGCATGGATGAGGACACAGGGGGACAGAGGACCACACAGGGACAGTGGAGGTCAAAAAAGAGACACTACAGGTACAAAGGGGGCACATAAATTGGGGAGGGGAGAATATCCACAAGATGCCCCTGTACCATGGATGCCACAGGTTTAGTATTTTTTTTCCTGGTTTTTGTCCTCTAAACCTAGGTGCGTCTTATGGTCCGGAGCGTCTTATGGTCCGAAAAATACGGTATGTATTGAAGGCAGAAATGCTTTGAGTGTCTGTCTGGCACAGTCAGAGAATGTGTCACATTCCTCACTTGATACAATTACGTAAACACAAGATAACATTATCTCCACTTTGGATGCGTCCAGATTTCTCTGCACTGAACTTTGAAGTCCTGTGTGTAACCCTTTGAATGCTGTTCTAGTAAAAAAAAATGCTGGTTGTGTATAATATGCTGTAAATATTTTTTTAGAGCAAAGAAGAAATGCTGGGTTTTATTCCATTTTAAGGCAGAGGTAGATTTGACCTTGAGCAACAAGCCCACTTTTGAAATATTTCCATGTTTGTTTTGGTAAACAGCAGTAAGGAAAAAAATATGTTTCGATGTTAAATTATTTCCTTCAGAATGATTGTCAGCATGGTTATCATTAAATGAAGATTATAAGGATTTTTGTTTTCATTTTTTATTTACAGTCTATTTACTATTTATGGGGCTTAATTATTAGTCACCAAAACAGCAGAGTTAGGTTCTGTAATGTTAAAGATTTGAACTGTTTAAAATGTGGCTTTCATGAAGCTGATTTTCTATGCTGTGTATAACGATGTCCATAAAGTGGACCTAAACTCTTTCAGAAGGAAAACATAGAGAAATCCAGAAGGAAAACATAGAGAAATGCACCCTGTATGTATTCAGAGAGTTTGGCTTGTCTAATTCCCCTTCCTCTATGACTAATCACAAGTTGTAACTTGATCCTGTTCATGAAAGAAAGGGGGTGCTGCACATGGAATGGGTGGGGCGCTGCAGCACAAAAAACGGGGAGTGACAACATACTAGTCCTAGGGGCACTAAAAGTGTAAATCCGGCCTTGCCTGTACCTAATGTATCCCCTCCTAGGATGGCTTCAAATTAAAATTGCATTTCAGTGCCTCAGGGACCTACTGTCAGCAGATTCTTTGGAGCTGCAGGAGTGATTTTAATTCTCCAATATTTGCGGAAAGGAGGACCACATCTGCCTGAGTGCCAGGAATACCACACACAGTAGTATCTTAGAATAGAGCAAAGATTTATAATGCAAGTAGAATACTTTTTTTCCAATTTTAATGTAAGTTTACTACAAACAATATATTTTCTGGAATTCCAAATCATTCATGAGAAAAAAAAAACACAGGGAAGCTGAAAGTTAGGCCAATCAGGATATGTAAAGATAGGAAGAATAGGGTTGCAAGCCTGACAACTACTGTGTGCAGATGTTGAAAGCCTGTCCCCACATGTGCTGTGCACATAATGCAATTTGAGTTATGTACACAATGTGCGCAGAAGCAGTGCCCCTAATGGAAGTTGTGTTGTCTGTACAACATGAATTACGTTGATGGTATCAGTGTAATCAGTTTGGTAGTTTTACAGAGGTTTTGTGAATCAACCTCATGGACGGGTAAATTAGAAGAGAATATGTAAAGGAAACCAGAGCTCTAGGTATAAGAAGAACCGATACTTACACGCTGCTTCCTCCTGCAGCATATACATGTGTGAGTCCCTCGCCATCCTCCTGCGGTCTGCCGTTCAGCCACGATCAGCCCCAGTAATTGTCTCAGTCGCATCAGTCCGGGTCTACTACCCATGTGCAGTAGCGCAGAATACCAAGACTGATCCCGACGGAGCCTTATCGCGGCTGAACGGCAAACCGCGGGAGGACGGCGAGGGACTCACACGTGTTATGCTGCAGGAGGAAGCAGCGGGTAAGTATCGGATCTTCTTATAGTTTGAGCTCTGGTACATTTTAATGTATCTCTTAAAGTGACACTGAAGAGAAAAAAAAAATGATATAATTAATTGTATGTGTAGCACATATAATGAATAGCTTTATTTTTAGCTATAAAGCTTTATTTTTATAACAGTGCATCATTCTCTAATACTTGCAGTTTACAAATGCCATATGCAATTCACTTTTTCACCTGAGTTTTCTCAGAGGAGATCATTTTTCATCTTCTATTTAAAATAACTTTCCAGTACTTTTCGACTAAAAAAGTACCAAAAAGTAAATGAAAATGTACTATCAAAATTGTTTTGAGTATTTTCTTGCTTTCTGGTTTCTTAAAAGTCAGTTTATTGACAAGTTTAAAAATACCACCTAGGAGAAGACTCAGGAGAAAAAGTTAATTGCATATGGGCCCCTGTATCTTAAACTATGAAACAGAGCAGAGCTAATGACCCTTTGAACTTTCCTCTGTAGTAAAACCTTAAAGAAATAAGAAACAGTGAGAGACAGGTTGAGATAAGTGCTTCAGAAAACAGCACTGTAGCCAACCAAGCTTGGTCAGAGAACTCAGGGAAGCTCTTTTGCATAGAAAACAACTGAAGTTTCTTAATTCTTCCTGTACAGGAAACAATATGAGACTCACATCTGTGCTACTAATGTTCTATTTCTTAGCTGTACCACACATACAAATCATTATCTCATAAGTTTATTTTCACGTTAGATTCTTTTTAACTGTTAAGATGTGCTGGATATTAGTTGCCAAGCCTGTTTCTGTGATTTATGAGAATTCTTCTTTATTCTTTTGGAACACCTGGGACAATCCTCGGTGCACAAAAATATTAGGTAGGTATTATAAAAATATTGCTGACTTTCAACTTCCCATAGATTGCTTTAAACAGTTTAATCTTCTCAAGTTTTTTTCAATGAATCATGTCCCATCTACTCGGAGGACCAGTGAAAGGGATATATATTGTAAATTATCCAGGACAGTGAAATCATTTTTTTTAAAAAGATGACATATCAGCATTTATGGAATTGACTATAAAGCATCGCTTAGGGCCATCAATTTCACTTTGCTGAGCCGAGACAATTCATTATAGTTACTGAGTTCTGTTTTCATTCTTGGCCTCACTTGTTCAAATCAATGCATTACAAGAAATAAATAGAAAATTTAGTACAGAGACACAGTAAAAAAAAACTGCAACTGCTAATAAAATTTATATATATATATATATATATATATATATATATATATATATATATATATATATTGCATACAATATTCAATTAGTATTCTAACCATTCACAGAAATCTTTATTGTCCATGTTATTGATACACAAAGTAGAGCAGTAACACTTGAAACTCTGCATAGCCCAATGCAGTCCAATGCAAAGTGGGTTGGGTGCAGGGAGTGCTTTCATATTTACCTGTTCCGGACGCTGGTTTGGCTCTCTTTTTCCTTTTCTCTGCTGCGCTGCGCCCGCCCACCAGTGACGTCATGTGCACGCTGATTTGCAGCGGGCGCACTTTGCAAAGCAGGCGGCTGGGACCCGGAAGTGTGGTGATCGTCGCAGGCGCAATCGGAAGGTGAGTTTATTACAGGTACATATTTTTACTTAAACTAAAGCAAAATTATGCTTGCATGTAACTGGGATACTGTGTAAAAAAGGCGTATACCTCCTAAAGATACCAACCACCAGTCCATTTCTAATTCATGTGGCCCTCGTGGTTGAGAGTTGGAAGAAATCCAGTGAGGGTGTGCCCCACTGTCCTCACAGATCAAACCAGCTCTCATGCCTTTTGACATTTGGGCATGTCTCACAAGGGGGATGTTTCCGCCATCGTGATATACTGTTGTCCAATTGTGATGGTCACCTGATTCCTTGCTGCCTCTAGTGCCATAAAGATGATGACAGTAAGAGGGGATTATTACTATCAGTTTAAACTTTTAATGGGGGATTTCTATGTTTCCCTTGATCTATTGTTGCTTGATTGCCGAGGATCTTTCTGCTCCATTCTTTTTCCTCAGCTTCTAGGCTTATCTGCAGTCTTTTATTTGTATCTTCAATCTCCTGTCATGTATCTTTAATCCTGGCTGCAGTGGACCTACTGTCTTCTGTCCTTAAAGTCCAATGATAGCTTCCAATATATCCATTAACAAAAGTTTTCACTGACATTTTGTGCAATGGAAACAATAGTTTTCATCATGAGGTCAGTATTGTGGAAATACTACTCCTCTTGAACCAATTACTAAGGAAATTCAGAGCTTTGAGTAATATGAAAGCTTGCAGCTTACTATTCATTTAAAAGAGCACTAAGGTTCCATTTGCACATTTGCATTTTATTTGTGATTTCTAAGTGCATTTTACTATTAATCTATAGTGACGGTCATCTCTAGGAGAACTCATGGAGAAGAAGGTGATTTGTTTAATCAGCTCATAGATTTGCTAAGCTCAGATTTGCTGTGATCACATCCTGCTTTAGCACGTTATCATGACTAGCAAATCAGAGACTTGCATATCTATCACCTGACCAAAGTGATCACATGCTTCTCCATGAGTTCTCTTACACATTACCATCACTATATAATCTGCCTCTAAATAAAAAACATGTGAAACCCCCCCCCAAAAAAAACATGTATGTAGATTGCTCAGAAAGTAATGCTACACATTTGTTTCAAATACATTTTTATTCAGTGTTTATGAAACATATTCGCAATATAAATAGGTCTTTTCTTTATACATTTTCTGTTCCTACATAATCTCGCAATTTGCGTCAAAGAATGTAAATTTGGGCACCTGGAGGCGCAGCCGCAAAGCTGCGATTTTCAGCAAAGAAGGTAGATTTGGGAACACCAGGGCATGCCAATATGCAAATTGCAGCATTGGAAAGCGGGCATGAAGCACTCGCCATGAAGTGCCACAATTTGCATGTCAGCTTGCCTCGGCTCCCGCAATTTTATCGGGTGCCTCCGGGCACCCATATTTCCCTGCTTTGCCGCAAATCGCAACTTTTATAAAGGGTGCCTATGACAGCGTCCTTTTTCCGTAAAGGACTCCTGCACCCTTTTTTCCTGTTTTAATTTTGCGTAGTTAAAAAAAAAAGATTATGTAGCAGTGACATAAGTTACATCTATTTTTACTTCAAATGTGGGCTTAACTATAACATGTAAATGTTCAGTGTTTTATTTTATCCAGGAATGCACACTAACATTGAACATAGACCTGAGCAGGAAGCATAATAAAAGGCAGTTATTCCCTCCATGCTGTGCTTATATATTACTGAAAAAAAATTATTCATGGTCTTTGTCATTTAAATGTAAAAGGTGTTACTGTGGAAAAATTATTACTAGGGCTGCATAGTATGTTTACACTAAACCTATTTCATGTACGTTGAAAGTAGTTTTTCAATTAACTTAAATAATGTAACAGCTTTAAGAGAATAATTAAAGTCCATTGCACACATACAATGATGTGGTTGACTTAATTTTAACTAAGACTTATGATTTAATTGCATGCAGAGAGTAATCTAGAATCCTGTATTTCTTTCATTCCTAGGAAAAAGTGATCAGGGTTAAAATTGAGCAATTAAATTCAAAATTACTGAAGCTTGTTCAGTCATTTTAAAGAGCAGCTTCAGTCACTGCTTTAGCTGCTGCAAAGAGTTACAACAGTAGTTAGAGTTGGCCTTTAAAATGACTAAGCAAGCTTGGAAAGGGTTCTCAGACAGTGGTTTATTGACTGGCACTGCTGAGCCTTAAAGGTGTACTATGGTGGAAAACTGTCAAATTTAAAATAAATGCAAACATAGACTAATAAGAAGTACGTTTTTTTCAGAGTAAAATGAGCCATAAATTACTTTTCTCCTATGTTGCTGTCACTTACATTAGGTAATAGAGATCTGACAGAAGTGACAGGTTTTGTACTAGTCCATCTCTTCATAGAAGATTCTCAGCAAGGCTTTTATTCTTTATAAAGATATTCCCTAAAAAGGATTTAACAATGATGCTGGCCAGCTTCCCTGCTCGCTACACAGTTTTTTGACAGTTGGACAGAGCAACTGCCATTCACTAAGTGCTATTGAAAATAAATAAATCCCTGAGAATCTCCTATATAGGGATGGACTAGTCCAAAACCTGTCACTTCTGTCAGATTTCTACTGCCTACTGTAAGTGACAGCGACATAGGAGAAAAGTAATTTGTGGCTCATTTTACTCTGTAAAAAATGTACTTCTTATTTGTATATGTTTGGACATATTTTAAATTTTACAATTTTTCGCCATAGTGCCCCTTTAAGCAGTCAAGGTTGTTGCATACATGTAATTAAATATTAGTTGAAAATTAATGGAAAATAATTACAAAAAGGACCTGTTAGTGACTTTAAGGCTATGCTCACAGTGGCTCTTGCGTTTGCGTTCCCTGTGACAGCAAAAAAAAAGTGACCCAATGGATTGTGACAGCGGCACCGCTCATTATCCTCACTTTGCATTGAGTACAGTTAAGCATACAGTAAATAAAAAGTATGCTTCACTTTTACTGTTAACTTGTGTGTTTAGTGATAATGCATGCAGTGCGTTGCAGTTTGTTACCATGCTGCACTCCACTGTACTTCAACGCACCCATCGCCCTGTGAACGTTGCATAGGGGGTGCATTGCAGTGCGGTAAGCCGTGTCACAAAGCGGTCATTACACTGCACTGCAATGCACCACTGTGAACATGGTCTAAGGCTGCGTTCATTGTGGTGCATTGTGGTGTGACTTTATGTGAGCATCTTAATGCAGAAAGGCGCACTTCAATAGAAAATCTATGCAACGTTCAGAGTGCATGTGGTGCGTTGGTATTCAACGCACTACAGTATCCAAACGCAGTGCATGCAGTGCATTACCACATAACACAGTCATTAACAGAGGCTGTGAAGCATACTTTTCATTGACTGTATACAACCTAAAGGTCACATAACATGCATTGCTAATTTTTTTGTTCCATTGCGTTTGTGTTTTTACAGGGAGCACAATGCAGCTTCCACTGTAAACATAGCATAAAAGTAATGAAATAAAGACTTATTACAGAGTTCTTTTCCTGCCCTTGCTAGCATAATAGTTTAATCCACTCTTTCAAACTCCAGGCTAACCTGATTGACATAGCAGTTGCCCAGAGAACAACCCAGATGCAGACATCGTCCTTACATCCTCGCCCACAGTGTGGCTAACTAACGGTCCAATTTCTAGCGAAAAATTGTTTCAGCGATCAGACATTCTGATCGGATTGGTTGTAAATAGTCTCTGTTGATGGGCACAATCAATTACAAATGATTATAAAAAATAAGTGTCCGATTGGATTTTTGTTAAACTAAAATTTAGATTTTCTAGTTGGTTGTGATAGGAAGCAAAGATTGGTTTGTTGATGGTGTAGTGAACGAGTACACTTGTGGTCAGAATTTCTGGTCGCTCTAATGATTTTTCACTAGAAATTGGACCATTAGTGGCCACCTTAAAAGTGGCCACTAACTATCCAATTTCTAGCGAAAAATATATAATTCTAATCGGAGAAAAAATCGTTCACTACACCATCAACAGACCAATCTTTGCTTCCTATCTATCACAAATTCACAACCAACTAGAAAATCCAAATTTTGGTTTGACCAAAATCCAACCGGACAACTATTTTTATAATCGTTCGTAATCGATTGTGCCCATCAATGGAGATTATTTACAACTAATCCGATCAGAATTTCTATAAAAGTGAAATCATTTCTCCAGCTGAATTAGAACACAAAAAGCAACACATACTGTTCACTTTTTCCGTACATAAAGAAAGGTTTAGAATGTCTGTCAGTAAGCGTATTATTTCTTTTCTGATTTTTTAACTATACAAACCCTCATATTTCCAAAAGAGGATAGCAAATTATTTTTCAGATGCCACAATATACATAGTATTTGCTTGCAACAGCTGGGTAATGATTAAATCATGAACATGTCCCTCAGGAGAACAATTTCAGATCCAGAAGCATTTTACGTACAGTAAGAATGTGCAAACCTTTGTCCCTCCTGACCCCTGAATTGAACTGTTTCACCGGTACTGTCTGTCACTTTCCAAGTCTTCCAATGGCCTAGATTCATAAAAGGCTGTGCGATAAAATATTCTGGTCGTTAAAATACCGCATTCGGTATTTTAGACTTTTGTGTGCTAATTCATAAATATTTTCTCAGGTGCCTTTATAGTGCGGTAAATTACCGAAGCCCATTGAGCGGTAACAGCAGAAGTGTAGAGTTGTCTCTCTTTTGTTACAAGTTGTTACATGCAGTGAGAGCATTACAATAGTAATAGGCATCCCCGACATCCCTTTAGAATGCACGTTTGTTATACTGCCTCTGCTCCCTCTGAATCTCTGTCCATTAGTTTTTGATAACATTTAATTTAATTTAATTGCCACAGCTTGGATGATATCCAAGAGAATTTACATATGTCAAACTTATGTGATTTTACCCACTAATTCCTCCGCAAAAGTGCTAAAGGGTTTCTGGGGAAAATCTGTTTTGTTCCGATTCTCTGCTGGCTGCCTGGGGCTGGAGAAGCCTGAGGGTCCTATCAAAATCCGATCAGGAGGCAGGGGCTGTTTCTCTTGGCTCCTTGGCTCCCTGCTCCTGTCAGTCACAGCTGTCTCTGCTTCAGCTTGTGTGAGTCAGGCTCCAACACAGACTCACACAGACTTTTCGCATTGTCAAGACCTCACCAGAGGTGTTGGTAATTATCAAGGGTATTACTGTTTGTTGTAGGCTTTATGAATTGATATTTGCTGACATTTACTGACATGTGTTGAGGTATTTACCCCACAAGTCGGTTATTTACCTCGCTGCTCGGTAATTTCCATTTTTCATGCGGTAACAGCCTTTATGAATTGAAACTTTCCTAAGTGCTCGGTAAAGTGAGCTGTTTTCTGCATTGCCGAATGCAGCAATGCTTAATGAAATGAGGCCAATGTCTTTGTTGGACAGGTGTGTAATACAGCCTTAACAGTTCTTGCCAAGTATTGGTTGCCCTTTTAACTAGTAATATATTAGGGCTAAAACTTCATGGGCAGCATGATGGCGTAGTGGTTAGCGCTCTCGCCTTGCAGCGCTGAATCTCAGCCAGGTCAACATCTGCAAGGAGTTTGTATGTTCTCCCCGTATCTGCATGGGTTTCCTCTGGGCACTCCAGTTTCCTCCCACATCCCAAGACATACAGATACAGTGGTGTGAAAAACTGTTTGCCCCCTTCCTGATTTCTTATTCTTTTGCATGTTTGTCACACTTAAATGTTTCTGCTCATCAAAAACCGTTAACTATTAGTCAAAGATAACATAATTGAACACAAAATGCAGTTTTAAATGATGTTTTTTATTATTAGTGAGAAAAAAAACCTCAAAACCTACATGGCCCTGTGTGAAAAATAAATTGCCCCCTGAACCTAATAACTGGTTGGGCCACCCTTAGCAGCAATAACTGCAATCAAGTATTTGCGATAACTTGCAACGAGTCTTTTACAGCGCTCTGGAGGAATTTTGGCCCACTCATCTTTGCAGAATTGTTGTAATTCAGCTTTATTTGAGGGTTTTCTAGCATGAACCGCCTTTTTAAGGTCATGCCACAACATCTCAATAGGATTCAGGTCAGGACTTTGACTAGGCCTCTCCAAAGTCTTCATTTTGTTTTTCTTTAGCCATTCAGAGGTGAATTTGCTGGTGTGTTTTGGGTCATTGTCCTGCTGCAGTACCCAAGATCGCTTCAGCTTGAGTTGACGAACAGATGGCCGGACATTCTCCTTCAGGATTTTTTGGCAGACAGTAGAATTCATGGTTCCATCTATCACAGCATGCCTTCCAGGTCTTGAAGCAGCAAAACAACCCCAGATCATCACACTACCACCACCATATTTTACTGTTGGTATGATGTTCTTCTGCTAAAATGCTGTGTTACTTCTATGCCAGATGTAACGGGACACGCATCTTCCAAAAAGTTCAACGTTTGTCTCGTCGGTCCACAAGGTATTTTCCCAAAAGTCTTGGCAATCATTGAGATGGTTTTTTTAGCAAAATTGAGACGAGCCTTAATGTTCTTTTTGCTTAAAAGTGGTTTGCGCCTTGGATATCTGCCATGCAGGCCATTTTTGCCCAGTCTCTTTCTTATGGTGGAGTCGTGAACACTGACTTTAATTGAGGCAAGTGAGGCCTGCAGTTCTTTAGATGTTGTCCTGGGGTCTTTTGTGGCCTCTCGGATGAGTTTTCTCTGCGCGCTTGGGGTAATTTTGGTCGGCCGGCCACTCCTGGGAAGGTTCATCACTGTTCCATGTGTTTGCCATTTGTGGATAATGGCTCTCACTGTGGTTCGCTGGAGTCCCAAAGCTTTAGAAATGGCTTTATAACCTTTACCAGACTGATAGATTTAAATTACAGTACTTTTGTTCTCATTTGTTCCTGAATTTCTTTGGATCTTGGCATGATGTCTAGCTTTTGAGGTGCTTTTGGTTTACTTCTCTGTGTCAGATACCTCCTATTTAAGTGATTTCTTGATTGAAACAGGTGTGGCAGTAATCAGGCCTGGGGGTGACTACAGAAATTGAACTCAGGTGTAATAAACCACCTTTAAGTTATTTTTTAACAAGGGGGGGCAATCACTTTTTCACACAGGGACATGTAGATTTGGAGTTTTTTTTCTCACTAAATAATAAAAATCATCATTTAAAACTGCATTTTGTGTTCAATTAGGTTATCTTTGACTAATAGTTAACGGTTTTTGATGAGCAGAAACATTTAGGTGTGACAAACATGCAAAAGAATAAGAAATCAGGAAGGGGGCAAATAGTTTTTCACACCACTGTAAGTTAATTGGCTTCCCCCTAAATTGACCCTAGACTACAATAAATACACTACACAATACATACATAGACAAACGACTATGGTAGGGATTACATTGTGAGCTCCTCTGAGGGACAGTTAGTGACATGACAATGTATTCTCTGTACATTGCTGCGGAAGATGTTGGTGCTATATAAATACTAAATAATAATAATCAGATCTCCAAACTTTTTCCTGAAATATGTGTCCGCTGGTCAGCTTCGACATCACACCTTAAAATGTAAGTAGGGGACAAATTCAGCCAAAGCCCTCCTTATTAATTTTGCTTTGGGTGCCATTAGTAGGGTGACTCCACTGTGATAGCTGGTTTCTGGGCTGTACTGCTGCAACTTTTCTTGGGCTGCTGTCCAGTGCTTATGAAAACACAGTCAAGTTATATGCAATTTTCTTGTCATCCAATGGTATCTCCAGATGCGTGTGGTCCAGTGTTAGACTCATGTAGAGAACCCAAAGACATAGCAACAAAAGTTGTTTAGGTGATACCTTTAATGACTACTGTAACTGTACAAGATTTATTTGCAAGTTTTCAAAACTTTAAGTTTTTTCTTCAGGCACGATACAGAACTGGATCAGAACCGTACAAAAGTAAAGTCACATTCAGAAACATATATATTATTTTCTGGTGTATACAGCAATCTGACACCACGTTACACAGTTTTCCTCTTTTTGACAGCGAGGCCTGCTAGCAGATTTCCCAATCTTTTATTCAAGGTTTTATTACCTTTTGTTCTCTGATAGCTAATTTAATTATAGTTTGTGTATACCTGTTGGTGCTCACTGGCAAATAACTGATCAGTGTATTACTGGGAATACACCATGCATTTTTGAGGTCAATAGATGGTTTGATGGATAAATTCCAACATGTCCAATCTCACTTTTGATTGTTTTACCGCTCGATTTCTGATAGAAGTGAATGGAAATTGATAAGAAAAGATAAGAGAATCAAGCAGGAAATCGAGTAGAAAAACGAATCGAAACACGATCGAACGGCAAATCGACCGCAAAAACGCATTGCGTATTCCCAGCATATGGGTCTCTACTCATAGTCAAATGCTCTTAGGGTGAATAGATCTAAGCTGTGATGATCAGGTCAATTACATTTCAAAAAGAGGAAGACTGTGTAACATGTCAGATTGCTGCCATCAAGCGAAGACCCTGAAGAGAAGTATGGTACACCGCTGATCACAGTAGAGCCGTTGCCACTGCAGGGAGGGTCAGGTACAGACGTAACTGTGCATAACTCTGCATGGAGGGAGGGAGGGGAGAACCCTGGGACTTAGTGGAATGTGTTTGTTGTAGTGTGTTTTCCTGAACATGGAAAGCACCCCTCATAGTTAAGGGGTTGAGGACAGAGGCAGTGACAAGATTAATTATGGTAGTCCTCTAGTTTAAGCTGACCAGGCGTCCTCTTTTGCCTGGACAGGTCCACTTTTTCAGACCTGTCCGGGCTGTCCTCCCGGGCTTTTGAAATGTCCGGGTGAAGAGAGCCGAACACTGAGCGAGCCGAGCAACAGAAGAGCCGCTTGAAGAGACAGAGAGCCGACTCTTTGCGAGCCGAGCCTACAGGCGCCTTATAGGGCACAGGCGCCTACTGAATGGCCCCCTATAGAGATTTAAACAGCAGCAGAGCGCCCGCAGCGTAGCCGCAATGCGAGTGGCCCGCCTACCGCTGCTTTGAAATTGAACATTGCCGCACATGCAGGAAGTCAGATTCCGGACGGAGCACTGCACAGAACTTCTGTTCCGTGCAGGCTACAGGGTAGGATCGGGTGAGGCGTTCTCTCTTCTCCAGCTATATTTACTTTTCTACTGTCTCTGGCTGCCGGGAACTGAGAGGGAGAGAGTTACCATTGAGTCTGTGAAGTGGAGGGGGGATGGGAGAGAATAGAGTAGTCTAAATTCAAAAGGCTTTGTCTCCCCCCTTCCCTTTCTATGCAAATGGTGCAGGCCTAGAGTCAGTAGTACAGTGACAGGAAAGGGGGGGTCACCCGGGCATGGAGCGCTGCCTGTGAGTGACATGTGGCCTCAGAAGATAGTTGCACAGCATGATGTGGGCTACAGCTCTGCCCCTCCATGTGTCAATTATCCTGAGCCTGGGTGTTTCGCAGGTGATAGTGCTGATCCTCCACCATTGTTGGGACCCTTGATCCTCCCCCTCCTTTTCCTAGCAGAGACTTCAATGCTCCCCCCTCCCCTCCTTCTGTACAATGTCCCCTGCTCAGGCACTCCTGAGGACATGCTTCCCAATGTTTACATAGGGCGATACTTCAGCTCTGTCCAGTTGTCACCTGACCTGATCAGATGATATTGCTGCTCTGATCAGGTCAGGTGACAGCTGGTCAGTGCCTGAGGTGTTGCCCTATGGAAACACTGTTGGAGGCCAGGTCTAGCCTAGGGGGACCATTGGAAGAATAAAGTGAAGGATAATAGGATTGCCTCAGCAGGGGATAATGTTTAGAAGGGGGGAGGGGGTGGTAGTATTGTAGTCTCAGCTAGAGAAGTGGGGAGTTCAGTGAGGGTGATGAGTCTCCTATTAAAACTATTATTATTTAGTTCTTATATAGCGCCAACATCTTCCGCAGCGCTGTACAGAGTATACTGTAACTAACTGTCACTCAGAGGAGCTCACAATCTAACCCTACCATAGTCATATCTCTATGTATGTATCGTGTAGTGCATGTATCATAGTCTAGGGCCAATTAACTTATCTGTATGTGTTTGTGATGTGGAAGGAAATAGAAGTGCCCAGGGGAAACCCAGGCAGACACAGGGAGAACATACAAACTCCATGCAGATAGTTCCCTGGCTAGGATTTGAACCATGGTCCCAACGCTGCAAGGCAAGAGCTATAGCCACTACACCATCCTTCTGCCCACTACAACACCGTGCCAGTGTCACCAGTAAGGATCAAGTTCAATTCTTAGTGTGACATCAGTTGGGTATACCCAAACAGTGTGCTGTTTCTATGGAGTTGGGAGGAGGCATGACAGAGCAGCTTCCCACTGGCTGGGAGGAGGGGAACAATGTATCAATGCCTGCCTGCCTGCCGCTAGATTCGACCAATTACTGCTTGCCTGCCTGTCACTAGAATCAACCAATCACTAAAAAAAACGGCCCTCCATGCCCGCGAAGTTAGACAGCACACTGCTAAGGTCTTGTATATTTGGCCCCACCCATGACCACGCCCACATGCTGTTGTGATCGTCCTCTTATTTGGAAATCAAAATATGGTCACCCTACTCTAGTTAGTCACTTAGGCCCCTTTTACATCAGGGATGATTTTGGCCATTTCGACAACGGCTATTGTGTGTGTTTTCTAAGGTAAAATGAAAGTCCATAGACTTTCATCTAACCTTTCACATTTAACGCTGCGTTTTTGTGCGTTGCGGTTCAACGTTCTCTGGAGCTTTTAATCGTGCGATGGTTGCGTTACGCGTTACAATGAAAGTCAATGTAGACAAACTCCGAGAAGAGCATGCATTTTTAAAATGTTTCAATGCATGCAGTTACAGTTGAAAATCAAAAGATAATAAAATCGCCTACTTTTTCTATGTGCTGTGACAGATTGAAAATGCATTAAAAATGCATACTCAATGCGGTAAAGCGCAACGCATCATAGCCTATATAAAAATGCATGAAGCTGCATACATCAAAACGTATGCATTGATCTGTTGCCAACACCATCTCAGATGTGAAAGAGCCCTTTGGGAATTTTTTTTACATAGTGGACCCATCAGATTAACGCAGGGGTAGGGGTTACAGATTCACACCGTAAGATGCACTGGCATTTCCCCCACTTTTTGGAGGAAAAAAGTGAGTATTACGGTGTAAAAGATATGGTAGTTACCTACTCACCACTGTGCAGCCTCTAGCATGTATTCTTATACCGAGAATGTTCCTGTGTATTCCTCATGTAACTTCCTCTTGTAGTGAAGCTCATAAATAAAAAAAAAAAGCTGACAGAGTTGCTCAGAAATGCCTCTGTTTAGTTCAAAGCAGCTTGGCCGAATTTTACAAAAGTCCCCTGTGCCAATCCGAGCATGTCCGCCGAGAATAAACACTGTTTTTATTCTTTACATACAGCCGCCGCTGATTTCCGCCGATTTCTGCCGCCGATCGTTAAATTTATGAATGGAAACAATATTTCCATTCATAATCTCCCCGCCGCCACTGTGATCGGAGGATTCCGATGGAAGCCTACGTCACTTCCCCTAGTTCCAATGTAATGATACATTGTATCCTATTAGCGTACAAAGTACGCTAATAGGATTTTTGATCAGCGGGGACATCTTGTGGCCAAATAGTAAAATACACCTACTGACTTTAGGGAAAAAAAATAATATCTATGACAAGAGGGCATATAATTATTAAATATTAGGCTAAAAATTAGTGATGGATGTAAAACAGAAAAAAATGCACCTTTATTTCCAAATAAAATATTGTCACCATACATTGTACTAGGGAAATATTTTAACCACTTCGCCACTGAGGGGTTTTACCCCCTGACCACCAGAGCAATTTTCACCTTTCAGCGCTCCTTCCATTCATTCGTCTATAACTTTATTATTACTTATCGCAATGAAATGAACTATATCTTGTTTTTTTCGCCACCAATTAGGCTTTCTTTAGGTGGGACATTATGCCAAGAATTATTTTTTTCTAAATGTGTTTTAATGGGAAAATAGGAAAAATGTGGGGAAAAAAATAATTATTTTTCAGTTTTCGGCCATTATAGTTTTTAAATAATGCATGCTACTGTAATTAAAACCCATGAAACGTATTTGCCCTTTTGTCCCGGTTATAAAACCATTTAAATTATGTCCCTATCACAATGTTTGGCGCCAATATTTTATTTGGAAATAAAGGTGCATTTTTTTCAGTTTTGCGTCCATCCCTAATTACAAGCCCATAGTTTATAAAGTAACAGTGTTATACCCTCTTGACATAAATATTTAAAAAGTTCAGTCCCTAAGGTAACTATTTATGTATTTTTTTTAATTGTAAATTTTTTAATTTTTTTTTAATTACAAAAAAAAAAAAAATGGGGAGTGTGGGAGGTAATGAGTTAATTTTATGTGTAAAAGTCATTTATTTGTATGTGAAAAATGTGTAGGGTGTAGTTTACTATTTGGCCACAAGATGGCCACAGTAACTTTTTGTTTTAATGCGACCTCCAAGCTTCCTTCCGGAAGCTTGGAGGAAGAATAAGGAGGCTGGACACGTGAGTTTTTTCTCACAATGATCGCGCTGCCCATAGGAGAGCAGCTGATCATTGCGGGGCTTAGATCAACGAACGGGAATTGATTTTCCCGTTCATTGATCTCTGGGCGAGCGGGCGGCGGCGGTTTTACTAGCGGCGGGCGGCGTGTTTACGAGCGGGAGCGCGGGCAGCGTCGGGAACGCGGAAAGTACGTGTTTCTCCGTCCCTGGTTTTTAAAGGATGGAAAAAGGGGCGGAGAAATACGTACGCGCGGGGGTAAAGTGGTTAATGTTGCAATATCCGGGACAAATGGCCAAATAAAATGTGTGGATTTTAATTATGGTAGCGTGAATTATTTTAAAACTATAATGGCTGAAAACTGAAATAATGTTTTTTTCCATTTTCTTTTTATTATTATTATTATTAATCCCATCATAATGCATTTAGAATAAAATAATTCTTAGCATAATGTACCACCCAAAGAAAGCCTAATTGGTGGCGGAAAAAACAAGGTGATCATTTTGTTGTGATAAGTAGTGAAAAAGTTGTTGGGGAATGAATAGGAGGAGCGCTGACAGGTGAAAATTCCACTTTTTCATGAACATTTTGACATAATGGGGCATATGCAATTTACGTTTTCTCCTGATTTTTCTACTAGGTGATATTTTCACAATGCATTTTAAACTACCAGTAAGCAAGAAAATACTCAACATGATTTTGATGGTGGTTTTTCACCAACATTTGAGTACTTTTTCAATTGTAAAATGCTGAGAAAATTATTTTAAAGAGAAGATGAAAATGATCTCCTAGTAGATAACTCAGGTGAAAAAATGTATTGCATATGGGCCAATGTGCTGAAAAGTTATTTTAAATAGAGATTAAAAATTATCTCCTAGGAGAAAACTCAGGGGAAAAAGTGAATTGCATATGGGCCCGGGGCCCATATGCAATTAAAATCTTCTACTGATTTGTCTCCTACATAATATTTTTAAATTTGTCAATAAAATGCATTTTAAACCTCCAGCAAGCAAGGAAATACTCAAAATAATTTTGAATGTACCTTTTCCAATTACTTTTTGCTACTTTTTCATTAGCAGAGTGCTGAAAAGTTATTTTAAATATTAGATGAAAAATTATCTCTTAGTAGAAAACTCTGGAGAAAAAGTGAATTGCATATGGGCCCAGGTGTTGTATTTGCTCATGTCAAATAACAAACATTCCACAGTGCAGCAATTGCCAGCAGTAATGATGCAACCATGGGCCATATGCAATTCACCTTTTCTCCTGAGTTCTCTCCTAGGTGATATTTTAAAACTTGTTAATAAAATCCCTTTTAAACCACCGGCAAGCAAAAAAAAACTCAAAATAATTTTGATAGTACTTTTTACACACTTTTTGATACTTTTTCCATTGCAAAGTGCTAATAAGTTATTTTAAATCAAAGATGAAAAATGTTCTCCTAGGAGTAAGCTCAGGGGGAAAAATGAATTGCATATGACCCTATATGTGATAAATTGAGGAATGTAAATCAAGGTGAGGATAGATGTTACAATTGGAAAACACAGATGAAAAGATGTATAAAATAATGTTGTAAAAAAAGAAAAAAAAATCCATTAAGATATATTTAGTAAATAATAATAATGGCCTTTGATAATATTGATATGTGCCATGTTGATTCATGTAGAGTGGGATTTAAGCAGGAATGCACCATGGATTATTAATGTGTGGGTCATTTCCTAGCTGAAAACATTGAGCATGCATGCACAGCCATACATCTAGCAAGCTTGTTATGAAAATAAGCATCCTGGTTTCAGCAAATGGAATGTCACACATCTAAAGAGACACAGAACACACAACCAGTGGGTGATTTCCTGCTGTCTTATAAATGAATGAAAACTGTATGTTACATTTGGCACATGGCATATGCAGGTACCATTTAACATAAATAGATGAGGGATCTTTGCCAGCAGTGATTTTTAACACCCATCACCTTCTATAAATAATGGCGTTCAAGTAATGCTCTATGACATATATTATTATTATTATTTTTAGTTGCTTTAACCTCTAGACGAGTCGACCACGTAATGCCAACGGGCGTGAACGTGGCGGCAGCCCCAGGATCGCCTAACACCAAGTCAAGTCCTGGGGTGGGGTGGGGTTTTGCTCTGCTCTGTCATCAGTCTCCCAGCGGTGATCACCGCTAAGAGACTGTTAAACGGCGAAACATACAATGTGCAGCGCTGCGATCTGGCTGCACTGGGGACAGCCATGTCACTTGGCTGTCCCCTCTGGTGGCACAAAAGCGATCAGCTCTCATAGGCTGAAGCAGGGGGAGGGAGGGCAGGGATAAGAAAAAATAATTAAAAAAAAAAAAGTTAATTTATTTAAAAATTAAACATAAATAAACAAAAAAATAAAATAAAAACAATAAACAAACATCCCAGCAGGGATCAGAGCCCAACAACAGAAAGCTCTGTTAGTAGGCAGAAAAGGGGGGATCACTTGTGTGCTGTGCTGTACGGCCCTGCAAGCTGCAGTGGAAGCAAGCTGCAGTGGCCTAATTAGTGAAAAACAGCCTGGTCACTAGGGGGGGGGGGGGGGGGGGGTCTAAGCCTATGGTCCTCAACTGGTTAAAATAATGATTAGTTTTACTTTTTTGTTTTACCTTGTTTTGCTTAAAATAAGAATAATAAGATATGAAGTAGTCGACAAAACAGAGGTGCCAAAGCAAGATAATATGTATTATTAACAGTTTAAAAAAGGGAGGTAGTGGTGCACTTACCTCTCCAGTGAAGACTCAATAAGTCATTTCAGATCAGACCAGATATTTTTTAATCATTCCATCGTATTTCGCGGGTCAGTAGCTCGCTTCCTCAGGCAAGCGCAACTGGAAAAACATAAAAATACCACCAAAAAAACCTATACAATGGGAGGCTTAAAGAACCACTATCGCAAAAAAATTAAAATTTAAAATATATGTAAACATACAAATAAGAAGTATGTTTCTTCCAGAGTAAAATGAGCCATACATTACTTTTCTTCTATGTTGCTGTCACTTACAGTAGGTAGTAGAAATCTAACAGAACTGACAGGTTTTGAACTGGTCCATCTCTCCATGGGGGATTCTCAGCAAGGCTTTCATTCTTTATAAAGACATTCCCTGAAAAGGATTTATACTATGCTGCTGGCCAGCCTTTTTGCAAGTTGGACGGAGCAACTGCCATTCATGACGTGCTTTTAAAGCGAAACAAAACCCTGGAATCCCCAATGAGGAGATAGGCTAGTCTAAAATCTGTTGGTTCTGTCAGATTTTTACAACCTACTGTAAGTGACAGCAACATAGGAGAAAAGTAATTTATGGCTCATTTTACTCTGGAAGAAACATACTTCTTATTTGTATGTGCTTACATGTATTTTAAATTTTACGATTTTCCCAATAGTGGTCCTTTAATCAAGATTCATAATAACTAATCGTATAAAATACTTCTATCTCTCTATATAATCTACAATCTGATTCTTATAATCTTTTAGCTAAGGGCTAATGATTTTAAAATGGAAAATTAAAACATAAAAATATGCATATGGTGAAGTAAGCAGCATAGGATATAAAGTGTGCAAATCCACATGTATCTACGAGGTTTGCAAATAGAGAAACCACAAGTAAGATCAACTGAATACTGTTCTTTTGCATTGTATCCTGTTATACAATTTCACCCTAAAGGCTCATACACACATCAGACCATAGTCTTTTGAAAATGAAAGATCACCGACCAATCTTACCACCCTTCATGTAGTATGAGAGCCATACTCTACACAGTCTTTTCTATGGAGCTGAACTCCACATCAGAAAAAAAATCTTTGCAAGATGCTGAAAACAAGGATGCTGTACAGACACAAAAGATCAGTATCTGCAAAAGATCTGTTCCTGCCAAAAATCCATTCCTGCAAATTGCAATGATAGTCTATGAGATCTGCAGATCCTCATACACACATGATTTAACTGACATTCATCTGCAGATCAAGCAGTCATCTGCAGATCTGAAAATCCATCCTGGTGGATCTGATCTGCAGATGAATGTCAGTTAAATCATGTGTGTATGATGATCTGCAGATCTCATAGACCATCATTGCAATTTGCAGGAATGGATTTTTGGCAGGAACAGATCTTTTGCAGATACTGATCTTTTGTGTCAGTACAGCATCTGTGTGTGCAGCATCTTGCAAAGATTTGTTTCTGATGTGGAGTTCAGCTCCATAGAAAAGACTGTGTAGAGTATGGCTCTCATACTACATGAAGGGTGGTAAGATTGGTCTGTGATCTTTCATTTTCAAAAGACTATGGTCTGATGTGTGTATGTGGCCTTAGACTGCTTACACAGTACCGCTGCAAAACTGTCAATTCAGCAGTTGGAGACAAAAGACTAAAGGGCTAATGTGACATAAATATAGCAAGAGGATGAAGTTAAAATTGCCTAAGATAGTATACAAAAAGTACATTCCACTGCAAACTGCATAATAGAGGGCCATGTGAGTTCTTTAAAGGGGAGGGTGACATGAATTGGGTGGCGATAAGGATGGTACTCAGCTGTGAAATAGTGTAAATAATGGTACTATACCTCTGTAGCTTGTGGATTCTGAGAGCCAGAATGAATATGCGGCTGAGGCAGGGACAGTGCGGAGGCCTGTAGTGTCTCCGTGCGTCATGCGCTGTGCATGTGCACACTCTCTAAGTACTAAGGAAGGTTATATTTGTGAAGGGCAGGAGCAAACAGAACATTATGTACGTCATGCGCTCTTGCGTGTGTGCGCTTCAGGAGAAAGGGTGCTGGGGCCATAATTAAAAATGGCAAACCTACCCATAATGATATGGATGTGAGCGTGTCATCAGTGGAGGAGTTGTGGGGAAAAGTATCAAATAAATAAAGAGTGAAACATGGTGAAGAATGAAGGCTGTATAGGGATACAAAGGAATTCAAAATTGAAGATAAAAAATTAAGATACAGTATGTACTGATACATTACTGGTGCTGCTGCCCTGCAGTGGCTAAAAAATAGAATACATTTTTAGATTTCTTTAGTGTTTTGTTTCCATAAAACATTTATTTTGTAGTCCAACCCCCACCAACATCAATCAATTAACATCAGAGGATGTATTGCCTGAATGGGGGGGAGGGGTAGGACACCAAAGATGTGAGGGTACAAGATACAAAAACATGCATTTTTAAGTGCCATATGCAGTGCTATATTCAATGCTTTATACAATAGTCCAATATAGTCCAAAGTGCCAAAGCATTCAATACTAGTATGTAGTGATGTATAGTTGTTGTATTAAAAGAAGAGGGTGAAAAGGACCAGGTGTGGATGGAAAGAAAAGGGAGGGGGAAGAGGGAGAGGGATATAGAGGAGAATAGTGGGGGTAAAAGTGGTGGTGGGGGGGGGGGGGGGGAAGCTGGTAGAGGAATAATGAAAATCTGATTTTGTATGTACGCACAGAAATTTCTCATGGTATTTTTAAAGCGTAAAACTTCCGACTGAGACAAAAATAAATATATTGCATTGTAAATACAATTAAAAAGAACATTAAAAATTAGGTTTACAACACAATTATTATTATTAAAAAGAGAGCAACTAAAAACATAGAATGATAAGAACTTTTTTTTCCAATTTTTAATTGAGGCCATCTGAGATCAGTGTTTTTAGAGTCTGTATCCAAAACGAGTTTCGATTTTCTCTTGATCTCCCCATAGCAGAGCTCCCCGCTGACCTTCTGCAGTCTATTCACAGCTACTGATAAGAACGAATTAGCCACTTTGATCTAGCTAAACAAATACAGTACACTGATCAGTGAATTTCTTCTCCAACTACTTGTGGAATAAAGACTTTTAATTGTGTGCTGTGCTAGTGTTTGGTTCTGCTTTAAACAATTAGTGAGGAAGAAAATGTTGAGAAAGTGTACAAAAAAGAATAATAGTAAACTAAACTCCATTGGAAATACTGTAGTAACATCAGGGCTGTACTATACTATGCAGATAGATTTTCAAGTCAATCCATTTCACTGTGGCATAGTTCTGATTCCTGGTGATCTAATGCAAAAGATGAGTTTTAATTTGATTCAGGGAATATGTTTCAAAAACGTGTGTATAAATGTGTAAATTGTTACATTATACACCTACAAGGCAAATTAATTTAGGCATGTTTGATAGTTGTCCATTAATAAAGAGTAACACTGCCACGTGTATAGCACAAGAGTGTCAATGACTCTCTGGTAGATGGGGAGACACCCAGTACTGATGAGATTTGTTCAAACCTAGTCTTCTGTGGTTGGTGCTGATGCCTTTGCATTCGATCCATTCATCCATTGTTGTGACTCAATGTCTCCTTCCTTCTCTGTGCCAAATTAAATTTGCACAAATATTATCACTACCGCCAAGTGTGATAATGCTGTGCAGTGTTAACATTAAGATAAGGAATTCTTGAGTGATGCTCTGTATTTGAGCAGTACTTGTAATGTGTAGTGTCCATGCTGTGTGCAATATTGTTCCTACCTCTTCTTAATAAACCAAAAAGAAGTCAGGCCACTAAGCAGACATTAGTGTGATATTTACTTCATTGACCCTTCAGCGAACTACATTTGAATGATATTTTATTCCTTGATAGCCTTTAGTATTATCTATAACCATCTTCTGCCGGGACCAGCACTGACTTGATTAAATTTAAAACAGAATGTGATTGAATTCAAACAATCTCTGCATGCATAATGCTGAATGCTATAAATTGAGGTTTAAGACAGGATAGCAGCCAATATTAGTCTCGTAGATCACAGTCTTAAATCCAATTGACTGAATCAATGTAGTTTCTTTATTGACTTGGAACTGGATGCCATTGGATGCATGTCAGTGTTGCATTGTATCAATCATAGGAAAGTGTTGTGCTAAACATTCTATCTTTATTGATTTCCCCAAGGTGAAAAAGCACAATACTGTGGGAAAACAAAATCCAGTAAACTAATGACCCCTTGACTCCTCAAAGATATGCATGTTTCTTTATTATAAAATTGTTTAAAAATATTATTATTTTTATTTTCAAAGCCCTTAAATCAGGTCTCCAGGCAAAGGTTATAATACAGTATAATTAAAGCGGCCTGAACTCAAAACTCTCTGCTCTAAAAAATAACAACATAATACCCTTTCAAGAAAAAAATTGTTTGTTACAGCTGATACAAATCCTGCAATAATTCTGCAGTGTGTCTACTTCCTGCTTTCAGGGAAGCAGACATGGTATTAACATCCTGTGTTTACAAGCTAGCTGTTCTGCTGTGGCAGAGGGGATTCATGAGCTGACACAGCTAAAAGATCAAATTACAGCGATGATTAGTCACAGATGAGGAGGAATTAGACAGGCTAAACTCTCTAAATACATACAGAGTGCATTTCTCTATGTTTTCCTACTGTCCTGTGCAAGAGTTCAGTTCCACTTTAATGTAACACCTTAGAGTGTACCAGAGATCAAAAAATAAAAAAAATATGCATACCTGGGGCTTCCTCCAGCCCCATCCACTTCGATCGCTCCCACGCCACCGTCTTCCGCTGCCCGCAGCTACAAGATCCGGGTCCCGTCACTGCCGTCAGTCGAAGCCAGTCTAGCGTAAGAGAAGCGCGCTGTTTGCGTATTTGTCCAGCAGCCACTGGAGAGATAAGTAGAAGGCGTACTTCTCCTGCGTAGGCTGGCTCCGATGACGTCAGTGATGGGACCCGGTTCCTGTAGCTGCGGGCAGCGGAAGACGGAGGCGTGGGAGCGATCTGTGCCTAAGGGGCTGGAGGAAGCCCCAGGTATGTATAATTTTTTTTATTGATTTGATCTCTGAGTCCCTTTAAGGAGAGGTCACATACCTGTGTGCTATGTCTTGAAACTATGCTTGTTACTAAGAAATAGGTTCTATAAGTATCAGGATTTTTGTATTTAAAATCTTTATGAGTTAAACATTTCTTGTGTATCTCTGTCCATTTGTACATTCAGCCCATTAAATTCATTATCTTAACTCTTTCAAAGAGGTCTCCATAACCTTAGAGACATGTAGATCTAGGTGTCTGTAATGGAAAATAAGTCTTTAGAAACTAAGCAATGGTGGCAGATCAGAAATCTCCCTAGTGAAAGTGCCTTGTAATTCTGTCTCTAGGGCTGACTGTAAGGTCAGCGATCTTGACCTCTTCTTGAACCAGTGTCAGAAGCTAGTAAGGTTAGCAGTATCCAAATAAATTGTTCTATGTGTGTGTATATGGGAGTGGGAGGTGGCTAAGTGATGGGGAGGGGTGGTTGGAGGAACAACCCTTTGTGAACCCCAAAAGCAGGAGCCCTTTTTTTAGAAACATGACATCAGTAGTGTCTCTTTATATATATAAAAAAAATCACAAAATGACGCCTCATTACAAAATTACGCATCATAGTTACAATTTTGACATTTAAAATTTCACTACAAAATTACTACTTTGCAAAATTCCAGCTCATCACTACTTAGCAATTGCTTGAAGATTGCATTTGCTGATTTTAAGTGTGAAACAGCCCTCAGTAGATCGATTTACAACCCTGTGTTTCTGAAATAGGGCTCAATAGATTTATTAGTGTGCGCCTCTTCTGCAATTACTTGTTTTTTTCACATTTCTTCTCCTTCCTCTCTACTGTACACCAGCACGACCTGTAGTTGCATTAAATAGGGTGCCTCTTTCTTTCCTTATGATGAATACAACTGATTCATACAACTTTTTTTTCTGAACTACTGAATTTATTATACTGACAGCCACATTTGAGACAAATCAGCCATTTCCAGGCTAAGCCACATCATTAAGATGAAGGCCATTTTACATGCCTGATATTTTTTTTAACTTCCTAAACTATGTCAACAACATACAGGCTTATGTGCCCACTCCAAAGTACCATTAGTGGAGTGTGCATGTTGTAATAACTGCCTTGCATCCAACTTCTAAATCTGTTCTATTTTTTATTTTCCATATTCTGCAGATCAGTAAGTGCATATGCCTGATGTCTGCTTCATCTTGGCAATCTAATGAATGCAGATGCTTAAATAAGTTGCGGCCGGGCACTGCAGGATAAAGCAATAAAAATATGTTATTGAAAAAAAATGAAATCTTGTGGTTAACATATTAGGTACTAAAAGAAAACAAAATTCTCATAATCCGCTAATGAGTAGGTGGGGAAACTCTTCTTTTTGTTGTCCAGTGATTAAAAATTATTTCAAGCCAAGAAAAACTATAATTATATAGCTTACACTGTGCAATCTAGTATCAACACGACCTGCCCCACTTCTCAAATTACCTACATCGATTACCTGGGACAACCGAAAAATTAAATCATGAATCCATATTAGCTCTCCCGAAAAACAAATTATTTGAAGCAGAATAATTGGCAACTGTTTACCACAGGTTATTATTTTCATGTCAACATTTTATTGGCAAACGTTTAGGAACTGTGTACATTTTGAATCAGGCAATAAACTGTATTATTCAGAACAGATCTATCGCAAAGCATTGTGAAATGTATACAACACCCGTGGTTGTGGTCACAATGAGGCTATGTCACAAGAGCACCTCCGCTGCAGTAGAGCAGGGCTTTTCAACCGTTTCAGAAATTGTACCACTTTTATCACATGAAAATTTTCAAGTACCACCAGTGATTTCGTAAGATGTCAACAACCCAATAAGTGAAAAAAAAAGGATAAAGTATGTACTATTAGTATTAATTATTATTATTATTTATTGTATTTTTAAAGCGCCAACATATTACGCAGGGCTGGTCGATGATTATACATACCGTGTTAACCAATATTATATTTGTGCCTGTGCTTACTGATAGAATCAAGTCAGATTCCATCTGAAGACAGTTCCTTTCTTTATTTTTTATACATGTCAATGAAAAAAAACGCCTTTTTCGCTCAAGTGTGTGGAACCAAATGGCAGTAAAGGTACAATAGCTTTTTCCCTCACTTCTGGGTGCAAATCTATCTCTAATCAGATTCAATTAGAGATAAATTTCTATTTGTGGAATTTGCCCATAATCTTCTGATGTATGACTTTAAAGTGGACCAGAACTCTTGCTCAGGACAGAAGGAAAACATAACAGAAATGCACCCTGGATGTTTTTAAAAAGTTTAGCCTGTGTAATTCCCCCTCTTTTGTGTCTAATCACTACTTGTAATTTGATCTCCCCCTCTGTCACATGACTGCCTATGGCAGATAAGCAGATAAGCCCATTTGAAAGCAAAGGCTGTAACCAATATGTCTGCTTCCATGAATCAGGAAGTAGAAACAGTGCAGATTTATTGCAGTATTTGTATCAGCTGTAACAAAGAAATGTTGTTTGTTTAAAGGTTTTTATGCTTTTGTGTATATTTTAGAGCAGAGAGGACGTTCAGGTCCACTTTAAGAAGTTCACCATTCAATGAGTATCTAAATAGAGCTGCCCACCCCCATCATAATGTGAATGAGTTGTTTATCCAAGCAGGACATGGCAGAGGCAGAGAGCTAATCTTGTTACTTGCTGTGCAGAGCAGTCACCCATCAGTGACTTCACTCCTAGCACTGCATATGTAACATCTGAATGAGGGAGGCCTGGTGCACACCAAGAGTGCTTCTGAGCGTCTTTCAAATCGCCAGCGATTTGAAAAGCGCTTGGCTAATGTTACCCTATGAGGATGTTCCAACAGCAGCATTGTGATTTTTTCAATAACGCAAACATGCTGCATGTAGCATTTTTTGGAGCGATTCATTCAAAAATCGCTTCACAAAATCGCACTCCCAAATTGCTAGTGATTGCTGTTGCGATTTTGGCGTGCACTAGCCCACAGAGTGGAGAAGTGGAGAGAGACTGAGAGTAGCCTGAGATGGAGCAGAGAGCTTATCTGTATTGCAGTCCCACACCACACGGAGGCTACTTGCCTGTAATAGGACTCCTGTCACTGCCAGTCTTTCACACAAGCTGCCAGCAGCCCTCCTGGAGTCTAGGGACTGTCAAAAACTTTTCAACCTGTTTAACACCTTATCAGCACATGCAATCATTATAACAATGGGGAGAGACCAGATAGATTTTTTCCATGGACCCTCCAGGCAAGCTCTGCACCATGCTGTATATATTTACCAGCTTGCCTGCCCTCTAATTGCTCTGTAATTGTGCTTTTATCAACTAGCCTAGTGCTTCACATTGTCTTACAAAAACAAACCTGAAAACACCAGGCACTGGACCAGCCTTAAATCACTTTTACCTTTGATCTCCCTGCAGCCACAGACACTTCCTTCTCATCTCCCTAGAGCGTACCACCTGGCCAGACGCAACGTACCACTGCTGGTACGCGTACCATGGGTTAAAAAGCACTGCTGTAGAGGATTCACATGAATGCCTGGATTATTTTCAGTGTTTGTTGGCACTAGAAAATAGAGTATTATTGTTTCCTTGCTAGCTAAAGCACTGGGAAAAGTCAGTTTTAGTGATCCTGGAATATACAGTGATTCCTCATTTGTTTTGTTTTTTCCAGTAAAGGCAGTTACCCAGCTTCATGAAGCTGTACCCCCCTACAATCAGCACAAATAAAAATTCCATCTTCTTTGGTTAGTGCTACATTTGTGCTAAAGGTCAAAAGTTCACTCAGTCACCCTACAATATTTCAAAGGCTGAGTGACGTTATGACCTTCATAAAATCTTGAATATCTCACAAACTATAAACATTAAGGTGGTCATACATGGTACAATTTTTCAATTAGATAATTTAGTTCGATTATTCCATTAGATGGAATATAAAGACTTTTCCAGCATGTCCGATCATTTTTCCAGAAAAAACGGGATAATCGCTCGAATTTCTTGATCGGAAATTTTTTTTTTCAACTTTCATTCAATTCGATCATTTAAATCGAATAAACGGGAAAATCGAACGTTTTTATTGTACCGTGTATAGTAGAGTTGGGCGAACTGTTAGCGCAACTGCAGCCGAACTGTTCGGCTGCCCAACCTGTCATGTGGCTGTGGCTCTTACTACTTCCGGGTCGCAATGACCCGGAGTAGTACGTCTGCGCTGGCCCGGCGGAGCGCGTCCTAGATCGCGCTCCCGTTGCCGGGCACTCTCTGCGCATGTGTGTGACGTCATGAGTGACGTCACACACATGCGCAGAGAGTGCCCGGCAACGGGAGCGCGATCTAGGACACGCTCCGCCGGGCCAGCGCAGACGTACTACTCCGGGTCATTGCGACCCGGAAGTAGTAAGAGCCACAGCCACATGACAGGTTGGGCAGCCGAACAGTTCGGCTGCAGTTGCGCTAACAGTTCACCCAACTCTAGTGTATAGCCACCATTAGAATGATAATTTTTGCAGCACAAATGAGCACAAACACAGCACTATCCAACCATATCAGTTTCATGTCCATGGAAAAATGGGCACCTGGTGAAGCTGATATAAGTCTAAACGGTAAATATCATTGTGAATAGGCCACCAGATGAAAATGAAAAAATATTTACAGTGGTACATGATGATAGTAAAAGATTGATAAGTTTAACCGATATTATATTACAACTAAACCTAACCCTACTCTCACACAGAACCCTCCCCCCTCCGACACCTAACCTTGGACCTGATGTCTAACCCTAAAAACCCCCTTCCTGCTGCCTAACCCTAAACTACCCTTCTTGTTGCCTAACTCTAAACCCCCCCTTCCTGACTCCTAACCCTAGAACCCCCCTTCTTGATGCCTAACCCTAACCCCCCCTTCTTGCATAACCCTATAACCGTGTGCATCAAAAAAAAGAAAAAATTACACTAAACACAAAGATTTCAATATTTATACCTTTGTAATTAAATGTGAAAACGATAATTTTCAAAAAAGAAAAATTGTTAAATTCAAAAGACCAAAAATTTCAATAACTGTAACTTTCAAAACAATAAAAACTACAAAAACTATAACTTTCTAATTTTCTCAAAACAAAACAAAAAAATAAAAAACTATAACATTATTATTATCACCAAAATGATATTTACTTCCATTGTACAGGAGCAGGATGATGTTATTGTCTGGGAAAAAATAGGTGCTAATATCTTCAAAATGAAAGCAGCACAAATCTTAAAGAAAACCTGTACCAAAAAAACCCTCTGGGGGATACTTACCTCGGGAGGGGGAAGCCTCTGAATCCTAACAAGGCTTGCCCTGTCCTCCTCCGTCCAGCCCTACAACCCCCTGAACAGCGGCAAGGCAAATATTTACCTACCACGATCCAGTGCAGGCGAAGTAGTGGCTCTTCATTCGGGCTCAGGCAGAAATAGCTGTGCCCGATCGTATCCGCTCTACTGTGCAGGCACGAGTTCTTTGCGCCTGAGCAGTAAAGCGGATAAGATCGGGGTCGGCTATTTCCGCCTCAGCCCAAACGAAGAGCCAGTACTACACCTGCGCTGGATTGTGGTAGGTAAATATTTACGCGCAGGCGCAGAACTTGCCAAGCCTTGTCAAGGAGGTATCGGGGAGCCAGCGCTGGATTCCCCCAAGCTACAGAGGACGGGGACACCTCATTGGGACCCTGAGGTCTTCCACCACCCGAGGTAAGTATCCCCCAGAGGGGTTGTTTTTTTGGGGGGTACAGAGTCTCTTTAATTTTTGCAGCACAAATGGACTCATACATAGCACTAACCAAACATGATGGATTTTTTATGTGTTTATGTGTGCTGATTGAGGGCCAGCTTCACTAAGCTTAGTTACCCTTATGAGATAATTCATACACCTTTTCTGAGAGAAGCATTTGAAAAAAGAAACCCAGCCCTCACATCTTTCCTCCACCTTTTTACATCTCCCAAGAGCTCTAGGACCTGCAGATATGGTCCTGGGGCTTGCTTGTGGAGTCAGAAGTTGCAATGCATACCTTGCATGGGAGACTGGGGGAGACCTATGGACATCATCAGCTTACCACTGAATTATGTTGTTTTTCCAGTATTTGAAGGCAAAGTTGAGTGTGCTCATCTGATGATTAGCTTATTCCTGTGTATACATTGTTAAAAATTGATGTAGCAATTTTTTTTTGGGTGAATGACATGTTTTAGAGGTTAAATTATAAAAGTTACTCCTATTCTTTGCCCCCAACCCAATGACATTTCATAAAGGCGTTTTTTAAACTGAGTGTGCCAATGCAATTAAAATTACAATCAAAGCCTCAGGAAAAAAGTAATTATGAAATGTTCCAATTAAATATTACCTTAAATAATCTATTAAGGAGAGAAATAGCAGATTAAAGCAATTGAAAATAAGTGTTAAAACTAAACTAAAGTAAAAATGAGCCTGCTGCACAGTCCTGCAAGTTTTGGTGTGCATCTCCTGGACCTGCATCCAATGTCTGGTTCACTAAATAACCGGATACCACTTTAAATACATATTTAATATGTGAAATTAAAGTGGTATTATATTGGGGCATGGCCTGAAGAGCATGGCGTGAGGACACATTTCAGGAGAGCTGTTGCTGGTGACTTCCCTTCCTACCTCCACCATCCTTGACCCTCATACCCTCCAACACCCTTCACCCCACTTCCCTAGCCTGGCCCTGGGCCTCACCTCTTTGTTCAACCTCTTCCTCTCCACAAGCACCTTCCTCAAACCCTTCAAACAGGCCACCATACTACCCCTGCTGAAAAAAACCCTCACTAGCTCTATCCCTACCCTCAAACTACTGCCGAATCGTCCTCCTTCCCATTTAGTGATGAGCAAAAATGCCAATATTCTTTTCATGAAAATAATGTTAATCTTGATTTTCAAGCGAAAAAGCCATTGAAAATAACTTCTGTTGAGATTTTTGCAAAAGTCAAAAATATAAATATTTCCAGTTTTTGAGGTAAACATTTTCAGAATAAAAATATTGTTTTCTTTTGCGCTTTTTGCAAATTAGTGTGGTAAAATATTATTTTACAAGCTATATTCGCAAAAATGTTCTCAAAATCGAATAACGCAAGTTCCTCGAATGCCTGGTCCACCGGCAGATTACCCAATACCTCAACACCAATTTCGTTCTTGACCCCCTACAATCTGGATTCCAACCTGCACACTTAACAGCCATTTCCAAGGTATTCAATGACTTTACCCTTGCCAAAACCAAAGGCAGTAACTCCATCCTGCTCTTGCTCGATGTCTCTCCGGCATGTGATACTGTGGGCAATCTCCTCCAGTCCCTACAATCCTTGGGCATCAAGGGGTTTGGATTTCCTCCTACCTCTCCAATCACTACTTCACGACCACCTTCAACAGCCCCTCCTCAACTTCTGCGTACATACTACTTCCAAACCCCAAAGATATGGGTGGGCTTGCCTTTCCTTCCTTCCATAAATACTAAGTTGCTGCACAAATTCAACAGCTTGCATATTGGTTTCAGTGCAACAATGGTTGTAATCTGGAAACCTATGGGTACCCCATTGCAATAAGTAATGACAACTTTGTGTTGGATATATTGCGTTGCGCTATGTCTAATCAGAGTATGCAACACGCCATTGTAGGCCAGACAATATTAATCTGGAAATGTTTAAAGACCTATTTGAATCTAAATAGGCTCAAGTGTCACAATGTCACAATCCCTCCCTCAGATAACTGACGCCCCTTCCAGATGTCCACTTCTGGTTAATAAAGGGATAGTCTTCCTTGGCTAAATTATCTGGTCAGAGAGACTCCTCTTTTGACGACCTAGTGTCACAGTTTCTAATCCCAGTTTCACAAAGATTTAGATATTTAAAACTTGCAAATGTTATGCGAACACAGTTCAGTGATTTTCCCATTATCCTCCATCACTCGCCAGTGCTTGACCTCATTAAAGATATTCTTATTGAACCCCTCATTGGCAGTATTTACAAGGTACTGATAAACCAATTTGCACTATCCCATACAAATCAATTCAAATCTAAATAGATTACTCTGAACAATGATTTAGATTATGAAGAGTGGAAGGAAGTTCTGTCAGCTGATAAATGTTCTTCACCAGAAGTGCGGGAGCAGCTTACTGAGCTATAACACTTTTGTTAAGCCTGTAGTGTTTCAGCAGCATTGTATTTTGGTCAGTGGTGTAGCCAAGGCGCTAGGGGCCGCAGTACGAGTTTTACATGGGGCTGCATCAAGCACTCTATACAGAACAATTGATATTGAGCACCAAAAGCTGTCAAGAACAGCCACAGTGTCAGAGACATGTATTAAAGAGAGAAGAACAGTTTATTAATGATAACCACTATGGGTCAATGCCTAAACCGCAACATCTTAATAACTGTGGCAAATTTGTGGCATGAAAAGATAGTGAACTGCACTTTTGGACATATTGAAACTCACTTGAATGTTTGGGTAGCCATATTGCTATTTTAAGATAACCAATTTAAAATCTTCTGGTCAACTTTGTTTTTAATACAGCAAGGCACCTTGTGTTTTATTTAAGACTTGAGTTTTAATGTCTATCTGCATGCATAGTGAAGGAAATTAACTATTCAGTATGTTTATCTTGCATGAGAATACTGTTCCATAATCCCAAATCTGAATCCTAAATACTTAAAAAGGGGTCAGAGACCACGCTTGCTAGAACAGAAAAATGTACGGTGTCACCAGCAGTAACCTTCTTTTTTAATTAACTCCTATTTCCACACGGAGGTAACCTAGTGCTAAGGCAGCAGCCTGCACCACTGCGGAAGCAGGCAGGAGTTTTCATCAGTCTGTTTTTTCTCAGAGAGATTTACACTTAATGAGATTTCTGTTTCAATGTTTTGCAGTGAGAGCTGCGAGCTGCTAAAGTTTCCCCTCAGCTGTTAAATGATCTAGAGAAGCATTAATTGGAATTGTTTGAAGAACTGGCTTCCTACATGTCCACTTTTCTATGTCTTGGGGGGTCTATTCAGCATTAGCAGTTCTGTGAAGGTGTAGCTGAAACAAAGAATAGCCCCCAGAAACTCAGGCAATGTAACTGCAGCTTCAATTTGCAAATGGCATCTGGGATGAAATGCGTATACTTTAACTAGAGAACAAAACCCATGTAGTGTTTCAGCCATTTTCCTCTGCATTAAAGATATACTCTATTCAAAACAGAAATGTATTTATTTAAACTAAACCATGGAATTCAGCATTCCTGATGTATAGGGAAAAGCAAGAGTGAAATTTACTAATTGCTTTTGCAGCAAATTGGCCTCGTCAAGTTTGCCTTAGGCGAGAACAAGAAAGTACTGCCCAGAGGGTGTTTGGGCGGGAAAAAAATCGGGAAGGAAATGTGGGAAACTCCCTTATCTTGGCCAATAACTCCTTCCCGCAATGTACCCCTTGTCCAAGCAACCAATCGGAAGAGATCACACCACAGGCAATTATAAAGGGGAAGAGGGGAGGAGGTTCTCATTCTGCCTTGCAATTTCAAGCTGTTAGTAGGGAGAGGGATAGAGAGATACATGCATCCATTTCAGGAAAAGTTAAACCAGGGTGTACTGTGTGCTGTGCTGTGCGCATATTACCTCTTCAGTCTGGCATTCATGAACATCTGACTATCTCCTCTGTAACACAACCCAGCCTGAAACCCTGTATTAATCTGAGACACAGCTATGCGCTTTGAGTCCTATGGGAGAAAAGCGCTTTACGAATGTTATTGTATTGTATTGTATTGTATATTCACATTTAATGTATACTCTACTCAAAACTAGTTACAGTATTGAATAAGTGACTGACTGACAGTGACAACTTAATTTGTCAGTAATCTGGTAAAAAGAAGAGCAAATAAATGGACTTACACAGGCGACCATGTAAAAAAGTAAAAAATAATGTTATTAAGCACAAATAATATAATAAACACACATTAAAGAAAAACCGGGACATCCTCCTGAATGGACCCAACACACATGTACAGTATATGACCTTGTGGTATGCCAATCAATACAAAGAACATGCAGGAAGATTCCACTCGTATTTTCTAGAGAGGGAATCCACGCTATGCATTGGTAATGTAGGAGAGCAAAAGTCTATAGCAGCAGCAATACAGACATTAAGCGCATTAATGCACGGCTAAAAGCCAAATATGTAGATGGTCTGGTGCAAATAAGCAACGCAGATGCACATAAGTGGAAGCATTATGGATGACTTGAAAAGGGGTCAGAGTGCCAGGTGATGTTTAGCACATCAAGGCCTCCAAGCCCATGCAGGTTGGTCAGAGAGGCCTGCCAACACTATGGGAAAGTTCAAATTAAAGTGTGCAAAACATGAAGTGCATGGGTATACTTGTGCATGTCCTCCGAATAAGTGATCCCAGTAACTGCATATCCAAGGGCTTAAATCCAGGGGATTTAGCTATAGATCCATAGCAAGAGACCAAAGATGGGGTCCAAGTGCAGGGGAGGAGTCCCAATAGTGAGATACAGGCTGGGAAACCAGACGCGCTTCCCCCGATATACTGGATCATCAGTGAATAGCAGCGTGGTGAAGAGTCTGTGTAGCATGGTTAAAAGCATGCAGCTGTCCAATCACAAAATGCTAGGTGGGAGGATGGAGGTCTCGAACTGCGATTGGATGTAGGACATTTACCATATGAATGCATACCAATTTTAATAATATCTCAATCCATCTATTTATGCATCTGTACTTGTATTTCTGGATGTCATGACTGTACAGTGTCTCAAACTTCTCATGTATATAAATTCCCCAATATTTGGTTTGTGCTATATTCATCGCTATAAAAGATGTTGGCGCAATATACATAAAAAAAATAACAATAAAAGTTGGGAGGAATTTCTGGCATACATTTAAAAAAGGCACCCGGTAAAAAGGGCAAAAGAGATTATTATTTATTATTATTATTATTATTATTGATTTATAAAGCGCCAACATATTCCATGGCGCTGTACAAAGTAAGAAACAAACATGGGGTACATAATACAGACAATGGTGTACACTAATATACAAGATACATAATTAGTGACAAAATACAAAAAATTATACAGCATACAGAATAAAAAATACAGAAGTGGTAATGACAGTGATAAAAGTAACATGATGAATAAAATGTATAATGATTTCGAAGACACAAAAGTGGGAGAGAGCCCTGCCCTTGCGAGCTTACAATCTAAAGAGGAGGGGTAGTATACGATAAAATATATAAAGGCAGTGTGTTTTAGGATACATAGTAGGAGTGCAATATGGTCTTATGACAAAGGGAAGTGGCTTAAGGTAGCGCATATGAGATGGCCATTAATAGAATATCGGTAAAATTACCAATATTCTACTTATTAATTCTGACAGTAAAATATCATAACCGATATTTTACTATGGTCTAACCTAACTCTACTCTCACACAGAACACTACCACTTCTAATGCCTAACCCTAAGACTCTCTGTTGGTGCCTAACCTTAACACTGGTGGTGTGTAGCCTCAACCCCCTCGGTGGGGGCCTAACCTTAACCCCCCCGGGGGACTAACTTTAACCTTTAACCCCTGCTCTGGTGTCTTAACCCCCCCATGGTACCCAACCTTAACTCCAAAGGAGCCCCCTACATACAATCCTAACACTAAAGACCCCCACCTCCTTAACCTAACTCCTGATATTTCTGCTGCCATAGGCAACAATGTTAAAGTTGCGATTGAACGCTATAAACGGTAAATAGTGGCTAATGCCTGCTATTTTATTGGAGGTCTCCAGACACCCAAATTACCATTTATAGCCACTAATTATGGCTTTAAACATTGCTGCCTATGGTGGTGCCATTTTTAACAGGGTGCCTTAGGCGCCCTTTTTACATGCTTTAGAATTTCCGCCATGAGGACACAGACAACAATAACAACATTACATTTCAATGTCATTCAGAACTAAAGAGAACAAAGTAGACTTCTAATTTAGGAGTATTTTTTTTTCCTATCATTAGTACACACAGATTATTGGGGCCAGCAGGAAGCTGAGTATAGCTATGTTTCCACATAACTGATGAGCATTCTCTTACCATATCCTTTGTGTTTTCTCTTTATTCTTTGTTGGCAGTACTGGACTTCTTTGTCCAGCTGATGAATAATATTTTGTATTCCAAAAAACAAATTGATCCATACTGTATTCATTAACCACTTGAGGACCGTGGGCTTTACCCCCCTTAAGGACCAGGCACTTTTTTTCCATTCAGACCACTGCAGCTTTCACGGTTTATTGCTCGCTCATACAACCTACCACCTAAATGAATTTTGGCTCCTTTTCTTGTCACTAATAAAGCTTTCTTTTGGTGCTATTTGATTGCTGCTGCGATTTTTACTTTTTATTATATTCATCAAAAAAGACATGAATTTTGGCAAAAAAAATGATTTTTTTTAACTTTGTGCTGACATTTTTCAAATAAAGTAAAATTTCTGTATACATGCAGCGCGAAAAATGTGGACAAACATGTTTTTGATAAAAAAAAACCCATTCAGTGTATATTTATTGGTTTGGGTAAAAGTTATAGCGTTTACAAACTATGGTGCAAAAAGTGAATTTTCCCATTTTCAAGCATCTATGACTTTTCTGAACCCCTGTCATGTTTCATGAGGGGCTAGAATTCCAGGATAGTATAAATACCCCCCAAATGACCCCATTTTGGAAAGAAGACATCCCAAAGTATTCACTGAGAGGCATAGTGAGTTCATAGAAGATATTATTTTTTGTCACAAGTAAGCGGAAAATGACACTTTGTGACAAAAAAAAAAAAAAAAAAGTTTCCATTTCTTCTAACTTGCGACAAAAAAAAATGAAATCTGCCACGGACTCACCATGCCCCTCTCTGAATACCTTGAAGTGTCTACTTTCCAAAATGGGGTCATTTGTGGGGTGTGTTTACTGTCCTCGCATTTTGGGGGGTGCTAATTTGTAAGCACCCCTGTAAAGCCTAAAGGTGCTCATTGGACTTTGGGCCCCTTAGCGTACTTAGGGTGTAAAAAAGTGCCACACATGTGGTACCGCCGTACTCAGGAGAAGTAGTATAATGTGTTTTGGGGTGTATTTTTACACATACCCATGCTGGGTGGGAGAAATATCTCTGTAAATGACAATTTTTTTTAATTTTTTTACACACAATTGTCCATTTACAGAGAGATTTCTCCCACTCAGCATGGGTATGTGTAAAAATACACCCCAAAACACATTATACTACTTCTCCTGAGTACGGCAATACCACATGTGTGATACTTTTTTGCAGCCTAGGTGCGCTAAGGGGCCCAACGTCCTATTCACAGGTCATTTTGAGGCATTTGTTTTCTAGACTACTCCTCACGGTTTAGGGCCCCTAAAATGCCAGGGCAGTATAGGAACCCCACAAGTGACCCCATTTTAGAAAGAAGACACCCCAAGCTATTCCGTTAGGTGTATGGCGAGTTCATAGAAGATTTTATTTTTTGTCACAAGTTAGCGGAAAATGAAAAAAACCAATAAAAATCAATTTCCGCTAACTTTTGACAAAAAATTAAATCTTCTATGAACTCGTCATACACCTAACAGAATACATTGGGGTGTCTTTTTTCTAAAATGGGGTCACTTGTGGGGTTCCTATACCGCCCTGGCATTTTACGGGCCCAAAACCGTGAGTAGTCTGGAAACCAAATGTCTCAAAATGACTGTTCAGGGGTATAAGCATCTGCAAATTTTGATGACAGGTGGTGTATGAGGGGGCAAATTTTGTGGAACCGGTCATAAGCAGGGTGGCCTTTTAGATGACAGGTTGCATTGGGCCTGATCTGATGGATAGGAGTGCTTGGGGGGTGACAGGAGGTGATTGATGGGTGTCTCAGGGGGTGGTTAGAGGGGAAAATAGATGCAATCAATGCACTGGGGAGGTGATCGGAAGGGGGTCTGAGGGGGATCTGAGGGTTTGGCCGAGTGATCAGGAGCCCACACGGGGCAAATTAGGGCCTGATCTGATGGGCAGGTGTGCTAGGGGGTGACAGGAGGTGATTGATGGGTGTCTCAAGGTGTGATTAGAGGGGGAATAGATGCAAGCAATGCACTGGCGAGGTGATCAGGGCTTGGGTCTGAGGGCGTTCTGAGGGTGTGGGCGGGTGATTGAATGCCCTAGGGGCAGATAGGGGTCTAATCTGATGGATAGCAGTGACAGGGGGTGATTGATGGGTAATTAGTGGGTGTTTGGAGGAGAGAACAGATGTAAACAATGCACTTGGGAGGTGATCTGAGGTCGGATCTGCGGGCGATCTATTGGTGTGGGTGGGTGATCAGATTGCCCGCAAGGGGCAGGTTAGGGGCTGATTGATGGGTGGCAGTGACAGGGGGTGATTGATGGGTGGCAGTGCCAGGGGGTGATTGATGGGTGGCAGTGACAGGGGGTGATTGATGAGTGATTGACAGGTGATCAGTGGGTTATTACAGGGAAGAACAGATGTAACTAATGCACTGGCGAATTGATAAGGGGGGGTCTGAGGGCAATCTGAGCGTGTAGGCGGGTGATTGGGTGCCCGCAAGGGGCAGATTAGGGTCTGATCTGATGGGTAACAGTGACAGGTGGTGATAGGGGGTGATTGATGGGTAATTAGTGGGTGTTTAGGGTAGAGAACAGATGTAAACACTGCACTTGGGAGGTGATCTGACGTCGGATCTGCGGGCGATCTATTGGTGTGGGTGGGTGATCAGATTGCCCGCAAGGGGCAGGTTAAGGGCTGATTGATGGGTGGCAGTGACAGGGGGTGATTGATGGGTGGCAGTGACAGGGGTGATTGATGGGTGATTGATGGGTGATTGACAGGTGATCAGTGGGTTATTACAGGGAAGAACAGATGTAACTAATGCACTGGCGAATTGATAAGGGGGGGTCTGAGGGCAATCTGAGCGTGTAGGCGGGTGATTGGGTGCCCGCAAGGGGCAGATTAGGGTCTGATCTGATGTGTAACAGTGACAGGTGGTGATAGGGGGTGATTGATGGGTAATTAGTGGGTGTTTAGGGTAGAGAACAGATGCAAACACTGCACTTGGGAGGTGATCTGACGTTGGATCAGCGGGCGATCTATTGGTGTGGGTGGGTGATCAGATTGCCCGCAAGGGGCAGGTTAGGGGCTGATTGATGGGTGGCAGTGACAGGGGGTGATTGATGGGTGGCATTGACAGGTGATTGACAGGTGATTGACAGGTGATCAGGGGATAGAGGTATACAGTACACAGGGGGGGGGGGGGTCTGGGGAGAATCTGAGGGGTGGGGGGGGTGATCAGGAGTCCCCAGGGGGCAGTTTAGGGTTAAAAAAAAATAGTGTTGACAGATAGTGACAGGGAGTGATTGATGGGTGATTAGGGGGGTGATTGGGTGTAAACAGGGGTCTTGGGGGGTGGGCAGGGGGGGGTCTGAGGGGTGCTGTGGGCGATCAGGGGGCAGGGGGGGGGGAGATCAGTGTGCTTGCAGACTAGGGTGGCTGCAGCCTGCCCTGGTGGTCCCTCGGACACTGGGACCACCAGGGCAGGAGGCAGCCTGTATAATACACTTTGTAAACATTACAAAGTGTATTATACACTTTGTATGCAGCGATCGTGGGGTTAACATCCTGCCGGCGCTTCCGTATGGCCGGCGGGATGTTGCGGCGGGTGAGCGGAGTCAGGCGCCGGCGGAGGATCGCGTCACGGATGACGCGATTGCTCCACCCATGCCCTTACAAGGACCGCCGCCTCTGTGGGTGAGCTGGTCCTTGCGGGGTCCGCTTCCCGGCCGCCTCTTAGGCGGTCGGGAAGTGGTTAAGGAAAAGCCTCTGGTATACAAACAAAGTGCATTACTAAACTAAAAATAGGGTAATATAAATGACCATGCATTTTACTTCCTTGGCAGTGCATTAATGGTGAACACTTGACACATAGGAGGGAAATGAACATGATAAATGTTCTTTACCTGATGCAATTATATGTATTGTATGAGTAGACAAGATTTATTAGATCAGTTAAAACTGGTACATTGGCAAAGCAGCTGGAGTTCGGTTCTTAAATAGCCATACAGCTTTCAGATACCAGGGGTCGCTTTTGGATCTGGTCAATTCGGCTATTACAAAGCAGAAAGAAAAAAAGTAGCCGTGGTCTGTCTTTCATTTCATAGTGACATCTGTGTATTGAGGTGTTTTAGAAACAAAGATTTTTAGTGAATCAGTATCAGTTTAAAGTATATGTCATATCAGGCGCGAGAAACTGGATGTGCAAAAGCAAGTTGTGCTTTTCTATGACTCCCCTCTGAAGAGTGACCGCATGGGATCTTCACAACAACTCTTCAAAGACCCGAAAACAAATATTGTTCAGAATCATGGTTTAGGGGAAGGCAAGCTATCTCAGAGGTTTAAACTGTCAGTGTCAACTACTGTACAAGGAATGTAATCAGGAAATGCAAGGCCACAAGCACAATTGCTCTTTAAGGATACCTGAGCATTCATAAATTGTAATTACATAAATGTAAATTGTAAATCCTCATGCCCTCTGCTCCTCCCGTTATCCTCCGGCCCCCTCCATTATCTTTTAAAGGTCCTCCTAAGGCTACTTCTGGGTCGTTCAGGTAGGTAAGTAGTGCACAGGCGCCGCCAGGCAACAGGTGTCCTTGATTGTCCGCCTGCAGCCGAGTGTGCTCTGCGCATGCGCATGACTACATAGTGCTCAAGTGCAGAGGGCTCCTGGCCACGCTCCCGCGATCAAGGATGCAAGTGGCCAAGCAGCGTCTGTGCACTACTCACCCGGCTGACCTGGAAGTAGCTTTGGAGGGCCTTTAGAAGATAATGGAGGGGGCGGAGGAAAAAGGGGGGAGCAGTGGGCATGAGGACTGCTTTCTACACATGCCTGCTCCCTCTATTTTTACAATTAACGAGCGCTCAGGTATCCTTTAAGATCAGGTCTGACAGGCCAACCAAAATAACCACAGGAGGATATGTAGAGGATTTTGAATAGTTACAGACAACCCACCGATCACCTACACAGATTCGCAAAAACATCTTGCTGCAAATGGTGTATCTGTACATTGTTCGGCAATTCAGTGCAAATTGCACAAAGAACATCTGTATGGCAGAATGATGAGAAAGAAGCCCTTTCTGCACTCACGCCACAGAGTTGCTTGTTGTATAAAAAATCTAATTTAGACAATCCAGATCCATTTTGAAACAAAGTACTTTAGACTGATAAGACAAAAGTACCGGTATAGGTATTTGGTATTAACAAAAAGTGTTTTACATGGCAGAAGAAGTACACATTCCAAGAAAAACACCTGCTAACTAGTGTCAAATTTGGTTAAAGGATTAGACAATCTTAAAAATTAAAATATATGTTAAACATATACAATTAAGAAGTAACCACAAGGAAACACACTAATGTCCAGCGCTCAAATCCAAACAATAAAAATCCACTTCTGTGTCAAAGTCTGTCTCCCTGAGCCGCTCTCCAAAAGGGTTAGATAAACAAGTGCTCTATGGTGCATTACCAGACAAAAGTTTTAATTCACGCAAAGTAAGCTTCTACTTACAAGATTAAAAAGACAAATTTGCACGTCTCAAAGCCAGGATGCATCTCCCCTCACTCCAAAGCTGTGAAAACCGCCCGGCTGTGGCCAGCAGCATGGCGTCCGGTATTCGGGAAAGTCCACTCACTGGAGGGGGGGGCGTGTCCCGGGGTACAACGTGCCTCTAGCGTGATGACGCGTTTCGGCATCACTGCCTTCGTCAGATCACACTAGGGCACAGGCACGGTCGCATTAAATGCATTTAGTTCCGACCTGCCATGTGTTGTTATAGTGATGACAGAGGCGCAGGGTTTCTAATGTCACTACAGCGGCTGGTTTTGCCCGCCGTGTGTTGCCGTGGTAATGGTGGGGGGCGGAGCTATGAAGACGCGGCATCTGCGTGTATATCGGAGTTTAAAAAGGAAAGGGTCGTTTTTACTTGTAGCTAGTAAACGTTTTTTTTACAATATAATAATTCATGAGGTAAAGATAAAAATTATAAAATATATATATAAAGAACAATCGGGAGACACCGTATAATACGTATATAAGAGCTGGTCTCGCAGGTGGAACTTAGGCGAGGGCTTGAAGGTAAAAGACCAAGATGAATACTATAGATAAAAATGGTATTGGACAGTGGGGGAAGGGAATGAAAAAGTGAAAAATATATAATGTATATAAAAAAGGAGCCACGCTGTGGGGTAACAGCCCAAGGTGTCCACCCTTATCACAAATAAAAATACACATATATAAAGGAGTGAAATTGAATGCAATATTATTCTGCACCCTCAAATGGATTCAAATCATAAAACATCATACCAGATGAAATAATGATATACAATGATACAATCATTATATTTTATGCACAATGAATAAAATTGGCAGTGGTGAAAGGCTAAGATGGGAATTTGAATGGAGAAGGAGGAATGTAAATAAAATAAAAACATGGAAATAAGATAAAAAAATGGAAATGAATGGATGTTTGTGTCTGAAAAAACAAACAAAAAGAACATGCAAGTGTCATATCATTAGTAAGACTACTAGGACTACTATCTAAGCCTTATTTCGGAGTTATTGAACTACTGCTATTAGCATGGTTACTCACCACTCCCTTAAAGGGAACTTTAACTAAGAAGGATATGGATGTTTCCTTTTAAACAAACCCAGTTGCTTGTCAGTCCTGCTAATCTCTTTGGCAGCAGTAGTGCTTGATTCACACACCTGAAACAAGCATGCAGCTAATCCAGTCTGACTTCAGTCAGAGCACCTGATCTGCATGCTTGTTGAGGGGCTGTGGCTAAAAGTATTAGAGACACAGGATCAGCAGGAGAGTCAGGCAACTGGTATTATTTGAAAAAGAAAAATCCACATCCTTCTCAGTTTAGGTTCCCTTTAAGAAACAAATAGATAGCATGTGTGAACTGCAAGAAAAATATGAAGGACAACTCAACAAGGAGGAAAAAGAGATACATTTTATCCAACATTACATGATCATCTTACATATAGGTTATTCAAGGCTAATTCAAGGCCTTCGTTGAGGCCACCAGGGGATAGAGAGTCAAGCTTGAAAATCCAAAAGATTTCTCTTTCACAAAGTTTTCTGTACCACATTCCTGTATTTATGGTTTTTGGAATTGTTTCCAAACCAATAATTTTTAAAGATTCCACTGAACTCTCGTGGTATTGTTTAAAGTGTCTGGACACACTATGCTTCTCGTTTCCTGCTAAAATATTGCGTTTATGTTCGCCCAGTCTCTGTCTTAGTGGTCTGGTGGTCCTACCTACATAAAATTTAGGACAGGCACAGGTGAGAAGGTAGACCACATAGCCACTACTGCAATTAATAAAATCTTTAATCGGAACAGGCTGAATCTTATTGTCTCTGAACTCTTCTACTCGGTGGCCCAAAAACAGGCAACATCCACATCTTTTCACATGGCAGCTGTAATTACCGGTAACAGTGGGGAACATGCTGTGGTTAATTTCTACTTTTCTAACATTACTAGGTGCAATATTGTTCTTTATAGACCTTGCTTTTTAAAAATTACTCCTGGTCTTTTTGGGAGATCATTTTTTAGAAACGGATCCTGGCCGATTAAGGGCCAGTTTTGTTCTATAATACATTTAATTTTCATGGATTCCTTGTTATAAGTGGTAATAAAATTAATATCATTCCCACTTGTTTCCTCTTTTATGATGGTGGGTCTCTCTGTTTGTTTAATGAGCTTTGTCATGTACTCTGACATTACTATCAGTGGTGTAAACCCCTTTTCAATGAATTTTTCAGTTAGTATAAGCCCTTGTTCCTTATAGTCTTTTGTTAACGTACAATTCCTCCTGAGCCTGCAAAACTGGCTCCTAGGAATATTGGAGATCCATTTTCTATGGTGGCAACTGGATGGGTGTAGTTAAGAATTACCTGCTGTCGGCTTAAAATGGGTCTTTGAGCAAATGGCCTTTACGTCGTTGGTGTATAATTCAAGGTCTAGGAAAACAATTTTGTCTTTTGACAATACACTTTTGACAATACACTGGTGAATGCAAGGCCAAACCCATAAAAGCGTAAAAACAACCTTTTCCTTTTTAAACACCGATATACACGGCAGATGCCGCGTTTTCATAGCTCTGCCCCCCTGCCGTTTTCATGGCAACACACGGTGGGGAAAACCAGCCGCCGTAGTGACATCAGAAACCCCACCCCTCTGCCATCACTATAGCAACACATGGCAGGCGGAACTAAACGCATTTAATGCAACCGTGCCTGTGCCCTAGCGTGATCTGACGAAGGCAGTGATGCCAAAAGGCGTCATCACACTAGAGGCACGTTGTACCCCGGGACACGCCCCCTCCAGTGAGTGGACTTTCCCGAATACCAGACGCCACTCTGCTGGCCACAGCCTGGCGGTTTTCACAGCTTTGGAGTGAGGGGAGACGCATCCTGGCTTTGAGACATGCAAATGTGTTTTTTTAATCTTGTAAGTAGAAGCTTACTTTGCGTGAATTAAACATTTTGTCTGGTAATGCACCATGGAGCGCTCTGTTTTCTTTCTAGATTGCACTTGTTTACACTTAAGAAGTACAGAGTGTGTCTTCCAGCGTAAAATGAGCCATACATTTTTTCTATGTTGTTATGTTGCTGTCACTTGCAGTAGGTAATAGAAATCTGACAGAACCGACAGGTTTTGGACTAGCCCATCTCCTTATGGGTGGTTCACAGGGATGTCTTTATTTTTAAAATGCACTTAGTGAATGGCAGTTGTTCCATCCAACTGCCAAAAAAAGTGTAAGGGGAGCATCTTTGTATAAATCTTTTTCAGTGAGGGTCTTTATAAAGAATAAAGGCCATGCTGAGAATCCACTATGGAGAGATAGACTAACTCAAAACCTGTCAGATTTCTACTACCTACTGTAAATACCAGCAACATAGGAGAGAAGTGATTTATGGCTCATTTTGCTCCAGAAGAAATGTACTACTTATTTGTGTGTGTTTTAAATTTTAAGATTTTCGCAACAGTTCCTCTTTAAGGTTTCATCATACTATGGGACTGTGTGGCTTGTTCAGGGACTGGGGCCCTTGTTAAATTCGAGAGTCTGATTAATTCAACCCAATATCAACAAATTTTGCAGAGTAATGTTCAAGCTTTGCTTACAAAGTTGGAGTTATGCTTGGGTTGGATATTGCAACAAAACAATGACTCAAAACACAGGTCGAAATTTATGCAGAGAGTGAAATACTAAGTCCTGGAATGGATGTCACAGTCTCCTGACTTTAAAATCATCGAAAAATCTATGGGATGATTTGAAGCAGTTTTTCCATTAAATGTAAATTTGATTTAAATTTGTATGGAAGACTGGTGAAAAAAATACCTTCTTTCAAAATTCAGATGCTCATCAAAGACTGTAGGAGCCAACTAGAGACTGAAACAGTATATTTGCAAAAGGAGACTCAATTAAGTATTGATTTCATATCTATGTTGGGGTGCCCAAATTGCTGCTCCTGTCTAATTTTGTTAAGATGCATAGTATTTTCTGTTTATTGAATACATTTTATTTTGCTGTAGAGATGCTGCTTCAATAACAATCATAATAGAAAATTGTAATTGTGAAAAATGAAGTGAAATTTGACATAATTATGAGTATATGCATAATTTTCAAAATTATTTTTGTTATAGCTACTTCGTAATCACACACAATTTTGTGTAATTCCAACCAATTACAATTGATACATTTTCACGTAATTACGATAAATCACGAGAAGTTACAAAATCACGAGTATATACGAAATTAAACAAAATTACAAGTTAACGCAGAATTATGATGTGACATTACCAATTATGACCAAATTAATTATGTGTTCGCTGCAAATTACAAATTACGCTTTCACATCGTAATTGCAAATTATGGTGCAAAATTACACATATGTGATATTTGGGCTCGTCATTGCTCCATATGTCTCTCACTTCGAGTTCCCTTTAAAACACATACGGTATAGTGTACTTTCCTTGTTTTTTAGTAGAAGAATGACTATACACACTGAGCAGCAGTAAAGTGTTGATATTTAATCCTCCTGTCACTGTCTCAGACTCCTACACTAGCTAACCTAGCACACAGCAGCCTGTAGCAGTACATCACCTACACCCACACTGCATTTAGTCCTTTGCTTGCAAAATCTAAGAGGAAAAAATATGTTCCTGCTCCTCCCCGTCCTGATTTATAAACCAAGGCTGCATGAGAGAGCCAGAGTAGTATGGGGAACCTCACCCTATGCCCACCATGCCCACCAAACGTGCACAACTGAACATGGGCTTTGTTTGACTTAGTTTCCTTATGCTTCAATGGCTCTTGAATGTTCTTGGGGTCAAAGTTGTTAACATTGAAATAACAAGCCTAGTCACTAGACTGTCTCTAAATCACCTCATTAGCATTGTCCCTCAATGCTCACCCATGGCACCAGAAACAGGAGTACACATATGATTAAAGAGTATATTTTTAAATGGATTGTTGTTACCATCTGTCACGTAGGACTGGGATTGGATAACACTGATTAGTTGCATTCCTGGGAATCAGCTTTAAAGAAAATCTGAAGTTAAAATAAAAATAAAAAACAGAACCTCACCTAAGGAGATGGAAGGCTCTGGGTCCTACATTCCCAGTCTCCTCACCGGCCCCACATTCCCTGCAAGTTCCCACGTTAGCAGTCTCTGACCCATGGGTTGGAGACTGCTCTCTTCCACTTCTGGTGGGCTTCTGAAGGCACTCGGGCTTCTGAAGACAGGCCGCTCTGCATTGTGTACGCGTGAGCACCCTCTCTCACGCACTCATGCATGGGCAGCGTGGGAAGGTTCTATAGAACCCAGAGCCTTCCCTCTCCTTAGGTAAATATCTGTTTTTTATTTTTATTTTTCTACAGATACTCTTTAAGCAAACATGAATGCTTTCCTATTGCCAGTAACTAAGCTCCAGAGGGCTGTCATTTGCAGTTGTGGCAAGTAACAGAGTTCACTAGCAGTTTTGCAAACATTGGTTGTTGCATCTAAATTATATGCTGGATTGCAATTGGTCTTTTCATCCTTTGACTTAAAGGACACCTGAAGTGAGTGGAATGTGAAGGCTGCCATATTTATTCCCTTTTAAACAATACTAGTTGCCTAGCTGCCTTGCTGATCCATTTCCTCTAACACCTTTTAGCCATAGACCCTGAAGAAGTATGCCAATTAGATGTTTCTGACAAGAAAATGTCAAGATTAGCTGCATGCTTGCTTCAGATGTGCGATTCACAAACTACTGCAGCCAAAGAGATCAGCAGGACATCCAGGCAACTAGCATTGTTAAATAAAATTTAAAATAAATATGGCAGCCTCCATAAATCTCTCCCTTCAGGTTCCCTTTAAATGTTTTCATATTCAGAGAATAATAGGGTGTTATTACATAGGGAATTTCTCAGTACAGTAAAATGTAGCCAAGTATAGCTAAATTAGAAAGAATCCCTGGGAAATACTTTCTATACAATCACATAATTGGCTGTCCCTTTTCACAAAAGGCTGCTTTTCCACAGAACATTCTTGAGCAGAAATGTTACTAGACCGTCTTGGCATTTCAGCGTTATGTGCACTCAGAAGAGCACCTAGCATGATTTCCTGGCTCTGTCAGAATAAACCTCCCACAGCACTGGTAGTTTCCATGGCAACCTCCAATGTCAGGAAAAACTTTAAAAAAAAATGTATATAAACACATACAAACAAATGCACACAGCTCAGTCACTTTAGATCCTTCCATCTTTTCATGGCACCAATTCTTGTGTTATTCCTTAAGGAAAATGTATCATCATCATTATTTGCTTTGGTTGTTCATAGAAGAGACACTTGAGTTTCAGACTATGAAAATCAATGATTTCTGTGAGTTTACACTGTTAGATTGATTATAATTTAAACATTGTTTGTATATGTGTATTCATCTAACATTGCTTTAATATTTTGACAGCTTCATCAATTACACTCATTCATACATCACAAACTATTGTATGCACATCGAAAGTAGGCAAAACTGTTGTCCTATACCAGATTTGTGGAGGGTTCTATTCTGTCCAGAGTTTTGTAAAGGTGTAATGGTGGCCATACATGGTACAATTTTTTCATACAATCTTACCATTTCTATGTAGTATAAGGGTAAATTAAGTGAATATACTGAAAGGAGAATGTATGCAGTTCCCTTATATTACATAGAAATGGTAAGATTGTATGAAAAAATTGTACCATGTATGGCCACCATAAGAATTACGTCTGCATTTCTGTTAAAGCAGGTGGCTGGGATTTCTTCTGCAGTAGACCTTATGGTAGGGACTAATCAACTGCTTAGGTTTGCCTTGTGGATGATCCAGCTCTTCCAGGAGGGTTGTGAAACTGAAACAGCTAGCCCGCTGCTTAACTCCTAGTATATTCTTAGGGAGAAAGTTGTTTCCTGGGGATAAGATGGATGCATGAACAGCCATAATCCCAAGCTGGTGCAAGTAAGCACAAGCAGTCTGCATGGATGGGAGTGAGGGGGGTCACATGACTTACAAAACCGATCTAGACACTAGAAGATAAGTATGAGAGCTTGCTAGGAATGCTGTTGTAACCTGCTTCATCTGCTACTGGGGTTACCAGTCTGCCAATAGTGGAATTCTACTATTCACCAACAGGTGGCTTTTCACTTCATTGGACTGCAGACGTTGATGTATTGAGTCTGGACTTCAGTTAGTTTAGCATTTTGCATCTGGTGTTTTCCTGCTCCTCTCTGAATATTGATCTACTGGTACCTTTGCTTGCTTTTAACTCATAATTCAGATATTGTATATTGTGGGCACTTTGTATATGCAGTGGTTAGAGAGAGAAATGGGGTGGTTGGCCCAACTGAGTCTGAACACATAGATGATAAATATGGAAATTAATATAATGCAAAAATCAAAAATCAATAGTAGTTTACTCATAATGTTCACAGATCACTATGCAATGTTATACCAGCTATATACCAGCTAGTTACTAGTACTAGCAACTAGTCACAGCAACAGTTATCTGCTAGTGACTTCATCATTTGTATGGTGTTGTGCTTACTGTTCGGACTGTTATTTGTAATAAATCACCTTTAGCTCCGGCACCAGCAACTCATCAGAGCTGCAACTCACAGCGACAGCATACAGGAGATAGAGCGGATACAGCCTTCTTCACCTTTCAAAGGGGTTTATTAAGCATCTTGTGTTACAGTTTGATTTCTTCAAAGTATAAATAGTCTTTCCTATGTCCTATGTACATCACATATATTTACAGCATACATACAGGAAGCTAGTATTCTAACTAGGAAGCATAGAGAGCCGGATAGCTGGAAAGTAGAGTGCCCCCCTTTTCCCTCCGTGCTCCCTCTTTATATGAACCAGAAAGAGTTAAATGTGACCTCACTGAGCCATCTATGATTGGTTCAGATCCCTTGTGATGTCAGGACACACACCTACTCGATTAATATTCAATAAGATATTATGCCCTAGTTGCAAGAATGTTGTTTTATAAATATGGCCCATGTTGATTGTTCCCGTAGTCCATTTGTCTGGGGCAGTGTAGGCCTAAGACCTTGGACTAGGAACATCTTCTCAGTATCTGCTTGTATCATTTGCTTCAAGCAGACACTGAGATGCTTCTGCCTGCATCACGAAAACCTCTATTTAAAGGTATATTCTGCGAACAAGCCTTTTACCTAAAACTCAGTCCAAATAACTGAGGCCTACTTAAATTATAACAATCCCCCCTAAAAAGGCTTGACCCGCAGATCCCAGCTTCTGAACCTAACCGTACCTGGTTCCTTTCTTTATGTTTCACTTTTCGATGTTCGTGCTCACACAACTTCTCTGCTCTAGGCGATTACCCCTGGAAGAGAGAGAGCAAGACCTCTTGGTCTTCCTGTAACCAGGCTCTCTGAGGAGGCCCTACTTCTATGTCCCTCTATACCACATGCTCAGCATTTGCGTCACTTGCGTATCACTCACAAACTTGCATGACCACAGAAAAGTGAAACTTGTGTGTTTGTTACTCAATGGAGCAGTGCTAGGTGCCTTCTAAAAGAGCGCCTTTATACAATCAGCTCCATCACTGGTACTACTAAACCTATACCTGTAACCCTGCATATCCCTTAATTTAAAAATATTGGTTCATGAGATTGTTTATGAGGCACCAATCTCTGAACCAGGTTAATTTGTTTTACGTAATTTTAACACACAACCTCACCTGGATAATGATGCCTAAAGTTGTCATCCCCATCCAGACGACCAGTGGGTGTCGGAAGAACTTTGGAACTGCAGAGGCCCAGTCCGAGTGTCCCTGGAACATCACCGGAACCTTTGTCCACCAGGTCAGACTGGAACTCACCTGCTTATTTTTGTGTTCTACCTCGTTAAGATCACCTGTATCATGGTGAAATCTTACCTCTAACTTAGTGTACTGTTTGTTTAACCTTTGTAACAAAATGTGGTCGTTTTGGATCAAAACCTGTTCCCCTTCGTCCCATGTCATGTTCTCTTTCAGGACGGGAACTACACGTGAAACTTTGCACTTTAGAGTTCTCTTAACACTTTGAGAAATAACGTCATCCAACCTGGATGACTGGATCCATATGGGATCTCCGCTCACCCAATATGTTCCCCTTGTAAACTCCCCCTTATCGGAAAACTTATGAGAATATACCTTAAATGTATCCTTAGACACTATGTTAAAAAACCAAACCTTTCCTTCAGCCACCGGAACTATCAGTTTGGCTTCAGGGTGGATATTTTGAATGGTAGCCTCGCATTCTGCGTTATTGAGCCTGCAGGCTTCTTTACTAAATTTGACTTGCCCCGGCCAACGCAGGTACTTCTGCAAGACTTGCCCGCATGAGGACAACTCTACTTGTTTCACCTCCCCGTCTAGCACCAAAAAAGGTTGACCTCTCAGGTCCTGGTGGAAGACACGGGTTGAGGTGGGAACTAAGGAAGTGGCGGTGACTAAAGGAATGTTGCACCGTTTCCATTTGTTCACACAAACATCTCGAAGCTGCCATGCAAAAGATCCTTCTCCAGAAAAATCGATATACCTCCCCTTGTCCAATCTCAGTTGCACAGGATCTTTAAGCATCTCCCTGACAAAATATGCCCCCAACTGTCCTGATTGGACCTCTTCCCCCCCTTATGTCCTGAGGCACAATATGTACCTGAGGTCGGGAAGACTGTACTCTCTGCAATCTTTCAATTAAGAGTACCTCTTCACTTACCCACCTAGCATGAGGTTAAGCGGCTGCATATGGACTGTGTAATATCGTCCCCTGTTGTGACCCGTGTAATGTGAATGGGGTTCCCTGGGTTGGCTTTCCCTCCCCCGGGACCGCTCTCCCCACCCTCTTTATCACCTGGAAATGTGGCTTGATCTCGATTTTTACTTCTTGTTTCGAGAACCACCAACCCTCGGCTTTCCAGTCTTTACGTGTGTATAGTTGTTTCAGAGGCACTCTTTGTTGGTAGCTCCAGAGTGTGATGTTGTCCCCCGCGTCTCTCCGGCAGGAGAATTGACGCCTCCTACTCGTTCCTCTCCAATCTGGAACCATCTCATTCTGCATAACCAAGACAAGGTACCCCTGAATCACCCACTCCACCTTTTGCATGTACCCATTGTACTGCAATGTACCTTTTAACAACTCTTTGGATCGGTGCATCGATTCTGGGAGTGTGGCATTCAATAGCAGATTTACACTGCCTTTCCAGTCACCCTGCCAGCACACCTGACCTTTCAGACCTTTCACCCACATTGTGCCATGAAATTTGTTTTCTCCTGGCACAAGTGCTCTTTTCCTCCATCCCTGCTTGGTCCATCTGTGCCAATCAGAGGGAGGTGTGAAAGGATCAGTACCTCTGTCACCCAACATCAACATGTTTGGGCCTTGCATTCTCATTAACCCCTTATTATACATGAGAATGTCCTCTCTTCGTTCTCCTAGGACGAAATGGCAACCTAGGATCACCATCAGCACGGTACTCTTCATCATAAAAGCACCACCTTGGGAAAGAAAAACATTAGCAATTTGCACTATGCTTTGCTCAGTCAGTTTTTTCAGACGTTTTCCGATCTCAGGAATCTCGTGTTTTAGTCTCTTTTCAATTTCAGGAATCTCGTGTTTTAGTCTCTTTCCAATTTCAGGAATCTCGTGTTTCTCCAAACTTAGATTGGCATCTGGAACCTTTCGCTTATCCGACTGACATCTCCATCTTTACTGCCAGCACTGCAGCTGTCTCAATTCCATATTGCCCAACTCCTGAAATCAAAATACAAACAAATCAATTCTTATTAATGATTTGGGTTTATGCCCTGCGGCTTGTACTCTGTACACTTTAAATGGATCAATATCTACCGTAATTGATCTTGTTTCTTTATAGTTTACTTGAACTTTATTAACTTTTTGATTATGGGAAGGCTCTAAAGCTCTCTCCCTTACTTTATGTACCATAGCAGAAGTACTTATCTTGTTACAATGTGCTTCCCTCGGATCTCACCTTTTGAAGCACTGACCTCTACATCCCCCCTGTACATACTTCGGCCGCAACGCTGACCGCAGTATGTACTGAGTAGGGACCACCTGCCCACTACTGCAACGCGCAGTTGAGCTTGCAATGTTCTTACCCCTTTTAGGGTACTTACCTAGGACTTCATATATCGCAACCAGTTCTGCCGGAAGTCCTATTTGTGAACCAATCGGCAATGCTACTACCTCTGCACTTGCCCCAAAAACAAACACAGCTACTTCCTGTAGGAAGGTGTGCTTTCTCTGTTAACTAAGCAGAACCCCATCCAGGGATTCACATGACAGTTTACTACAACTGCATGGGAGTCTCTGACTCCTGACTGTGTAGGGGATCCTAGATTGAACATAGGACTACCACCCCCCAAATACACTGTCACACTATACACGGCAATCTCGCCCCTTGTACTGCTGTCAGTCCTGTGCATTGTGTGAACGCTTGGTACGAGCTGGAAGAAGAAAAAAATACCTTTTGACCAATCCGCAGACGCAAAAACCGCACAAACTGCCCAGCCTTGACCTCTGTCAAACTCTGGCTTTGTCCCGGACAAAAACCGAAAAACGCTTACCGCTCTGTAACGTTCCGACAGACGGCTCGATTGGTCAACCCTTTTTCTGTATTATTTTCTTTTTTTTTCCATTGCTCTGTACCCTTTTATCCCCCTGACCTCTATCGGGGAACTCATGTGACAGTGAATAAAATCACTACCGGCACCCCCCCTGATATGCTCTAAGTTATATGAATGCATACCCAGGGAGCCGCTTCCTATGTCACCAGTAGCCATCTGACAGCTACTGTGCTTCCCTTGTCTGATGTTCTCCCACTCAAATTGTGGCCACACTCCGTGGAGTTATATCCCAGCTTCACTTGCTCGTCAGGGTGCTTCTGTATTAGCCCAGCACTCAGCATAGGAAACAGCAAACACCTATGGGTGGTACCATTCCCACAGGCCCTACTGAATTTCCCATGCTCTCCTCCTCCACTCCTACCTCCCTCACTGGGGGCGGGGGTGAGGGTTCGTCCCTGGGCTCAGAAGACTCTCCCATTAGAACGTCATGACTGCCTGGGATCCTCCCCCCTGAAGCCTGGGACACCATTTTGAGTCATGGAACATCAGACAAGATGGCCGCTATGCAATCTCCCATAGCAAACTCTATGCATGTATGGAAAGAATAAAACAGTTAGAAAAAACATTGCATGCACACTTTAGCATATCACATTGCAACAATACAACTGAATGTAACACACAGCTGAGGAAAAAACTCTGAACCAGCGCACGCAGCAAGTACGCTCTGGAATGTTACACACCTCGAACATTAATCACCCCTCCCACACGAGAGGGCATAACTCATAACCGTACGAACGGAACTACTAGTGAAAGCGCAGCTTCATATCCCTCTCTCAGGAATGCGAAACGAAAAACCTCACTAAACAGATAACTCATGGACAAGAAAACATTTTCGCTGTTATGCACGCCTTACTAAGCTCGAACTGTAATAAATCACCTTTAGCTCCGGCACCAGCAACTCATCAGAGCTGCAACTCACAGCGACAGCATACAGGAGATAGAGCGGATACAGCCTTCTTCACCTTTCAAAGGGGTTTATTAAGCATCTTGTGTTACAGTTTGATTTCTTCAAAGTATAAATAGTCTTTCCTATGTCCTATGTACATCACATATATTTACAGCATACATACAGGAAGCTAGTATTCTAACTAGGAAGCATAGAGAGCCGGATAGCTGGAAAGTAGAGTGCCCCCCTTTTCCCTCCGTGCTCCCTCTTTATATGAACCAGAAAGAGTTAAATGTGACCTCACTGAGCCATCTATGATTGGTTCAGATCCCTTGTGATGTCAGGACACACACCTACTCGATTAATATTCAATAAGATATTATGCCCTAGTTGCAAGAATGTTGTTTTATAAATATGGCCCATGTTGATTGTTCCCGTAGTCCATTTGTCTGGGGCAGTGTAGGTCTAAGACCTTGGACTAGGAACATCTTCTCAGTATCTGCTTGTATCATTTGCTTCAAGCAGACACTAAGATGCTTCTGCCTGCATCACGAAAACCTCTATTTAAAGGTATATTCTGCGAACAAGCCTTTTACCTAAAACTCAGTCCAAATAACTGAGGCCTACTTAAATTATAACATTATTGGTGCTGTGATATACAAGGAATGGAGGAATTACCAAATTCAGGATCTGACAAAATTCTTAAATTTTGCATGGAATTCCAAACAAATTGCAAATTTCACAGATCCAGAGTTTGCACTGCAATATTGCAATGAAATGTTTTTGCGTATATTTTCACACTAACCAAAAGATTAGTTGTGGTTACTGTGACTTTGTGAAATAGCCTACAATTTGGTTCAGAATCTTTGCATTTTTGCATAGAATTTTCTCATTTATGTCCTGAGCATGCTCAGTAGACATGTTTTACTATTTTGGCAAAAAAAAAGCATTAATGAATTACACAAATGTAATTGTGTGTACTGTTTGGAATTTAACTGTTGGAATTCCATAAATTTAGATTTTCAATCCAAATTGTGAAATTCCAATGCAAAAGTTTTTGCTCTCATTTCTATTTGTGCCTCAGCCAATTGTTTCCCATCTTAGACAAATATTTAGCCCCTAAATATTCAATTGTCACAAACATTGCTATGGATGTTAGGAACTCCTGAAGGAACATACCACAAGTGTTACCCTGTAGATCCAAAGCTATAAACACATTTTGGTATGAAAAAGCATTTTGTAAAAGCAACAGGGGTTTGTAATACAGCAATGTTTTATTCTGTAGCTGATTAACACCTATACCAGCCGGCTTACCAATACAGTGGGCACCTATAACAGGCTACCTATACTGGGGGCACCTATACCAAGCTACCTATACTGGGAGCACCTATACAAGGCTCAGGGCTGGATTTGTACTTTACTCCACCCAAGGCCCACTGTCACCAACCGCTCCCTCCCCCGACAGGCAGTATTTTTTTGCACGCTGTCTACCAACACTTTTACATTTAAAATAAACCGCAAAATGTACTAACTTGTAAGTTCACTCACAGTAAACCTGAGATGTCAAAATAAAAAGATTTGATACTTGATTTGATTTGCTTCCTCTAGCCCCATGAGCACCGATGTGTCCCTCGCTGTCCTTCTGAGTGGCTCCGTTCAGCTGCGATCAGCCTTGGTAATGGGGTCAGCCTCGCCAGCTGGGCTCTGCTGAGTATGAGCAGAGGGGCCGAGCAAGTGCAGAAGAGTGCAACGGAGTCAGATTACCGGAACTGATTGCAGCTGAACGGAGGCACTTGGGAGGAGGACGAAGGACGCTTCAGTGCTCATGGGGCTTGAGGAAGGTGAGTATCAAATCTTTTTATTTTGACATCTCATGTACACTTTAATCACAGGTTTTTTCACCCCTGTCAGGGTGTCAGTGAAACAAATACAGTATCCAGGCCCAGCATTCACCATGCACACCAGTTCAGACACCTTGGAGGGCGTGTGCACACCAAAAACCTCTAGCAGATCCACAAAACGCTAGAGGTTTTTTTAAGCAGATTTCAGAGCGATTCTAGGCATGTTTAGAGATGTCATGATCGCTGCTGCAGCAGGTATTGCTGGAAGTAGTAGTGCTGCAGCTCAGGCAGTTCTGATCTCTTTCCATGCAAGCTGCATAGCTTTGTCTGCCTTTCCCTGCTGTCAGCTTGTGACTGATTATCATTCACCTGTGTGGGAATCTGCATGTCTGCTCCCATTGGATGACCTCAGTATAAAGATCTGCTTCCTGCAGGACTCCTCGTGTTTTCATAGCTTCAGTTTAAGCCTGTCTTGCTGTCGCTTCAGCCCCCGATCGTGTTTCTTGTTCTAAAGATACTTTGCTGGTTTTGCATCATATATTGGTTCATTGCCCATATATATGCATACCAGCACGTTTATTATTTTCCTTGTATTCGTGTTACGTTGATACATCAGTGACGCTGATATATACGTACACGAACTGTTTATATCCTGTGTTCAGTTAGTCTGTTCCAGCACGTTTTGGTGGTTGCGCGTATCGTGATCACCCGTGCTGAGCTAGTTATCCTGTTCCTGGTCCTGTTTGTGGATTGCGTTTATCTCTGCGAGGAGATAACGAATCCTTCTGAATCCTGTCCTGTTACCGTTTGTGGATTGCGTTCATCTCTGCGAAGAGATAGCGAATCCTTCTGAGTCCTGTTCCCTGTATCGTTCCAGTCCTAAGTCAGTGTTTCTGCTTATGTCATATATCGGTTCATTGCCGATATATACATATGTTAGTCAGACGTTACAAATAGTTTCATTGATAGCTGTAATTGTAATACGCTAGGAAATCATACTTATTGTATATTTATCTGTGTTACGTTCATCTATCTTGATCCTGCTATTTCCTGACTATCCTGTCCTGTCTTTGTGAGGCATGCCATCGCCGCTACGCATTGGCTGCCTCATTCCAGTCTGTCTTGTTGTGGACGCTTGCTGTCACTAAGTAGCGGCTAGCTAGCAAGCGTTCATTCTGTCTACCTGTCCTGATCTCCTCAGTTCTGGTTTATGCGCTCAGCGCTACTTTGCGCTGAGATGTTATAGCGAAAGCATTGTTTGTGGCTGTCGGATCTGCACTGGCTCTGTGCGCCACAATCTCCTTTTGGAGTCAGTCCTCCCCTCCACTATACTAGGGATAGCCTGTTTCCTTGTGCTAGTGTGTGTACCTCCTCCACGTCAGCTCATGCGTTGCATGCTGACTGTGGAGAATACACCACCAAGCCTTACAAGAGATCTTTTCTAAACATGCCTAGCATTTTTTGGAGCATTTTTGTGTAGCAGATTTCATATATTGTTAGAGTAAAGCTGTTACTGAACAGCTTCTGTAACAAAAACGCCTGGAAAACCACTCTGATTTAGCATTTTTCAGAGCAGTTTTCCACTTTCCTATACTTTAAAATTGAGGCAGAAGCGCCGCAGAAATCTAAAAAATGCTGCATCCCCCGACTTTGCATTTGTGGAAACAACGAACCGCTCTGGTGTGCACCAGCCCATTGAAATACATTACCCAAGCGGTTTTCAAACAGCTAGCGTTTTTGAAAACACTCCAGAACCGCTCTGGTGTGCACCAGCCCATTTAAATACATTACCCAAGCGGTTTTCAAACTGCTAGTGTTTTAAAAACACTCCAGAACCGCTCTGGTGTGCACCAGCCGGAGGCTAAGTGCAGCAGAAAACTTTTTTTCAGGGGGAAGGGAGTCTCAATCTATGCTGTGTCTGTTCATCAACCCCAGCGGCACCACTAGACCTGTCCGTCCCCATCCACTCTACACTCTTGGTTTTAGGCTCCCTGGATTTTGTGCAGTGGCTTTAGTGTGTGTATGATGCTGGCTGGGGGCGGGATGCAGACTTGGAAGGCGTATCAGAGGGTGGAGAAAGTGGAGAAAGTGGGGAATGTGGACATTGAGAGTCCCAGGATGTCACACACAAAAGCGGGACGTTACCCAAGACACATTTCAGCTCGGGACAGGAGACCCTGAATCCGGGATGAGTCTTAGATAAAGAGGGATGTCTGCTCAAGGTAACTTAACCTAAAAGTACCCTAGGTGTCAACCAAGAGAACACCCCCACATGTTTAAAGCCAATGGGTACCGCTATCAAAATAAAAAAGTCAGATACTCACCTAAGGAGAGGGAAGGCTCGGTCCTAATGAGCCTTCCCTCTCCTCTCCCGATGCCTTCGGTGCTGCGCTGGCTCCCCCATTCGCGCCCGCCGCCGCAGGGACTTCGGAGGTCTTCGGGAGCACTCGGGCTTCCGAAGATGGGCCACTCCATACTACGCAGTACGCACGCGCGATTGCGTCATAGAGGACGCTCGCGCATGCGTAGTATGGAGCGGCCCGTCTTCGGGAGCCCGAGTGCTCCCAAAGGCTTCTGAAACATCCCTTCGGCAGCGGAAGTGGCAGTATTTGAACGAACTGGTCGAATACTGCTACGGGGGATCCTGCGCGAGACCGGGCACCGGGAGAGGAGAGGGAAGGCTCATTAGGACCGAGCCTTCCCTCTCCTTAGGTGAGTATCATTCACTTTAAGACACACACACACACACACACAATTAGGCAATCGCACAACCACCAGGAGACCACGACACACACACACAACTAGGCAAACTAACTACCAGGGGACCACGACCAGGTAAACTAACTATTAGGAGATCACAACGCCATACACACCACATTACCACACACACACAGGAGACCACAAACAAACACACACACACGCACACACATGAGACCCCATGATCAGCACACACTCGCAGAGTGAACTTCAGCTAGTAACTCACTGAGCACGGACTCACCAAGTCAGGCTTTCGGCTTTGCCATCCAGCTGGCAGCTGCTCCAAGCTTCCACTAGCCAGAGTCAGGCGACTACGCGTGTCCAATCATTGCATCCTGGTTACCAAGTTCAAAGTTGGCAGGCAGCAGGAGCTTGAAAGGGAGAAGGGGAGGGGCAGAGGATAGTGGATAAGGTGCGGGGTGGATCATCCAGCTCACTGCAGCCTCACAAAGTCCTGCGGCGGACACGCTGAGCGCTCAGGGCTGACGTCGCGGGCGGCTTCATGGTTTGATTGACAGCGGGCTGAACCGCTGTCTGCTGTCCCCGCTCGTGATTGGAGCTGCCAGACACACACTGGAGACAGGGACTCGGCTGGTACCGATGCTGGAGAGAGTCTGTTGCAGCTGTAGGCTCTCTACAGCCCCTCACAATCACTGCTGATATCCGGGAAGCCGCCCCATCAGCTGATCTGCCTGCACCACAGGCAGTTTAGACCCACACACAGGGTAAAGCAGGGCAGCTGGCTGTGGAGTAGCTTGTAGTTATGGCAGTTGACAGGTTGTCACCCTCCCCACGGAGTAAGGTTTATTCTGGCATCCTAGTCCCATGCCATGGGGGCCTGCCCCCAAATCCGGCCCTGACAAGGCTACCTATATTGGGGGCACCTACAGTATATCAGGCTACCTTCACTGGGGGCACGTATACCTGGCTACTTATATTTGGGGCGCCTTTACCTGTCTACCTATACTGGGGGCCAGGGCCGTGCAGAGGGACCTTAAATGGGGGGTGCTCATATTTTAAAAAGGGGACCTCTCCCCCCCCCACCCCGAAATGCACAGTACCAACCACAAAGTGGTGACCCCCTTGCCCGTCAGTGACATGTGAAGCTGAGGGACATGGAGCTTATGGGGGCAATGAGGAAGCCCCACGTATGGCCAGCTCATACATTTATGCATTGTTCAAGTACTCTTTTTTTTTTTTTGAAAATTCTTTTTATTGGTTTTAATACAGCAACAAAACATTTAACCAAACGATGCCCACACGCAGGTGAGCTACAGATACACTTACAACTTACATTCATGGCTTAACACTTACAGTACCCGACACTCCCCTACCTCCCACCTCCCACCCCCCTCTTGCTTCTTTTGCTTCTTCCTTAACTATTGTAATAGTAGTCTATTACAGCATACCTTATTAGGTATACAGATATCCGTTGGAATACATATTCATTGTGAGAGTTGACTTTAACACTTATTCTTTAAGATGTATCTTTATTACTTGTCCAAAGTTTCCACACTTTGAAAATTTTTGGGGGCACCCTCTGGCCGTATATGCCGCTTTGTACATGTGCAAAGAGTCATTGACTAGTTTCTTCCAGAATTGGAGTGAGGGAGCTTCTTCCTTCTTCCAATTAAGGACAATTGCTTTACGATAATAATATAGTAAGAGACCTATTAGTGACCGTTGAGCATGTGTGGGAGCCAATTTAGTGGTATCTCCTAAAATACAGTAAAGTGGATCAACTGGTATGTGGGTTTTGGTGATTTTCTTAACATAATCACAAATCTCTTTCCACCTGGGAGATATATTAGGACATCCCCATAACATATGATAATAATTAATAATAATTCCTTTTTTTGTATAGCGCCTTTCTCCTGTCGGACTCAAAGCGCTTGCGAGGCAGCTACTAGAGCGCACTCAGTAGGCAGTAGCAGTGTTAGGGAGACTTGCCCAATGAACTCCTTACTGAATAGGTGCTGGCTTACCGAGTCGGAAGAGCCAGGATTTGAACCCAGGACTCCTACATCAGAGGCAGAGCCCTTAACCATTACACTATCCAGCCACTTCGATCAAGGTCTGCATCCCTCAAGTACTCTTTAAAGTGAGTCTGAAGTGAAGTAAAAAAAAAACCTACAGAAACAGATACTTATCTAATGAGAGGGAAGGCTCAGAGCCTATAGAGCCTTTCCATGCTTCCTATGGTCCCCGCGTTCCAGCACTGGATTCCCCGTAAGCAGTCTCTAACTGATGGGTCGGAGACTGCTCACTTCCACTGCTGTGGGAGGCTTCGACAATCTTAGGGAGCCCAAGTGCTCTCGTAGACAGCCGCTCCCGTACTGCACATGCCCAAGTGCACAAGAATGTGTCATTGTGCGTTTACGCAGTATGAAGTGGTCTGTCTTCGGTAGCACTCGGGCTCCCGAAGACTTCTGAAGTCTCCCACAATGGCAGAAGTGAGCAGTCTCTGATCCATTAGTTAGAGACTGCTTACGGGGGATCTAGCACTGGAACGCGGGGACCATAGGAGGAATGGGAAGGCTCTATAGGCTCAGAGCCTTCCCTCTCCTTAGGTAAGTATCTGTTTCTGTTTTTTTTTTTTTTTTTACTTCGCTTCAACTCACTTTAACCACTTCAGGATTCGGCGTACGCTTAACTACGCCCCTGAATCCTGAAGTGGATTGCATGGAAACGGCCGCTCGTATGAGCGGCCGTTCCATGTCAGTTCACGGAGGGTGTCTCCGTGAACACCCTGCGAGCCTCCGATCGTGGCTCGCAGGGTAAATGTAAACACACGGGGAAGATCTTCCCCGGTGTTTACATGTATACGGCGCTGCTGCGCAGCAGCGCCGTGGCGGAGATCGGCGATCCCCGGCCTCTGATTGGCCGGGGACCGCTGGCACCTGATAGGCTGAAGCCTATCCTATCCGGCGCAGGACGGAATTCCGTCCTGCGCCGCTCACAGGGGGAGGTAGAGGGAGGGAAGGGGAAGGCGGCCAGGAAGCGCTGCGGAGGGGGGCTTTGAAGAGAGCCCCCCCCCCCGCAAGCGCAAGCAGCCGGCGGCGATCAAACCCCCCCAGCAGGACATCCCCCTAGTGGGGAAAAAAGGGGGGAAGTCTGATCGGCCTGGCTGCTAGCTGATCGGTGCTGCGGGCTGGAGAGCCCACGCAGCACCGATCAGCAAAACCACCCGGTATCCGGAAGTGGTTAAAATGGTGAGTTTAGGCTGTAGTAAATACTGTAAATTAAAAGGCAGAACTTCTAGCGGAGAAAATAAAATACAAAGAGGGAAATATTTACTATGTGTGCAATTTAAACCTTATAACCTACAGACTGCCTTCACGTTCTGGATGTCTCCTCACTGAGCTGGCTGTAGAAGTGTGGAGAGGGGGTGGGCTGAGCAGGACAGTGCTGGGTGAAGAGGCTGTGTAAGCACATTTGCTGGCTTCCAAGGGGGCTATATAGTGTGAGATAACAGTCACACTGTAATGAGCAGCTGTGATTAGCGATGTGGTCTTGCCCTGTGTTGATGCTAGAGCTGGGGACTCGGGACATCTTGGGAGAGCAGGCTTCCTCCTCCAGTGTCTCTGCATTCCTTACCCCACACTCCCTCCAGCATGTCTCTCGGTTCCTCCTCTTCTCCTGCCAGGCTCTAATCTCGTGTCCAGCTGACATGCTGTAACATCGCAGCTACAGAGCACACTGCGAGTGCTGTAGCTGGCTAGTCTCCGCCTCCCCCTTCTAGCTGCCAGCTTGTAAGTCCTGCTTCTCCTGCACACTGCGCGCTGGAGAAAAGATGAGGGATGAAGAGAAAAGCTGGGGTGCGTGCAGCCACATGGGCCACTGTGGGTCACACAAAGGGGGGTGCTTGAGCACCCAGAGCACCCCCCTCTGCACGTGCCTGCTGGGGGCACCTACACCAGGCTACCTATACTGGGGGCACCTATACCAAGCTACCTATACTGGGGGCGCCTACACCAGGCTACCTATACTGGGGGAACCTATACCAGGCTACCTATAGTGGGGCACCTACACCTGGCTACCTATATTGAGGGCACCTTTACCTGTATACCTATACTGGGGCACCTGCATCAGGTTACCTATACTGGGGGCACCTATACCTGGCTACCTATATTGGGGGCACCTATACCAGGCTACCTATACTGGGGCCACCTATACTAGGATACCTATATTTGGGGCACCTATACCTGGCTACCTATACCGGGGGCACCTATACCTCACCACCTATACTGGAGTGAAGGCATCTATATCTGACTACCTAAACTGTAAGTATGTTTTTTTATATATATCCTGCCTGGCCTATCTTTTCAATTTCTGTTTTGAGGGGGGGGGGGAGGAAATGGGCGGTATCTAAAGTTTAGCAGGGGGCGCAGGAATTTCTAGTTATGCCCCTGAATGGAGGCTTTCAGACTCCATCATAATCTTTTCATACTATTACACCCATAGCCTCATGTGCAAGGGTGGCACCCAAATCCAAATGCAGTAAAGTCCCTGTTATCCGGAGCTCAGTCAACAGGAAGTATCCACTAACTGGCATGCCTGAGGGGATATAACATGGACATGGACGTGGGCTTTGGTTTTTTTTTACGGGGTTTGCAGGCCAGAAAATACTCACTGAGCCTTCAGCGATCTCTTCTAGTCTTCCTGTAGCTCCCAGAGGCTTTCTGGCATCTGTGCACGGCATGTGACCCAACACGGATCAAGTGACGTACCAGGACCCGTACATGGAGGACATCAGAAAAGCAAAATGAGCCTGTCAGCAGCTACAGGAAGGCTAGTAGATGTCGCTGGAGGCTCGGTGATTATTTGCCCAGAGGGTGTTTGTGCTTTTTTGTTCGCTTGCCAAGCAACCGGCAAGCACATGTATACGGCATTAGGCAATCCCTGCCAGTGCTGGATACTAGGGATATTGCTGTGTTAGTTCATAAAATTAAGAGATGGCCACTTTGCTGTGTGTGTGTGTGTGTGTGTGTGTGTGTGTGTGTGTGTGTTTTTCAGTATTTTTTTTACCCTCCCTTTTGTGTTTAACCAACTAATGTAATGTTATGAATCAATTTGGTGTTACTGAAAAATGTTGGGCTCTTTTGGTTTAACTGAAGTAAGACCTGACAGTTTTAGGCATGCCTAATAAACACCACAGACAGATAACAACAACAAGGAATTTGTAAAGCACTTTTCTCCTGTAGGACCCAAAGCACATAAGCTTGTCTCAGATCAGTACATAGTGATGTGTTGCAGGGGAAAAGTTATATGATCATAAAAGCCAGACTAAACAGGTGGCTTTTCAGTTTTGATTTAAATGCCTCCAGGATTGGAGGTTTTTAGTTGGTCTCTGGGTGTGGTCAAGTTATTGTTGATCTGAGGTTGTGGGAGCTGCGACGCGGTTGCAACAAATCCTTCATGTATCTGTGGCCTAGATCGTGTAGAGATTTGAATGTTAGATTTAACAACATCTAGAAGTCAACAATGGCAACTTCAATGTTTCTGTCACTACGAGCTCACTTTAAAGTGCTTCAGCCAGTTCCAGTACTCATGTCTATTTTATTCCTTAATTTTCCACAACGTTAAGATTTACATAAAGGTCTGATTTATATACTACAGGGAGTGCAGAATTATTAGGCAAGTGGTATTTTTGAGGAATAATTTTATTATTGAAGAACAACCATGTTCTCAATGAACCCAAAAAGCTTATTAATATCAAAGCTGAATATTTTTTAAAGTAGTTTTTAGTTTGTTTTTAGTTTTAGCTATTTTAGGGGGATATCTGTGTGTGCAGGTGACTATTACTGTACATAATTATTAGGCAACTTAACAAAAAACAAATATATACCCATTTCAATTATTTATTTTTTACCAGTGAAACCAATATAAGATCTCAACATTCACAAATATACATTTCTGACATTCAAAAACAAAACAAAAACAAATCAGTGACCAATATAGCCACCTTTCTTTGCAAGGACACTCAAAAGCCTGCCATCCATGGATTTTGTCAGTGTTTTGATCTGTTCACCATCAACATTGTGTGCAGCAGCAACCACAGCCTCCCAGACACTGTTCAGAGAGGTGTACCGTTTTCCCTCCTTGTAAATCTCACATTTTATGATGGACCACAGGTTCTCAATGGGGTTCAGATCAGGTGAACAAGGAGGCCATGTCATTCGTTTTTCTTCTTTTATACCCTTTCTTGCCATCCACACTGTGGAGTACTTGGACGCGTGTGATGGAGCATTGTCCTGCATGAAAATCATGTTTTTCTTGAAGGATGCAGATTTCTTCCTGTACCACTGCTTGAAGAAGGTGTCTTCCAGAAACTAGCAGTAGGACTGGGAGTTGAGCTTGACTCCATCCTCAACCCGAAAAGGCCCCACAAGCTCATCTTTGATGATACCAGCCCAAACCAGTACTCCACCTCCACCTTGCTGGCGTCTGAGTCGGACTGGAGCTCTCTGCCCTTTACCAATCCAGCCACGGGCCTATCCATCTGGCCCATCAAGACTCACTCTCATTTCATCAGTCCATAAAACCTTAGAAAAATCAGTCTTGAGATATTTCTTGGCCCAGTCTTGACGTTTCAGCTTGTGTGTCTTGTTCAGTGGTGGTCGTCTTTCAGCCTTTCTTACCTTGGCCATGTCTCTGAGTATTGCACACCTTGTGCATTTGGGCACTCCAGTGATGTTGCAGCTCAGAAATATGGCCAAACTGGTGACAAGTGGCATCTTGGCAGCTGCACGCTTGACTTTTCTCAGTTCATGGGCAGTTATTTTGCGCCTTTGTTTTTCCACACGCTTCTTGCGACCCTGTTGACTATTTTGAATGAAACGCTTGATTGTTCGATGATCACGCTTCAGAAGCTTTGCAATTTTAAGAGTGCTGCATCCCTCCGCAAGATATCTCACTATTTTTTGACTTTTTTGAGCCTGTCAAGTCCTTCTTTTGACCCATTTTGCCAAAGGAAAGGAAGTTGCCTAATAATTATGCACACCTGATATAGGGTGTTGATGTCATTAGACCACACCCCTTCTCATTACAGAGATGCACATCACCTAATATGCTTAATTGGTAGTAGGCTTTCGAGCCTATACAGCTTGGAGTAAGACAACATGCATAAAGAGGATGATGCGGTCAAAATACTCATTTGCCTAATAATTCTGTACTCCCTGTATACTGAAAACACTCCTCCACTGCATGCCCTATAGATGCACTATATTTGTTTTGTCAGTTTTCACACCTTTTCATATTTTTACCTTATTTGTACTTTTTTATTGCCTGGTACATAAATAAATGCTAACTTTATTCTTTCATGAGTTATTTACAAGTTTCTGACCACTTGTAAAATGTGTTCAATGTGCTGCCCATTGTGTTGGATTGTCAATGCAACCCTCTTCTCCCACTCTTCACACACTGATAGCAACATCGCAGGAGAAATGCTAGCACAGGCTTCCAGTATCCGTAGTTTCAGGTGCTGCACATCTTGTATCTTCACAGCATAGACAATTGCCTATGCTGTGACAAAAGTTGGATTCAAAATGGCCGACTTCAAAATGGCCGCCATGGTCACCACCCATCTTGAAAAGTTTCCCCCCTCAAATATACTAATGTGCCACCAACAGGAAGTTAATATCATCAACCATTCCCATGTTATTAAGGTGTATCCATATAAATGGCCCACCCTGTACATTTATACATTTGGGGGGCAGCGGTGGGGCGGACGCGAGCAGGCTCAGCCAATTCCCTGATGATTTAATGCAGAAAATGGACAGGAATCAGTCTGTGAAAACATTATACATGCTGTCATCTTAAGACTTCTTCATGTTTGACTGCAATGTATTTTTTCTTTGCTCTAAAACAACATTTTTGCTTAACTGTGAGACTCAGACCTTAGCTGAAAACTGTGGCTGTCCGTTCCTTTCTTGCTAAGTTGTTTCCATTGGTCAATTGGCCATATTTAGTCATGTGGTATTTAGTCATATTTAGTCTTGTGATATTGGTGACAGGTTTACTGGACGTTGGACTTTGGTTAAAACTGCAGCCTACAACCCCATTGGTGGGAAGTATTTGGTTGGTTGTCCATAACAACCAATAATTTTTCTTGTTTTAGTTGCAATTTAGCTTTGTAAAATGACATGTGGTAGAGGGACAAATATTTCAGGAGAGTCAACATTGCTATTATCAACCCTTAAATCTGTGTATGCACTCATCTATTAAAGAGACTCTGAAGCGAGTCTAAATTCACTTTTTTTAACATGCAGTCATGTTAAGAACTATAAGCCCTGCTAAACCGCTGCTATCCCGCTGCAAAACGAGGGATTTATACCCCCCAAATCCCCCATTCAAAAATCTGTGACTTTCTTGGTCGTGGTTTTTGCTGATCCTGGAGGCAGAGCTTTCAGCTGCAGCTCTGCCTCCATGCGCGTCAATCGCCGCGCGGATCTCCGCCTCTCCCCCGCCCCTCTCTGTGAAGGCAGATTGAGAGGGGCGGGGAGAGGCGGTGATCAGCGGGGATTGACACGTGAAGAGGCAGAGCTGCAGCCATAAGCGCTGCCTCAACAGGAAGCGCTCCCCGGAGTTAGGAGAGGGAATTTGGGAGTATAAACCCCTCGTTTTGCCACGGGATAGCGGTGGTTTAGCAGGGGTTAACTGTTAGTTCTGAACATGACTGCATGTTAAAAAAGTGAATTTAGACTCGCTTCAGAGTCTCTTTAAAGGAAATCTGAAGCAAGAAGTGTATGGAGGCTGCCATATTCATTTCCTACCAGTTGCCTGCTGGTCTATATTACTGCAGTAGTGTCAGAATCACACCAGAAACAAACATGCAGCTAATCTTGTCAGATCTGACAATATTGTCAGACACACCTGATCTGCATATGCTTGTTCAGAGTCTATGGCCAAACGTATTAGAGGCAAAAGTTCATCAGGATAGCCAGGTAACTGGTATTGTTTAAAAGGAAATAAATATGTTAGCCTCCATATACCTTTTTGCTTGCTACGTGTTTAAAAACGATTATATCAATAAGGATAGAATAGTTAGGAGAGATATGGTAAGGCAGAGAACCAAAGTAACATTTTTACTGACCTGTATGTGACAATTGGCATATACTGTAAGTTGTGCAGCACTGAATAAAGATTGCATGCAATTAATAATATTAATGCACAGTTGATTCAAAAGGTGGGTGTGAAATGAAAAGGTAACAATGCCAGTAATTTCTCTAAATTAATTATTTAGGTTTTGCAGAAAAAAAAATCAATGACTACACTTTTCATGGAACAGCTTGTTAAATGTTGTTCTGTAGATAGTGGAATTATAAGACATTTCTAATTTTCTTTTTTTTATCCCTCTGAATGCCTCTCAGGTAGCAGATGTTCAAATTGCAATAAAACCATTCTGTCACCTCTTAAAAAGCTTCCATTATGGAGAAATATGTGTACATAGTAGTCAACATTTGTTAATGATACTGGGATTTTTCCCCCATTTTCACTCCTGCCATGTAGCAGTGCATTGTGAAAAAAAATAAAACAAAACAAAAATCACTAGAATCAGCTTAGTCATCCGCAGAAATGAAATCTATTGCATCAGCATCCAAGACATGGGGGAGTAATGAATCAGTCTAAGGCTGGTTCAATAACCATTAGCACTTGAAATGCTTCCATGGTCTGATTCATTCTGCTGAAAAGCAAAACATAATATGCAAATCATTTTTTGGAAGCACGTTTCGAATTATATAACCGAAAAAAGGGAAATGTAAATATAATGGTGTGGAATTTCCCAGATGTGGTGCTACGTAGCAGAGCCGTTTTTACGTGTTGCAGAAAGAATCAGGCAGTAAGTAAACCACCAATACTCATGGGATGTTTAAAAAAAGAGGAATAACAAGGGGAAATGGTAGCATGCATCCCATACTTATATAGAAAATGATTCAGCAGTTAGTTGACTGCATAGTGTAATAGATGATATAGTGCAGTTAAAGTAAATGGACATTATATAGTTTTGGGGAGGTACCTGATAACAGGTTTATTATGTAAACAAAAATCATATGATGTCTCCTGAGAATGGAGAATCAAAATGAATAAGTAAAATGTATTAATAATATTTAATAATAAAATATGAATAATTTAATCGTAAGTAAAATAATGAGTTTTGTGGACCAAAACCACTTCCTCCGGTATCATTGCAGAGAGTGTCCTGTGATAAAGTGAATGAAAATTGATGCATGGTTATACAATACGGACAATAATGAAGCAGTGTGGGCAGGGGAATTTTGCTGGAAAGAAAATTATATTCTGCTTCACCTGCAGTAAGGAGGTCTTCTGCTAAAGAGCTCACAAGGAAAGTACATACAGTATTATTTGGCTATTCCTCATCTTACAGAATTTAGATTTTTTATGCTAGTGACAGCACACAAGCAGGCAAAAAAACAGGAACAGTGCCAACAGAAGATAGAAAAGCCTATTTATAAACAGACTGTAATGATCTGCTCAGCTGTCTGCACGGGCAGACAGCTGTTTGTCCATTCCTTAGCTCTGAATGCTGCAGGTCTCTGGAAAAGTGACCTGTCTTCGCTTTGCAGGTTTCAGAGTTGTTCTGCTGAGGAATTTGCATACACTTGTCATGCAAATTGCCTAGCCTGCCTCCTTTGAAGGCCTGCAGTATAAAAGCCATGTTCTCCCAGAATCCTTTGCTGGTCATAATGGTTTGTTACCGCTAAACACTCCTAGAGTGTCAGCCTTGCCTGTTTGTTAAAGATTATCTTAGAGTAATTCTTGGGACTGTACTAGGCATTCCCTCTAGTGCAGTCGGATTGTATTATCTGTTTTGCCTGTACAGTCTTTCTGTCTCGATTGCCTTGTCGCCAGCGGCGGTTGACAGGGAATCGTTCTGTCTTTCTGGGGGTGCTAACCAGAGCAGTGGTTGCTACTGGTAGCCCCTTCTGTTCATCTGTCTGGATCGCACTCACCCTAGTGGTAGTGGCAGTGCCTCCTTCTATATTCTGCCTCAGGGGTGCTAACCAGAGCAGCGGTTGCTACTGGTAGCCCCATCTGTTTGTCTGTCTGGATCGCACTCGCTCTAGCGGTAGCAGCGGTGATTCCTTCTGAACTCTGTCTGGGAGTGTAGGCTAGAGCTGCGGTTGCTGCTGGCTGCTCCTTCTCTCTGTCTTGTCTTGTATGAACGCTTGCTGTAGGCTAGGTGAGGTAACCGTTAGCAAGCGTTCACGTTCTCTACCTTGTGTTTGTGTGTCATTGGTTAGTTAGGGTGGCACGCTTATCACTGGGCGCCTATCGCGCGGTGATCGTGCTGAAATGCGTTCGCTGTTGTGAATGAGTGCAGTGTTCGCATTTAGCTAGAGTTTTTTATTTTCTTTACCTTCTGATAAGTTGTTTGCTGTGCCTTTGCTATTCTCATACTCTGCTCTGTTCTGCCTTCTGTCATTTCTGGCAATCACATCTCTTGCGATTGCATTCCCACTCTTGTTTCTGCGGATGTGTGTTCACCGTCGCTGGGTGGCTTTGAGGGCTATTCCGCCCTGCTTGCTCCTGCTCATACAATTCCCATCTGCCATCTGTGGCCGTGCAGAGGCTGTGCTCGTCTGCACTCCACAGCTCCATCTGCTGGTGGGAATTGCCCTCTACCGGTGCATTGCACCTAACTTGGGTTCTCCTCATTTTACGCTTGTGGAGGATTTCCGCTGTGTCAGCGCTAGAGTTGGGCCGAACCTCCGATTTTAGGTTCGCGAACCGGGTTCGCAAACTTTTGCGGAACGTTCGGTTCGCGTTAAAGTTCGCGAACCGCAATAGACTTCAATGGGGATGCGAACTTTGAAAAAAAAAATAATTATGCTGGCCACAAAAGTGATGAAAAAGATGTTTCAAGGGGTCTAACACCTGGAGGGGGGCATGGCGGAGTGGGATACACGCCAAAAGTCCCCGGGAAAAATCTGGATTTGACGCAAAGCAGCGTTTTAAGGGCAGAAATCACATTGAATGCTAAATGACAGGCCTAAAGTGCTTTAAAACATCTTGCATGTGTATACATCAATCAGGTAGTGTAATTAAGGTACTGCTTCACACTGACACACCAAACTCACCGTGTAACGCACCGCAAACAGCTGTTTGTGTAGTGACGGCCGTGCTGGACTGGTGCGCACCATGGCGAGAGTGCAGGTTTTGGTGGCTTTACAGCCCATATGGTCGGCCTGGCTGATGTAGCTGAATGACAGAACAGTGACTGTCCAGCTGATCAAATTTGGTCTGACCACAATGAAGCAACGACCTTATTATCTTTTGTGTGCCCCCCGAGACACTCATCTAGGCGCCGGTCATTGCTTCATTGTGATACGCAAGCCCCTTCACCACGGCAAGGTAATGATCACGAAGGGGAATGGGCGCATGTACATGCCTTTTCTTTTGTTGTTGCAGCTGCCCTCAGTGCAGCCAGAAAAATTAGGCAGTCATGTACACGCACCATAAAAATTATTACAGCGGCCGCTGCTAGCAGCGGCCTAAAAAATTCAGCAATCCGCCTGGAGTCCCGGACCCTGTTGGTGGTGGCGGAGAAGGTAGTGAAGCGGCCTGCAGGCAGACATGCTGTGTGGAGGGACTGGGAGCGACTTAGTCTTTTTGGGGCAGGCCAGGCAGCCAGTCACACGGCGTGCAGGCAGAGATGCTGTGTGTGCGGGGACTGACTTAGTCTTGGGGCGGGCAGCGGCCCTCCGGGATCCATGCCTCATTCATTTTGATAAAGGTGAGGTACTTAACACTTTTGTGACTTAGGCGACTTCTCTTCTCTGTGACAATGCCTCCAGCTGCGCTGAAGGTCCTTTCTGAGAGGACGCTTGCGGCAGGGCAGGAGAGAAGTTGGATGGCAAATTGGGACAGCTCTGGCCACAGGTCAAGCCTGCGCACCCAGTAGTTCAAGGGTTCCTCATCGCTGTTCACAGCAGTGTCTACATCCACACTTAAGGCCAGGTAGTCGGCTACCTGCCGGTCGAGGCGTTGGTGGAGGGTGGATCCGGAAGGGCTACGGCGAGGCGTTGGACTAAAGAACGTCCGCATGTCCGACATCACCATGAGATCGCTGGAGCGTCCTGTCTTTGACTGCGTGGACACGGGAGGAGGATTAGTGGCAGTGGTACCTTGCTGGCGTTGTGCTGTCACATCACCCTTAAAGGCATTGTAAAGCATAGTTGACAGCTGGTTCTGCATGTGCTGCATCCTTTCCACCTTCCGGTGAGTTGGTAACAGGTCCGCCACTTTGTGCCTGTACCGAGGGTCTAGTAGTGTGGCCACCCAGTACAGCTCATTCCCCTTGAGGTTTTTTATACGGGGGTCCCTCAACAGGCAGGACAGCATAAAAGACGACATCTGCACAAAGTCGGATCCAGTACCCTCCATCTCCTCTTGCTCTTCCTCAGTGACGTCAGGTAAGTCAACCTCCTCCCCCCAGCCGCGAACAATACCACGGGAAGGTTGAGCAGCACAAGCCCCCTGCGACGCCTGCTGCGGTTGTTCTCCTGCCGCTGTCCCCTCCTCCTCCTCCTCCCCCAAAGAAACACCTTGCTCATCATCCTCTGAGTCTGACTCGTCTTCTGCACACGACCTCTCTTCTTCCTCCTCCTCCCCCCTCTGTGCTGCCGCAGGTGTTGAGGAAACAGCTGGGTCTGATGAAAATTGGTCCCATGCCTGTTCCTGCCGTAACGGTTCCTGGTCACGCTCATTCGCAGCTTCATCCGCCACTCTACGCACAGCACGCTCCAAGAAGTACGCGTAGGGAATTAAGTCGCTGATGGTGCCCTCACTGCGGCTCACCAGGTTGGTCACCTCCTCAAACGGCCGCATGAGCCTGCATGCATTTTTCATCAGTGTCCAGTTGTCGGGCCAGAACATCCCCATCTTCCCAGACTGTTTCGTTCTACTCCAGTTGTAGAGGTACTGGGTGACGGCTTTCTTCTGTTCTAGCAGGCGGGAGAACATGAGCAGGGTCGAGTTCCAGCGAGTGGGGCTATCGCAAATGAGGCGTCTCACCGGCATGTTGTTTTTACGCTGAATTTCTGCAAATCGTGCCATGGCTGTGTAAGAGCGCCTCAAATGCCCACAGAACTTCCTGGCCTGCTTCAGGACATCCGCTAAGCCAGGGTACTTTGCCACAAATCTTTGAACCACTAGATTCATGACATGTGCCATGCAGGGTATGTGTGTCAGCTTCCCCATATGCAAAGCGGCAAGCAGATTGCTGCCGTTGTCGCACACCACGTTGCCTATCTCCAGGTGGTGCGGGGTCAGCCACTCATCCACCTGTTTCTTAAGAGCAGCCAGGAGAGCTGCTCCAGTGTGACTCTCCGCTTTGAGACAAGCCATGTCTAAGATGGCGTGACACCGTCGTACCTGGCATGCAGCATAGGCCCTGCGGAGCTGGGGCTGTGTAGCTGGAGAGGAGAACTGCCACTCAGCCAAGGAGGAGGAGGAGGACAGCGAAGAGCATGTAGCAGGAGGAGAGGATGTGGCAGGAGGCCTGCCTGCAAGCCGTGGAGGTGTCACAATTTGGTCCGCCGCTTTCTGCTTGCCATCGTTCACCACCAGGTTCACCCAATGGGCTGTGTAGGTAATGTAGCGGCCCTGCCCGTGCTTGGCAGACCAGCCATCCGTGGTCAGGTGTACCCTTGACCCAACGCTTTTCGCAAGAGATGACACCACTTGCCTCTCAACTTCACGGTGCAGTTGGGGTATGGCCTTTCTCGAAACATAAGTGCGGCCTGGCATCTTCCACTGCGGTGTTCCGATGGCCACAAATTTACGGAAGGCCTCAGAGTCCACCAGCCGGTATGGTAACAGCTGGCGAGCTAACAGTTCCGCCACGCCAGCTGTCAGACGCCGGGCAAGGGGGTGACTGGCCAAAAGTGGCTTCTTCCGCTCAAACATTTCCTTCACGGACACCTGACTGCTGCTGTGGGCAGAGGAGCAGGAACCGCTCAAGGGCAGAGGCGGAGTGGAGGAGGGTGCCTGTGAAGGTGCAAGGGAGAAAGCGGCAGAAGCAGATGATGCACCTGAAGGAGGAAGAGGAGAAGGAGGGTGACTTTTCTTTTGTGTGCTGCTGCTGCTTTTGCTCAGGTGGCCATCCCATTGCTGTTTGTGCCTTTTCTCCAGGTGCCTTCGTAAGGCACTTGTCCCTACGTGAGTGTTGGCCTTTCCACGGCTCAATTTTTGTTGGCAGAGCGAACAGATGGCTTTGGTCCGATCTGAGGCACACACATTAAAAAATTTCCACACCGCTGAGCCACCCTGGGATGTGGGCACTATGGGGACCTCAGCAGCTGATGCTGAAGGGCAAGTTGGCTGGCTGTACATAGGTGGCGATACATGGTGCCGGACTCTGCCACCAGCTGTTTCTGACGAAGAGCTGCCCCAGCTTCTTTCAGCAACTTCTCTTCTCCTACTACTCTCTGACTCCCCCTCTGAACTGTCCCCCTCTTCATCTCCTCTATTGGGAACATACAGAGGATCCCTATTACCGTCATCATCGTAGTCATCCTGCCCAGCTTCGCTTGCCTCAGACAAATCCAAACTTGCACCATCAGTAGGTCCTTCATCCTCCTGACACGTTACATCCATAGTGTTGCCGCGTAACTCAGACATATTAGCTGGTGAAAATGCATCTGGCTGTAACAACAATGGCTGTGCATCAGTGATTTCAACACTAAATAATTCTTGCGAAGTGTCAAATGCAGCGGAAGTGGTGCTAGTAGTAGCGCTGGTGGCTGAGCAAGATGAGGTGTTCTGTGTCGCTAAATACTCAACCACGTCCTGACAATCTTGGGAGGTGATGGGACGTGCCTTCTTCCGAGCACTGTACTGTGGGCCAGGTCCACACGAAATTACATTTACACGACCTCGCGCAGACCTGCCGGGTGGCCTTCCTCTGCCTCTGCCACTACCTCTTCCTCTTCCTCTACCTGTTTTGTCCATATCGGGTATGCACGGAGTGGTATATCACACTGCGTGCACTCACGTAGGTAGGTGGGTTCACTTAACTGCACAGGTATGCGCACTGGTGCGGTGGGTTCACTGAACAGTACAGGTATACAGTGGCAGGTTCACTGAACACAACAGGTATGCAGTGGCGGGTTCACTGAACAGGTATACAGTGGCGGGTCCACTGAACAGAACAGGTATACAGTGGTGGGTTCACAGAACAGGTATGCAGTGGCAGGATCACTGAACACAATAGGTATGCAGTGGCGTGTTCACTAAACAGGTATACAGTGGCGGGTCCACTGAACAGAACAGGTATACAGTGGCGGGTCCACTGAACAGAACAGGTATACAGTGGCGGGTCCACTGAACAGAACAGGTATACAGTGGCGGGTCCACTGAACAGAACAGGTATACAGTGGCGGGTTCACAGAACAGGTATGCAGTGGCAGGTTCACTGAACACAACAGGTATGCAGTGGCGGGTTCACTGAACAGGTATACAGTGGCGGGTCCACTGAACAGAACAGGTATACAGTGGCGGGTCCACTGAACAGAACAGGTATACAGTGGCGGGTCCACTGAACAGAACAGGTATACAGTGGCGGGTTCACAGAACAGGTATACAGTGGCGGGTCCACTGAACAGAACAGGTATACAGTGGCGGGTTCACAGAACAGGTATGCAGTGGCAGGATCACTGAACACAATAGGTATGCAGTGGCGTGTTCACTAAACAGGTATACAGTGGCGGGTCCACTGAACAGAACAGGTATACAGTGGCGGGTCCACTGAACAGAACAGGTATACAGTGGCGGGTCCACTGAACAGAACAGGTATACAGTGGCGGGTCCACTGAACAGAACAGGTATACAGTGGCGGGTTCACAGAACAGGTATGCAGTGGCAGGATCACTGAACACAATAGGTATGCAGTGGCGTGTTCACTAAACAGGTATACAGTGGCGGGTCCACTGAACAGAACAGGTATACAGTGGCGGGTCCACTGAACAGAACAGGTATACAGTGGCGGGTCCACTGAACAGAACAGGTATACAGTGGCGGGTTCACAGAACAGGTATACAGTGGCGGGTCCACTGAACAGAACAGGTATACAGTGGCGGGTTCACAGAACAGGTATGCAGTGGCAGGATCACTGAACACAATAGGTATGCAGTGGCGTGTTCACTAAACAGGTATACAGTGGCGGGTCCACTGAACAGAACAGGTATACAGTGGCGGGTTCACTGAACAGGTATACAGTGGCGGGTCCACTGAACAGAACAGGTATACAGTGGCGGGTTCACAGAACAGGTATGCAGTGGCAGGTTCACTGAACACAACAGGTATGCAGTGGCGGGTTCACTGAACAGGTATACAGTGGCGGGTCCACTGAACAGAACAGGTATACAGTGGCGAGTCCACTGAACAGAACAGGTATACAGTGGCGGGTCCACTGAACAGAACAGGTATACAGTGGCGGGTTCACAGAACAGGTATACAGTGGCGGGTCCACTGAACAGAACAGGTATACAGTGGCGGGTTCACAGAACAGGTATGCAGTGGCAGGATCACTGAACAGGTATGCAGTGGCAGGATCACTGAACAGGTATGGAGTGGCAGGATCACAGTACAGGTATGCAGTGGGCTGAGGGCTCACTGAACAGAACAGGTATGCAGTGGCAGGATCACTGAACAGGTATGGAGTGGCAGGATCACAGTACAGGTATGCAGTGGGCTGAGGGCTCACTGAACAGAACAGGTATGCAGTGGCAGGATCACTGAACAGGTATGCAGTGGCAGGATCACAGTACAGGTATGCAGTGGGCTGAGGGCTCACTGAACAGAACAGGTATGCAGCCAGGAAGAAGTTAAGCCTAACTAATCTTTCCCTATATGAGAGACTGCAGCAGCTCGCCCTACTCTCACTAATGCAGGCACACGAGTGGCCGTAATGGCCGCCGCTGCCTGCCTTATATAAGGGGGGGTGGGGCTCCAGGGGCTAGTGTAGCCTAATTGGCTACACTGGGCCTGCTGACTGTGATGTAGAGGGTCAAAGTTGACCCTCAGTGCATTATGGGGCGAACCGAACTTCTTCCGCAAAAGGTTCGCGTGCGGTACCCGCACGCGAACCACCTACGTTCGCGCGAACCACGTTCGCCGGCGAACCGTTCGGCCCAACTCTAGTCAGCGCGCATCTTGTGCGCAGACCACGAAAACAATTCCACAATCGTTACAGAATGAGCAGCCAAACCGAAATTCACAGGGTAGAGGGAATGTTCGATTTGCTTCAGATGTCACTGCCTAAGGCAAAGGCATATGTGGATCCTATTATAGGTAGGATCATACATTATATTAAAGCAGTTAAAAAATCTGTGCATGTTCCTGATCCCAACCCATATGAATGTTACCTTGATACAGGGTTGTTTGAACCTCCATTTGCTCCGTGGGAGTTGGGAGCTTTGATGGAGGAATTTGAATTTGATTGGAAGGCCTTTTGCGATTTTTACATCGCAAAAAGCGAAGATATTCTGAATGCTTGTCTTGATTCTATGTACATTTTGATTGATTCTGATGAGTGTGACGAAAGTTTTGTGGATCCGGTGATTTGTGTGTGGCAGATGATTTTGGATGAATTGCACACACACCAACCAATTGATTCCAATAAAGGTACACCGTTGTCAGATGTTTATTCCTGCCTTTCTGGGGTAAAGCAAGTGAGTTTAAACACTGTGCGACCTGAAATTAATGGGTGTGCCTCGTTTGTGGACACCTGTGTGAATTCTGATGGATTCTCTTCTGTTTGTTTGGAGTTTGAATCTGTGTGATCTGATGCCTGTTTCTCACATAATCCTGCTATGGGGAAAATTCCTAAACCTTGCAGCCTCAAAAGTAATGTTTTAAAAACCTTGCAGTCCGCTCCACAGATTGCAGAGGCTTGCGCTTTGGAAGCGTCAGTTTCGCAACCTAAAGCGATTTTGGATTTGCAAATTTTGTGCGCTGACTCCTCGGATTCGACATGGTTAGCCGAGTCTAGGGGTGAGACAGCGCTTTGCTTTTGCGAGTCTGATTCTGAGGAAAGTGATGACTTTCCACCCTGTTTTCTGGATGAGTCAGTATTAGACTCACTAGATATTCCTGTGCATCCTGTTTCCTGCAGTGAGACGAAACTCAGAGAGTCAGAGCTAGTTTCACTAGATATTCCTGTGTATCCTTGTCTTGATGATAAAATTCAGTCTCAGCAGATGGTAGAACCATTCCTGGGACATCTGCCCTGTCCGCAGAAGGTATTTAATGTTCGGCCCTGTAACATGGATAGTTCAGAATCCTTCTCAGAAAACTTGGAAAATGACACTTCTGAGGTCTTGTTTGATGTTTTGGAGGTTTCCAAGTTCCTCCCAAAGGGTGCAGAACTTTTAGGAGATGCCTCCTGACCCCCAGATCTGTCTGAGGTATTGCCCACTTCAGTAGGCATTGCCATTATGCTGACTACCTTTGCAGCTCTTGTGGAGCTTCAGTCATGTGTAGTCAATGATACGTTTTTGTTGGATGCAACTACAGTCACAGAAAATTCTAAGTCTGAGTCCAAGTCTTCTTTTGAAAGACCAGTACCTGTGACCACTACTCGTGATGATTCTCTGCCCGGTCCTGGTTTTGGTCTTGTCATGTCGGACTCTGAGGTTGGCAGTTTCCCGACATGTCCTGAGGGTTCTCTTGTACCAGTGTACCCCGATGTGCTCTGTGACCCAGAAAGCCCAAGTGCGCCTCGGTTACCAGCATGCTCAGATGCTTCCTCGGTGGAGACTTGTTCTGATATTGCCTGCCTGCCTGCATGCCCAGTAGTGGTCCCTGAAAGTCCTGATCTTGATGGTTGTCCTGGTAATCCTGAACCCGGAATGGTCATAGGTTCCATAGGGGTTCTTGATAGTTCTCCATGTGAGCCTGGTGAGCGTTCTGGCCTCTTGGGATCTCTGCGGAGCTTCAAAGTGTTCTGGGAGATTCCGGGAGAAATTTTACTTGGTACCCTTGAATGGGATCAACAGTGGCTTTTGTGTTGAAAGGGACACTTTGAACAGGTATTGTGGCAGGTTTGGTATTTTTGGACGCTCCCTGGAAGGTGGTGGGTATTGCCTGGAGGGTGTCGATGGCTTCTTCTCTGGCATTCACAGTTCTGATGGGTGTTATGCTGAGGCTTGTAGTACTGATGGGCATGTTTCGGGGCTTCTGCTTCTGACGAGGTCAGTTTCAGGAGGATTGACTCTAGAATTGGGCCTTGCTGGGCTGACCCGACCTTCATGAGTCTTCAGTTAGAGTTTTTTGGAAACGTCAGTTTTGAGAGACGTCTGGAATCCGTCGCCTAGAGGGGGGGTACTGTAATGATCTGCTCAGCTGTCTGCATGGGCAGACAGCTGTTTGTCCATTCCTTAGCTCTGAATGCTGCAGGTCCCTGGAAAAGAGACCTGTCTTCGCTTTGCAGGTTTCAGAGTTGTTCTGCTGAGGAATTTGCATACACTTGTCATGCAAATTGCCTAGCCTGCCTCCTTTGAAGCCCTGCAGTATAAAAGCCATGTTCACCCAGAATCCTTTGCTGGTCATAATGGTTTGTTACTGCTAAACACTCCTAGAGTGTCAGCATTGCCTGTTTGTTAAAGATTATCTTAGAGTAATTCTTGGGACTGTACTAGGCATTCCCTCTAGTGCAATCGGATTGTATTATCTGTTTTGCCTGTACAGTCTTTCTGTCTCGATTGCCTTGTCGCCAGCGACGGTCGACAGGGAATCATTTTGTCTGTCTGGGGGTGCTAACCAGAGCAGCGGTTGCTACTGGTAGCCCCTTCTGTTCATCTGTCTGGATCGCACTCGCCCTAGTGGTAGTGGCAGTGCCTCCTTCTGTATTCTGCCTCAGAAGTGCTAACCAGAGCAGCGGTTGCTACTGGTAGCCCCATCTGTTTGTCTGTTTGGATTGCACTCGCTCTAGTGGTAGCAGTGGTGGTTCCTTCTGAAATCTGTCTGGGAGTGTAGGCCAGAGCTGCGGTTGCTGCTGGCTGCTCCTTCTCTCTGTCTTGTCTTGTACGAACGCTTGCTGTAGGCTCGGTGAGGTAACCGTTAGCAAGCGTTCGCGTTCTCTTCCTTGTGTTTGTGTGTCATTGGTTAGTTAGGGTGGCATGCTTATCACTGGGCGCCTATCGCGCGGTGATCGTGCTGAAACGCGTTCGCTGTTGTGAATGAGTGCAGTGTTCGCATTTAGCTAGAGTTTTTTATTTTCTTTACCTTCTGATAAGTTGTTTGCTGTGCCTTTGCTATTCTCATACTCTGCTCTGTTCTGCCTTCTGTCATTTCTGGTAATCACATCTCTTGCGATTGCATTCCCACTCTTGTTTCTGCGGATGTGTGTTCACTGTCGCTGGGTGGCTTCAGTGGCGGCTCCAGCTTCAGATTTTTGGGGGGGCTCAAAGGGGGCACGAGGGCTGGCAGGCCGGGCTTGGGGGGGGGATTTGCGCGCCGCGGTGAAAAATTGGGCGTGGTCATGATGTCATGTGGGCGGGGCTAACTGTAATGTAGTTGTACCAGCTAACGTAGTTACATGGAAAAAAAATGAAGTAAATGCACATAATGACAGGTAGCCTTTCACCAGTAAATGCACATAAGAATCAGCTTTTCAGCAGTTAATGCACGTAATGACAGACTGCGTTTCTGCAGTAAATGCACATAAGAGCCTGCTTTTTACCAGTTAATGCATGTAATGACAGACAGTTTCCCCATTAAATGCACATAAGAGACAGCTTTTCACCAGTTAATTCACATAATGACAGACTGTGTTTCCGCAGTAAATGCACATAAGGGACAACTTTTCACCAGTTCATGCACATAATGACAGACAGCATTTCCCCAGTAAATGCACATAAGAGACAGCTTTTCACCAGTTAATGCACATGACAGACAGCCTTTCACCAGTTAATGCCCATAAGAGACAGCCTTTCACCAGTTAATGCCCATAAGAGACAGCTTTTCACCAGTAAATGCACATAAGAGACAGCTTTTCACCAGCTAACGCACGTAATGACAGACAGCCTTTCACCAGTAAATGCACATAAGTGACAGCGTTACCCCAGTATAAGTGACAGCGTTATCCCAGTATAAGTGACAGCGTTACCCCAGTAAATGCACATAAGTGACAGCGTTACCCCAGTATAAGTGACAGCGTTACCCCAGTATAAGTGACAGCGTTACCCCAGTAAATGCACATAAGTGACAGCTTTACCCCAGTATAAGTGACAGCGTTACCCCAGTAAATGTACATAAGTGACAGCGTTACCCCAGTATAAGTGACAGCGTTACACCAGTAAATGCACATAAGTGACAGTGTTACCCCAGTATAAGTGACAGCGTTACCCCAGTATAAGTGACAGCGTTACCCCAGTATAAGTGACAGCGTTACCCCAGTAAATGCACATAAGTGACAGCTTTACCCCAGTATAAGTGACAGCGTTACCCCAGTATAAGTGACAGCGTTACCCCAGTATAAGTGACAGCGTTACAGCTTTACCCCAGTATAAGTGACAGCGTTACCCCAGTAAATGTACATAAGTGACAGCGTTACCCCAGTATAAGTGACAGCGTTACCCCAGTATAAGTGACAGCGTTACCCCAGTAAATGCACATAAGTGACAGCGTTACCCCAGTATAAGTGACAGCGTTACCCCAGTAAATGCACATAAGTGACAGCTTTACCCCAGTATAAGTGACAGCGTTACCCCAGTAAATGTACATAAGTGACAGCATAACCCCAGTATAAGTGACAGCGTTACCCCAGTATAAGTGACAGCGTTACCCCAGTAAATGCACATAAGTGACAGCGTTACCCCAGTATAAGTGACAGCGTTACCCCAGTAAATGCACATAAGTGACAGCGTTACCCCAGTAAATGCACATAATATTATACCTGGTCAGGAGGGTGGGGGACTATTTGCAGAGGCTGGGGAGGGGGGCCCCATCATGCCCTCACCTCAGTGGACCCCCCTCCTTTTATGCGCGGCGCCGAGCGGGAGATACAGCTAGCTATAGTCTCCGGGACTCCGGGCTGCAGCAGACACTAGAGCTTCAGCCGACTGGTCCACTTCTGTCTCCTCCTCAGCAATACCGCTCTGCACGCACTGAATCAGGAAGTAGTGCGAGCGGTATTGCTGAGAAGGAGACAGGAGTGGACCAGGCGGCTGAAGCTCTAGTGTCTGCTGCAGCCCGGACTCCCGGAGACTATAGCTAGCTGTATCTCCCGCTCGGCGCCGCGCATAAAAGGACCCCTCTTTTTTATCATTCCCTGAGGTGAGGGAATGATAAGTCTCTCGCCCCACGCTAGAGCCGGTGTTGGAACACCGGCCCTTGATTCAGGGGGGGGCTTTCTGAGGGGCTTACAGTTTCTCAGCTGGGGCTTCAGCCCCGGCAAGCCCCAGTGTAGCGCCGCCACTGGGTGGCTTTGAGGGCTATTCCGCCCTGCTTGCTCCTGCTCATACAATTCCCATCTGCCATCTGTGGCCGTGCAGAGGCTGTGCTCGTCTGCACTCCACAGCTCCATCTGCTGGTGGGAATTGCCCTCTACCGGTGCATTGCACCTAACTTGGGTTCTCCTCATTTTACGCTTGTGGAGGATTTCCGCTGTGTCAGCGCGCATCTTGTGCGCAGACCACGAAAACAATTCCACAATCGTTACAGAATGACCAGCCAAACCGAAATTCACAGGGTAGAGGGAATGTTCGATTTGCTTCAGATGTCACTGCCTAAGGCAAAGGCATATGTGGATCCTATTATAGGTAGGATCATACATTATATTAAAGCAGTTAAAAAATCTGTGCATGTTCCTGATCCCAACCCATATGAATGTTACCTTGATACAGGGTTGTTTGAACCTCCATTTGCTCCGTGGGAGTTGGGAGCTTTGATGGAGGAATTTGAATTTGATTGGAAGGCCTTTTGCCATTTTTATATCGCAAAAAGCGAAGATATTCTGAATGCTTGTCTTGATTCTATGTACATTTTGATTGATTCTGATGAGTGTGACGAGTGTTTTGTGGATCCGGTGATTTGTGTGTGGCAGATGATTTTGGATGAATTGCACACACACCAACCAATTGATTCCAATAAAGGTACACCGTTGTCAAATGTTTATTCCTGCCTTTCTGGGGTAAAGCAAGTGAGTTTAAACACTGTGCGACCTGAAATTAATGGGTGTGCCTCGTTTGTGGACACCTGTGTGAATTCTGATGGATTCTCTTCTGTTTGTTTGGAGTTTGAATCTGTGTGATCTGATGCCTGTTTCTCACATAATCCTGCTATGGGGAAAATTCCTAAACCTTGCAGCCTCAAAAGTAATGTTTTGAACACCTTGCAGTCCGCTCCACAGATTGCAGAGGCTTGCGCTTTGGAAGCGTCAGTTTCACAACCTAAAGCGATTTTGGATTTGCAAATTTTGTGCGCTGACTCCTCGGATTCGACATGGTTAGCCGAGTCTAGGGGTGAGACAGCGCTTTGCTTTTGCGAGTCTGATTCTGAGGAAAGTAATGACTTTCCACCCTGTTCTCTGGATGAGTCAGTATTAGACTCACTAGATATTCCTGTGCATCCTGTTTCCTGCAGTGAGACGAAACTCAGAGAGTCAGAGCTAGTTTCACTAGATATTCCTGTGTATCCTTGTCTTGATGATAAAATTCAGTCTCAGCAGATGGTAGAACCATTCCTGGGACATCTGCCCTGTCCGCAGAAGGTATTTAATGTTCGGCCCTGTAACATGGATAGTTCAGAATCCTTCTCAGAAAACTTGGAAAATGACACTTCTGAGGTCTTGTTTGATGTTTTGGAGGTTTCCAAGTTCCTCCCAAAGGGTGCAGAACTTTTAGGAGATGCCTCCTGCTCCCCAGATCTGTCTGAGGTATTGCCCACTTTAGTAGGCATTGCCATTATGCTGACTACCTTTGCAGCTCTTGTGGAGCTTCAGTCATGTGTAGTTAATGATAAGTTTTTGTTGGATGCAACTACAGTCACAGAAAATTCTAAGTCTGAGTCCAAGTCTTCTTTTGAAAGACCAGTACCTGTGACCACTACTCGTGATGATTCTCTGCCCGGTCCTGGTTTTGGTCTTGTCATGTCGGACTCTGAGGTTGGCAGTTCCCCGACATGTCCTGAGGGTTCTCTTGTACCAGTGTACCCCGATGTGCTCTGTGACCCAGAAAGCCCAAGTGCGCCTCAGTTACCAGCATGCTCAGATGCTTCCTCGGTGGAGACTTGTTCTGATATTGCCTGCCTGCCTGCATGCCCAGTAGTGGTCCCTGAAAGTCCTGATCTTGATGGCTGTCCTGGTAATCCTGAACCCGGAATGGTCATAGGTTCCATAGGGGTTCTTGATAGTTCTCCATGTGAGCCTGGTGAGCGTTCTGGCCTCTTGGGATCTCTGCGGAGCTTCAAAGTGTTCTGGGAGATTCCAGGGAGAAATTTTACTTGGTACCCTTGAATGGGATCAACAGTGGCTTTTGTGTTGAAAGGGACACTTTGAACAGGTATTGTGGCAGGTTTGGTATTTTTGGACGCTCCCTGGAAGGTGGTGGGTATTGCCTGGAGGGTGTCGATGGCTTCTTCTCTGGCATTCACAGTTCTGATGGGTGTTACGCTGAGGCTTTTAGTACTGATGGGCATGTTTCGGGGCTTCTGCTTCTGACGAGGTCGGTTTCAGGAGGATTGACTCTAGAATTGGGCCTTGCTGGGCTGACCCGACCTTCATGAGTCTTCAGTTAGAGTTTTTTGGAAATGTCAGTTTTGAGAGACGTCTGGAATACGTCCCTAGAGGGGGGGGGGGGTACTGTAATGATCTGCTCAGCTGTCTGCATGGGCAGACAGCTGTTTGTCCATTCCTTAGCTCTGAATGCTGCAGGTCCCTGGAAAAGAGACCTGTCTTCGCTTTGCAGGTTTCAGAGTTGTTCTGCTGAGGAATTTGCATACACTTGTCATGCAAATTGCCTAGCCTGCCTCCTTTGAAGGCCTGCAGTATAAAAGCCATGTTCTCCCAGAATCCTTTGCTGGTCATAATGGTTTGTTACTGCTAAACACTCCTAGAGTGTCAGCCTTGCCTGTTTGTTAAAGATTATCTTAGAGTAATTCTTGGGACTGCACTAGGCATTCCCTCTAGTGCAGTCGGATTGTATTATCTGTTTTGCCTGTACAGTCTTTCTGTCTCGATTGCCTTGTCGCCAGCGACGGTCGACAGGGAATCGTTTTGTCTGTCTGGGGGTGCTAACCAGAGCAGCGGTTGCTACTGGTAGCCCCTTCTGTTCATCTGTCTGGATCGCACTCGCCCTAGTGGTAGTGGCAGTGCCTCCTTCTGTATTCTGCCTCAGGGGTGCTAACCAGAGCAGCGGTTGCTACTGGTAGTCCCATCTGTTTGTCTGTCTGGATCGCACTCGCTCTAGCGGTAGCAGTGGTGGTTCCTTCTGAAATCTGTCTAGGAGTGTAGGCCAGAGCTGCGGTTGCTGCTGGCTGCTCCTTCTCTCTGTCTTGTCTTGTACGAACGCTTGCTGTAGGCTCGGTGAGGTAACCGTTAGCAAGCGTTCGCGTTCTCTACCTTGTGTTTGTGTGTCATTGGTTAGTTAGGGTGGCACGCTTATCACTGGGTGCCTATCGCGCGGTGATCGTGCTGAAACGCGTTCGCTGTTGTGAATGAGTGCAGTGTTCGCATTTAGCTAGAGTTTTTTATTTTCTTTACCTTCTGATAAGTTGTTTGCTGTGCCTTTGCTATTCTCATACTCTGCTCTGTTCTGCCTTCTGTCATTTCTGGCAATCACATCTCTTGCGATTGCATTCCCACTCTTGTTTCTGCGGATGTGTGTTCACCGTCGCTGGGTGGCAACTAGATTGGGGGACACACATTAATCCTGTCTCTGTGCTCTCTCTCTTTAAGGGCTATTCCGCCCTGCTTGCTCCTGCTCATACAATTCCCATCTGCCATCTGTGGCCGTGCAGAGGCTGTGCTCGTCTGCACTCCACAGCTCCATCTGCTGGTGGGAATTGCCCTCTACCAGTGCATTGCACCTAACTTGGGTTCTCCTAATTTTACGCTTGTGGAGGATTTCCGCTGTGTCAGTGCGCATCTTGTGCGCTGACCACGGAAACAATTCCACAATCGTTACACAGACCAAGGGTTAACGCCAGGGTGCCCATACTTGATATTACAGGCCGATTCCCCTTTAGATTCAATAATTTTATTGAAATGGAAGAGAATCAGTGTTACATCACCAATTGATTGATCAGGAATGCCGAAAATCACTGTCCCAAGTGCTTGATTGGGTGCACAGCAGTAACGGCATTTGATATTACAACAATCGACAGACCCCCGATCGGTGTCCCCCAAGTGTATATGTGTCTCTCCCATGCCCATATGCATTGTTGAAGTCTCACCTGTTGCACAGGCACCAGTCCCGGCCTCCTCTGGTGTCTGGCATTACTGCAAGCACCTGTACAACATGGCACCAGGTACATGTAGCAATGTCACTATTTGCACCAACAATCTGCAAACTGCTGCTGCACAAGCGCTGTACAAGTAATCCTATTGGATTACTCTCACTGCAGCGATTGTGGCGAGTTTGCTATTATCGCCCATTGCAATTACGCTGCATGCAGCATTTTCCCGGCGATTGTGGCGTGGTTCTCATTAACTGGAATGAGATTCACTTAACGCAAACACCGAAAATTCACACAATAGAGCAATGCAAAATACCAACTGTGATTAAGATTTTGCGTTCCTGAGTGTGAACGGGGCTTTACAAGAAAGATTCCCCATTAGTTCCTTTTCTAGCTTTGGATTAGCCAATCAGGAGTAAAGCATGTATTCGTGTATAAAAGCATGTATTCTCCAAGCATGGAAGTAAAGTGGTCAGAGAAAATTTACTCATGGCTGAATCTATCAAACTGAGGATGGTTCTGGAACTGGTTGAAAAGATAAACTATTTTGTTGCAGGGGATGAAAAGATGGAAATAATATGAACAAGGGAAGCCCATAACAGGAAAGGACTTGTGATTTGCTCTAAACAGGCAAAGACCAAAATAGACTATTAGACCAAGCATATGGTGCCGGTAGAACAGTCGGTTTACTTGTACTTTACCAAGCAACCTTTCCATATGGAGTCCTAAAGATTTTCAGTACAGACCATTTAGGTTCCTCTAGGAAGGGCAAATTCAATACCTGCGCCCAAGAACAGTAAAATACTGAAAACTTTAATTAAAAACTAAAATCATTAAAATCACCAATATATCTTCAATAGTAAACTGACAGGTATTACTTGAGAAAGAATAACACTTTGCATGTGATCACAGCAGCATTCACACCATCACACTTTGCATCACAGGATCCCACACTGGCGTTTTTTATCTAACTCTTGTGCACTATCAGAGTGAATCCGCTCATAACACTAATGTGTTAAAATCCTCTTCAAAATCGTTCATATGCCTCTTGCAGTATTCCTTTTGAACATTATAATCTCTTTAAAAGTTCAAAATCTCACGGCAACTCAATACTTTACACAGTCCAGGAGAGGGGGAAGGAAACATCCGTCCACAGACGTCGGGGTTCCAGTATCCCAGGTGTTTCACCAACAGTGTTGAGTCCCGGCCAAGGGCTCACTCAGTCTCGCGGCTTACGTCACCTGAACATCCGGTAGAGTACGCCGGAGTTTTTGCCGATCATACTTGGGTCAGATCTGTGGGAGACGGCGTAAGCCGCAAGACTGGGTGAGCCCCTGGTCGGGACTCAACACTGTTGGTGAAACACCTGGGATACTGGAACCCCGACGTCTGTGGACGGATGTTTCCAACAAGCCACGGAATATGTTGGCGCTTTATAAATCAATAATAATAATTCCTAATGAAGGCCCAAAGCTGTCTGCAAGTCTCATTGCATGACTATTAAAATTAAAGGCCATGAGTGTGCACCAAATCAACGGCTGTGTAAGTGCACCTGTTATGCAAGTGCATAAAGCAATGATTTGTGTGTGCTGTTCTTTGGCTAAATTAAAGTGATAACCCACAAATACCTTCTATTCTAAGAAAGTAATAATGTTTTGTAGAGCTTTGAAGAGTACGCAATGTGAAAAACAATGGGCCTGAAGAATCTCTGGTAAAACCTCTTTGTGTGCAGGTAAATTTTACCAGCATTTATATAAACAATGTAGGGTGTTATGTTAGTCAATTGTCTGCAGCAAAGTGGCAGATTCTGGAGAGTCTAATTGCAACTGTATTTCTAACAAAGTACTGAAAGTTCCATTGCTGAGGCTGAAGGAAAAATCTGAGCTTATTGAGATTATTTTATAAATTCTTAGCTAGCTGTAGACTGAAGTAAATAGAATGTTTTTAATAATATGAAACTGCAGAACCAGATTTTTTTTTTTTAAATTCAGTCCAGGTTTTCTGAGGACCGTTTTACACTAGCAGGGTAAACCTGCGTTGCACTACCCTATTTTGCTGCAAAAGTAACCAAAGTCTATGGAGAATTTCACACTTATTGTGGCCCCTTGCGACGCACAGGAACAATCCGAACCAACGCAAGAGCAACAGCGGGTTACTGCAAGCACGGCGCTTAATGCACAGTGTTTGGGGTAATGGAAGTCTATGGGGGACACACGTAGTGTAAACAACGGAGCGCAGTGCATCAGGAATCCCAGCGACACATTTCCTGTCCAGCAGAGAGTAGGTCACTGAGTGGCGGGGGGGGGGGGGGGGCGGAGCTATGCATATGACTCTGTCGGTGCACTCAAGCACAAAGTCATATGTGTGTCATTTTTGCATTTCAGTGGGATGTGGCAGGAGCATCTCATCCCCATCACAACACAAAAAATATATATTAAACCGCCCTCAATCAATTGTGACACCCAAGTTGAGATGCTTAATAGTATAGTTAGATAGAACTAATAACTTTCACACTCTTTACATGATATATCATCATGTTACTACCTGTCCCTCAGAGGAGCTCACAATTGTATCCCTACTATAGTTATAGTCTAATGTCTCGTTGACTAAGGACACATTTTGGATTGAACCAATTAAATCTGGTTCCTTGTGTCTGCAGTCCTTGTGATGTATCCAGCAATGCTTAGCATGGCCTTCCTGCATATGATCAGAGCAACACATTAGATCTATAATGATGTAGGTGCTTCGTATTCTGTATGTGCACATACCTTTATATAGTAATGAGGTTTAGGTATGGAAAGCAACGCTCATTTCTGAAAATAAGCATTAAAAAAGAAGTGCTGAAGAAAGAAAACTGAAAATAATGTGTGAGAAAAGAACATGTCTTATATTTTTATCATACAGTATCTTATCGTTAATGGACAAATGGCAAATGGGGCATGTTTCATATTAATATATATACATCTACCAATTGAAACGAACAGGTACAGTTCTTGAATAATAATAATAACAAAAAAAGATTGCCACGCTTTTGTTCCGTTTACAGTTTTTCTGTGAGAAGAGTATCTAAGAACTGTTTAAATGGATTGTTCTTGTAGGTAATAACTAAGTATTATTTTCCTAACTATACATATTGCTTGAGTAAAAGAACTGAATGTTCTCTAAAGCTTGCTCTACAAAATACATTTAGCCTGTAAAAGATATCAGCTGTAATGACAATGCTTTTCCTGTCATCTACTATCTATGACAAACATGATACCACAATTTACTTATGAAAATTAAACTAACTGATCTTTTAGCTCCTGTGAATGATACAGTATACTGTTCATTGTGCCTATTGTAGAGAACTGTGTCTAGGCATATGGCTTATGAATTGGACTTGTTGTAAAAAAAAACACAAAAAAAAACACATAAGCATTTGCAAGCTCGTTGGGTTTTTACACAGTTTTTTGTGTGTTATGACAAGTTATGAGATTATTAGATATACTGAGAGCATACTAGAGAAGTACAAAACCCCACCATCTATGTCACAAGAGTAATTTGTTTTAACTTATGTCTTCTTCAGTGTAACGACCTATCAATCATACAGGAGGACTTCCACCCTTCCTCTTCCTCGAGGGTAACAGAGGACTGGGCAGTGTCATCACCTACAGTGGCCTTGATGCGAGCAGGTGTTGCCTGCTCTTTGAAGCAGCCAGTGGTGGGCGGAAATTTCGCATCGAAATTCACATTTACGCATTATAATTGTAATGCGAAATTTCAGGGAAAATCGTAATTGATTTTGTATGTAATAGTAGTATTTCATAATTTTGCGTGATTTTCACGCAACTTCGCGAAATTTTGTGCTGACTTGTGTTACATGTGTTAAGGAGAATATTGGGAACAAGCCAAAAAAGAATTTTTCAAAAAGACATTGTAGTTTTAAAAAAAAAACGATTTTAAATATGCAAAGAAAAATGGTTTTTAAAATGTCATTTTTTTTGTTTAAAAAACATTTTTTCTTTGCATATTTAAAATGGATTTTCTCAATAACTCCAGTCTTTTTGGAAAATTCTTTTTGACTTGTAACCACTATTCTCTTTAACATATGTAGTCATTTTGGTGTCCCTACCATGTATGGGGGCTTTGCTATTCACTTCCAAAGTGAACACGAAATTACGCGAAATTTTAGGCAAAATTACGAATCACTATACGAAATCAATTGAATTTACAAATCGTAATTACGTATAAGCATAAAATGCATACATTTACATGAAATTTTGCATAATCGTAATTAGCTGATTACGGTCATCACTGGAAGCAGCTTTGTTTATTAACCACTTCGCATCCAGACCTTGTTTTCAACTTATTGACCAGAGCAGTTTTGACAGTTTAGCTATGTCCTTATTTAATAGGAAATAACTTTATCCCTACTTATGACACAGAAATGAAATATATATTGTTTTTTTCAAGACAAACTAAGATTTCATTGTATGCCATTTTTTCCCTCAAACAATTTTGTTTTCTATGAATTTTAATGGGAAAACAAAGAAAAAAATTGAAAAAACATGTATTTCTCAGTTTTACTAATTCCAGTTTAAAAATAAAAAGTGCTACTGTAGATAAAAAACACAAATTTTGTTTGGCCATTCTTACTGCTTATCACAAAACTTAGATTGTGTTCCTGTCACAATTTATGGTGAAGATATTTGATTCTGAAATAATGCTACAGAGTGTATTTTTCACTATGAAATGAGAAAATACAAGTATTTTTAATAGTAAAAATCAATCTCATTAGCTCAGGAAACTTATATTCCGATTCACCAATTAGTCCTGCATCAGATAGTGCCAGAAATGTGCACAGGAGCAAGCCAAATCCTGCACAGCACTGCTTCTGCTGCAAGACGTATATCTACTGACCTGTGGCTTAGATGAAGTCCCAGAGGACGTATATCTACTGACCTGTGGACGAAGTGGTTAAAGCAACTTTACACATAGCCCAGGGCAGCCAGAATCTGCTATCAGAGGGCTATGCACTGGAGGCTTTGAGTATGTATGAGTTCAATGCGGTGAATTTGGTGCACACGTGCCATGGAAATCTGAGCACCAGAGATATCCGCAAGAAGAAAGTTAGTAAATCAGTGACTATTTGCAATAGTAAATTATTGCAAATTTGTATTGATATTTTACTATGGCCTAAGCTAACCTTACTCTCACACGAGTCCTCCTTCTAGATGCCTACCCCTGAGGAACCCTCCATGTTGATGCTTAACCCTAAATACCCCCCCAACAATGCCTAAGGGCCAGCTCACACAGGCTTCTGGCAGCCTCTTAGTTAAATGCTTTTCTGTAAGCATGCAGAGAAGCAGTTAGTCCTTGTTCACATTGCATTCCGATCGCGTTAGCGTTGGAGGTTTTTTTACTCTATTTTTTCCCCCTTCCCAGCGATTTCTGTTCATTGGACGTTTTTGGTAAGCGTTTTTGTAGACGTTTTTGCAGAGCAATTCCCTTTTTTCATTTCCTGACATCAGTCAGGAAGTAAACTCTTTGATCTGGAAAAAAATAGATACAATGTATTTATTCTTAAAAACGCGAATGCAATTGCTGCACAAAGCGATTTTGTGAGCGTTTTGCGTTTTGCGTTTTTCTTATAGCTTCCATTGTAGCAAAATAGCCCTCCGAAAATGGTCCATGCAGCGCTTCTCTGAGCAGCCGGAAAACGGACTGATTGCCTTAATCTGAACTAGCGCATGGGATAGCATGGTGTAAGCACTTTCTGGGCAATTTTTAAAAATCGCAGGCACTTAAAAAAAAAATCCCAAAATCCCTCCAGTATGAACAAACAATGAGTGTCTTTTGGCGGCTTTTAGCAGCATTCATCATTTTTCATTGTTGCAGGAGGCGCATCTGTAAACGACCATGAAAGCAACCTGTTGCTTCCAGGATCGGCTGAAATGATGGAAAAATATTGATAAAAATGTGGCGTTTGCACAAATGACAGTAAACTGCAGGAACTGACGATATTCACTTGGATGGGCAGCGCTTAAAGGGCAAACAACGCAGCCTAAACCTAAGGAGCCACTGCCAGTGTCTAACTCTAAGGACCTCCACCGATACCTAACCCTAAATTTCCACACGCCGATTCCTAACCCTAAGAAAGCATCCCAGTGATGCCTAACCCTATCCCCCGATAATTTGGGCACTGCCATAGACAATTATGTTAATAGCCGAGATTTGCAACTGTTGGTTTAAGTAGCATCCATTTCCCCTGACTTTTTCCTTAGCGGGCATCAGAGATGGATCCATCAGTGGAAAATCGACCTGCTTCGTAATGCAGTTACTTTTGATACTGGAGTACGAGTTTAGACATTCCCCCTAAAAGTGCTGATTTAAAATGCAATTGTTGTGTAGATTGGAAAATAGCAGCTGGGAAATATAGATTGAGCTGATTGCCTGTGTACAGCCAACTATAGAACAAAGCAAGCCATTTAATGTACTGGTCATTGCCTCTTTTGTACCTCTCATTTGCTGAGAAATCTAACATCCCCCTGCAAATTGCCCCCCTGCAAATTGCCTTGTTTGTTATTGAGAAAGCTGCCTTGTAGTCCACATTTTCTTAATCATTTCTTCTTATAAAGCATAAAATCTTTACTCTTTCAGTAGTTAACATTTTATGATTTATAGCTTAGCCCAGGAAATACACAGAAGGCAGCACAGTAAGAGACAGTGCAAATGTCTGCAGTATTGACCTCACTCCAATTATGTAGATGGCATTTGGTCCGTCTGAATCTCACAGTGCTCGGTTAAGAAAGCTGTACATGTAACTCAGCTCGCTAGCTCCCTCCTATGCCATAATGAATCAACTGTATGCCTGGTTAAAGAAATAACATATTCAAAAAGAACGAAAACCTTCCAGAAAATAAATAACCAGTGACAATCTTGTCAAAACTCTGCACAAAATATTTGCTATGTTGATTACAGATGTTTTTTTTTTCTGTCACTGGCATCGAAAGTGAAAAATATGCAGCTCATTACTTTTCACCAAAAATGCCTAGTGTATATTTTGTGTAGACATTAAGTCTGTCATATGAAAAACAGCTCCTTTGCTGCAAATGGAAATCCAGCCAAGTGTTATCCAAGGTGGAGATGGATCAGAAGCTCTGTCTGTTTCATACTGATGACTTCATTATCATTTTAGAGATTCTCCACACCCTTTGCTGCAAGGGAGCAGACAAATTCACATACCTAGAATTGCTTTCTGTTTTTCTCATTGGTTCATAAGTCTGCACAATGTAAGAGTTGGGAGTAATCACTTCCATCTCTGTACCAGCTGAGAGCAATGCAAAACAGCTTTCATATTGTGACCTGCAAGGCTGCAGAGCTTTGAGCTTGAAGACAGATCACCAGCAACAATATTAAGACAAACAGGAACTGTTGTATGGGAGAAACAAAATAGGTGTGTGCTCAAACCAGGCAGTACCCGTTATATAAGACATACATTTCTGTGCCGCACAGCTTTCCTTTACTTTTTGCATTGGAAGAGTTAAAAACTAATACTTTTAACTATGCAAAAAAAGGCAGTTGAACAGCAGTGGAAATCTTCCCCACTTACCTAAATTGTAAACAGAAGCCAAAACACATCCATTTGGCTGATGAAATACTCCTGAACTAAAGACAAGGTTGTAAATTCAAACAGCTATTATTTATTTTGTTTTGCAGCTGATTGAAGCCGATTTTACATCACACTGCATTGGCTTTAGTTTAGAACTCTTTAGAACAGCCCTTAAACTTGAAACAGAACTGGGTCTAATACTTGTATTCATCATTAGCACCACATAAAACGTAGAGCAGGGCTTCCTAATCCCAACCCTGTGCTCAAGAACCACCAACAGTGCATGTCTTGCAGAAAACCACAAACATACACAGGTGAGGTAATTAGTGTCTCCGCAGAGCTGATTAACTACCCCTGTGGCTTTCCACAAAACATGCACTGTTGGTGGTACTTGAGGGCAGGGTTTGGGAGCCCTGGCATAGAGCACCTCTGTAATATTGTTCAAGCATGTGGCAAGCCGAACAGTCAAAGGGCCAGATCCAATTCACTTTTTCTCCTAAGTTTTCTTCTAGGTGATATTTTCACATCTTATTAATAAAATGCCCTTTAAGCCCTTTTTTGGTACTTTTTCAATTGCAAAGTGCTGAAAAGTTATTTTAAACAGAAGATGAAAAAGTATCTCCTAGGAGAAAACTTAGAAGAAAAAGTGAAATTTCTTTTCTAGTTAATTCATACAAAATATATATGAAATTAAAGTACAAACAACTGGAATGGATTGTAGTTTTTCAGTTACTTTAGGTGCCTATCAATGATACTATCTTGATTACACAATCTTATCAATTCTATTTAGTAGAAGAATAAACAGACTAAATATACGTTGAATGGATACATGAGGTGGTCCCTCATATTACCATATATCACCCTGGATAAGATAGCCTTTTTATACCAAAATTTTGGGTTAAAAGTAGGGGCTGCACTTCTCTGTGGATGATAAAATATGCACGGGACCCCCTATTCTAAACACACATTGGAAGCGTACCCCTAACCATATCTACCTCTCCCTGCTCCCAGGGCCGGCACTGCCATTAAAGCAAAGGGGGCAATTGTCCTAGGCTCCCTGATGCCCCTGGTTTACCCCTGGTAGTCTCTCCCTGACTGCTTCCAAGTCTCTGGGGCCCCTGCACTATGTGTGGCTGCATATTCAGGTATCACACTAGGCTGACTTGTTATGGTACATTCAGAATGATTGCAGGCACATTATCTGGCTCCCTCCGAGCGCATGGGGTTAATCAGGTCAGGTATGGGCAGCTCCACCAATTAGAGTGCTGTATGAGCCGATGCAGAAGCACAGAACGCAATGCTGCGGGTGCTATAGTAGAAATGGAAGCAACTGAAGACAGCGTGGTACCGTAAGGTGAGGAGATTGTGGAGGACATACTGTATACCAATTGGCGTGATGGGTACCACAAACAGGGCCACCATCAGAAATTTTGGGGCCCCTCAAAATTCTTCAGGTATGCCCCACCCACTTCCTGAGCCCACCCACTGGCTGCTGTGCCCACTCACTAGCCATCTCTTAGCCCTTTATTGCTATTTGTAAGGATTCCTCCTGTGGCATGTTCTGTCCATTGCAGTGGAGCTGCAAACGGACAGTTCTGGCTTGTCAGCCTGCATTCGGTTGTGCATTCACAATGAGTTACATTGTCATTTGCAATTGCTCTGCAGTTCTTGGCAGCTCAGAATGCTGTCATCATTCCACCAATGGCTTACTACAGCTGAACTGCAGCCAGATAGCCCTGGATTACCTGCATGCATGTTGTTGCATAGGACTGCATGCATTGGTACAGATAGTCTTTCAGCTAGCAAATGGTAACCAAGCCAGCTCAGGATTGAATGATTACCATTGAGCTGTGTGGAGATTTCCATGCTTGCCTCCATTGGCTGATGCCAGCATAAAAGTCTGCCTCCCCTTTTAGACCTCACCCGTCATAGTTTCAGCTCTGTCTAAGCGGTTACTGGGTCCTTTGATACTGTGAATAATATTTCTTGTCTTGTTACTTTCTAGTTCATCTTGTTACTTTCATAGTTATCTTGTGGAGCTACAATTATATATTTCCTACGGGGACATATATACGTACTCCTTCTAGTGCAGAGAATTTGTATTGTTTGTATTGCCTAGTTAGTTCGCAGTATTGCTCCAGTCCAGATCTAGCTAGTCTCCTTGCTTATGTTATATATTGGTTCATCGCCAATATATACATATTCTAGTCAGCGCTTGTTATTTTCCTTGTATTCGTGTTACGGTGATATATCAGTGCCGCTGATATATACGTACTCGAACTGTTGATATCCTGTGTTCAGCTAGTTAGTTTTTAGCACGTTTCAGTAGGTTGAGCTTAGCATGATCACCCGTGCTTAGCTAGCGTAGTCCTGTCCTTGCGAGGTAGCCATTGCTGCAGTTGCTATTGGTTACCTCACTCTTGTCTTTGTGAATGCTTGCTGTCACTGAGGCAGTGACTAGTTTAGCAAGTATTCATTCTGTCATCCTCTGTCCTCCTAGTCCTGTCCTTGCGAGGTAGCCATTGCTGCGGTTGCTATTGGCTACCTCACTCCAGTCTGTCTTGTATCTGTCTGAATGTTTGCTATCGCAAGAGCAGCGCAACATCGCACTGCGCTGCCATTGCGTCTTATCAGAAGCCCAGAGCTGCAGTCGCTCTGGGCAGCCTATGCAGCCTCTTCCATTATCCAGCTCTTAGCCTTGTTGTGCTGGGTAGTCAGAAAGTATGACCCCCCAGCATTACACTATTGATATAAAACTATGAAGAATCACATAGTATTGTCGTACAATATAAAGTGCACTGTAAGGATGACTTCATATAGTATATAATGTAGTTCTATTCTTAACCTAATGAAAGGGTAAAGCAAAAAATACATATAAACTACATCAAGCTGTATTACCCTGCTGCCATCTATTCATAAAACAATGCTACAAATATTCGATTTTCAGCTTTATATACAGACAGCAGCACAGCTAATGATCCACGCAGTACACATATAATATTGTTCAAGGTATACACAATTAAATTCTACACATTTCCTTGGTCAAGTGAAGACAGCTGCTGTGCTGTAGCTGGAGGCAAAGGTAGTGCTTATCAAGTGTCCTCAAATGGCTCAATCTCTTCTTCATTTTAACACAGCGCATTCCCCTCTACCGACTGATTAAATTAGTGTGCATATGAAAATTTTCCCAAGCTTGATTTATAGGTGGTTTAGAGTGAAACTAACTGCTGCAGCCTAGAAGTCTGCATTATACTGCAGTAATGTTGATTCTCGCTAAAGCAGAATGTAAAAGGATCCTCAATAGACCAAAATGAACTAATGTCAGTCTCCTATTTGAAAAGTCCTGTTCAGATTGCAGCATTTGTCAACAGTGATTTCCTTTGAAGTATATACATTTAAATACAATTAAAATATACTGAGCTTTATATTTTAGTTTTATACACAGACAGTTATATATTAAATACATATGGCACATATCAGATTGAGATGCGTACCCCTGCTCTCATTACTTATAAACCAGAAACTGCAATACACACACACACACACACTCACACACACACATATACACACACACACACACACATATGCACACACGCGCGCACACACATATACACACACACACACACACACACACACACACACACACACACACACACACACACACACACACACACACACACACACACACACACACACACACACACACACACACACACACACACACACACACACACTAAATATATTCCCTACATCACTAATTGTTTTTAAATCATTTCTTTTAAAGCATCTCTGTACTTTTGTACACAAGTGAAGTTATCTGTTGGCCTTTTAGAGTGCATCAAAAAATGAAATTCGCATTTGCCCGTGAAAACGCTATAGTTTCATGCGAAAATTCGCGATCATGTGCAATGCGAAAATTCACGCGAAAACGCCCGTGCTAACAGTTAGCACTCTTTTGTGAATCAAGCCCTATGGCTGTAATGTTGGAAGTAGGAAGTCTGCCCCTGAAGTGGAATTTTCATTGTTTTGTCATGAAAGATCTTAGAGAACTTAAGATTTTTGCAATATTACTAGAGAGAATAAAGAGGCTAAGTTATCATATATAAGGTTAAGGTAAATACCTTATTTTTCAGACTATAAGATGCCCCTGACCATAAGACGCACCTAACTTTAGAGGACAAGAACCAGGGAAAAAATACTAAACCTGGTGCATCCATGGGGCTAGGGCATCTTGTGGAGGTTCTTCCCCCAATTATTATGTCCCCTTTGTAACTCATGTCTTGCTATTACCTCTTATGTCCTCCTTTGTCCCCTTGTACCTTTTGTGTCCTCCTTGTGTCGTCCTTTGTCCTCCTGGGTCATCCTCTGTTCTCCTGTATCCTCCTCTGTCCCCCTGTGTCCTCCTATGTCCCTCTGTGGCCTCCTCTGTTCCCCTTTGTCCTCCTCTGTCCCCCTGTGTCCTCTTTCAGTGTCCTCCTCTGCCTTTTTGTCCCCTTGTGTCCTCCTCTGTCCCCTTATGTCCTGCTCTGTCTCCCTGCATACTCCTTTGTACTCCTTCTGTGTCTTTCTCTATTCTCCTTGTGCCTTCCTTTGTCCCCCTGAATCCTCCTCTATCCCCGTGTCCTCCTATGTCCCTCTGTGTCCTCCTCTGGCCCCCTGTGTTCTCCTTCAGTGTCCTTCTCTGTGCTTTTGTGCCCATGTCATCCTCTGTCCCCCTGTGTCCTGCTCTGTCTCCCTGCACCCTCCTCTGCCCCCTTGTGTCCAAAACAGATTTTTCAACAGTAACATTATTTTAATCTAAACACATACATATTACTAGTTACTGTCTGACAAATGATTAAATATCTCCTCTATTGCAAACCACGTTTGTACCACACCTACATCCCATCCAACTGGACTATCATAACATACTACTCTGTTGACCATTAAAGAACCATCTAGCACCATTACTGTCAATGCTGAATTATGCTATTCATGTCATCCACTTCTCAAATACTACTTTTCTACTGCTAGCCATCATAGGTGTCCCCAAGTGCAGCTTCAGCACTCTAAGGGGAAGAACTAACTTTAACTACTATCCTTTTACTGGTGCCAATGGTCTAGTGGATGGGACTACGGTGCGTCATTGGGGCAATTTACTGCACTCGCTGAGTAGCAGTGACCACTTGTCAGTGGGCGTTGTTACTTCAACAATGAAGGAACAATGCCCATGGACACATTATAGATCACTGCTACTTAATTAGTGCAGTTATTTGCCCCAATGACAGACATGGTTTCACCTGCAAGACCATCAGCACCAGTTACCAAACAAGTGGCTGTGATTGGCAGTTCTGGAGGCAGCGCCCTGCCTGAGTGGTTGTATTCTGCACAGCACTTTGCAGCAGCCATGGTGGGATCCTCTTTCCTCTGGAATCTGTAGTCTGCCTGGGTACTACCCTCAGCCTAGGCTGGTCAGCTCCCAAGTCACAATAGCAGTGGCTGGTGGCAGCATGGCAGCAGACCGCTGCATTATGTACAATATGCACAGTACATGATCGCAATCATGATGTGGGGGGACAGTGGTGTCAGTCCGAATTGTATGACATAGCACCACTGAGATATTTAATATGTGGTATATGGCAATTTGGTAATGAACTGTGCAAGGTGCATGGTTTGGGCACCGGGAACATAGCTGATGTCTGCTCTCAATACTTTGTCATCTAAAATATTAGCAATTGGCACTGGGGGTCAAGATGACAGAAGGTGAGTGTCAACTAGACAAGTTAAAACGGACCCAAACCAAACTTTTTTTAATTCAATATATTTAGTTGCACCACTCTGACACATACAAAGATAAATAAACACTCCTTCAAGCCTATGAGCATTTCAGTGCATGCTTTTCACCCTTCTCTAGTCATAACTAGGGTTATACAGGTGGCAGCCATTAGCAATTCCTCCTTTGCCAGACACCATCTCCTCCACCAGTCTGCCGGATTCTGTCCCAGCAATATGAAAGGAAGGGAGGGGTTCCTCCAATAGTTACATAGTTACATAGTTACATAGTTATTTTGGTTGAAAAAAGACATACGTCCATCGAGTTCAACCAGTATAAAGTACAACACCAGCCTGCTCCCTCACATATCCCTGTTGATCCAGAGGAAGGCGAAAAAACCCTTACAAGGCATGGTCCAATTAGCCCCTAAAGGGAAAAATTCCTTCCCGACTCCAGATGGCAATCAGATAAAATCCCTGGATCAACATCATTAGGCATTACCTAGTAATTGTAGCCATGGATGTCTTTCAACGCAAGGAAAGCATCTAAGCCCCCTTTAAATGCAGGTATAGAGTTTGCCATAACGACTTCCTGTGGCAATGCATTCCACATCTTAATCACTCTTACTGTAAAGAACCCTTTCCTAAATAAATGGTTAAAACGTTTTTCCTCCATGCGCAGATCATGTCCTCTAGTCCTTTGAGAAGGCCTAAGGACAAAAAGCTCATCCGCCAAGGTATTATATTGCCCTCTGATGTATTTATACATGTTAATTAGATCCCCTCTAAGGCGTCTTTTCTCTAGACTAAATAAACCCAGTTTATCTAACCTTTCTCGATAAGTGAGACCTTCCATCCCACGCATCAATTTTGTTGCTCATCTCTGCACCTGCTCTAAAACTGCAATATCTTTTTTGTAATGTGGTGCCCAGAACTGAATTCCATATTCCAGATGTGGCCTTACTAGAGAGTTAAACAGGGGCAATATTATGCTAGCATCTCGAGTTTTTATTTCCCTTTTAATGCATCCCAAAATTTTGTTAGCTTTAGCTGCAGCTGCTTGGCATTGAGTACGATTATTTAACTTGTTGTCAATGAGTACTCCTAAGTCCTTCTCCAAGTTTGATGTCCCCAACTGTATCCCATTTATTTTGTATGGTGCTAGACCATTAGTACGTCCAAAATGCATGACCTTACATTTGTCAACATTGAATTTCATCTGCCATGTATGTGCCCATATAGCCATCCTATCCAGATCCTGTTGCAATATGACACTATCTTCCTGAGAGTTGATGATTCTGCACAATTTTGTATCATCTGCAAAAATAGCAACATTGCTCACTACTGCATCTACTAGGTCATTAATAAATAAATTGAAGAGCACTGGACCCAGAACAGACCCCTGTGGGACCCCACTGCTAACAGTCTCCCATTTTGAGTACGATCCATTGACCACAACTCTTTGTTTTCTGTCCATTAGCCAGTTCCCTATCCATGAACACAGACTCTTCCCCAGTCCTTGCATCCTCAACTTTTGCACCAGACTTTTGTGGGGAACAGTGTCGAAGGCCTTTGCATAGTCCAAGTATATCACATCTACAGCATTCCCAATATCCATATTAGCATTCACTACCTCATAAAAGCTGAGAATGTTAGTCAAACAGGACCTGTCTTTAGTAAACCCATGTTGATGCTGAGAAATAAGATTATTTTCTACTATGAAGTCATGTATAGTATCTCTTAGTAACCCCTCAAATAGTTTGCATACAACTGATGTTAAACTTACAGGTCTATAATTTCCTGGATCAGATTTTTTGCCCTTCCTAAATAATGGGAAAACGTGGGCTGTACGCCAATCCACTGGGACTCTGCCAGTTGCAAGAGAGTCACAAAAGATAAGATAAAGGGGTTTATCTATAACTGAACTTAATTCCCTTAGGACCCGAGGATGCATGCCATCCGGGCCAGGTGCCTTGTCTATTTTTAATTTATTTAGTCTTGCCTTCACTTCTTCCTGCGTTAAGTATTTAATATTACAGTTAGAAGATTGAGACTCTTCTGCCTCTGTAGTTTGCAACAGTGCTGTTTCTTTTGTGAAGACAGAAGCAAAGAAAGCATTTAATAACTCTGCCTTACCTTGGTCATCCACCATTGAGTTCCCATCCTCATCCTTTAGGAGTCCTATACAGTCAACCTTTCTTTTTTTAGAGTTAATGTACTTGTAAAACTTTTTTGGGTTAGATTTGATATCCTTAGCGATTTGTTTTTCAGCTTAAATCTTTGCCTGCCTAATTTCTTTTTTACAATTTTTATTGCACTCCTTATAATTGCTTAGTGCAGCCTCGGTCCCCTCCTGTTTTAAGACCTTATAGGCATTCTTTTTCCTCTTCATTTTATCTTTAACCTTTCTATTCATCCATAGAGGCCTTTTTTTATTCCTAGACATTTTGTTTCCATATGGGATATACATACTACAGTATTGATTGAGTATAAGTTTAAAAGCTTGCCATTTCCCTTCAGTGTCTTCCCCTTGTAGTACATTATCCCAGTTCACCAAACTTAGTGCCTGCCTAATTTGAGTGAACTTTGCTTTTCTAAAATTCATAGTTTTAGTGGTCCCGCTGCCCCGTGGCCTATCAGTCACCAGATCAAACGTTATCATGTTGTGATCACTATTTCCCAAATGTTCTTGAACCTGCACATTTGATACATTATCTGGTCTATTAGAAATGATCAGATCCAGTAACGCATGCCCCCTAGTTGGTTCAGTTACCATTTGAGTCAAGTAATTGTCCTGTAGTGCTGCCAGAAATCTGCTGCTTTTACCAGAATGGGTAGCCTCAATACTCCAGTCAATGTCTGGAAAGTTGAAGTCGCCCATAATTATGACCTCATTTTTACCTGCAGCTTTTTCAATCTGCTGTAGTAATCGCAGTTCTGCAGCTTCATTAATAAGAGGTGGCCTGTAGCATACCCCAATAAGCAATTGGCAACTTTTATTTCCACCATGAATATTTACCCAAACAGACTCCACATCTTCGCAATCTTCCTCCATCTCATCGTTGAGGACAGCTGTAAGAGAATTCTTAACAAAGAGACAAAACCCTCCACCTTTTTTCCCTGTTCTATCCCTCCTAAACACATTGGGCTCGATTCACAAAGCGGTGCAAAGTGTTAGCACCATGGTGAAAAGGCCCTTATCACGCCTAAAGTCACTTTAGGCATGATAAGAAGAAACTCGCGCGAAGTTGCCGCGCGTACGCGCGTACGCGCGTAAGTGCGCGCGCAACACCCGACGCTTCGTGCGAAGCTCCCATTAAGCCCTATGGGACTTAATCGGTGATAACTCAGTGGTGAAAAGGTCATCACGCCTAAAGTCTTTTAGGCGTGATAACTGGGTTATCACCGCTTTGTGAATCGAGGCCATTGTATCCTTTTAAATTAGCTATCCAGTCATGGCTTTCATCCATCCATGTCTCGGTTATTCCCACAATGTCATAGCCTTTGTCATTCAGAATGAACTCTAGTTCGTCTATTTTATTTGCAAGGCTCCGAGCATTGGTTACCATGCACTTTATATTTTTACCACCACATTTACCAATTTTGTTTACATGAAATTGGCTACTTGAATTTTTACCAACCTCCTTAATCTTTACACTGTCCCCACCCCCCTCTCCACCCTCCATAATGATAGGTTCCCACTGTCTTTTTACCTCATCTTGTCTACGTATTGAGACTTTATCCTCCCGCCTCCCCCCAGATCCTAGTTTAAAATCTCCTCCAACCGTTTAGCCATCTTCTCCCCCAATGCAGCTGCACCCTCCCCATTAAGGTGCAGCCCATCCCTGCTGTAGAACCTGTAGCCGACTGCAAAGTCTGCCCAGTTCTCCAGGAACCCAAACCCTTCCTTCCTACACCAATTTCTCAGCCACTTATTTAACTCCCTAAGCTCCCTCTGTCTCTCAGATGTAGCATGTGGCACTGGCAGTATTTCAGAAAACACCACCTTGGAGGTCCTTGCTTTAAGTTTATCTCCAAGTACCTGAAAATGCTTTTTGAGGACCTTCCATCTCCCACTAACTTTGTCATTGGTGCCAATGTGTACCATGACAGCCGGGTCTTCCCCAGCCCCACCCAGTAATCTGTCAATTCTTTCCGCTACATGCCGAACCCGAGCACCCGGGAGGCAACAGACTGTACGGCATTCGCGGTTTCTTCGACAGATTACCCTATCTGTGCGCCTAATAATTGAATCCCCTACCACCAGTACCTGTCTAGCCTTAGCTGCACTCCTATTCCCTTTCTCATTACAGCAGTCTGCCCCTTGGTTGCTAAGGAGCACATCCTGCTGCAGCATTGCTACTCCTGAATCATCCTCCCCAATATTACGCAAACAAGCATACTTATTAGTGAGGGACAACTCGGGACTAGCCTCCCTGCCACTTTTTCCCCTACCCCTTCTAACTGTGACCCAACTAGCGGCTGCCTCTGCTTCTTGGTCCGGCTGTACTCCACCCTCCTCATCTTCAACGGTTCCATCCAGTGTCTGGATCGTGAGATCCAAGCTCTTCTCCATGTTGTGTATGCTTCTCAGTGTTGCGAGATGCTTATTTAGCTCTGCGACTTCCGCCTCTAACTGAGCAACACGCACACACCCAGGGCAACAGTAAACACCCTCAATCCGCTGATCAAGGCATGCATACATGTTGCAGGATGTACACTGCACAGCATCGTCCAACATGATGACTTTTGTGTGGGGAAAAATTATAAATGTAAAATATTTTATATTTGTCATCATGCAGCTGAAAAAAGGCTGCAATTTATTATTATAATTTACAAAATAGATTTTGTTTCTGAAATCTTGTATTTTTAATTTGGGTCAACTTTAAGCTTGGGGATTGATATAGAGAGAACAATGGCATAAATGTTTGGGAGGGAAGTTAGTGTTCAGCAGCAGGAAGAGGTTAATATTGGGGAGGTTTATGGTTAGGCTTTTCAAAGTAGTTCACAAGGGGCTTGATACACTAAGACAAATAGCACGCCTTATCAAAGTTAACATGCTTTATCAGAGTAGCATAGCAAACGTATGCCTGCTAATTGGCAAAGACGAGAGCTCCACTCGTCCTTCCCTGAGCCCCTGTGGGTTTGTAGCGCTCACTATGTTACTCTGATAAGGCGTATTAACTTTGATAAGGCATGCTATTTGTCTTAGTGAATCAAGCCCAAGGAGGGCAAAGTAGGGTTAGGAAGGTCTTAATTTAAGAGGGAGTGGTTACTGTAAGGTTTTACGAATGAGAATTAATGATAAGGTGATTGATTAGGGATGGCCAATCGGTGGGGAAGTAGCACCAAAGCACTGACCAATATATCACTGCATTCCATTAGAGTACTAGGAGTGCTACTCTCAATACTCTGTGCCAGACCACATCCACTGACACTGAATTTACTCAAACCCTCTGAAATACAGTATTTCTTGGGTGCCCAGTAAGGAGGAACTAGTAAGGTTATGGTTATAGTTGGAGAGTTGATGCTTTAGGGTCGTACAGCCAAAATTCACATAGGACTTCTTTGAATTTCCCTTCACCATTAACGATATTACTCTCCAGCATATTACTCTGCCACATCATCATGCCAAGTCTATAAACCATAAGGGACATCAGCAGGTTTACAGTTCACTTCTGTAAAACAGTTTTACTCATAGTAAATTTGGTTTACATGAGCCTCACTGTCTGCTTGTGGGCGTTCTTAAGTATTGGTCCATCCATGGACGGGTATTGTCACTTTATGAACTAGAGCCTTATTATAAGTAGTATTTATTTATGTGCACAGGTCTGGGATTTTTTTTCCATTCAGGTACTGTATATTTAGTCCTACAGGTTGAATGTGTTGTTTCTGTCAAACAAAGAGCATCCAAAGTCCACCCTACCAATGCTCTCCAAATGACCAGTTGCATGGTCATTTCAATTTTTCCTCTTGTTAGATACAGCATGGAAACCTGAAGTGTGAGGATTATGAAGGGTGTTAGCACTAGTCCTTTTAAAAGTACTAAACAGCTGTCAATTTGATCTTGTGGCTTCATTTTCTTGGATGTACACACTGTCGCCCAAGGGCGTAACTAGAGGAAAGAAGCCTCTGTGATCGCAGGGGGGCCCAGAGCTGTGAGGGGCCCAACTATGAACCTTCCCTTCCTCCGATACAAAGGACTCTACTCTGGGTCAGTTGTTTTTGCGACTACATTTGTTATGGGTTTGAAGATCATGATGGCCACACTTAATTTATGACCCTTGTGAGATGGGCCCCAAGAACGGCACCAAGGGGAGACAAGGGAAGGGGTGTCAACATTTGGGGGCCCCATCAAAGTGTTGCTGGAGGCCCCATGAGTTCTAGTTACGCCACTGCCGTAGCCTACAAAAAGCCAATTAAGTCAGATTTGAGTCAGCACATATGATCTCCATGCCAGTTTGGGTCATTGATTCAGAATATATTAAAGGCAGAAGAATAATGTGCTAGCCAGATGATGAACATTTTGAAAAATAAATTGGCAATAGTGTCATCCAGATTTGCTTACTTCAGGTTTTCTGTAATGTCACACAACTATATTTGTTAACAGCCAGTATAAACCTCTATTGATAAATTGTAATTGTGACTTGCTTCTGTGAATAATGCTATCTGGTGTTTAATAATGCACACTTCTATTACTGGCATGAATAATGATCTCGTGCATTGTGCTTGCATTTGCAAATTGCCCAGTGTTAAATATTTATTACTCTGCTAATGCTTGTGTTCCCTAATATTTTGTAGAATAATGTGAAAGCCAAGAACACAGATATACCTGGAGAATCGGAAGAAATTGAACAAGAGGAGCTTTATGTGCCCATGCATGAATGTGTTGGTAATTCAGTGCAGCTTTTGTCTGCTTCCCTTGAGACGTTAGCGATATGTACCCATCCCTTTATCAAAGCATTGCGTCACCTTATTATTTTATCAGCTACTTGTAGAGCTTATTAGTATTATTATTATTGATTTATAACATCTTCCGTGACACTGGTAAAATGGTGGCCAGTTGCCAGGGTGTCTTGAGAGAGAATATGCTTTGCCTGAAGAGGTGAGTTTTCAGGTTGTGCCTAAAAAGGGTAAGTGTGGGCAAGTGGTTTATGTGTTGTGGGATGGTGTTCCAGACGGGGGGAGAGGATCAAAAGAAGTCTTGTGGGCCGAACTGAGAAGAGGGGACCAGAGAAGAAGACAGGAGAACATTGTTTAGCACAGGGAAGTAACAAGACTTAATAAGGCCCCCCTGCAAAACTGATAGCATGGGGCCCCCTTGCTTCCCAAACCCCATGCGGGTCACATGATCGGGAGCCAGCGAATGGTAGCAGGGAGTGTTCTGCTGTGAAGCAGCTTCTGGAAGCAGGAAAAAAAAATTAAAGATGCTCTGCATGTCGGGAGGAGGTGGCGTGTGAGTGAATGGGGAGGTTTTTTGCTAATTGGCTGCACTTGCGGATGGCGAGAGATAGGAAGAGGGGCCCCCAAAGCCTCTGGGCCCCCCTGTGATGACAGGTGTCGCAGGGGTGATTGCTATGCCCATGGTTTAGCAGTTTCCTTTCTCCCAGATAAATGTATACGGGATAAAGGAAACTGCTAAATAGCGTTCTCCTCTCTTCCTCTTTGGTCACCTCCTTACCAATTTACCTAGAGAGGAATCCACAGTGAAGTAAAAGAAAACATTTATAGACATTTTCAATTTTCATTTTTTAAATAGGCAAGATTTCATGCAGGCCATTTGCTAAACTGAAATTCCACAGTTGCAAAACAGAGTTGAACAATTTCAGCTGTGACATTATGGACAATTATTGTTGATATATTGGACACATATTCTTGCTTCTGATATACAGTATGAACTAGGAAGTGCAAAACACTTATACCACAAACCTTTTCTAGTTAGGTGGTTAACAATTAATACTTTCCACCTAATGCAGAGAGAAAACTTTTCTGAATCAGGATCAGATTAGAAACTTCAGACCTACATATTATATGGTGGTTGCTACCTCAGCAAATATAAAGCATATATTGACCAATGCATGGACTAAACAATGGGGAGAATAAGGCTGTGTTCCCACTTGAGCTGAGAACAGACATTTTGTGTCCTTTCTCTGCTGATCGCTAAACTGCCAGTGAACAACTCCTATTCTATGTGCAGTCCGCGATAATCTCAAGCAGGCAGATGCATTCCCCCATATAACCTATGAGAGTAGCCCATCTGCCCCAGGCAACAGCCGGACCACAGCAGACCATTGGAACAAACACTACAGTGTCCGCTCCTGCTCGCCGCACGTAGTCTCGGTGCAATTGGGAACACAGCCTAAGGTTGGGTTCACACATAAATATGTACAGTTCTGCTCCAGTCCTCTCAGTTTTGCATCAGTTTTCTATCAGTTTTACCTGACAGGAATGGAACTGTACACCCTTTATACAGTATGTAAACCCAGCCATAGAAAACTTGTGCAAAACTGACATAAAACTGACAGGACAGGACTGGAATGGAATGCCACATGTTCATAACTTAGATTTCTTTTCCACATTTTCAGATTTAGCATTTGCTTTAAAGCTAAACTAATTTGGTGGCAAACATGTAAAAAAAAACATACCACCTGATCTGGGAAGGCAGCTGGATCAGGTAGTGCAGAGTACCACTGCTCCCTGCTGCTCCTGAACCTCAGAATCAGCTTGTTTAGTTTTTATTGAAGAAAAAAAGTTGCCGCAACCCCGGGGTCACAATGCAGCAGCCCGCTCTGTGCTTCTATCACAGATGGGGGGGGAAGAGGTGAAGAGAGGCAGGTGAAAGGCAGTGAACAGGAGGGGAGACACGTCAAAGGGGCGTTTTTGAGGCTGGAGAGGGCATCCCTCTCTTGCTAAAGTTGCCAAGAAGCTCCTTTTTGACATTTTTTTTGTGGGGAGGGAGTAGGCAGTGTGGCATGTGTGTGTGTGTGTGTGTGTGGGGGGGGGGGGGGCTCAGAGCATAAAGGACACAGAGGTAATTTTCTATCTAACCTGCCTCTGTTTCCCTATTGTTCTGCCAACTCCACCTCAGGTACACTTTAAGCCTCATACTTGTTAAAGTCACTCTATAGTAAGGGGGATATGGGGGCTGCCAAGTTGATTTCCTTTTAAACAAAGTCAACTGCATGGCTGTCCTGCTGATGTTTTGTGGCTTCTATTGTGTATGAAGCAAGCATGCGACATTTGTCAAGCTACCTAATATGCAAACTAGCTATGTGTGACTTAAAGCATTTGATGTAGAGGCTCAGCAAAGAGGCAAGTAATTGGCATTGTTTAAAGAGACACTGAAGCGAAAAAAAAATGATGATATTATGATTTGTATGTGTAGTACAGCTAAGAAATTAAACATTAAGATCAGATACATCAGTCTAATTGTTTCCAGTACAGGAAGAGTTGAGAAACTCCAGTTGTTATCTCTATGCAAACAAGCCATTAAGCTCTCCGACTAAGTTAGTCGTGGAGATGGCTGTTATCTGACTTTTATTATCTCAACTGTTCCTGGACTATTTACTTTTCCTCTGCTAGAGGAGAGGTCATTACTTCACAGACTTCTCTGAAAGACTCATTTTGAATGCTGGGTGTTTATTAGAGAATGATGCAATGTTAGAAAAAAACACTATATACCTGAAAATAAAAGTATGAGAATATTTTCTTTGCTGCTAATCTTCTAGTAATTATTCATAGTACACAACCAATTCATTACATCATATTTTTTTTCGCTTCAGTGTCTCTTTAAATGGGAATACATATGACAGGCCTCCACCCCCCATAAAAGTGTCACTTTAGAACAAAACTGCAGTAGAGCCATCTAGATAGTGAAGGAAAGAGTTTCCACTCACTCTCCGACCTATCAATACCATGTTGTAATCAAAGCCTCCGATTTTCCTGTCAGTAGCACTAGCTTCCCATTGGCCCCTAAGTGGAATCTCCATAGGCACAGGCTGCAATGAAAACCAAAGACAGAAAAAGTTTTAATTGGATGTCCACATGACAAGATCCCAGGGCAAATTCAAGCTTGAACATCTTCAGCGCTACCTGGTGGAGATTAAGTGCAGAAAGATAACAGAGGTTTGGTTATGCAGTTGAAGCAGAGCTGAATTGATACTCTGCAATAGTTTCATTAAAACATATGTCAGAATTCTTGTACATATGGGAATAGGCAATACAAGGGAATAGGAAAAATGTTTAACATATTTTCTTAGCAGCAGCAGCCATGTACGCAGCAGGTACAACCCACACAGTTACGTGAAAACAACAGTCAATATCAGCTCAATACTTTTTGAAATGAATTGAATAGACCTGGATGCTGTTACTCTACAATCCGTCTTTTAATGATACTTTCATATTATCACATAAGTATGCGATGTAAGCTATACACCACTTAAAAATAAATACATGACACATCTTTATGATTAGACAGATGTATCTTTTTTCAAAAGGATTTCCTTTTAATGCAGCCACAATTGGGCACCTCCATAGGCAGAATATACTGTAAAATAACATCAAGAAGCAGCTATTCAGATGTAGCTGTCTGGGGCATAACTACAAATCATGGTGTCCTACCCCCATACCCCTAACAAAACTTTAATGTTCACACCCCTTCCCTTGTGTCCCCTTGATGGTTCTCACAGACTGGGGCCCATCTTGCAAGGGTCATAAAAAAAAGTCTGGCCATAATTATCTTTATACCTATAACAAAAATGGAGCCAAAAAACACCTGATCTGGAATAATGGATCCCTGCATTGGAGGGAATGTTAGGAGTTGGGGGCCGCCACATCTCTATAGTTGCACCCCTGGATGCTGCAGTGTTTGGACACCAGCTACTGATTACTTAATAATCACAAGAAAAGAAACAAGGATGATTGGCACTAGAGGCACTGACAGTGTCAGACCAAGGGGGTAGCAGGTGTAAGGGATTGTGCCTCCGGGCTGACCAGAAGATACTGCGTATAGGAAGAACCAAAGAAGTCCGGGCACCAATCAGCAGTTGAATGCTAAACCACCTTAAATACATCCCCAAGACAAATTCCCGACATAAGTACAGATGAGGCCTGACAGCCGTTTCACAAGAAAACCTGCTTCTTCAGAGGCAACAAATATATATACAATATTACAGAGCAAACTTATATACATATACCAATAAGAGGAACGGGCTTACCGCACTTCCAGAACCGCCCCACCACCGAGCGGACGCCTAGTATCGAGCGCCGCCCCGAGCTGCTGATTTGCGTGCAGATTCAGAAGTCCCCCTCTCGGGAACGTCACCTAGACATTTCCTGATTGGTCTGCGTGGAATCAGTTGATTAGTATGTCACAGCCCCATTCAAACAGCGGTATTGGTGAGGATGTAGACCGGCGTCTAGGTATCTAGGCAACCAGTCCTGAAGCGCAGTGTGCCTGTGAAAACAGAAAAACATACACAGACATTAGTTAAAAACAAACAGCAATGCAAAATACCTTCTTGTGTTAAAAATGTAGACAATCCATGTATTTCTCAGGGAAAGCTCGCGCTACTAGCTAAGATTAATTACAGAACGTAATCTCATGTCTCCATACACTGCGCTCCAGGAATGAGGAGCTATATTTTGGAACCAAGAAGGTTATAAACATAGAGAATCCATACTGCCTCCTAAGGATGCTGCCCTAATCAAACCTAAAGGGCCTAATTGCTCCCAGTCTGATAGAGACTACAGGAGTATATGGCGACAACATAACACGTAGGTGTCGCCATACACTTCTGGCATACAGGTATCCCGGAATATAATTAAGATCCAAAGGACCCACAAGGGAGTGAAGCATAGTCCCAATCGGACCATGCTTCACTAAAAATCAGGGCAGCATAGCGGCAGCAGACTACTCACAAAACAGGGACTGAGAGGGAAGACAGAGTAGAAGAAGGGGAAAGGGGGGGGGGGGAGAAAAAGGGAAAGAAAGAGGGGGCCAGTTACAAATCACTGTATTTCCATCCAATTTAATGGATATCAATCCTTATCTAAAAAGCACATAATATGTTGCATTCATTGAGGCATAATCTCCCACAGGCCTCAGTACGTGAAATAAGTTTGGCTTCTTCTCTACGGAGACACAGTTCCCGATTTCCACCTCTATGTGGAGTATCCACAATTTTGAGGGCCACAGAACCGTAGACAGTCAGCATTACTGCTGTGGTCCTCTCTCACACGGGAAATTGACCTCCCAGCCCCTTTCCCTGTTTCAATAGATCTGTAATGTTCTTGAAAACGCTGTTTAATAGGCCTTGTGGTCTCACCTACATAACATCTCCCACATGGGCATACAACCACATAAACAGCAAACTTGGAGTCACAGTGGATAAAGTCCTTAATCACCACATTATATCCTCCAAGGGTGATTGATTTCCCTGGGATAAACTGGTGAAAATGAGTACAATTTAGGCATTGGTAATTACCAGCCGACCTCATCGCTGTAAACCAATCTTGTTCCTTTATTGTCACAAACTCACTATTAACCACCAGATCTCCAATCATGCGGGCCAGACGAAAGGTGACAAGTGGTCGTTCACTCAGGTGTGACCCTAGACCAGGGCTACTCTTTAGATTGTTACAGCATTTGTTCGCCACCTCCTTAATTTTAGAGGCCATAGGTGAATAATTAAAAAAAAAGGGACCCTGTTCCTAGGCCCATCAGCAGGTGTTGGGTTGGCTTTTTTCTTCTTTTTCTTGAGAAGATCTTCCCTTCTTCTGTCAGTTGCCTTATTAAAGGGGTAGGGGTACCCTCGGTTTAGAAACCTCCTGACTAATTCCTTACTCTGCCCCAAGAAATCCTCCTGTTTACTGTTGTTATGCCTTAGTCCTAAAAATTTACTAAACGGTCTTCTATGCAAGTCATGTTGAGGATGGTAACTGGAGTAGGACAGCAGGAGTTGGTTGCTGTAGCTTTGCGGTATCCCCTGGATAGCACTTTATCCCCCTCCACATATAGAGCAAGGTTCAGAAACTCCACACCCCTGTAAACCTCATGTTTAGGTCATTGATGTTTAACCACTCAACAAATTCAGTGAATAGTTTCTCACCGCCGGTCCATATCATGATCACATCATCCATATAACGATGCCATCTAATGGTGTGGTGATAGGGATTCGCAGCGGGGTAGATGTATCTGTCCTCTCAGCAGGAAAGATTGGCAAACGTGGGGGCCACCGAGGTCCCCATCGCCACGCCAGAAGATTGCCTGTACCATTGATTGTTGAACAAAAGGAATTATGTACGAGTACAAACTTTAAGCAGTTACCTAATAACTAAAAGCTTGATATTAGCTGTACATTGCAGCCAATGTCAAGGGTTTTTGCTTTACAATAACCAAGTGCCAAAGCCCAAACTTTCAATGGGCTAGCAGTTAATTTTAGGAGGTATTTTAGAGTGGTCCATGTTAGAGCATAGAGTCGGTAGAAGTAGCATTTAACAATTATGTTTCAGAGGTCATGTTTAGGAGTGTAAAAGTGTACATTGAGGTGACATGATGATATAGACATGTGTATGTACAGTGCCAACTAGCACACAAACAACTAGGCAGTGTTCCTTTTTTTCTTTCTCTACCTGAAAGAGTTAAACATCAGGAATGTAAGTGACAGTTTCTGTCCGGGCCGGGACTGGGTCGGACTGGGTCAGACTATAGCATAACCCTCACCGATAAGTAATTACAGCCATCAAACATTTTCCTGTCCGTAAATGGCTTCTGAGAGCAAGAAACACATAAAAAGGGTCAATAATTCATAGATCTGAGCTCTTGCAAACTTCAATGTAGGTGTCATTGAGCAGAGACAATGAAGCAGTAAAAACTTAAAAACTAGATTTAAATATAAAATAAAACTGGGAGATATCTAAAAAAGTCATTTTTAGGAGAAGGATAGATGCAATTGTTTTTCTCATCAGTTTATTTTCACCTCGGATGTCCTTTATAGTCACCACTTGTAAAACAAGTAAAATCCCATATTTCCATTTTGTGTGAAGCACCGGGCAATCTCTAGTAACAACTAAACTGAATCCATCTCTTCGTCAGCTTACTGCATTACATTTAAATTGGCCAAATGTGCTCATTGTTGTTCTGTTAAAGAGAAACTGTAGTGAAAATAACTGAAAAAAATAAAATGAATATGTATTGCAAAATGAATATGTATTGCAAGGCCGAAACTGGTCGGAACTGGAGACTGGGCAATCTGTATGAGACCGTATTTGGATTTTATGTGTACTGTGTTACACTACATGCTTTTAACTACTAAGGGTCCCTGTGAAAAGGACCCTGGAAGTAAGTCCTCGTATATGTGATGTTTATTCAGCTTTAAATAAATGCCTATATGTTTTTTAGATGGAAAAGTGACCTTTTTGATTTATTTCTGGTGATGGTCACTATGGAATATTGTCTTTGAGCACTGTGGGGATACTGCAGATGCCGATCTGAGTACCAAGCGCTGTGGATTTATGTACAATTGCTTATTTTTTACAATATTATTTTATAAATTATTTAGTCATATATTTACCCATTTTAAAATGTATCCTTACTTTGATTTACATTCTGAAATTTATCAAAAGTGGCAGCATCTTTAGTTCAGTCAGGTGATCTCTGCAGAATGTTTGTTTACTAAGAGTTCTGAAGCTAGTACACAATATACCTGGTCTCCCAGAATGCTCAGGGAGGGGAGGGAGAAATCTGGACAGTCTAAACATCACAGGGAGGGCAGGACAAGTTTCAAGATACAGAAATATATAGATATAGGAAGTGTTTCTGATGCTGAAATCTGGAAAATGACCATGATAGTGGGTATCCTGAATAATTTACTGCATTCTACTATATGTCACTACAGTGCCTCTTTAAATAAAAGTCATCAATCAAGGCAAATGGTATAATGTAATCCTCATTTACTTAATTTTATTTCTGCTTTGTCTTCTCTCTAATATAACCATAAAAGATGCAAATCAGCATATTACTATAGACCCCCATGACAACGGCAAGGAAGAAAGTAATGGCACATTCGCTGAAGGTGAACAGGATGTACAGGAGTTTCCTGAAGTAAACAACCCAGAGAATGATGAGGAGCATCCGGAGTCCACTGCTCCTGATAGCAGATCAGACATGACTGATGATTATTGGCGTTCAATACCAGCTGAGAACCCCATAGAGCCTTTAATAAATGATGATCTCTTTTATGGCTTGCAAGGTAAGGAAAGAGATATCTCCACTTGTAGAAAAGTGTTTGGATGGTTTTCTTAATAAGTAATACCTGCATCGTAAACTGAACTCCAGCCACACATAAAAACACTATTTAATCCAGTAATGTGTCATTAAAAAGCACTAAATGTACTTTATGCACAGCTTGTATAAGTGCTGCCTCCTATTAACCCCTGCATATATGTTCCACTAGAGGGAAGAGCCAGCCTTATTATGTAAGCTTTATTACGGGAAAAGAGACCACAATGATGACTCATCAGTATGCCACTGCTCTTCAGAGTCTAGTCAGAATGGCATGACCTGTTTTTATTTGAGGACATCTTTGCTGTCACTGTATCATAATTATCTATTGCATAATAATGACCAATTACCCAAAGGGTTTATAATCTCATCAAGATCAATTTATGTCACTTAAGCATCACTCACACATTGGCCCATAATGGCAAGCTGATTGTGCTGCTGCACATGGAACTGTATGTGGTAAAGGGGCTGCACAAGGAGTGAGAGGAGTTCTGCATATGGAGTAAATATGGCCTTTAGACGAGAAGGCTGCTACACTCTGTAGAGGGATAAGACAAGAAAGTTGGCTAAAGGTGGCCATACATCAGAAGATTATGGGCAGATTCGACCAAGAGACAAATTTATCTCTAATCAAGTCTGATTAGTGATGAATGTGTCTCTTGGTCGAATCTGCCCATACACTACAGACTGATTCCTGTCCATTTTCTGCATTAAATCATCAGGGAATTGGCTGAGCCTGCTCGCGTCCGCCCCACCGCTGCCCCCCAAATGTATAAATGTACAGGGTGGGCCATTTATATGGATACACCTTAATAAAATGGGAATGGTTGATGATATTAACTTCCTGTTGGTGGCACATTAGTATATTTGAGGGGGGAAACTTTTCAAGATGGGTGGTGACCATGGCGGCCATTTTGAAGTCGGCCATTTTGAATCCAACTTTTGTCACAGCATAGGCAATTGTCTATGCTGTGAAGATACAAGATGTGCAGCACCTGAAACTACGGATACTGGAAGCCTGTGCTAGCATTTCTCCTGCGATGTTGCTATCAGTGTGTGAAGAGTGGGAGAAGAGGGTTGCATTGACAATCCAACACAATGGGCAGCACATTGAACACATTTTACAAGTGGTCAGAAACTTGTAAATAACTCATGAAAGAATAAAGTTACCATTAAAACCAAGCACACCATTGTTTTTCTTGTGAAATTCCCTAAAAGTTTGATGTGTCACATGACCCTCTTCCTATTGAAAAAACAAAAGTTGGATTCAAAATGGCCGACTTCAAAATGGCCGCCATGGTCACCACCCATCTTGAAAAGTTTCCCCCTTTTTTTCCCATTTAGCCCTGTAGGTGCTGATGAGAGAGTTATGTGTCCAAAGACAGGACTCTTTCCACTACATGTAGCTATGGCCTTAACAGCTAAATGTTCAACTTGCATCTTACTGCCTCAAACGTGTTGCCTCATTAGTGTGAGATATAAAGAAATTGCTGTCACGCTTTAAACTTTTCTCATGAATTTTCAACTTTTATCCTCTTATTGTTGTATCTTTATTGTTAAGTTTCTGATAATGGAAAGTAAAAAAAAATACTACAAAAAAGGTGAGAAGGAAATCAAAATTTGAATTAAGAATAAATGCAGGGACAGTTGTTTTCCTAGTAGCATGTAGGCACAGCTTTTTTTCATCTGCAGGGTTGTAACTACAAGGGAGCCCCTGAGACTGCAGGGGGACCCAGAACTGAAAGGGGGCCCCAACTATTAATTCACACCACTGGCGTAACAATAGGGGATGCAACCCCTGCACCCTCTGGGGCCAGCTCTGGGCCATTTTGGGGGGCAGGAGAGGTCACAGCATGAGGGGAAAGCATGGCCACACATTGGTGGGGAGGGGGGAGAGTGCCCCCCCTTACCTCGGGCTCTCCCCTCAGCGCGCTCCCCTCCTGCATCAATCATCAGTGGCAGCAGGAAGAAACACATACCTCCATCCACTTACCGGAGGTTCCAATCTCTAAGTGTCTGACGCACGCTACTTCCTGTTTAAACAGGAAGTAGCATAAGGCACTTAGAGATGGACCTCCGTGGTGGATGTAGGTATGTGTTCCTGCCTGCTGTCACTGATGACTGATGCAGGAGTCCCCTGGGAGTGAGCTGAGGGGAGAGCCCGAGGTGAGGGGGGGACTGTCCCCCCCTCCCCGTCGATGTGCACCCATGTTTTCCCCTCATGCTGCGACCTCTCCTGCCCCCCAAAATGGCCCTGAGTGGGCCCCACGGGGGGCCCATCCAAATTTTTGCAGGGGGGCCCGGCGATAAGTTACGCCCCTGCTTCACACCCTAAAATAAAGGGGTCCACCCTTCATTTTATGACCCTTGCAAGATGGGGCCCCAGGCTGTGAGGGTCATCAGCGGTAGGAAACGGAAAGGCTGTGAACATTGGAGGGCCCCATCAAAGTTTTGCTGGGAGCCCCATGAATTGTAATTACGCCTCTGTTCATGTTTCTATAAACTTCTTGTCCGGTATTCTAATCCTATGCAGATCTCCACAAACCCAGGAAGTCCAAACCATGCTAACAAATGAAAGCCTATAGCTGCCAATCAATTAACAAGAAGCTGTTTTTATGTCACAGCATACTTTTAGATTCGATTAAAACAAATTGAAACTTAAATCTGTTAGAAAACAAGGTCATTTGAACAATGTTGATCAATTTAATGGAGTGAACATAGGGTGGAAAAGGCTCTATTTTTATCTATCAAGTGTGCTGAGGCCTGTGCAGGAGAATATGATTTCCAGCTGTCTAGCTTGGTGCTGCATCAAGCATTATGATGCTATTGGTGCCTGCATTCTAATCAGTAATTGATCAGATTTCTTTTGTAGAACAATGATTAATATTCCCTATGTATTTTTGATTAGGAAAGTATGCAGCATGTACAAGATTGAACATGCATCCAGCTGTGCAAAGCTGTCTTTAAACAAAATAGCTGCCAACGAATAGGTCTACAGAAACTGTTATTTGTAATCATGGCTTCACTTCCTGGTCCTGGAAATTTACATGTTGTGAGATCAGGGTTGCCTACACCAACCACTTCCTGCACTCTGTACTGCTAGAGCTTGATTCTGCAACTCTTCTCAGGAATTTCACTCTGACATCCATCCCCTGGCAATCCCAATAGCATGATCATGCCATGATGAGTCAAGCAGAAACTACTCTGCTTACAAAGACTGCTGCTGTTAACTCTCTCAGGTCTTTTGCCTTAGATCATCATCATTACATTTTTAGAACTGGAGTCTTGGGTGACACTAAAATAGATAATATTTGGGCATTCTGCCAACTAAGCTATCAAATGTGTATGTCCCCATGGCCTTAGCTCCCGTCCATGTACAAACACGGTCGAACTACACAGGAGAAAGTATGGCCCGCACTTGTGGAGCTGCACGGATTCTCTTGTGTATGGCTTTTTCCTCCGTGCTACTGTACAGGCACAGGCCATAATTGCACCCGTGCTCATACATTGATGGGAATATGGCCCTGACCAAGAAGAAGGCTCGTGGGATGGATGAGATTCTGAGAAGGCTCTGAATCATCCAGAGGATTCCCTCTACTAAGCACACAACTTTCCTTTTCTTCATCCCACAATTGTACTTCAGCTCCCACTAAACGTAGTATTTTAAAGAGTTTTATGGAGATACACTTTAAATCAGAACAAGTTGTGTTGAGAACCTTTTTGCTTCCTAGATAATGAAAACATACTGTAGAAATAGTGTTAGAAACATAACAAGGCCAATGTTAGATAGGGATCAGAGATAGACATGCACTCTTCACTTACAGCAAACAATGGATGCTAAGATATGTGGCCTTCATACAAAACACATTTCAGCTCCTAGGAAGTGTAAATTACTAAATATTTAGAAACGTTTTGTCAATTATACATTTTTTGAATAATTTTTTATTTTTTTATACACCCTCTCCCCCCCCCCTCCCACAAACCTTCTTCAATTTTATTTAAAAAAATGGATATAAGACTTTATTATATTTCTATGGCAAGAAATGACTTCTGATCAATCACAGATACCTCTTGAAAACTAATATCTGTAACAGTGAGCTCTTTAGATGCTCATCAGCCATAAGGGTCAGCCTAGACTACAAAGGGATCTCAGCAGAATGAATGCTGGCCTGTCTTTTGGCACTCTTGGAACTTCAAAGGCTCTCATACAGAAAAACTGTGATCAGTAAGATGAAGTGATATTCAAGCCAGCAAATAAAAAGAAAACTTTACTTCGATTGAACTGCGGTTTTATTTATTATACAGTGCATCAATCTACAAAATATTTTGCCCCTGGATTATGAATACACTTAATGGAAAAAAATAATTTAGTTAATTTCCCTCTAAGAGGGAAACACATTATATAAATGTGATCTGAGAAATACTGCAAAGCAAAGAGATCTACCATCTTGACTATTTTGGTATTATGAGGGGAACAGTTTGTAATTGATTTACAAAGACAGGTGCAAAGACCTCAGGATGTCCAATACATATAGACCTCAAGAGGAGGGGGCGCACAGTACCTGTGTGGCACGCTTCACATGTGTGAAGTGACCAATGACGTTACTTCTGCATTGGAAGTGCTTCCCATCTTCATATACTGGGCGCCCTCTCCTCATTACATTACACCTCTCCTCCAACACATGGCACCCCTGTCCCCCCAGCACATTACACACCCTTTCACCAACACGTGGCACCCCTGCCCCCCAGCACATTACACACCCCCTTCCCGAACACATGACACACCTGGCCCCCCAGCACGACACATCTGTTCTCACTCCTCAGCACAGGACAACCCTATCCTTCCCCAGAACATGACATGCCTGTCTTGTCCATGAGTATGGCCCTTCCCCAGCTCAATACACCCCAGCAGCACTGACCTTTGTGGGGCTCCCTTGTCCCCAGGGGTGATTTGCGGCTCGGGAGTGAGGGGGTGGACAGCCCTGCACTGATAGGAGACGGTCAAGAGCTGCAGATCATGTTGGCCGGTGGCGCGGCATCACATGACCCATCTCCAGCTGCTGCCCGTGCTGCTAGATGGTGCATCAGCTGAAGAGAGAGCCGGGAGAACTGACGAGATATGCACAGCGGTGCTGCATAAGATGCGGCACCACTGATTACATGATGCAACGCCGTATCACATGACTAGCATTACTGATGATGCGCCATCTAGCAGCACAGGCGGCAGCCTGAGACGGGTGGGGGAGCATATGGTTTGAGTCATGGAGCGGAGGTGGCAGCTGCAACTGAATGCAGAGGTGGTGGCAAGCATGGTGTCCATGGCTGTGTAGCGCCCATGGCACAAGCCATGCCTTCCCCCTCTGGATATGCCACTGCATGTACCTGAGGTGAATACTTATCTAGGAAGAGGGAAGTCTTTAAATCCTCCAGAGACTTCCCATGTCCTCTTCACCCTCATCGCAGCCACGCATGGACCCCGGGACATATCCAACAAGAGCTTGACAAATATGTTTGCATGGCTGTGCTAGCCACTGGATATGAGCATGGCTGTACCTTGTCCACAAGCATCTCTGTTCTACTGCACTTGTGTGGCAGTACATACACAGGCGCAGAAGAGCGTGCCTACAAAATTCCACAGTGGGATTGGCAGTGGAGGCATAGAGGACACGAGAAGCCTCAGGAGGATCCAGGGGATTCCAGGAGGATTCCCTCTTCCTGGCTTAGTATTTATTTTTTTCATTCCAATCTGCCTTGGGTCTTCTTTATCCTCTTAGTCTAAGGTGTCATGGGCTTATTAAATATACAGTAACAATAATACTGATGTTAGTCATAAAAACAACAACAACAAAAATGCTAATAAATAAAATATGTCGTAACCACTTCCCAACTGAGGGGTTTTACCCCCTGACCACCGGAGCAATTTTCATCTTTCAGCGCTCCTTCCATTCATTCGTCTATAACTTTATTATTACTTATCGCAATGAAATGAACTATATCTTGTTTTTTTCGCCACCAATTAGGCTTTCTTTAGGTGGGACATTATGCCAAGAATTATTTTAAATGTGTTTTAATGGGAAAATAGGAAAAAAATGTGGGAAGAAATGTATTATTTTTCTGTTTTCAGCCTTTATAGTTTTTAAATAATGCATGCTACTGTAATTAAAACCCATGAAATGTATTTGCCCATTTGTCCCGGTTATAAAACCGTTTAAATTATGTCCCTATCACAATGTTTGGCGCCAATATTTTAATTGGAAATAAAGGTGCATTTTTTTCAGTTTTGCGTCCATCCCTAATTACAAGCCCATAGGAGTTAATTTTTTGTGTAAAACTAATTTATTTGTATGTGAAAAAAGGTTTAGGGTGTAGTTTTACTGTTTGGCCCCAAGATGGCAACAGTAACTTTTTGTTTAATGTGACCTGCAAGCGTCCTTCCGGACGCTTGCAGGAAGTACTAGGAGGCTGGGAAAGTTTTTTTTTCACAATGATCGCTGCTTATTGGAGAAGCAGCGGATCATTGCGGGGCTTAGATCAACAAACGGGAATGGATTTTCCCATTTATTGATCTCCGGGCGAGCGGCTGGCGGCGTGTTTACGAGCGGGAGTGTGCGCTAGAGCGAGCGGGAGCACGGGCAGCGGCGGGAGCACGGAAAGTACAGATTTCTGCGTCCCTGGTGGTGAAAAGGATGGAAAAAGGGACGGAGAAATTTGTACGCGTGGGGGTAAAGTGGTTAAGATACGCTTAAAATACAACAGTATCTAAAACTTGTTTCACAAATGCCACAATCCAAAACAAAGATGACCACAATTCCGCTGCTTATATTAACAGCATTTTAAATGCTGAAGATGTAAACATTGCGTCGATTTTACCACTGCATCATTAGACAAGCAGTACATTCTACTTTCCACGGTGTAACCATCTGTCTACATTCCAGGAAGCATTTTATTTAGAGCAAGGGACATCGAATCAACAATATTTATCACTCTGGATGCTATCAGTTGTGTACATTCTTCCCTGTGGCTGAACTCTTTGACTTGAGCATAGTAATCTTCCAGCAACATTGACAGTGGTGAAGTGGAAATTAAGAAAAATTGACAAGTGAATCCTAGGCTTCACTTGCTGTTTGCAATGAGATTTAAAACTGGAAACTTTATTATGAAGTAAGGATGGCTTCTTAAGATTAAAAGAGTCAATACATCTCTTTCTGGCATATCTTTATGTGTGACATTATTATTATTTTTAAAAGACAAAATGGTACATTGGACGCAAACATTAATTCTGATTTGTTTCTGACAAAAGCTTACAACTTAATTAACTAAGCTAAAAGTCCAATTTGTGTGAAAGTTTTCTGAAGACAAGATAATATAAGATCAATAAAGTTCATCACAGCGTAAGTGGTACAACTAATGCTGAAGTTTCTTTGACTTTGTCATGACAAATATTCTTTCTACTACCAAGTAAAATATAATGAGTTGTTTATTGGTCAAGCACATCAAGTATCTACTAATTTAAAGTAAAAAAAAACAAAACACAAGAACCCAGAAGCATCACGTAAAATAAAGCTCTTTTAATAGATAAACATAAGAGAGTTGGCCATTAACAGCTGTTTTTTCCTCACATCTGGTACACTTTAAGCATTTCAGTACCAGCGTTCACTGGCCCCTTAAAGACCAGAGACTGCTTGTACCAAAGCTGGGGCTTGCCGACATCACACCACATGGAATTGCCGCTGTCGCCGTTCACCCTGCTCACCCGTCACCCCAGCCCACTTGCTCTGCTGTCTCTATGACGGCAGAGCTCTGTGAGGCGGTCAGGAGCTGATTTCTTTGGCTCTGTGTAACGATTGTGGAATTCTCTCCGCGATCAACGCACAGGGCGTGCACTGACACTGCGGAAATCCTCCACAAGCATATAATTTGAGGGAACCCAGCAAAAGGTGCAATGCACCTGTAGAGGGAAATTCCTGTCGGCAGGTGGAGCTGTGGAGTGCAGAGGAACAGCTCCTCTGCCCTGCCACACATGCCAGACAGGAATTGCACGAAGGGAAGAAATGCAGGGCAAGATAGCCCTGAAAGAGAGAGATCAAAGCGACAGAAGGTATGTGTGTTCACCAAACTAGTCGCCACCCTGCGACGATGAACACACAACCAGGAAGATAAAGTGAGAAGGCAATCGCCGGAGATGGCGGTTGCTAACAGCGACACTAGACCGAATAAGCACAGATGAGGAATGTATGTATGTTCACCAATCTAGCCGCCAACCTGCGACGGCGGGCACACAACAAAGAAAACTGAGTGAGAACGCAATTACCTGAGAAGCGATTGCGAATGAGATTGAGCAAAGGGACCGATTGTATGTGTGTGCACCAAACAAGTCGCCAACCCGCGACGGTGCATACACAACAGCAGATATGAAGTAGGAACGCAATCGCGAGAGAGGCGATTGCCAGAGGTGACACAAGGCTACAGCAAGGCAGAGCACGAGAGTAGCAAAGGCACAGCAAATATACAATGAGAAGATAAGGAAAATAACAAATGCTAACTAAACGCGAACACCGCACTCATTCGCAACAGTGCACGCATTTATGCGCGGTCTCCGCGTGTTAAGCACAACAGAGACAAGCACGCCTAACTAACCACCGACAGACAAACATAAAACAGAGGACGCGAGCCTATGCTTAACGGTTACCTCACCGAGCCTCCAGCAAGCGTTCGTAGCAGACAAGACAGATACATGAAAACAGGAATAAGTGAGAGATAGGATCCACAGCACTAGCGCAAGAGGCTAGTGCGATCCAGGAAGACAGAACAGAAGGATCCACAGCACTAGCACAAGGCGAGTGCGATCCAAGCTAGACAGGCAGATGAGATAGCTGGTAGCAACCGCTGCTCCAGCTATACTCCAAGAACAAAGATCAGAACGATCTCCTGTCGACCACCGCAGGGACAGGACAATCGCAACAGACAAACGAAACAGATATGCAATCCTAACTGCACTAGGGAACCTACCTAGTGCAGTCCCAGGAATTACTCTAAGCTAATCTTCAACCAATGAGCAAGGCTGACACTCCAGGAGTGTTTCACAGGACTAAACCTTATAACCAGCCCCGGTCTGTGATATCACATGGTATTTATAGTACAAACCCCCAAAGGATGTGGCTAGGCAATCTGCATGACAAACGTATGCAAATTCCTCAGTAGCAAGCTGCAAAACTGACAAAATGTCTCTCTTCCAGAGACCAGCAGAATGCAGACCTGAACAGTGGTCAAAAAGCTTCCTGCCTGCGCAGGCAGCCGAGCGGATTCTCACAGTCCCCCCCCCCCCCCCCCCCCTCTAGGGTCGGATTCCAGACGAGCCTCTAACCTAATATTTGCAAAAGACTCTAACTGAAGACTCATGAAGGTCAGGACAGCCCGACAAGGCCCAATTCCAGAGTCAGCCCACCTGAAACCGACCTCGTCGGAAGGAGAAGCCACCGAAACATGCCCATCAGTACCACAAGTCTCAGTGTAACACCCATCAGGACTGTGAATGCCAGAGAAGAAGCCATCGACACCCACCGAGCCATGCCCACCACCTTCCAAGGACCATCCAAAAATACCAAACCTGCCACAATACCCATTCGAAGTGTCCCTTTCCACAAAGCACCCACTGCTGATCTCATCCAAGGTACCAGGAAATATTTCTCCCAGGATCTCCCAGAACACTTTGAAGCTCCGCAGAGATCCCAGGAGGGCAGAACGATCACCAGGCTCACACGGAGAACTATCAAGAACCCCTATGGAACCAATGACAATTCCGGATTCAGAATTACCAGGACAAGCATCAAGACCAGGGCCTTCAGGGACCACCTCTGGGCATGCAGGCAGGCAGGCAACATCAGAACAGGTCTCCACCGAGGAAGCATCTGAGCAGGCTGGCAACCGAGACACACTTGGGCTTTCTGGGTCACAGAACACGTCGGGGTACACTAGCCCAAGGGGAACCTCAGGACACGTCGAGGAACTGCCAACCTCAGAGTCCATCACGACAAGACCAAAACCAGAACCGGGCAGAGAATCATCACAAGCAGTGGTCTCAAGCACTGGACTTTCAAAAGAAGGCTTGGACTCAAACCTAAAAATCTCTGTGACAATAATATCATCATTGACTACATATGAGTGAAGCTCCACCAGAGCTGCAAAGGTAGTCAGCACAACAGCAATGCCTACTGAAGTGGGTAACACCTCAGAAGGACTTGGGGGGCAGGAGACATCTCCTACAAGTTCTGCACACTTTGGGAGGAACTCGGAGGTCTCCAGGACATCAGACAAGACCTCAGGAACATAATTTTCCAAGTTTTCTAAGAAGGATTCTGAACTATCCATGTTACAGGGCAAAACTGGAACTTTATTTTGTGGACAGGGCATATGTCCCAGGGAAGGTTCCACCATAAACTGAGACTGAATTTCATCATCATGAGCGGAACGTACAGGAATATTTACTAAAACACCCACTGACTCCCTAACTTTAATCCCACTGCACCCAGAATTCTGCGTAGCAGTCAAACTAGCTTGTAACTCCCAAACTGCAGAAAAACAGGTGAGTATAGTAGCAATACCTAGACGAGCCTCTAGGGACACTGCAGGAGACTCTAAACAAGGCCATATTAACTCATCCAGAGTACAGGGTGCAGAATCAGCATTTTCCTCAGAACAAGAAAGGGACTCACAAATGTCAGTGCGAGTGGAGATCATGTTTTCATTCATGGTACAGGGCAGATTCAGAGAAAGCTTCTCTGGGCAAAGCAAAGAAGCTTCAGCATCAGATTCGCAAAACCGAAGCGCTGTCTCACTTTTAGATTCGGCTAACAATGTCAAATCCGAGGAGTCAGAACGCAAAACTTGCGAATCAAAAATCGCTTTAGGTTGTGAAACTGACGCTTCCATAGCGCAAACCTCCACGATCTGCGGGGCAGACTGTAAGGCGTTCAGGACAGAAACACTGGAGCAACTGTCACCAGGCAACGGGCCCTTACAGGTGTGAACAGGGTGAGACAAAGACGCATTTGCAGTAGAAATAGCAACAACATCAGGAAAAACTTTATTAGACATATTAATTTTACTTTTGATGCTGCATAATTTAGGAATTTTCCCCATAGCAGGATCACAGATGGAAAATCTTAAAGATCTGTCCCTAAATGACAAGGGGTCCCACACATCCTTGAGAAAACTGGCACATCCATGCCGATCACAATCTGCAGGAACATCCGAGAAACAGGAATCAGATCGCACAGATTCAAACTGCACGCAGTCAGGAGAGAATCCTCCAGGATTCGCACAGGAATCAACCACAGTGGCACACCCACTCATTTCAGATCGCACAATGTCAAGACTCACATGCTTTACCCCAGAAAGGCAGGAACAATCATCCGACAACGATGTCTCTTTATTGGAATCAATTGATTGGTGTGTGTGCAACTCATCCAAAATCGTCTGCCATACATAAATCACCAGATCCACATCATCCTCGTCACATTCATCGGAATCAATCAAAAGGTACATAGAATCGAGACAATCATTCAAGACATCTTCGCTTTTTGCGATGTAAAAATCGCAAAAGGCTTTCCAATCAAAATCAAATTCCTCCATCAAGGCCCCAATGTCCCATGAGGCAAATGAAGGTTCAAACAAGCCAGTATCCAGATAATCTCCTTATGGGTGGAGTTCAGGAACAAGAACAGATTTTTTAACTGCTTTAATATAGTGTGCGATCCTACACTAGGATCCACATAAGCTTTGGATTGGGGCAAAAAACCCGGAGACTGAGCAACATCATTGTAAACATCATTATCATACTGAATGGTTTTGCACATTTCAGACTTGACAGAAATAACCTCTTTATTTGTGGTTGCTATGGGCAACTAATCTTTTGGCTGACAAGCCAAATCAGCAGATTGGCCTGCAAGCACCAATTCATTAACATATGGTAATGACACAGAAATGTTGCATAACCTAATTTGATCAGCATCATGCACTGCAGGAAATAACTCGTAGAAATAACTTGGCATGCAAGTTCCAAGCTTACGAGAAAACACATGAGACAGAAATCTGCGAGGGTTATGTCTCAGACTCTTGTGCCTGGCATACTCATCAGCCCACACGAACAGATCCCCTTGGAAAAGATTGTAAGCAATCTGACCACTCCAAGTGGAAATATTGGTGGCCTGAAATTCAGGATTAGCCAAGAATCTGGAACATTCTGATATGAACTTATCTCTGGTTTCAGAGTCCAGTATCTTAAACCTCTTAAAGATACAGGACCCATATTTGACCAAATCATACAAATCGGAAATTCCCTCTACACTGGGAATTTCGGTTTGGCTGGTCATACTGTAACGATTGTGGAATTCTCTCCGTGATCAGCGCACAAGGCATGCGCTGACACGGCGGAAATCCTCCACAAGCGTATAATTTGAGGGAGCCCAGCAAAAGGTGCAATGCACCTGTAGAGGGAAATTCCTGTCAGCAGGTGGAGCTGTGGAGTGCAGAGGAACAGCTCCTCTGCCCTGCCACACACGCCAGACAGGAATTGCACGAAGGGAAGAAACGCAGGGCAAGATAGCCCTGAAAGAGAGAGATCAAAGCGACAGAAGGTATGTGTGTTCACCAAACTAGTCGCCACCCTGCGACGATGAACACACAACCAGGAAGATAAAGTGAGAAGGCAATCGCCGGAGATGGCGGTTGCTAACAGCGACACAAGACCGAATAAGCACAGATGAGGAATGTATGTATGTCCACCAATCTAGCCGCCAACCTGCGACGGCGGACACACAACAAAGAAAACTGAGTGAGAACGCAATCGCCTGAGAAGCGATTGCGAATGAGATTGAGCAAAGGGACCGATTGTATGTGTGTGCACCAAACAAGTCGCCAACCCGCGACGGTGCATACACAACAGCAGATATGAAGTAGGAACACAATCGTGAGAGAGGCGATTGCCAGAGGTGACACAAGGCTACAGCAAGGCAGAGCACGAGAGTAGCAAAGGCACAGCAAATATACAATGAGAAGATAAGGAAAATAACAAACGCTAACTAAACGCGAACACCGCACTCATTCGCAACAGTGCACGCGTTTATGCGCGGTCTCCGCGTGTTAAGCACAACAGAGACAAGCACGCCTAACTAACCACCGACAGACAAACATAAAACAGAGGACGCGAGCGCTTGCTTAACGGTTACCTCACCGAGCCTCCAGCAAGCGTTCGTAGCAGACAAGACAGATACACGAAAACAGGAATAAGTGAGAGATAGGATCCACAGCACTAGCGCAAGAGGCTAGTGCGATCCAGGAAGACAGAACAGAAGGATCCACAGCACTAGCGCAAGGCGAGTGCGATCCAAGCTAGACAGGCAGATGAGATAGCTGGTAGCAACCGCTGCTCCAGCTATACTCCAAGAACAAAGATCAGAACGGTCTCCTGTCGACCACCGCAGGGACAGGACAATCGCAACAGACAAACAAAACAGATATGCAATCCTAACTGCACTAGGGAACCTGCCTAGTGCAGTCCCAGGAATTACTCTAAGCTAATCTTCAACCAATGAGCAAGGCTGACACTCCAGGAGTGTTTCACAGGACTAACCCTTATGACCAGCCCAGGTCTGTGATATCACATGGTATTTATAGTACAAACCTCCAAAGGATGTGGCTAGGCAATCTGCATGACAAACGTATGCAAATTCCTCAGCAGCAAGCTGCAAAACTGACAAAAGGTCTCTCTTCCAGAGACCTGCAGAATGCAGACCTGAACAGTGGTCAAAAAGCTGCCTGCCTGCGCAGGCAGCCGAGCGGATCCTCACACAGCAACATAGGAGAAAAGTAATGTATGGCTTATTTTACTCTGGGAGCAATGTACTTCTTATTTGTTTGTGTTTTAAATTTTAAGGTTTTCGTGACAGTTCCTCTTTAATCATAGTACCATGTACTATGATTAAGGACCATTGTGAGACTGAAACATGGCAGTAACCTGGCTGTGTACATTTTATACTGGATTTAATAAAGGGTGATACATTTTGATACGGCATAGTGCAGAATCATCACTTTTACTCTATATACACTAGACATTCAGAGGAGAAACATTTATTTGCAAACATTAAATATATATCCTTAGATGCCTTAATTACAACTTCAGGAGGGTCTTGTAGGGATGCTAGCTAATTTATGTCATTTATGTCATTAGCTATGATCCCTGTGAGACCCTCTTGAAGTTGTAATTAAGGCATCTAATAACATTTATTTATGTATGGAAAAAAATGTTTCTCCACCGAATGTCCAGTGTATATAAGCTGTTTGTTTTTGCAACTTGTTTATTTACAGGAACACACTCTGAAGATCTGAAGAAGGCGTATTAGCCGAAAGCTTACTTTTTATTTACCTCTAAGTTAGTCAATAAATTATATCATCCTGATTCTTGCTTGCACCATGTACTACAATTCGAGATTGAGGAAGGAGTCAGGATATTTGACAGATGCCTCAAGAAGCCTAAGAGCTTCTCATATGGCCCATACCCCTTTAGTCTGATAGCTTAAGTTCATGCAGTGCAGAAAATTCCATCAATCACTAAGCTGTGATCCACTTCAAGTCATGTGAAAATAAGTCAAACAACAGTTCTGCTATTCAATACTCATTAGCAACACAGCCAAGATACAACTCCCTAATGTAATTCATGGGTCGCCGGCTATAATGCTGATTCAATCAAGGATAACCTGGGTGAAATTACTTTTTATTTTGGTATATGACACAAATGTGACCTTTCTTTCATGGTTTCCAAGCCTAGCACCTACCTCAAATAATCTCTTCAAAACAATAATGCAATTCGTACTTCTAAACCTTATTTCGGCAGCTGTGTGCAAGTCTATATTATTTTCAATGCCATTTAGAAAATTGATATTGGGGAAAGGTGGACAGAAATAAATAATTTGCAATTATCTTCAAGAGTGGATTTTTGCACATAAATACGTGAATTCCATTATGATATTACTCATCTGTGGCATATTAAGTTTACTACATAACATTTAAGAAGCTTAGCAGAAGCACAGAGATTATGGTGTAATTAGATAAGACAATTATAAAAATCTCTATGCTTTAAACTGTATGTCTTTACCTGGAGGAAAAGAGAAATCTAATGATGAAGGTTTTTACAAATATCTTCAGTAGTATGGTACTACTGAGAATGTATTTTTTTAAGTTTGGTAGATTTATGCTGTTAATATTTACCTTAGTCCTCCAATATTTTTCTTTTCATTTCCAGGTAAGTGCTTTTGGGCAGGGCCACCTTTAGAGCATCACAGGGGGGAGTGCTGTATGGGGCTCAAATAAATCTGGGGCCAAGTGAACAGTGCCACACACAGGCCCCAGTTGTAGTCTTGGTTTGTCTGTGTCTGTCCTTCTGGCTGCCCAATGCCCATTAATTTGGTAAGCGATGCCAGGACCAGGAGTCACATCCAGGAGTTACCTTAGTCAGTTAGTGAATAAAGTAAACCTGAGGCAAATGAGAGAAAATGATTTTTATTTACCTGGGGCTCCTTCCAGCCCCATATAGTCCTTCAGCTCCCTTGATACCCTTCCGGTCCCATCCGTTGTGCTCATTGTGAATTCTGCACAATCCAGCTGGGTCTGCACATGCATTGTTCTGGGCCACACACTTCCTACATTGTGCTTCCATAGTTGGGAGTGTTCTGTGCAGTTGCAATCTTAACCTCCTTAGTGGTAATTCCGAGTCAGGCTCGGGACGGAAAGCCACAGAACAGGGTGGTAAATTCGTGCCTGAGTGAGTTTCACGCAGGAGATGCTGCAGACCTCCCTAAGGCAGTGTTCCCCAACCCTGTCCTCAAGGCCCACCAACAGTGCATGTTTTGTGGAAATCCACAGAGGTAGTTAATCAGCTCTGCTGAGACACTAATTACCTAACCTGTGCAGGTTTGTGGTTTTCTGCAAAACATGTACTGTTGGTGGGCCTTGAGGACAGGGTTGGGGAACTCTGCCCTAAGGTATGTTTTTCTTCTTGTTTTTAGGATCTAAAAGCTTATGAAAAAATTGCACGGCTTTTAGATCCTAAATCTGGAAATAATCATTACGCCAGGGAGGTTACTGAACTGAGCATGTGCAGAACACTCCCAGCCAAGGAAGCATGTGGAAAGTGGACGTACAGACGTTAGTGTGGTCAGGCATTCAAAGATTGTACTATGCTATGTACGAGCAGAGAGGAGTGAGGGGGACCCAGTAGGTTTGCTCAGTATGGGGCCCAAAAATGTATGATGGTGGCCCTAAATTTGGGCATACAGTAATTTAAATGAAGCATATTTGGCAGTAGTGATGGGCAAATATGGACATTTTTATTTCACTATAATTTTCATAAAAATTTCAAATTTTTGCACAAACGAGAATAGCCGGGAAATATATGGAAATGAAAAAACTACTTTTCACCAAATGTTTTGAAGTTCATGTGTACTAGAAAACACATTTTAGCACAAATCATTTTCAAGAAAATTCTAGCTCCTCCCTATTTAGCAGTACTTATAGGACTCTCTTTACAACAGCTGAAGTCATGGCATGTCATGGCTTTACTTATGGAAAAGGTAGTACAAATGTTAATTCTAAGTTTAACTGGTGGCAATATTGTTAACACATATTATAACAGAAGACCCACTTGTGTAGTATCCCAAAAATCCACTGAAGCAGGAAAATATGGAGCTAGCTGGAGTGTATGTAATTCTGGTTTAAGATGAAATAACAGCACCAACCTGCTGCAGTTGCTGTTTATTCCAAAATGCAGCAGATTGCAGCTTAAATGCCTTCACACAGTATAAACCAGGATTTCCAGGCAGGTGGAAGGAAGGGAACATTGTTACTGAACAGCTGTTAGCATTCTTAGTGTTGCTTGGTCACAGCTTGTATTTGTTTCGCTCTTAACATCAGGTGGCCATGCACCTTTATTACATTAATTTCACCTGGATTTTTGTACTTCTGTTGCAATTTATTGCAGTTCTTATTAATCGTCATAGTAATTATGGCAGAACTTGTCACAATTTTTTACAGCCCCTTGCCCTCATCACAGATTTTAGAATGTTAATTTATTTGCTCCTGCATGTGGTCAATAAAGATATTTTGTCACAAAGTGAAGTTGGCACACCGTCAGTTGTTTTGGGGTGCTTGGTAATGTGGCATAGGCAGTGCCACAGCAGATACAGTTCATGGATATTACCAGCACACCGCAGTTTTATAATACGCACTTTATTGTGCCAGTTTCCAAAAGTAAATCCAACAATTGTTTCGGGGGCCGCGCAGGGTCCCCCTTTATCAAGGCATGGTAACCACATGCCTTGATAAAGGGGGACCCTGCGCGGCCCCCGAAACAATTGTTGGATTTACTTGTGGAAACTGGCACAATAAACTGCGTATTATAAAACTGCGGTGTGCTGGTAATATCCATGAACAATAAAGATATTTTTATATTTGCAAGTGGTGAACAAATCCTTGTTCTTTTTTCTTCTTTGCTGCATACAACCTAAGCAAAAGCGTGCATACTGACTTGTTGCTTATTAATTCGGGCACTGAATAAGGCTGCTAGATCATTGGTAATGTGAAATGACCAATATTCTACTCTTTGTGAGAGAACGCGGAAAAGCCGCCACGTGTGCTACTGAGGAGGCGGCTGATTCCGCGTCCAATGCGGTGGTTTGCACGCGGAAGCGTGTGTCTGGTAGCAGGGCAGAAAGCGGAAAAGCCGCCGCATGCAACAACAGTAAGGTGGCTGGTTCCGCGTCCAGCGCGGTGGTTTGCACGCGGCAGCTTGTGTCTGGTGTGGCTGAGTCTGTTAGTGCACACAGGCTTAGGAATACGCGCGCGCGCTGAGAGGCAGAATTCTTATACTGGGCAGAGAGAGTCAGCTGATCACACCGATCAGCTGACTCCAGAGCAGGATACTATTGGTTGATCAATTAGGGGTGGTGCTGGAGAGCACTACTCCATATATAGTTACTGCTGGCCAGTTGCAAGTTGTCTGCCATTGCAAACACTACGTGGAAGCACTCAGACCTTAGTCAGATCCTACAGTGTGTTTGAACCAGGTGGACCTGGGAATTCACACTGAGCCAGATTACTTGAACTGTTATTCTGTTTATGCTTAAGCTAGTTCCAGGGTGTAGAGACCAAGGACCTCACACCCAGACTAGGGAACTGTATTATCATTTGTGTTATACTCCAGACTAGTTCCAGGGTGCTGAGACCACGGACCTCGCACTCAGACTAGGGAACTGTATTATCATTTGTGTTATACTCCAGACTAGTTCCAGGATGCTGAGACCATGGACCTCGCACTCAGACTAGGGAACTGTATTGTCATTTGTGTTATACTCCAGACTAGTTCCAGGGTGCTGAGACCACGGACCTCGCATCCAAGACTAGGGAACTTGTGCGATCATCCTGTTATACATCAGACTAGTTCCAGGGTGGAGAGACCACGGACCTCACACCCAGACTAGGCATTGTTTGATATCTGTTATTACTTATTGCTTTCTTGACTACTCCACTGTCCTCTGATTCGGTACCTCGCATATCTGATACTCCGTTGCCAGACCCTGCTTGCCTTGGATACCGAATCAGCCTTCTGTCTTTGTACTTTATCTGTCCGTGTGTTACCGACCAGGCGTGTCTGACCTCGATAGAGCTATCTCTCCCCTTAAGAGATAGTCTCCAGATCAGATAGTGACATCCACCTTCAGGTGTCACTCACTCTCTGGCCCTTCCTGTCTCCAGCCTGATTAAACCCCTTGGAGAGTCTCAGGCTGCTGGAATGTTCCTGTGCTCTCAGAGCAGTGTTCCTTTACTGCCTGATATCACCTGCCCAGCAGGTGCATTACTCAAAGTACTACTGTTACACCAAACACTTACATACCCATAGGTGTCCAGAGGTTAGTAATATATCTGTATTATCGGTGATTCTGCAGATCATCAATAATTAGGTATATATCTGCATTCTTGGTGATACTGCAGATCACCAATAATCAGATTCTCTCTGCGTGCTGACACCAATCGTTACACTCTTGCCTTCTCTGCTGCCTAATTCTAACATGAACCACTTAACGATGCCTAACGCTAACCCCCAGACAGATATTTAGATCTATTAGGGCTCTAGGCAAGGTAGTAGATTTGGGCCCCTTTGTGGTCTTTTTGGTAAGCTGAAGTGGAGAAATGTCAGAAGAGATGGCTGGTGGGCTCGTTGACACCTACTAGGCCACAGGCAGATGCCTAGGTTGCCTGGTGAATGACCCTGCTCTGGTAGCCCCTCTCTACTTACAACTTATACTTAGCTAATACTAACCAACCCTACCTACGCCTAACATAAACTTACACTTATGTAGCTGGAGGCCTGCACCCGAGCTTGGCTACTGATTGCAGAACTCCTGAGCCATGTGTCAGTTGCGTCAAATTCAAAATGGGCACATATTTTTTGAAAAACTAAATTTCTCAGTTTCAATATTTGCTATGTTTTCTTTATACTATTTTCAAATGAACATACGGTAGGTTTTATATGATTTGTAAGCAATGGCAATCTGTTTTATTTACATGTTATACAACAGCTTTACATACAACTTTTTTGGGAAACACTGCATTTTGTAAGATTTACTGTGCATCTCAGACTTTACAAAGTATCTGAGAAACCCCCTTTTATTCCATAGTGGAGTACCTCAACACCCCTTGTGTAAATGGATGACGTTTGGAGGTTCTTGATGTTGAGGATTTCAAGGGTGCTGTTTACTATGTTTGACTTCAGAAAAATGAAATTGCAGGGCAGAACTGGAAAATACAATGTCATCACTGGTATCAGTTTTAAAATCTTTAAATATTTTAAAACAAACGTAAAAATTCATACACGCTATTTTAAGACATGTTATTCTTTGTACTTAATTGGTTCATGGACAAAAAAAATAAAAGCTCAATTAGCATTCAACTTATTGTTCCCTGTTCCCATGATCCTCTGCAGCAGTGAACCCCCATCACTGTAACAGTTATGTGCTTAGTGCATACATTTAATGGTGTTTTAGCAAATGCATTATAGTGTATAGTACAGACATGCTGAAGTCTGAAAGATGAATGCCAGGATTTGTATTCGCTTTGGTCAGGCAAATTTAAATCTATAGTTTCACAGCCTAACAATGTGCAATAAATCAAACGCCTGTTAATAATTTTAGCCCATATCTACAGCCAAGCAACACATTCTGGGCATTTTGCTACACTGTGATCAGAATATTGGAATATTGGTTTGTCTTAACTAGGTATTCTATCAAAGACGTGTTGCTGCCTTGCATGTTGTCAGATCTGATGGCTATTGATGAATACATTATATGGAAATGTCTGTTGGCAAGAAAGCCTGCTAGTAAAATTTTGGTACAATGTTTAACCCTTAGACTGCCAGGTATTTTTAAAAAAGATTCATGCCAGTGCCATTTGTGTTTTATTGTGTTTAATAAATGTTTTGCCCAAATATACTATATATATATATATATATATATATATATATATATATATATATATATATATATAACTAAGTCCATATTAGTCATTAGGGATGTCAATTAGGTGCAAATACATTTCAGATGATTGAGAATTAAGCTAATTATTATGATACAGAATTATGCTAAACAGTCTAAAAATCTATTGTAAAATGGACTAATTAATTGTTGCAGTAAAAGCTTTTTCATTTTCAATATGCATAGATTTGCAGTAACATTTGCAAAATGCTGCATCATCTTAAGATTATTTGCATATTTCAAGTAACGTATAAAATTGGCACTGAGACAAAACTTTTTTATACATCTGTGGCAAAGGTCTATGGGGCCTTTACTGGACTAGATAAACAGGGTGGGAAGATCATGAGTTCAGTCTTAGGTTATGTTTTACGATTCTGACCGACATCCAGGTGAAGATAGCAGAAAGGCTAAAGGAGAATTTGTTCAAACTGGGGGGAGGTGGGATCAGGGGTATGAAGGTAAATTTGAATGTGCTATCAACGTAGAGGTGATAGTTGAGACCAAGTGAAGAGATGAATTTGCTAAGGCTGGAGGTGTAGAGGGAGAAGAGTAGGGGGCCCGAGGACAGAGCCCTGGGGGACAGCTGGATAACTAGTTAAGGCTGTTGCCTTTGAGGTAAGGATTAATCTATTAAAGGAAGGAGGTCTGGAAGGAGTGGGCAGAGTTAACTAGAGAACCAGGTCAAGGCTTAGCTGCCTTGTGGTGGCAAATAGGGAATGTATAGTGAGTAGATCCTAAAAACAAGTGTGGAATTCATTATTTTATTGAATGACTTAATGTTAGCATTAGGATGATTTTAGCCTAAAGTTAAAGGTAACCATCATTTTGCGATTTTATTTTATCATTGGTTTGGCCTACTTTACGGCCAACCATACAGGGTTAGTTATAGGGAAAGGCAGTCAAATTTTAGATATGGGACCTAATGATCGATTTGTCTGCTGGTATTCAACATAAATCTTGTTTTTTTTTAAGCACTGGCTTGTTTTACATAAAATATTACAAACATGTGAGAAAAAATGTAAAACTTTAATTTGCTTAAAAATCTATACAGAAAAGGTATTTACGGAAGAAATAAATGGTGAGCAGCTTTGTGAAACTACATGCAACTCCAACTACAACATTGAAGAACAGAGTATGAAAACACCTGAAAATCTATACGGTTTAGGATCCCATCAAGGAAATATATATGTGCCTCTGCCAACACATTCCTCCATCCAAAAGTTGCAGGAAGACTGTAGTAGTGTTACTCAGTCTATGCTTCCTGAAGACCAGCTAACAGAGCAGTTAACCTACACACAAGGTACTGCCTATCCTTCTTGCTTTCCTTGCTTCCTTTCTTCTTACCTCTCTGCCTCCCTTCCTTCCTTCTTCCTTCCCTTCCATCCTTCCTTCCTTCCTTTCATCCTTCCTTCCTTCCGTCTTCCCTCTCTGCCTACCACCCTTCCTTCCTCCATCCCTTCCTTACATCCTTCCTTCCCTTCTTCTCTTACTTCCTATTTACCTTCCTTCCTTTCTTCCTTCATTCCATCCTTACTTCCTTTTTCCCTTCTTCTCTTACTTCCTTTCTACCTCCCTTACTTCCTTTCTCACTCCACGTCTTCCTACATCACACCTTATTTTCCGTTTTTACATTTTTGTATAGATGAATTGATTACTGCAACTATTTGATTTTACACATTTATAAATTGCTGACACCTTTTATTGCAGCCTTTGACAAAGAACATTAAACCAGTCACATCACTCACTGTTCCTCAAAGTGGCACATATGTTCTGGCTGGCTGTTTTTGGGTGCAGGGAAAAGCTGAGAGATGTCTCTCCCTGTGCTAGGTAATCTAGAGGAATATAACAAATATATTCCCCTAGTGTTACCTAATTTGTACTTTGGGCCATGTAATTTGCGGTCTGGCTATTGCCGGCACTAGAATTCCAGTGATTTTGTAGCGATTCCACGTGTGCTGCTATATCCATCATTAACACTACTGTACTTTCTATGGCAGTATCTAAATCAGGTGCAGCATGGTGCTGAACAGGGTCTGAAAAAACATGATTTATCTCAAATGTCATCACAATGTGATGTTCCCACCATACTCTAGGACTTGTTCACAGAGAACGCAGTTACAGCCCAAATAAAGTCAAAACTGCACAAGGCAAATTCCAATAGCAATAAGCATGGTAAATGATTATAGACAGTGTATAAATACTAACTAGAAGATTAAATGTGTTTTTCGTGGTCTAAATGTGCTTAAAGGACAACTGCAGTGAGAATATGGAGGCTGCCATATTGATTTCCTTTTAACCCTTTCCACTCGTATGTCCCGCACAGCAGGACATACGGTAAAACCCGATGCGCTCATATGTCCGCTGTGCATTGGGACCGCCGCAAACCGTGGATCTGTGTGCGCCTATTAGTGGGCATGTAATACTACATACCCACACAGTCAGTGCCCCCCAGCCCCATACCGGATGCTCGTGATGCCGTCCGGCAGGAAGTGACATTTACATTTAAATGTCACTTCTGTTTCTCTGTTTTTTTTATAAAAAATAGTTGCTGATTCCTTTCAGCAGATTCCATTGAGCATATTCCATGCAGATTCCTTGCAGATTCCTTTGCAGATTTCTTGCAGATTGCTTGCAATTAATGTTGAAGAGAAATCGAGAGCCCAATATGGTGTTGAAGAGAAATCGAGAGCCCAATATGGTGTAGTATCTCAAAATTGATTGGATAAATGAAACACGGGTTACCACCTAGGTAACCACTCATTAGGCAGGTGAGGAGATTAGACCTGTCCTCACTCAGGATTAAGAAGTCGCTCTCTGTAGATAGGAAGAAAGGGGGTAGATCACCCCTCCACCTGAGGTGGACTCAAATATATTGGTAGGTGAACAGAGGCGCCAGAAGGATAAAAGTACATAAAATTTTTTAAAAATTGCTGGGAGGAAGTGGTGGACTCGCCTCTGTTAAAGCAGACACCAAGGACTGTAAATATATAGATATACACATTTATTGAAAATACCCCAAAGATGCAACGCGTTTCGCGGGCACAGCCCACTTCTTCAGGCAATAAGCAGGGGATAAACAACTGTAAACAAAAGACAGAGGCATAGCTATAAATGTTGCCATAAAAAGATACAAATGGATTATTAGTTAGTGTAATAAGAATA